>NW_023503160.1:0-700146 GCF_014466165.1 Pleurotus ostreatus | reverse complement strand
CTTCATAATATACATGGGCGTCTTGGCGGTAGCGTCCTGCATTGCTGCCGGTAACTTGCTGTGGATTAGCCGGTCTTGGGGATCAAAGTGGGTTGCGATCTACCTGCGTAATTATTGGCTAACTTCGGTCATGTCCAGTTTGATGCTCCCCGACTTGACACCCAATCCAGGGATGTGGTGGTACTTCTTCACGGAGATGTTTGATCATTTCCGGCCCTTTTTCCTTATGGTGTTCTCTGTCAGTGTCCTTTGTCCCCTGTTCGGCTTCGGATAGCTGTTAAAACGCATCCAATAGGTCCATCTACTGATCTACATCGCTCCAATCTGCATCAAATTCCAGTATGTTGTACCTATCATTCATCGTATTCGTTGCTCATCCATTCCAAGGTATGACCCTCTTTATGCAGGCTTCCTCCTTCTGGGCGTATTAGGCACCTTCAAGGCCTATCCAACTCTAGCAGACCCAGGCCTGTTCCTTAGCATGATATCCTTGTTCCCAGAAGTATACCCATGTCAGTCCGGTTCCTCATTCCTGACACGTTATAGCTCATATTCGGTTTCAGACTTCCGCCACCCTATTGTTACGGCGCTGCTTCACATCCACTCCGCATTGCTCCTCCCCCTCTTCAACCGCCTTTGGCTAACCCAAGGAACGGGCAATGCAAATTTCTTCTATGCCTCAACTTTGGTTTTCGCCTGCTCGAACGGGGCAGCCCTGATCGACTGTATATGGGCCGGATTGAGGATAGCGGTCGGAGAGGCCAAGGAAGGGGACCATGTGGTGCAAGAGTAGTGCATTATGTATCTTTTGTATACCGATGCATTCTACCGCTTTCCAGCAAGTATATCCCGGAGCTGCGGACATTTAAGCAATTTAGGAAATACGTGTGATCTAATCTGATCCGCTACCCACTGATCTGCCCGCTGTGGCGCAACTCGCCGCTTGTCCTGAAGGTACCACACCATGAGCACTTACCTCTACGAACTGCCGACGACAGGGGCTATCTCCTTTGCTGATTTCTGTAGCGACCAGAGCAGCAACAAATCATATGGATCGTTCATCTCCGAATCAACCCAAGTCCGCGCCAACTTGCGCGCCGTGCTCAAGGAGAGCAAGCGCACCGATGATAATGAGAAGGATTACCTTCGTGTCGTAAAGGTATGTACATTACGACCGTCGTTCCCAGAGTCACCCAGCCCTAACCGCCCCAACCGCTCCGAGTAGGTTTTGGATGAGTACCTTCCGCTGCTTCGCGGGATAATGGCCAGCGTTGCCCATGATGAAATTGGGCTCAAATCTGAACCTGGTACGTCCACTGCTACCCTACAGGGTTATTCGGTATATCCACTACTCGTCGTTCTTCCCATGTGGCCAAGTGTTTAGCTGGCGCGCAACATTATCGGCGAGCCTGTTCCATGCGTCATCGAGACACTCGCTACCCTCGCTGCATGCTGAATACGCTTACGCTCTCCTCACGTACGCTTTCGCGTTGTCGAACCTCGCTCGATCGACAGTGAAGGCCCTGGGGACATACGAGCACGACCGCGCTATCTCCGACTCTGAACGACGGGCAAAAGACGAGAAACTGAATTTCGCGGTAACCCTCTTGCTGAAGGCCAGCGGTATATTCCAGTATGTAAGTGAGACAGCGCTGCTTGAATGGGACAACAGCCGAGATGGGGGGACCGCTGGGTTGAATAAACCACCCGACCTGAGCAGAGAAGTTAACAATGCCTTAGCCAAGTTCGTATTCCCTCATTCACATTACTTCTTTGATCTTGCTAAGTACACAATTGAAAGAATGTCCCTCGCAGATGCGCAGTCACTGGCCATTCGCAAACTTCTCTCTAAATCTGCATACGACAGCAATATCGCCCCCGGCCCTCCATTGCCGAAATCACACCCTTCGCCCGTCCTGTTAGCTAAAATCCACCTTGAGTGCGCTTCCCTGTATTCGTCTGCGCTATCACTCGCGAAAACATCGGCACCTTCCAAAGGTAAAGATACTGGGGATGGTGACGTCAGAACGGACCTCCGACGTTATCTCTCGGACGAAACAAGCTTTCACAACGCCCTGGCACGGAAATGGCTAGGAATAGATGCTGGCGAGAACGGCAAGGGCGATAAGGGTGGGGAAGCCGTTGGCTTTTTGGCTTGGGCTAAGAAAGACTTGGAAGAACTGAAAGATGGGGGGAAGGGAATGGGAATCGGCAAGGAGAAAGAACAGAAGGAAAGAAGGAAAGAGAAGGTTGCGGATGAATTACAGACAGTGACGGTGTTTTGGAAACACTACGAAAAGGTCAACAATTCAGTGAGTGCCGAATGCAGTGTCCTGCTGTTTTGAGGGGTCGTCGCTCACGTTTGGTTTAGCTTGCATATCAAGGAATACCGCCGCAAACAGATCTCCAAGCTCGTATACCCGCAGGCCGCCTGGCGTTACCTGCGAAACCGTTCAATCCCCCTCTACCCATTTTTGGCCCTGGCTCTGTCGAATATGCTCGCCAGAAGGCCGAAGAACTGGAGTTACCTGATGACTCACCAGCGTCGACTTTGACTTCGCCGCCAGAGGCTGCTGGAAAGTCGTATGCAGGAGCCGGTTCATATTTCTAGTTCTAGGCCAGAGTGTCGTGATAAGTATAAGACTGCATGCGTACGTATAAGGAATTCCGGATAATGTAATCAAAGTACATCCTTCATGCTCAACTAGGCTGGAGCTTCAAGGATAGATAGATAGCTAACCTTATATATCGAGATATCTAGGTTATTTTGACAGCTTCGTGAGTGTATCACGGTTGTTGTAAGCTAGTTTCGCAAGGATCGCTCCAACACCAAGTATGGCCAACTGTTTCCCGAATATTCTGCCGATATCGCGCACGAAGTTGAAATAAAAGGCGATCCCTTGGCCACCCCTAGAAATATGTGAGTTCGTACCAAACGTAGAAGCAAAGTGAATGGAAAATAACCGTACTTCAGTAACCGATTAGCCCTTGCGTCAATCATTTCGTAAACACCTTCTTTAAATTGCTCCTTTGGAACTTGGAATACAGGGCCGTTGTCTGTTAGTAGCCAGGCAGAGCCATTTGACTCCACAGATGGGTTGCTGGCAGCGTGCAAGATGGCGCCGGCTATTCTAGGGACTGGGGCTTTTGGTATCCCTGCCAGAAGGAGCTTAATGGGCACCGGAACAATGTTCGTGTCTATATCAAGTAGAGCAATGCATTGCGAAAGTGATGATAGAAACGAAGTGATGTTGGTTGATAAGGGGAAGTTGTCATCCAAAGCAGGGGTAAACGCACCAGCAAAGAAGGGATGTATCGTTCCAATTCTGATATTATCTGCTTGAAGGAAGAGGTGCATGGCACGCATAATGCCGAGAACGGCGTGCTTAGAGGCCGTATAAAGAGGAGCTTTGGGGATACCTGACCAAGACGCTGTAACAACAGACACTCATACATAAGTGACCATTGTGAAGAGACGATATGAACGGAAACATGCCCATGGAACCGATCATAATTAGAGCTTTCAGGGAATCTTTTTCTACACGATTCAACTTGAGGTAGTGCAATGCCAAATGGATAGCTGGCATGCACGAACGAAATTGGTTTGGTAAGTTGCGCTTTGGATACTGGCTCAGACTGGAACTCACAGTAAACCACCCCAGTCAGGTTCACATCAAGAGTAGTGAGCTTTGGCTTGGTGGGCAGGCCGTCTACCAGTTTGACAGCATCAAATGGCACGCCTTCCGTCACACCAGCATTCGGGACAACGATATCGACAGCGCCGTACGTCGCAATTGCCAGTTCAAACAGTTGGACTTGGTCATCCCAGTTTGTGACATCGCATTTGGTTGCGACAGCAAGGCTATGGCGGTCAGTGAGCGCTCACGAAGCACAAAAATGAAGCTAACACGACTCACCCGCCCGCTGCTTTTACAGCTTGCGCAGTTTGCTCACCACCTTCGACATCTCTATCGCCAATGACGACCTTTGCCCTATAAAATATCATTTCTGGTAAGCGCGTACACTTGCACACGACCTCACATACTCACCCATACTTGGCGAATTGCAGAGCGGCCTCCCTACCGATTCCATTTGCAGCGCCTCGTCGCGTCGGGTCAGGAGGGAACGATTTCGTGGACCCACAAAGGCTCACCTGTGATCACGACTACCTTGTCCTTGAGGCGGTCGGCATACGCGTAGAGCTCCTCGTCGGGAACGGCTGCCATGTCGAGAATTCTCGTACTGGGTGAGGGAATGCAAAGCTAGTAAGCTCTCTACCGGCAGTCCTGGGGTTTCATCCTGTTTCATCTCCCCGCTCTCACCAAATGTCAGGGTGGAGGTTGGCACGTGAAATATTGCACCCGCAACATTCTTCTGTTCAAAGTTCACTGGTAAGTATGGAAGGCTGCCAATCGTACTGCAGCAGGATGATCATCGCTGTACCTTCGTGAAGATACTACGCTTTCCTCGTGATGCCGCCCGTTCTTCGCGACCGCTAGTACTATTTTCAGAACGCAAACAGCGAGTAATGTAGTAAAATAGGCGCCAAAATAACTCCTTAACGCGAGGGCAAGCGACTAACGTACAATATCATGATTACATACAGCAGACATAAATGCCTCCAGCGGCTCTACAATACGACGAATAAGTAGGAACGACAAAGCAAAGCTACGGAAACTCATGAATCAGGGATCAAGGCTGCTCCTCGTTAGCAGCCTTCTTCAGCGTGTCTTGCCAATCCAGGGCCAATTTAGTCAAAGTCTTACTTCGTGCTACGATCAAACCAACAATCAAAACAACGTCGATAAAATAAAGGGAGGTGAACTGACCAAAGATCGAAAGGACATCTTTCAGAAGGTCACGCTTGGCCATACCGAGAATGGTCGGTGTCCATGAATCGTCACGACCAGGCCGCCTGCATGTTGTCAGAACAAAGGAGTAGGTCAGAAAACTGGGTACGCACCAGAATATCGGGCCAAAGAGTTCCTTGACTAATTCCTCTGCCTTGGCTCTGAAGCCCTCGTCCGCGATCTTCTTTGCGTACACTAAGAGCGATTGCTTATACTCTGGCTGACTATCTAGCAGTCTTGCGGCATGTAACCGCGTCTCCATATGTCCGAGAGTCAGAGCCGTGCTCCACCACTGCGGTCGTGGCACCTCTGCAGCAGTTTCATCGCCTCCACCAATAGTGCTCTCAATGGTGGACAGAATGCCACGGCTTCCAGATGATGCATTACCGCGTTGGCGACCTTGCCACGCATCTGAACCTTCTGACCACCATCGGTCGCCAAGAATGACCCAAGTTAATAGCGAAGAATCGTAGGTGTACACCGCAGACGAGCAAATGATGATCGGCGCGCCATTGGATCGGACAATGGCCGCTGTTATCGTGTTATTGGGCGAAGCAAGCAAAGGACGGACTGAAACGGAAGGGAAGAAGGCAGATTGCTTTTTTATGTTCCTAGGGAGATTTAAGTTAGTATAAACGCGGATGCGCCAATGGGAACCTACCAAACGTAGAGATTTCCGATAGTAGTGAGAACGAGGAGTGCGGATTTGTTTGCATCCATTTTGTAACAAGGGGCACCCAGTGTCATAGCGGGCATCAACCTGTCCATTATACGTGAGCGCGTCGTCACTCTCGCCGCGATGATTTCTTACCTTCGACCAGTTGCAGAATAGACATGGACTGATCCATCTTGCAGAGCGGCTGCACAGAACAAACTCGTAGCCTTGACCTGCAGCACAGGTGCTGGTACGTAGTCTAACCAGTGTGTAGCTTTACCGTTCACAAACGCAACTTCGGTGGGATCTAAATCGCAGTCAAATCACAGCACGTCAAATAATTGACTCGCGACTCACCAGAACCCTCGAAATTACGTGCTTCGAATACGTCCTCAGTCCCCTCTACCTTCGAGCTTAGGAATGTGAGCAAAGGAGGAGAGGGGAGGAGAGGCGCCGCTTGAAACTCGTGGTGATGGTGGAAGCCGTTTGTTGTGACACTACTGCTGCCCAACTCACGAACCGCAACGGACGTTCGAGGGGTGTCGCCACCAAGGGTGCGCATCTTTGCAGGCCTTGAGTCATCGGTGAGATCGATAACGGCCTTGCGTTTTCCACGAGTTGACGACGTGTCCAACGAATCGATGGGAACATCGACGTCCATATCGTTGGGTCGTGTCCAATTTTCTGGTACATTGAAGGGCTGGCCCTCCGGCGCAGGGAAATGGGCCGACTTCGATGAAGGAGCGTGGGATATCGACTCTTTGGTCTCAGATGACCAATTTCTGTTGGAGAACGTTCGAGACGGTGGCGCAGTAGCCTTCGCACTCGACGAGGGGCCAGCAGTTGATGCTGATGGAATGTCTGCTTGATTGAGTGGAGCACGCCTTTTGCCCTTGTTGCTTCGCTTCGCAACTAGCACGTTAACGCGTTCCCCAGTGCCGTTGGCACTGTGCCCAAAGTCGGAGGGTGGCTGGCTGGCCTTTGACGACGGTGAAGCAGGCGGTGTAATCTGCATCGCGTCTCGAGCTGGTACAGAGTGGGAAAATCCCTCAGGTAGGGGAGGTAATGAAAAGCCAAATTTCTGTAGGTACTTCTCTTGAACGGAGAGAGGAGCGATACCTTCTAGTTCATCCTCGTCGAAGTTGAATACAGCGAGTGTGCCGTCTGATGAAGCTGCATAAAGAGTGAGGCCATCGCGGGACCTAAATAGCATCGTGGGCGCCAAGCTAGGTGGGAAAGTGAGCGGACGCACCAGCTGAGGTCCATTATCTGTCTTTCGAAGACTTCTTTGGCGACGATCAAAGGACGAGCTGATTTAGTTTGCCAGATGGAGACGGATCGATCATCGGCACCAAGAGCCACAACAGAACATATGTTGGACGTTGTCACTGATGCGCCGGGATTCCGTAAGAAGATATGTGGGTTATAAGCTGCGACCTCAATGGTATTCTCGTGGCCGACGAGACTGATCTCCGATGTCCATGAATTACGAGTGATAACAGCAGCGATGAATACGAAACCCTTGTTGTTCGTAGCGTTGGACGCAGTAATGTGAGCGCCGTCAGGGGACCAACTTGCATACCGATAATGAGTTCGCAAAGCACATCGTACATTTCTGAACGTACCTGAGGCGTCGGAAGAAGGTGCTACCAGGCGAATCCTCAAATGGCTTAGTGACCTCGGCTTCCAACCCCCAATCGCCGGTACGCCAGATCTTGACCGACCGGTCGTCGGATTGCGTCGCAAGGAACTCCCCTACTGGATCCCAGCAGACGCCTTTCACGAAGCCTTGATGCTGATCGAGTTTGTGCAAGCGTTCTGCATTGTATAGTTGAGAGCTGAAGCCAAGGGACCAACGGCCTACGCACCCAAAGTATAGCCGCACCATATAAACACCATCGAGTCAAGGCCGACGGAGGCTAGATATCTATCCCCCGGTGACCAAGCGATATCAGTGATATCTAACAAACTGTAAACAGAGATTTGAGAGAAGGGTGGGCGCGAACTCACCACTCTCGTGTCCAGGCAGGCGTTTAAGTGGTTTCCAGCCCTCAACGTTGACTTCATCTGAGCCCCAGACTTTGCTTTTAGCTGCGCTAGAGTGCAGAGGTCACGCAAGGATCCACACAGAAGCAAAGAGGAACGTACGGATCGAGGTCCCATACCATGACAATCGCATCGTCGCTGCCACTCGCCAACCATCTACCTGAATGAGCCCACCTAACTACCAGCACAGGCCCCGTATGCATCGTTAAGGTGCAAAGTGACTTCGGAGGTTTGTTGGAATGTTCTGACGCGGAATTCAGTATTGGTTTTGTACTCCATATGCGTACTTTGGCGTCAAGGCCGCCCGTCGCGATTCGAGAACCGTCGGGGTGGACATCTACGGAGAAAATGGATAGTCGTTTTGCTGTGCGATCGTCCTTTGCTGAAGAGTCGGTGTGTGCCACCCAGGCTGGCTTTGTGAAGTGCATGGCTGTCTAAGGGATAGAAGCAGCTGCGCGCCGTCGCGGTCACTTGCGTGGTCACTAAACAAGATGTAGTGGAATCGAAGTTAGCGCGTGAACTGACTTTCACACGGTAACACTGCTTGGCTATTTGGTTCCTGACTCGACTCTCCCCACTTAGCTTCCTCATCTATTACAAGTAGTAAAGATTTGTTTGTAGAAAAATATCATGACGAAGACTCTCCACTCTCTGCGCAGTCCAATGACAAGACAAGGCTACGCGAGGCAATGATGCTCACAAGTCACGCCGTGGCCCAGACCTTGTGGATGGAGTACGCCACATGCCAGTTCTTGAGCGAGCTGACGTTGAGACCAGTAAATGAGCATAGTCAGTCTTTCCCTCCGAGCTAGTCCTAAGTGCGAGCTTCTATACCGAGATCCGCGATAGTCGTACAATATAGTAGTAAGTTCGTTAGTGAGACACGAGTCTAAGATTTCAACCCTTCGCAACCAAATGGCGGCGCATCGACAGCAAGACCATGTGGGCTTACTGACTTAACACCACCGTGGATAGCGCAACGAATGCGTTGGACAACAGAGCATCTTGAGTGATTGGGATCGGTAAAAAGTCGATTGCAAATAATGTGCATGGTAGAAGAAATACACCGCAAGGAGAATACGACTCTTAAGCCTTTCCTGCAGCTGCAGCAGCCGCCTTCGCGTCCTCTGCTGCTGCTACTGCTGGGTTGACCTTCTTGCCGTCCTTCCACCGTACTCGTGGGGGAGGAGCACGGTTGCGACGGCCCTCGCGTGATCGCACTCGGACAACTGTTTCAAGTATGATATTCTGCTAACCTTTTAAAACTGGGATGACATACCATGTGAGTGGATAGCGCAGGAAACGCAGTATACGATTTTGATGTACAGTTTGGGGAGGGTGTATTCTACGTGATGTAAGAATCAAGTCCCAGGCACACCATCTGAATAGAACTCACGAGCGTAGGCACTAGCCTCACTGATATCTCGGACAGCAGCACTCTCAACCATGTTTCGGACGGTGAACCTCTTGATGGCCTTATCTTTGGCAATTGCTCGCGAGCAGTTCGAGCAACGGAGGAAGTTTACGTGGCCACGGCCCTTCTTGTTGCGACCGCCATTTCTTCTCTTTTTCGTCTAGAATCCAACGCATATCAGTTTCCATCCCGATATTGCAAAGTAGGCCAAAAGGGTGCATCCAGACGCAGCGATTCGCATCCATCGAGATTTGCCATGAAACCGTGGATTGAATGGCAATAGGGCGTAGAGACAACCAGTCGCAACGGATAAACGGCAGTTATGCTTACCATTTTGTTGTCGGCGGTAGGTTGTCGATGTCGCGGTCGGTGTCACTCTATCTCACACAAGATGTCCAAGGGAGGCTTCGGGCAACACCGAGCGGAGTCCGAACCTCGGAGTCTGAATCGTCAAACTTGCGCATTTCGGACTCTACATGCTGGGCACTCGTTAGTTTTAGGACTTGATGGTAAGGCAATCGTGATATCATGATACGTACGAGTAGCGGAATAATGTGATGAAGTCCCCTCCAGTTGTACTTTGTGGAGGCAGAGATAGTTCCCATGAAGTACACAAACGCTCCACGACTTCTCTGTTTCATGAATTTCGCGTGAGTCGTCCACCACCAGGGATGAGCGCAGTGAGTATACCTAGGCTACATAAAGGTCCGCCTTACATAATGCTGGTCAATATGCACGCAACAAGCCGTGTAAAGAGAAAGTCCAAGTTACGAAAACTTGGTAATATCTTCGATATTCGCTGAAAGACAGTAGTATCAGGTTAATACCAGAAATCTCCCCACAGCTTTCGACGTGGGTCAAGAGCTAAGTCTATATTATATCTGCAGCGGCGTAGATTCACTAGATTTACTCAACCCCTATAGCTGCAACTTACACGTCCTATAACGGCAAGTGACTTTCCATAAACGGTCACACTACAAGCATCGACCGATAAACATCATTTACATTTCCAAACATACATCCATATACATCAAATACAAGGGAGACAACAAGTTCTTCACGACTCGCGTGAGAAACGTGAACGATGAAGATAAATAAATAATAATCAATTTAGATTTGAGCGCCTTCCCTCTCGAACGAAACGCTACGGTAGGTTCTCATCTGGGACTGGAGGCGAACAGCCTGACCTGGGGTGAATTCTTCCATGCAGCTGTCGTAGGTGTAGTCCATGAAGTTTCCTACAAGAAGTGTTCAGGTTCAAGTCAGATTACTGAGCGAGGCAAGAACGAACGAATGGGGTCAACTCCTCCACCGCTGCAGGTGTCGCGACCGACAGGGCACCCGTTAGCAGGAGACGCCTCGGGGGGAGTATCAGCAACACTGTCGCCCGAGCCACTGCAGCCACCCTGGAAGGTGTGGTAGAGACCAGTCCAATGACCAACTTCGTGGGTCAAGGTCTGAAGCACGATGTCAACCGTTGTATAATTGAGAGTGAATCATGGAGCTCACTCGTCCTTCGTTGTAGTTCTCTGTGGTGCCACCAGGAACTGACGAGTACAGAATGACAACACCGTCATCCTTGGGGGAACGCCTATAGTCAGATGGGAATGTCGCATAACCAAGAAGGCCCGAGCCGCTGCCAGAGGTGAAGCTAGTGCGGGTGTGAGTATGACGAGATGATCGTTATGAGTAGCCTCCTACCCAACGGAGTAGATATTCAAATCCGATGCGGCACCTGCTCTGAGGGTAGTCTTCATCTTGGTTTGTTGAGACCTGGACGGAGGGAGAGATTAGCAACTCTTCAGCCGATTGGGACAACTAGCTTGACTCACGTTCCAGGGGCGGCTTTGCCAAACCAGTCTGAATTAGTCGTGTGCGTGATGTTGACCAAGTTGAAGGAAAGGCCGGTGGACGCGAAATCATCGTTCATGACGGAAATCGAGTCCTCAATTTTGGAGTCGCTGTCAGAGTCAATCGTCAGCAAAGAAATATAAAAAAGTATAAAAGACGTTACGGGACGTTGCCACCGGAGATACTGCTGCTTCGCTGGATGACATGCCAATGCACGTTGATCCTGGAGCTGCTTGCTGAGATGCCAAGAGCGGCGAGGCCGCCAACGGGAACCTCGTTGGCCTTGAAGTCCAATTCAGCAGCCACGATCTGAGACGCGCTGGGAGCGGATCCACATTGTCTATAATAAAGAGATGCAGTCAGTCATATAACACTGTGTCTCCAGTGCCGATGTCAACGAACCTTCCGGTGGGGCCTGCGAAGACGGTGGCGACACCGATAGCAAGAGCGAGAAGTCCAGAGGAGAACATGTTGCGAGGCTGAGAGGGAGACCAGCAAGTAGGACCGATGGTACTGAAGATTTACTGTGATGTACGCCCCGCCTTTATGCGATTTAGCCGCTATGACGTTCGGCGGTGCTCGAGTTGCCGTTGTGACCCATATTTCGGTGAACATACGGTCAACATTAGTGTGAAAGCGCGTCCAGGGTCCCGTTTAGTCCACATCTCTACTGCGTCCGGCGTCCGAAACCCTGCTATCAGCAAATATGTCGCCCCACCCTCATGTCTTCGCGCACTGCTCGCGTGCATTTTTTGTTGAATTTCTTGGAGAATTTAGATCGAAGATTCCAACTTTTCTCTCCGACGACAATTTAGGAATCCGGCCTTCGTAACAAACCTACGACCTCACAATTTCTCTCGCCTGATCATCAGCATGGCAGGCACGATGCTCTCATGGTACGTTCCCCGACGACGGACGCGAAGAGGATGCTTGTGGTTCCCCACTTTATCTGACCGAAATACATGTGCTTGCTTGTAGGCCGTACGTGCTTGAAGAAAGATACGAGAGGAATCCTAATTAGGCGTGCAAGGGCTTGTAAGGGCATCATTACGGCCGACTTACGAGGGTACCTGAGCAAAGTATGCAAGACGGCAATAACGAGAGTAACACCGCGGGAACACGTGTGCAGCATCTCAAAGCTACGAAGTACACATCAGCCATCGATGTTGTGGATGCATCAAAGAAGGGCGTACAAGCACAATATTGCGGCCGAATCCATAATTATGCTCAAGTACCATTCTTGACTGCACGCAGAATCAACCACCTACATGACGGTATACTTACGCGTAACGAGGGTCGTCGCCTTCCCTGAATATCTATGGCACGCAACACTGGCAAGGCGCATGGTCGGTCTTGGAGGGAATTGCGACAACGGCTGCGCATGGTACGAGGTCATCAACCAAGTACCCCTGGCGCAATCGCCCAATACCAAGGTCGAAAGCATGCGTCGTCATCGCCATCAAGCGACGAGACACGCATGGAGCGCTTGTCACGAACATGCACAGATACTGACCTACTGAGAAGGAAGCCCGCTGAAGAAAGAAACAACTCGGCTACTCACCTCAACCTCCAACGAACCTCCAACGAAACCCGACGACACAGGCGCTCGAAATCCATAATGGTATAAATAGTGGCAAGGTATCTCTCCTATTATATACTGAGCGTTGAAATAACTATATTATAGGTATCCAAATATCCAAGAGCGAGAAAGAGAAGAAGAAAGCAACGATTAGGCCGCACCAAGTGAATTACTGCATGTTGGGGGGTTTTACATGCTTTCCATATTCCTCCTTCTCAGCTCTTCTGGTTCGAAGCCACCGCGACCAAGGCCGGTAGTGTCTCTCAGGCCTCTGGCAGCGCCGTTGCCTGCTGCTGCGACACCGTTCGCCGTCCTACTTGATGTGCGTGTGGTTGTGTTTGCGGCAGCCGAGGTAGACCGCACGGGAGCTTCGAGGGCAGGTTGAGCGAACTGCTCTCGTAACTTGGCTGTTGCCTGTCGTTGAACCTGGGGATGGATATAAGTAAACCATGGGATGGGCACAACTGTCGGGGAGACGTACCTCAGCCGCTACAGTCCGTATCACTTGATATAGTGGGCCAGCCAGACCAAGTTGCATTATTAGATACCTTTGCACATCTTCAGCATCACAACAACACCGAACGGTTTAAGGGTGGCTTACGCAGAAACAAGACCAACCAAGAGCAT
The DNA here is from genome assembly GCF_014466165.1 of Pleurotus ostreatus. NCBI lineage: Eukaryota > Fungi > Basidiomycota > Agaricomycetes > Agaricales > Pleurotaceae > Pleurotus > Pleurotus ostreatus. The sequence goes on along the minus strand of NW_023503160.1, from coordinate 687,124 downwards.
TGTGAAGTACAATGGGTTGAACAGCACCAACATCGCTTCGTTCCAGCCAAGCACCACAAGTACACCGAACATCCACGCTGGTATCTGTGCGATGCTGCTGACGGTGCTGCGCTTCGCCTCAACGTAGTAGGCATCTGCATCCCGACGGAACTTGTTGGTGAGGTCGATGACCTTGGTCTCGGTGAAGATGATGAGGGAGGCTTCGAAGTCAAAGTCATCTTCAGATGAGTTGAGAGAGGGAGCGGAGGGAGGGAGCATCCACGAGTTGGCCGAGTCTGCTGGTGAGATTTTCGAGTAAAGGGGTACGATTTCGAGGGTCTGTTGGGCAATGAAGATTAATATCAGTGATCAAAGAACTTGTAAAATTAAAATTACCTGTTCCTTCGCCTTCTTGAACACGCTATCGATATCATCTTCTGGCTTCCAGACTCTTGGTACACCATGTTCGTCGTATCTGAACCGCTCCTCGAAGTGAGCCCTCAACTTGCTGAGGATCACTGCGTCGGTGGTCTGCTCATCAACCTTCTGGCGTAGGGCCATCCAAGCGCGTTGACGGATATCAGCAAGGGCAACGTCGTTCTCTTCCTCTGTACAATCGAAACCTACAGGGACCTCATTAGTTTCAGGAGTTGGTATCAACGATTGGTCTGGACCCACTCTTGGCCTTGGCGAGGTACTGTTTTTCCGCCTTCTCCAAAGTGTCCTTGAAGACCTTCAATATGTTGTCCCACATATTGGGAGCAGGCTTGTTCAAATGCAATTCCACGGGCTCGGAAATTTGCTTCTTGAAGGTTTTCTGCGATCGAAGGTGTTACGATCTCGACCGATGCAGCACAGAGAAATGTCTTACCTCGATGAGGTTGACCATCTTCTTCGTCTCGTCCTTCCTACACTGATTGGCCACGCTCCGTATCTCCTCCTTCAACAACTCGAGCTCCTCTTCCCAACCCCACAAGTCGCTGTCCTCCTCCACAACCGCCTCCTTAGCACCAGCCGCAAAGTCCCCTTCGCATTTTTCTCGCGCTTGTTCAACGACGTCAGCGAAGTTGTAGCCCTCTCCGGTCATGCCTTGCAACATATCCTTCTTGAAAGTGACGAGGCATGATTTATGCAAGTTCTTTAGCTGGCCTAAGAAGAGAGGCGAGAGCGTAGAGTCGAGAGCTGCGAGAAGATCTGCACGTTTTCGTTTGTAGACGCCCTGGTGATAACGCGAAGCGTCTCGGTCATAGCGGGCTGGACGAGGTAAGTACGTGTCGTGAAGAAAGGTGAACCGACATACCAAGGGCCTCGGTCCGCCAACTCTTCATCATCTTTCCAAGATCTTCCACTACACGACCCGACTCTATGGGTCGCTTTTGAGACTTCGCTTGCTCGTTGAACTCTGACAATGCAACGCCAGAAATCTCATCGCAACGGAACTGAGCTAACAGTTCTTGTTGGGTCGGAAGATCCAAGTCCTTGTTGGTTTGGACTTGTTCCTACTGAAATGTTAACTTGCAATCGACGCGTAACGCGGATGACCTACCCATATGCCTTCCATGTAGAAGGCTACACCATCGGCAGGGATGCGTTTGTGGTATGCTGGCTTGAACACGAAGTTGGGGTCATCTTTGCTGACGAAGCGGTTGCGCAGTGCGGCCAGAGCCTCCTGGAACTTCTCTGGAACGAGATATTTGTGGGGAAGTGCTGTGAATGCCAAGTCAAAGTAATCGGAAAGTTGGCTATCTTTGAGCTCCGTCGGCTTCGCGAGTGAGTCCCAGATCCTCATAATATCCTGCGTCAGTGTCGCCTCCAAGTTGGCAAGCGGCGTCGTCCCAATGTGATCCCGGATGACGAACAGCAGCAATGTCCGGGAATTTGTTCCATCGGGGCCCTTTTTCCCGAACAACCCAAGATTGACTTCGAAGACTGTCTTCAAGAGTCCCATGTTGGCGCCTTGGTAGAGACCAACTTGGTGCTCCCAGAGGTTGACAATGAGGACCTCTGACGAAGCCAGCGAAAACAGCGCCGATTTGCGTTCGAAGTCTTGGTCCTCGCCGCGTTCCCGTCCGTCCGTTCCTTCTACGTCCATCACCATTACGTTCATCTCCGTACCACGGCACATCCAGATGCCTGCACATGTGCATTAGCCCTTTCAATCTATGAATACCATGTGTTCTCCGCACCTTTCGTAGTTTGCTGGCGTTTGGACTCGTCCATTACATCAAAAGTAGTGCCAAAAAGGCCATTCAGTAGAGTACCTTGTGCCAGCCATAAGCGCGAAACGAAGCCGCTCTAGATATGGTGGACTCACTTTTGCCCGTTGATTGTGAACCAAATACGGCCACAACGTTGTATGAGAAGCCCGCATCTCGTAGTCCCCATCGTTCTATTTGTGCGTTCAAGTCGTTCCTAGACGCCGAGTGTCAATATCAGTGACCACGAGAATGCTCAGATGACCCACGTAAATGTCTTCGTGTCGTCAATAATTTGTATTCGCTGCGACAAAGCGTCGGGCGCGGATTGTGGCGGGCTACCGTTCTGCAGCGCAGTAGATGATGAAGACGCCATATTCAGGAAAGAACGGTGCGGGTAGTTGGGAAAATTAAGTGGGAGATGGAAAGTTGGGAGACTGCAGTGACACTGCGGCGCGTCGAGGAGTTGAGGAGCTACATCAACTTCTCACACGGTCACGCATCGTCAGGGATCCCCTGAATCTGTAAGGAACCTATGTACAGCCTGTACGGCGATGTAGGTGTCGAATATTATATCAACGCCCAAACTTATGACAGCAAGCAATAAACAATAAATTATCTACGTGTAAAGGATTGGAGCGCCCGACAGCCTGGGCGGCTCAAGGCGCTTGCATTAATCAGAAGTAGATAGCGAGTTCGTGGCGCTCTTCTGCCGACCACTCGAAGACCGGTAGCGGATGCGCCTCCGTATTGAATACCCATTTATCTAGGGGTATAGGGTCATCGTTCCGGCACAGGAGGTACAGATACTTCAACCTGCATTATGCATCAGCACGACGAGGACTCCGTCAGTAGGAACACTCAAAAGGAAATCAGCAATATGTTGGCTCACGTTTCTGCTAGGAAGTAACTGCATGCAGTGGAGAAATGTTAGAATGTTTGATTGATGGTATTAGCGATAGATGAGGAGACGAACCTAGGCATCGAGTCGTCTTGATAACTAGGTTTGATTGCCACTGTTCGAAGAGAGGCATACCCGCTCTTCGTCTTCGTCTCCCGTTCGATAGCTTCAAATATACGCCAGCCCCGTTCCCTCCATCGATGGTCGCCAGTCACTCTCCACAGGAGATACAAAGACTCGATCGTCTGAAAGATCTTGTATTAGCGCCTCAAGCGAAATAGAATCGTGAACTATGATGTCCGCACCTCGGGTCGCAGGAGATATCCAGGCTTCTTGACGGCGTAATCTCGCCCTTTCCCGCCGCCTCGCAGGCGTTCCTCTTCGGTGTACACAATGGGCGCCTTCTTACCCAGACCTGGGGGTGCGCCACGCGCCCCACTCCCACTCTTCTTCCACCGGTTCATCGCATCGATCCACAGCGTATCCTTCTTCGCCTGCCATGACGACGTGAACACGACCTCCTCCGGGCCCAGGCCCGTTGGTTGGTCCGCGTACGTCAGCCAGCAGGTCTCCGCAAGGCTTTGCGCGGCCCAGAGGTGCAGATCCTTCAAGCTGTAGCCTGAGATAGCTTTCAGGCCGTCTTCGGAAAGGCGGCCGCTGTGCAGGGAGGTGAAGTCGATTCCGAGAGATTCGAGGTCGTCTAGGGGAAGGGTGTGGACGCCGAGCGCCAACAGGCCGGGGAGGAAGCAAGATAGGTGCTCGAGGACTTGAGAGGGTAATCCGGGCTTGCCACTCTTGGAGTCGTCGCGGTCGGTGACATACACGAGGTGACGGTTGGGTGATATGAGCATGAGTTGTGTTATTATGTACGTCGTGGTGCGAAGGTCTATCATAGTTTGGGTACGAGAGGCGAGCACAAATATTGAAAGGACTCACACATTTCCAGGTTAACTTTGTCTGTTCTGCCGCTCAACAAATATTGCTTGAGCAGATACTCATGAGCGCTGTCAGCTTGTGCGCCGACGGACATATGACCTAAGGACAACCCATTAAAAGACGTCCATTTACGGATGAACCGTCACTCACTCCCATACGGTTCAGACGATGAAATGTTCCATCTAACGGGGAACATGCCTCCGGTCATGTCTAGATTGGCCTTTGACAACGCTTTAATGATCTTGCCTGCCTGTGAATGTTCGGTTCAGCCCCCCCTCTCTCTGAAGCGAGGCACTCACTCGTCGCGCATGCTGGATTTTTCCGGTTGCTTTCGCAAGGTACGTGTACTCCATCTGCAGACTCGCGATCTCTGCGAGTATACCCAGTTGCGGGCCGCGGGTGAATCCACTTCCTCATCATCTCAGATTAGCTAGGATGTATTGCAGTGAAGGTGTTCCACACACGTCACGGTGTTTACAGCAAAGAAGGGGAAGCCACTCGTCGTGTTGAAGACACTATCGAGCTTCATAGCGAGCTCATCTGCCCGTTGCAGGAGCACAGTGTTATTGGACAGGGCGTAAGCAGAGAGCAAACCCCCGAGGTAACGAATCACGGTTTCAAAAAAGGGTGCGAATTGATTCTTTAAATGATATGAAGCACATCGAGGGGAACACTATTCGAGGGGACCTACCTTGGGTAATGCAAAGTCCGCCCTCTCAACGACTGCCAATGCACGCGTGAACTCGTCGTTCAGGCCCATAAGAAACATCGTATCGAGGGAATCCACTAATGTCACGCCCCAGCCATTGAAGCTTCCAGGAGAAGGTGTGAGTTTGTGATCGAAGAGACGTGCGCTACTCACTTGTCTATTGGCCTGTCGAGAAGCGGCTTGAGCTCGTCGTGGGGCATGGCATACCGTTCATAGCCGTGATACGCATGTTCGAAAGCTTTTCTGACCTGGGAAGCCCTCTCGTCCCATACCTTGTCTGGTAGTTGAGGTGCTGCGGTATCGAATACTTCGTCTAGAGCGACCACCGAAGTTGGTGCTATGAAATGATAATAGAGTCCAATTAAAATGAAGCTGAGACCGAGGAAGTAGAATAATGGTCTTTGTCGGGGATATGACAACGAGAATGTTGTCAGACGAGTCCACGAATTCATGGTAGTGGATGACCTTCAAGGCATGGGCGCCTTTCTCGCGCTCACCAGGGTAACCAAGCGACTCGGAACTCGTGACATACAACACCGTTTACATCCCGGTTCACGCGCCAGGCAGATTCCTTGAATCCACTACAGAGATTGTGACCTAGGTCAGCCTTCATGAGCAGGCAAAATGATCAAATCGATGACCAAGAACCAATCCAGATCCAACTGGCGGGATGTTGCCGACGCCCGTTGATTCTTGAATATAGATTTCATCGTGTAGCAGACAGTAGGTGATGGTTGAGCTGTTCACCAATTTCCTCTAATATGTCCTGGTTAGGTCTCATGTCCGTTGGTGCACAAGCTATGAATGCTATTTACTCGAGCAATATTTCTTGAGCGGCAGAACGGACAAAAACAACCTAAAAATGTGTGGGGCCCTTCAAGATTCAAGGTTTGCACTCACTTCTCGTACCTAAGTTGACATAGACCCTCGCACAACGTATATAATTCTACAACTTATGTTCGCATCGCCGCCACCTCGTCGACACTGCCAATCGTGACGACTTTAAAAGCGACACATCCAGATTACCCTCCAAAGTTCTGGAGCACCTATCCTGCTTTCCCCCCGACCTTTTGGCCCTCAGCGTCCACACCCTTCACGTAGACAAACTCAAATCTGTTGGCATCGAATTCGCTTCCCTGCACAGCGGCCTGAAATATATCTCGCAGGCTACAGCCTGAAGGAACTACACCTCTGGGTCCCGAAGAAGTCCTTGTTACGCCGTCGTAGCAGTAGGGGAAAGACACGCTGTGGATCGACGCTATGAAACGCTGGAAGAAGAACGAGGCGCGTCACGGTGGCCCACCAGCAGATCTCCGCAAGAGATTCATGGTTGTATTCGCTGAGTGTTGGTTGGTCTTCATCGGACGGTTGAGTCTTTGTATCTCTTGTGGAGACAAAGAAAGTGTATGCCTCTTCGAATCGTAGTATCCAAACCTGGTTATCAAGCTTGATGTTGAGGTTTAATGAACCCCATGCAAGCGCCTGTGAACACTGGTGTTGGGCGCCCATCCTTTCCTTACATGTAGTAAATTATTGCTTGCTTTCATATGTTTGCGTGTCGACATAAACTTCTCGTTAGACCCTGAAGGGCCCTACCTCGGTAAACGTCGGGTAAGTTCGACCGAACCCCGGATTCCATAAATCCCCAGACGGTAAACCCCAGTCGCATCAGCTTAGTGCGTACCTTGTTTCCTACCTTCACACCCACCATGTCCACATCGTACCCAACCAACCCCAAGCTCTTGTGGGAGCCCCAGCCAGGCGGCCTCACCGCCGTAGATAATCTCCGGAGGAGGATAAATAGGCAGCATGGCCTGAATCTCAGTATGTTCTTTAAGCTTAAGCTATTCCCATCGCCTCTACTTACGTGTTCTTTTGTGCGGAGGGGATTACGCGGACCTGCACAAGTACTCGGTCGAGGATTACACGTTCTGGCTGGACTTGTGGTACTACCTTCGAATAATCTATTCACAAGCGCCGACCAAGGTACGGAGCCCCTGTATCCTTGCGATCAGTGTTGACCGAACTTGAACTTCGACCATGATTAGATTCTAGAGCCAGGAAAATTAGATATTTCGCCTACGTGGTTCCCAGGAGCCCGCCTCAATTACGCTGAAAACCTCCTGCATGGATACAACGACGCAGTTGCGTGCACTGCGGTCACCGAAAGGAATGGAGATGTCGTTCATTACACGTACCGGGAATTGCGCGCCCTCGTCAGGGACCTGGCAGCGGCGATGCGGGCAAATGGGATACGTGTTGGGGACCGCATTGCGGGTATGTCACCCTGCTCTCCTTTACGTTACAGCTAGCTCTGAATGTGAATATGGCTTTTAGCCGTTGTGGCCAACAACATCCACGCCGTTGTAATTGCGTTGGCTGCGTCCAGTCTTGGTGCCATATTCTCGTTGGCAGCGCCAGACATGGGAAAACAGGTACGTTTCTACGCTATTAGCACCCCGGAACTTTACTCATTTTTGAGAAGGGCATCTTGGATCGGTACCGCCAAATCCGCCCTAGACTATTCTTTGCTGAAAGCCATGTCCAATACGCCGGCAAAGTGATTGACCAGATGCCCAAGGTCCGCGAAGTGGTGGCAGACCTTCTCAATTATGGACTAGAAGGCGCTATCGTGCTTCCAAGTAACATTACGGGCCAGGATGCCCCTGTCGGTGGGATGCTAAAGACGTACGCCAATCCTGATGTATGTGCTTCGGCATCAGTGATCGCTGACACCTCTTCCACAGACGCACGTTGTCTGCATTCCTGGCTAGTGGAGATGGCAGGCCGCTGGCCTTCGAGCAGCTCCCGTTCAACCATCCTTTGGTCATCCTGTATTCATCGGGGACAACAGGTCCTCCTAAGTGCATCGTTCATTCAGCCGGGGTAAGCTTCTATATCCCTTCCATCGCACCCCCCAAGGTCATAACAGTTTCACATAGGGAGTGTTGCTCCAAACGAAAAAGGAAACCACCCTTGGGTTTAGTGCTTCTCCTGACGATGTCTATTTCCAGTACACCACTGTAAGCCCCTCTTCATATCACCCCGCGATGATGGACTGATCCATACAGACCGGGTGGATGATGTGGACGCACATGCTGTCTGGCTTGTCAGTCGGCGCTCGTGTCATTATATATGACGGATCCCCATTCCATCCTGACGTTAAAACGTTCCTCAAGTTCATCAGCGACCAGGGGTACGCGCTCTTCCTGATATCTGACCCACTACCGAACCTAATACCGCCGACATACAGTGTCTCGGTTTGGGGCACGAGTCCTCGCTTCTTAACCGAGATCGCTAGCCGTGGCATCGACCCTCTTAAATTGGCGTCATTTGATTCGCTCCGAGCCATCTCTTCCACTGGTGCAGTGTTGACTGCACCTATGTTTGAGTGGACGGTCAAGACCTTCGGAGAGCATGTCCATCTCTCCTCACCTTCGGGAGGAACTGACATCTGTGCAGCATGTAAGTCATGTCGTAATTACCAAATGGAACCCTCTATTGACCTTTGCTATGTCAGTTGTAACGGCAACGCCTGCTTTGGCCCTATACGCCGGAGGTAGGAAGAATTTTACAGAAGCGTAGTTCATTTGATTGACGAACACGAACATCAAGAAACCTCATGTAAGGCTCTGGGAATGAAAGTCGAGGTGTTTGATCCTCATGGAAACAACATCGAACACACCGGCGAGCCCGGTGAAATGGTTTGCACCAGACCTCACCCTTCGCTACCTCTGTACTTTTGGGGAGACGAGGATGGCAAGAAATACAGGAGCGCTTACTTTGAGATGTATCCAGGTACAATTTACTTCCTGCTTGCATTTAACAGGGGTGCCTGACGGCTTGGCCTCAGGTATATGGCGACAGGGCGATTTCATGGTAATCAACCCAGTGACTAAAGGTATACTAATGCTTGGCCGAAGGTGTGTTCTCTGTCACAGAAGCTTATGTCTGGTGACTGACCCACATAATGGTGTGCTAGTGACGGTGTTTTGAACCCCAGTGGCGTCAGGTTTGGATCCGGTGAAATATACACGGTTCTCGAAAAGTTCCAACAGTACATTGAAGAGTCTATTTGCGTTGGACAGCGACGCCCAAGTGACAAGGACGAGCGCGTCCTTCTCTTCTTGAAGATGCGTCAAGGTTATCCCCTGACAAAGTCCCTCGACGAAGAAATACGTACTGCTATTCGTTCGAGCTTGAGTGCACGCCATGTGCCGTCTTACATCTTCGCGGTAGATGATATTCCGGTGCGTCAACTTTCATGATCTCTTCCCATGGTTTACGCGATGGTCGGCGAATTCCCAACCGAAAGCTAACTTACCTCCCGTTTCTCTCAGCTAACGATCAATGGGAAGAAGATAGAAATTGCGGTCAAACAGGTTGTGTCGGGAATAGATGCGAAGCCGAGCGGAATGGTCGCCAACCCGGAATCCCTCGAGTTATATTACAGGTACAGGGATATCGAAGGACTAGTGGGCACGACAAAGGCTAAGCTATAATAGCGATTCCCATGTATAACAGGCTCGACCCGTCCAATACCTTTAAAAACATCGCTCTCGGATCACTGTCGGCCATCGTCACTGACGTACCCCGCTAATGAACACTGCACAAAGTTCGAGGACCGTCAGATTTCACTTATTTTTGTTATCATTCGTCAGCTCACGCTACTGATTCCCGCGCCCACCACATGTACCGCGACTAGCCGTCAACCAGGCCCTCTAGTCCACCCAATCATTACGTTCCCTGTGATCAACTTGCAGTGGTCTTATATTGATCTTCGTCTCACGATGCCTTCTCGACTTACTGGGCCTGAGTATTCCAACGAAGTGAGGCTTCCATTCGCCCGAGGACCTGGGAGAGCGTTCACAACGTCAAACCAGAAGGGTCCGCTCAAGGGTATAAATGGCCTATACGGCATACTTGGTCACTGTGGTACCCTCGTATTTGGGTTCCTCTACTAGTCGACGTTCAAGATGATCACGACTCCATTCATCGCCCTCGTCCTTGCGCTGTCGGCGGTGGCAACCCCTTTGGTGACCATACGCAGCACCCCAGTGACTCTTCCCTTGGCGAAACGACTCAACATTACGAAAGGCGTGGACCTCGGCAAGCAGGCCAGAGCCAGAGCGAAGGGTTTGCGCGCTCTCGGAGAAGCCAAAGCCAGGGGGGCAAGTCACTTCGAAATAGGGGCAATTATCAACGAGCCAGTCGTCAACCAAGCGGTAACATATACTGCTGTCGCCAGAATTGGTAACCCAGCCACAACGTGTGAGTCATGATTTCAGTCTCTGCTACCTATCTAACAAGGACATTCTACTGTAGTCCCGAATTTGTTGATTGACACTGGAAGCTCTAATACATGGGTTGGCGCCACAACACCTTTCCGGAATACCGCAACTACTCAGGATACCGGAGAGTTGATGGTGAGAATCTCTCAAAGTGGAAACTTAAAATAACTAAATCGAGATATCAGCAAGTTACGTATGGCTCAGGGTTTGTCTTGGGTATGGCCATTATTTCTCTATGTTCGTTACAAGTGTAACACGTCGTCTAGGGGAAGAAGTGCTCGACAAGTTTGATCTCGGCGGTGGTCTCGTCGTCCCTCAACAGTCTATCGGATCCGCCATCTTCCAGTCAGGATTTGACGGTCTAGATGGTATCCTTGGGTATGTGCTGACATTGGCGAACAAATAGACTAATAAGATTGGTCTTATAAACAGAATTGGACCTGTAGGCCTAACATCTGGTAAATCTAGTTTACACCTCGAATATGTGCGTATGGCATGGCTGACTCGTGATGTAGGCACGACGCAGGGTGGCGGCCTTGTGCCCACAGTTACAGACAACCTCTTTTCGTCAGGGATTATCTCTGCCAACCAGATTGGTATCTCGTTTAACCCAACCACCACCGTCGTTTCACCAAACGGGGAGTTGACCTGGGGTAAGTTGCAAGGTTACACGCCCTCAAGTGTGCGACTGACAATTCATCTAGGTGGAGTTGATACTTCAAAATTCACCGGTGGTCTCACGTTTGTGTACGTGCCCCACTGACTGCTACAATACGATGTTCACTCAATTTGCACCAAATCTAGCCCTGTCACGTCGACATCTCCAGCTTCTTCCTTCTGGGGTATCGATCAATCCGTGTCCATTGGTAACAATGTTATATTGCCAACAACCGCTGGAATTGTAGACACCGGTGCGTGTAGATGCCAAAGGAAACATACCTTTATTCTGACTAAGCTCTCCTACATAGGAACAACGCTCCTGTTAATCGCGACTGGTGAGGATACTTTTAACTGTGACACTGCGATTCGAGATTTCAGCTGACCTGTAACATCTAGATGCTTTTGCTAGGTATCAAGCGTCTACCGGTGGGGTCCCCGACGCCGTACGTTGGTATTTGCCTGCTTTCTATAGATTTCTTATGCGAGGCTGTGGCTTCTCAAGGCAACCGGCTTGTTGAGGATAACACCTCAACAGTTTATCAACCTACAAAACGTGGACTTTCACATTGGCGGAGTAAGTTGTACGCTGGTGACTATCGACCGCGATTGACCCTCTCCCAACTTCAGACAACCTTTACACTGGTGCCGAATGCGCAAATCTGGCCTCGAGCTTTGAATACCGCAATTGGAGGATCTAACTCCTTCGTATACCTCATTGTGGCGGACTTGGGAACACCTTCTGGAGAGGGCTTCGATTTCGTCAATGGATTTGCGTTCCTAGAACGGTTCTACAGCGTGTTCGACACCACAAACCGACGTGTCGGCTTCGCTACTACGCCGAACACAGCGGCGCCGATAAACTAAGGCAAAGCCACAGGTATCAGTGGGACCCTATGTATGTAATCTACCGTACCTCAAGGATGGTGGTGAGCCATTGTGTGTTGGAATGAAATATATCCGCGTTATTGCAATATCTAAAACATGATAGACCCCATCCCTACTTCATGTGACATTATAAATCCGATGAGATTGTGTGCGATAGATGTGAAGGATATATGCGATAAATGTGAGATGTGAATATGAAAGCAGGAGACTGAGTTGGGAAGAATCCATGAAGCGTGTCCGTATTAGTTGTCGTCAGAGGGCATACTATCATACCGTTGGCCCGAAGCTTGTTAGTGCCATGCATCCCACCCAGGCCATTTCAACCACCGCTCGACCTATCGGGCTCAGGACGACGTCTGGTTCCTCCATCTCCTCTGTTTCGTCCAAAAGGATAGCTGGGTTGCGGGGCGCAGGCGAGACGACGAGGCATAGCCCCATCTTGACCAAACCTTCCTGGATAAATTCAACGCCTGCGTCGCGAGATTGGCACATCCCTATCATGAAATCTGCTTGATTCTCGTCCCTCATTGACCGAGACGGAATTGACTTCAGAGCCTCGGACATCGGTCCAGTAACGCTCAATCCTTCTTCGGGCACGCGCATCCCAGAACCAAGCAATTCTTCGTATCCCACGAGCCGTGCGCTAACATGGAATGCAGACAACAAAATGCTTCGATCATCCGGACGCCTAGGAGAGTCGACCGAGGAAGTGGGCGAGCGAGGCTTTCTTTGGCCACGAGAGTCATTGTCTACTTTGGACTTGGACTCATGGTCCTTCCGGTTCACTTCGTCGGCCACGTAATACACAAGCAAGTATAATCGCCTTTCCATGGGTATCTCCGGTTTCCTGGGTTCGTTGGGCAGCTTTTCCGAGACGGGATCGGTCTCACCGGGCCAAAGGGGTAGAAGCATATACAGGGACTCCGGCGGCACATTTTCAAAGATGTTACTCCCGGATCCGGCGTGCTGGCGTTGCTTCAATTGCTTCTGCTTCTGGGTATTAGCTGCCGACTTCGCCTTGTGGACAGGCCGCGATGGAAGCAAGCCCACGTCAATGAAAGATTCATTCAAATTGGCTACCACGCGCTCATGTTCTTCCTGTTTGGCTCGGGGTGCCATAGTCATCCACGGAGCCTTGAAGCTCCCGTCGATGGAAGCGGACAAAGGGGAACCACTGAGATTACTAGTAGCAAAAGGAAGGAGTCTTCGTAATAGGGATCGAGATGGTGGTTCGGAGTCAAAGCGGCTTTGAATTTGTCGTAACTGTTCGACCTGAGCGGGATCAATGGTGGCGTAAGTTTCGGCATGAGGCGTGCGGGTAGGGAGGTCGTCTTCATCTGGGTCATCAAAATCGTAAGGATCTCGGAGGACGCGGCGAGAAGTTGATCGAGTCGTGACTACAGTTGTAGAACTCGTGCTTGCGACGGAGGACTCCGCAACTGCTGCTGATCTGAGACTTCTGGAGGAGGCGTGCTTGCGTATCTCGTTAGGGGGTGTTGGTGGGTAAGTATGAAGGGACGGGGCCGATGCGGGGGGAGGGGTTGGATACAGTTCCCGGGCGTTGCTCAAGCTATTTACGCTACGGTCGCTCCGAGTAGAAGATGTCGAGCCGGAAGTACTTGTCTCTTTCCTCTGACGCTCTAACTCTGCCTTCCGACGCCTCTCGAGCTCGAGTTCGCGCCGTTCTTTTTCGCGTCGGATGCTAACAACATGATCTTCCAGCAGCCCATGAGTATCTAACCTCCGTGTCGTAGTTGTGTTCGTATACTGTTCTTGAACCCGCTTGGGAGCGAGCATGATCATGCTGGATTTCGGTGCAGTTGTTTCCCTGGGTATAACTCGTTGACCAGGATGTGGACCATCGCGAGGGCGTGCTCTTGGCTTTGCGTGTTGTCGGCTAATTGAGAATGCAATGGCTTTCGAGTGTTTATGTACCGTGACTGGAGGACCAGGCCGAAGAGTCCGCACCTGGGAGGAGGCTCCCTGGAAATGTATGAAGTTTAATCGCTGCTGTGGTGGTTTAGAAGAGTCCAATGCTAAAGGAAAGTGAAACGGGAATTCAGAATCACACCAATGGACAAAGACGAGGATGATCAACTCACGCCTAGCAGCTCTGCGGTCGACCTTGAAGCGCCCCACAAGTTCATTACTCCAGATCTCTGACGTTCCAACCGCCATGCCCTTTGGCGCTTTTCGTCTATCCCTCTCCCTTTCTTTATCACGATCACGATCCTTCTCCCCACTTCCTCGATCGTGAGCCACATTCACCTTCTGACTACTTCCGAAAACGCCACTAGTAGCACTTTCCGTCCTCTCCACGCCTATTCCGGTACCCGTCCTCTCTTGACCGCCAGACGGTCCACTCACAGATCCCCTCTCCCTTCTAAAGCTCCAATCTCGTCTTCGCGATCCAAATGTGTAATCCCAATGGCGCACATTCCTCAGGAAAGTGTCGTCTGAGACAGTGGCTTCACTTTGCCGTCGCCCGGAAAGCATGCTGAACCACGAGCCCATCCGAGTACGACCACCAGCACCCGCACTCCCAGGGCCCGGTGAAGTGTTACCGGTGGACATCGAGGAAAGGATAAGACCGCCTGAAGGTCGCCGCGCTGCCGCTATTGTGGTCTTAGGATCGACTAGCCCGGCGATATCACTATCATCGAGGGAAGTGATACCGCCTCGTAGATTGCTCCAGTCAAGATCGAAGCCGAGACTCGTGATATCGCCAGTAGCAGCCACGGTAGCGCTAGAACTTGAAGTTCCATGCGAGGATGAGGCCAGCGTCGGTGTCGCCACGTCAGTGGTGTCCAGTGGTCCTCCTCTACTTCTCTGCATCTGCTCTTGCCGTGACTCCATCGCAGACCACTCACCCCGTGTCAGAGGGTCACTTTGCGGAATAGCGCCGGGTTGATTACTTCCACGACCTGGGGCGCCGAAGCTAAACCCTCTCAACTGATCCTCGAGACTCCGACTTGGCCGTCGGAGAGTTGCTATACTGCCTTCCCTATCACGACTAGCCGGTCCGCCTACTGCACTAGACCCGGCCACAGGTGCGTCGGACGTACCAGGTATCGCCATTGGTACACTCCCCCGGCGTCCCGTGTCCGCTGCGATGAGTCCTGAACCCATGCCCACTGCACTACCACCTCCACCAAAGTAGTAGAAAGAATCCGGACGATCCCCATGTCCATCTTCCCAGTAAGCTGAGCTCACCTCAATCTCGTGGTACCCGTCGTCTTCATCGTACTCGTACTCTTCTTCACTACTAAACTCGATATCGCGATCGTGATTGACTGCACTCCTCGATGAGTTGAGATCTTCGTCCGGTGAACCACTGGTGAGGGAAGAAACAGAGGCTGAAGCTGATGAAGACGGCGACACAGGTCCTGGGCGCGATGGTATCCGCTGTGTGGGTGATCGGGAACGGTGTCGATGCGGTGGCGACGTTTGCGACGGATGACTGCTAGTTTTGTACAACGGCGCGTCGCCGTAAGAATGGTTCTGGACAGATGAGTGTCTTTGATTTGGAGGAGCTGCAGAAGCCACAGAAGGGCGTGGTGTGACATCATTCGCTGTGAAAGGGGACACGAGTTCGTCGTCATCGTAATTGACGGGGCGCGTGGACTTGGATGCCGTAGGGGGTGAAGGGGGCGGCGAGGACGACGATGGCACCGCTGGGGCACCAAACTGGAACGAGGAAAGCTCCTTGTAGAGGCTGGCGTCGTTCCAAGCAGGTTCAAAGGTCGGGCGCGCGATGCGCTCAGCGGGCTCGCTATGGGGCGCAGGCCTGTCTGGTCATGGCCTACGCATTCGAAGGCTGGATCTAACGTACCTTGGGTCGCTCATCGTTGCCTTTGATGAATTTGATGTGCTGATCTGTAGGTCGGGAGGCGGGGGCATGTGCGCCTGGGGGAGGGTCGTCGTTGTCGGTGGGGGTGAGCGAGTCGCCAGCGACGAGGACGAGGAGGTGATTGTTGCGGATGAAGACGATGGGATGGGAATATCACTTTTTCGTTGCTGGGAAGCCGAAGAAGGATCACTAGGGCGCGAAGATCGGCGTTTAGACGACAACATACACGTTGGGCGGGACTGAGAGGGTGTTGCTCACCGATGCCAACGACGAGCTCACTGTGTTTATCGTCGCCCCGACGATGGCAAAAAAGAAAGAAATACGAGGAAATTCCAGGGAAATATTATTGCGGTCAGTTATGTAAATGTCTTGTGCCGGATTAGGAGATTTCGTGTATAAAACGCGTGGGAGCCACGTGGCTGACATGTCGGTGGCAGTTCGTGTCCATCAGTCAAACTCAGGGTCCGACTCTCGGAAACATACTGAAACATAACACCAGCCAGCACGACCGTAAAGCAAGACGTAGGCTAGCCGTAGAACACCGCAAACAAACTAGTCGAACCCACGCAGTCAGACTAGCGCGCGTTCCACGCTTGCTTTCACGACTAACTCCTACCATGCGATTGGTGGGTGTCAATTCATTCAATGCTTGGAACCGTAGTTCGGAGGATAGATCGGCGTAAGCAGGCACGGGTTGGCTATGCCATGCGCTTTCGTGGGCCCCGCTGGCCGCAGCAACTTACCCGGCGAGCTATGCATCAATTAACCACTTCGATCATTTGTCGTTCCGGCCATTAAAGCACTCGCATCGCGTAGGGATAATGTTTCAAGCGTTGCGTGCGGAACTGTTGTAAAGATGGCATGCCAAGTAGTCAATATAACATTGCCTAGCGAGGTCGCCTGTATTCAAGTTCGAACATATTTACGCCGTTGACAATGGGCTGACCTCTGAGTTTTGCAGGCCGAGCGGACCGGAATATGCTGAGCCCCCGCTTATTGAACTCTACAGTATGTCCGCCGCGTGGTCTTTGCTCTTGTTAGTCTATCGTATCCTTGAGGTCAGAGACGGGCTGGATAGGAGAGGCTAGATCGCAGACTATCAGAGGAATGTCAGGATGCAGTAACTGATTTGAGGAAAGGATAAGATGAACACATAACGTGATATGTTCAGTAGTCACCCCAAATAATTGGCTGGTGTTCCTCTGGGTACTACGAAGAGGTGGTGGGTCCGTTATGAGTTGTGATGGCGATTGTGAGTTTAGGAAGGGAGGGAGTTGCTTAAATTGCGTATAAATATGTTGACGCGTCTGCACCCGGTATAGTGCGTACTATAGTACTAGCAGGGTAGTGCGCATTTCGTGAAATCGGTGTCCTGTCAGATCAAGGGGGGGGCGCACAAACATAAGTCGAAGGCACGCTACTGATACCACACGACACTCGGGGGTGCATTTGATCATCTAAACGATTTCGGTTCCCAATGAAGTCAAACAGTAATAAATCCTGATCCAAGTCCTCATACAATAGACAAAATGATACAGTCTAATGATATCGATAAGTAATTAACCGTAGCGTACAATGGCTCACAATAGATTACACACGCATGCCCACCACATTTACATCATCATTTGCGATTCCCATCCTCAAACGGGTTCTCCACGTATTCCAACTCGTCGTCTTCGCTCTCCTTCCTCTGCATCGGCGTAGCCCCGTCACTCGGGCGCAGTAACGATACAGGGCGTTTGGGCAACAACCCAAGCTTGTTGCCGTCGATCGGAGTCGCGCCTGCGCCGAAGCCTCCTGCGCGCGGCGCCTCCATACCCGTAAGTGGCGGGGGTTGTGTGGAGGAAGCGGCTGGGTTGGCGATCGCAGCTGGTGGCTGACTGGAAGCGGGAACTGGGGATGGCTGAGGACTGGGACTAGGGCTGCGCGGGGGATTCGGGTCGTAATAAGCGGGTTGTTGGGCGGGTGAGATGGCGGCACTACGCTGAGGGGGCGCAGGGGTATAATTGTAGTTTGCGTTCTGTCCGTATTCTTGTTGAGGATAGGAGGATCCAGGAAGGTTGGAGGGTGCGCCCCAGGTGGGTTGAGTAGATGAGGGCTGATTTGTGCTGCGAGAGGATACTTGGTGAGATAGAGGGTATGACTACGCGGAGATGATCTTACCGGGGATTGTCGAATTCTTGTATCTTGGCTTTGACTTTCGAGAATATGTTACCGAAAGTTCTCTTACCCACTACGCGACACGAGAATCAGTTCAGTGATCTATTGCATAACACGAGCTTACGCACCTTCAGCGACACGCGTGAATTGCTCTTGCAAGTCCGCCGCTATCTGCCCTCCACCTTCCCCAGTAGGTGCTGGCTGCGGCTGAGGCTGCGGCTGCAGTCCAGCATGTCGACGACCTCCGCCAGGCGGCACCGGATGTGCTGCTTGCCAAGCTGCCTGCTGTGCCTGCTGTTCTTGCAGCATCAGCTGCCTGGCAAATTGCTCGTCTAGATCTGTTTGGGATGGCTGCGATGGATTAGTCCCCCGCACGAACAAAGCTGAGAAGGCGACTTACAGGTGGAGGTTGATTCGGCCTCGCCTCGGGTTTGTACTCAGGATCGCTCATGCCCAGGAGCATGTCAATCGCTTGGTCCTGATCCCAGTTCACCGACTCTAGCACCGATTGTCTTTGGCAGTGTTCAGTATGCCACATTGACATCACATCACATAAAGGAGTACTCACAGCACCACCTCATCGAACGTGGGGAACATCGACTGCAGAGCTGCTATCCGCGGATGTACCTCTCTCACTGGCGTTTCTTCGATCTGTTGACTCGTAGAGTTTGGGAAGGGTGGTTGTTGGGTAACGCTATCATCGTGCGCAGTCACTGAGGGGCCACTTGCCGCCGCCGTCACGATTGGCTCATCGCTAGGGAGCGGGTGGGGGTCCTGCTTCGTAGGGGTCTTCGTCCCATCGTCCGGAACCGCATCGTCGAACGGTTTCAACGGCGTAGCGTCCGTGCTGTGGGACGTCGGAGGAGCCCCGCTAGACGAATCGCTTCTTGGCATCGGCAGCGTCGTCCCCACGTTATTGACCGGCGGGCTTGCGCCACCCGCAGGAGGCGCGCTGGTATTCGTGTCGGTCGAAGTCATTTCGTGTAGATCAGTGGTTGGAGTGGTAGTCAGGCTTTATATTCATGTTGCATCGTCACGTTTAGCTGCGCGCTGCGGCAAAGGCCGATCTTACTTCCAAGGTGCTTGGATAGGGGTTTCGTCGCAGATGTGATTGTTGAGTGTGCTGTACGCAATGTGCTGCGTATCCCGCTGTTAGCTAGATAATCTGTCTGGGTTATCGTATTTGGAGTAGTTCCCGGACACGATAAATTGGACGTAAAAAAGTAAGGAAGGCGATGCCAGTAACGATGCGGGGCACGATGCAAAGTGTATCGAACTGAAGATTATAGAATCAACGGTGCTTGCAAGTAGAAGCTGTGCATTCCGTAAAGCGGGTGCAATGCGCCCGGCCTACAGGCCACGACGTTACCTCAAGCTTCAGTGCCTGCATATGAAGTCAGTGTAAACGGGAATGAAAAGAAGGAAAGGTAGAGATGTATAGTTGGCTTAATACCCGGTGCTCTGCTCCCCGAGGTTGCCGTTCGAAGCAAGGTCAGTTTGAGTACTTACTAAAAGCTTTCCTCCCGATGGAGTGAACTTTGAAAGGGAGTAAATGGACCGCTTCACACGTGACTCGCTGACACGGTCACGCGCGGTACCCTGGGCTACCCTACCTCGAACTCCAGCTTCAAGTTGTCCACGCCGTGCTTCCAAGTTTCAAAGAGGCGAGGGTCTTTCCGACTGGTCAGCTTCTCCGCATGTCTCGGTCGAATTCCTACTCGTCTACCTAGGACAATCAGGACCACCGTTTCCGGCGCCCGACGACTCTGTGCGAAACGCGGCGGCCACGAAAGTTGTATTGGGCAAAGGAGTTCAGGCTCAATGGGTCCCCCATGCAGCGTTCTCACTCGTTTGCTACTCGCCAAGCAGAACTAACTTTGTGCTTACCCATCCATTCTTCGACGAGATTCCTCCGATACTCGGACGCTGTATATCGAAGAACAAGTTCACAGTGGCTTGCATACTGGCCAGTGGCGCGTCGTCTCACGTCACTTGAACCCGAACATTGGGAGCTACAAGTCAGGTGGAACTACCAGTGGTATGGTCGTGGAACCGACATTCGGATCGTGCCGTTCCGAATCATCAAGTGCCAACGAATTTCATTTTCACAGCGCTCGCTGGAGCAACCCTCGGCTTTGGATTCTCTGGCGCTCTGCTTTGCTCTGCTAGAAAGTCTGGGACTTGCTTTGAATGTATGCAAGTCCACGGAAACCGTGATGGTACCTGGACGCTTTGCCATTACGACTGCCGCCCACCATGGTTAAGACGCCGAACGATGTCACTACTTCTGCTTCTGACAGTACATAGCATGTTGTGGGAACGCCATATCCGCACTGTACGGTAGCCCCGATTGATTGCAGGCTCTATCATTATCCGTCGAAGTCTATTGTGCTATATATGTCCTCTGTCTCTTTCCCTCTTGTGCCTCTGTGACCCACATTGCTGTAGGCAGCCCTCATCGTTGTGCGCCCATGGATCCATCGTATTCGGTGAAGGTGGGTTGAGTTGACTGTTTCAATAGTTCGGCGCATTGACTGACTCAAGCCAAGCCAGTGACCCTTTATGGAGGACGGAAAGCGCCCGAAGTGCTTAATATAGTTATTGTCGGTTGCGGACTGGGCGGGCTCGCCGCCGCCTATTGTCTAGGACAAGCAGGTCACCGAATCACCGTCCTAGAGGCTGCTCCAGAGATAGGTGAGCCTCTCGTTATCTTTCTTGCCCTCCGACTGAAGGTCCTTCAGGTGAAGTGGGGGCTGGAATTCAACTGGGGCCGAACTTCACTAGGTTGCTCATACGGTGGGGTCTAGGCGAGAAGCTTAAGGAGTTTGGCGTGGTACCACTTGCGTTTAGATTCCGCAGATGTGAGTCTAACTCTAAGGCGTACTAATCCTTGATGTATAACGGCAAATCTGGTCTAGACGAGGATGGCAGGACTGTGGGCTGGACAAAATGGGGAGAAGGCATGGAACGCGAGCACGGTTCGCCCTATTACCACATACACGTAGGTGTTTCAGGCTTTCCCTAGATTCCTACCGTGTTCATTGTTGGATCGCAGCGTGCTGATCTCCACCGCCTTCTGTTGGAATTGGCAAGGCCCTTCATGTCACTGTCTACCAACAGCCGCGTAGTCAGCGCAGATCCTGGGGTGCCAGCGGTGACACTAGAGTCAGGTGCCGTGATCCAGGCAGATTTAATCATTGGTGCCGACGGGGTGAAAAGCACTATACGTGAAATAGTTGTCGGAGGCCCAGACAAACCCGTTGCCACAGGAGATGCCGCTTACCGCGCAATAATACCAACTGCGGCAATGCTACAGGATCCTGTCCTCAAGCACCTGGTAGACGAAACAGAGATGACTGGTTGGATAGGTCCGAAGAAACACATAGTTGGGTACTGCATCGTGCGTGCTACTTCAAATTTTAGATCTAAATTTGCGTTCTTAGCATGACTATTTGCACCTTGCCCTATCGGATTTTACTACCCGTTTCTTCGGCCCTCCATCCTCGTGTTGCAGCGGGGCAAGAAAGAATACAACCTGGTGATGGCCCACCCTGCACCGGCCACTGAAGAATCCTACACGGCCGAGGGCAGCACGGAAAAAATGCGAGCTGACTTCGTGGGTTGGGAGCCTCGGTACGTCTTGGTGTCTTTGGACCCATCAGACCCTACCATTTGCTTTGTATTTTTCTGATTCATGCCTCTGGCTCGCTCACAGGGTGCAAAAACTCATGGCTCTCGTGCCCTCAACCTTGATCTGGCCGCTGTTAGATCGTGCGCCACTCGATACCTGGATCCATCGCGACGGCAGAATTATTCTATTGGGAGACGCCTGTCACCCCATGCTGGTATGTTCCGTCATCGTCAATGTTCTTGCCGTAATATATCCTGGTTTCTTGACAAATTCAGCCGTATCGAGCGCAGGGATCTGCTATGGCGGTGAGTCATGCATTTTATTCGCGTCCAAGTATAGGCTAAACTGGTTGGTTCGTGACAGGTTGAAGACGCAGCAGTGCTCGGCAATCTCCTCTCCAGACTCACCAGGAGGGGGCAACTGACCCCCCTCCTATACGCCTATCAGTCCCTGCGCTATCCTCGTGCCACTGCGACGCAGGCAGCGGCTCGGGGGAACCAGAATATCTTCCACCTGGAGGACGGGCCGGCTCAGGAAGCCAGGGATGCTTCTATGAGTGCTGCCATGGACCTAGCGTTAAGGGAAGCGGCCGGCGAGATGTTGGACGATTCCTGCGAGACGGCTGGGAACTCGAACATCTGGGCTGATAGGAAGAAGAACCGGGACCAGTTCGGCTACGATGCGGACGAAGAGGTCGAGCGCTGGTGGGCCCGAAACCATGGCCTCGTGGATACGCCCGTAGGCGTGAACCCCAGGCTGTAGAGGCCTTTATCTGTGGGTAATGGGGGTGATGGCCTCGTAAAGCGTTCAAAGAGCCCATTTTCTCGCTCAGCCCGTCTACTTATGCGTTTGGAATCCGATGGCTTGATTTGTTAGGTGCTACATAGAATGGGCCCAATACTTTTTCAGTCTTAGCTTGTGTTTAGTGAATTTCCAACCAGTTTATAGGACTTTCGGCTTCGTGGAAGTAAGTCCGGGGTCTAGCACCGCCTCCGACTGGTTACTTCTGAACCCTGCGGAAACATTGACGTAGTATGTTGACCTGGTTCGTCTCTAGCTACGGGCTAGGGTCGCTACGTCAACTCTTCATTGAAGAAAATGAAACTTCTCGTGAGGATCAGCGGCACATCCTAAGTTTGCGATGCTGCGCTCGCGCTCGTACGGGTGTTCTCTACTGCTAGACTAGTACCAGAATTAGACTGTGGACTTGGTCTAAGGCGCTGAAACTTATGATAGTACCAGTAAGCGACGTTGTATCACGTGCTCTCCCGCCATGTTGGCAGCGAACCAGAAGTTCGAGTACGGGTTGTTCTGAACCGCCATATGGAAATCCACGTCCTCCTTCAAGCAAACTGCGAAAAGCTTCTAGAGCAGTACCGAATCAACCTGCGCAGTGTTCGCGCCCTACAGGCAACTCTTATTGATGATATCCTACCTTCGATCCGGGATGAGCTTGATTTGAGCCAGGAAGCCACGAGCTGGGCCAAAGTCTGGTTGGAGGACACATGTATGTTGTCAGTCAAACTCGTGGACGGTTTACTTACGACTGGTGAACTAGTCACCGTCTTCCAAATAGCTAGAGTCAGTCGGCGCGTTGTGCTGTCAGTGCCAGTCGCTGACCTCGTTTTTCTATCAGCGACATAAATTCACGCGTTCATTCGCCATGGAATCGATTAGGAAAATTCTAGTTTGGAGACTGGACGTCATGTGGCCAGTAGTTGACTTTGGTTCACTACCAGCGGTGTTTTGCTTTCCAAATCACATCCGCGACCCTTTCGGCCGCCCCATTCTCTTGATCAAGTCCTCATCGTTATCGATGCTGTCGGACAGTTCAAAGGCGCCAATAACTCAGGGACTTGAACTTCTTAGGCAGCATTTACGGCTGCTGAATATCAGTCAAACAGAAGATGACCCCCCAATCCTCCAATACGTAGTACTTCTAGACTTGGCAGGGTTATCTTTGCAAGGCATCGTAAGTGGGCACAATGGGGCTTTATACGATAATATTTGATAGATTGCCTCTAGAACATTGATCTCATTACCTGGACCCTTCGTGAGACGATACCCCGATTTCCGGGAATGTTGGCAGCAGGTAAGTTGTATTCACCCTATTTCCGTGGATTAAATGTCGGGATTTTTAATGCCTGTTGACAGTTTTCATGGTAAATTACTCGTGGGCACATTCAGGTATCTGGACGGTCGTGAAGTGAGTTTTCTGATACATATTCTCATGGGGCTTCCGTTTTGACTCTAGTGGTTTCTGTGTTTCATTAACCCAGACGGCTTCTTCCTTCTGCAGCACTCTCAAGGGTGTTTTTTCCCACTCGGAAAGAACTTCTGGATTTTTTTACCCCAGCATGTTTACCCGCAGGTTGTATACAAATTTCCCTCAGGCTCCAATGAATTCTAGCTAACATGTGCTATAACAGACTATGGCGGGAGTCTACCGTGTCTAACAAGATTAGAGGATCCTCTGAGGGCCCATCAAATAGGTGTACCCACTCAGCTTCTTCCTTCAGTACAACCGCTTGAACCGCCCTCCAGCCCACCTTTAGCCCCGACTACGACTTTCATTTCCCGAACGTCTATCCTCAATCCCTTTTTTGGCTACCCTGTGGATTCTTCCCGCGGTTCTACGCGACTTCAACACGGTCGCCGTCGAAAACGGGACCTCATCCGCACGCTAGCATTCCTACTCTGGATGCGATGGCGATCCTACATCAAGCTCACCACCTTGCTCCTTTTGCTGGCAGGTGCCATCCGTCTGTTGACCCGAAAAGGCCTACATCATTCGTTGCGCAGAATATTTCTAAAGGCTTTACCTTGGAGTTAATCTCTCTTAGTTTGCCTCTACTATACTCGCGAAACGGAACTTGATGGGCGCCAGCAGCTCTTTAGCAGTGCTAAAGAAGCGCATAGTCCATCTAGGAACAGTTTGATGGTAGCCTATGAGGTGCGCTTGAGCTTCATGGAAGCTAACCTACTTTTAGGATTCCATGCTTGCGCCCAAGCATGTCCGCTGGGATGCCTTACATATTATCCAAAAATTATGGCGATCCTGTCTATTTTTTGTAGTGTAGGAAAGGTACAGGGTATACATGCTGGCACCTTCGCATCTTATTATGTAATTGGAATGGTTCCGATTGCAGTCGCGGTATCTCTACAGAAAGTACTCCGGGAGCTGGTGAAGCATATACATTAGCAATAGAGCTCCCACGAAAGCACGACCCATGTTTACCTTGTTCGTATTTTGGTTATTGTGTTGATTAGGTCCATCTCTCTCGTTCTCCGGCGCGGCCTCGAACACGTTGAAATGCATCGAAACCCCGGGGCCGACCTCCAGGATGCTGGCTGAATTTCCACATCGATAACAATAGTTCGGCGCGGACCAAACAGTCGATAGATGGCGATCAAACAGCGAAATATATCCCTCCATGCAAAGCTGATGAGCCCTGAGGATGTGCGACATTCCGTTAATTTCGAGAAATTTGTGAACGACCCCTGCACCGAACGTGTACCCTGCACCACTAGATCAGAAAGACTGATTTAGTGAACTAGTAGGTACGATCGATGTTAGGGAATGGGCGTACCGGGGTGATATTGCGAAATCTTCTTTCTCCGGGTCGGGATCCGACCATACCAGGTCAGCCATGGGACCCTCGTGCGGGATCTCTGACGTTAGGTAGGGTTAGATGAATGATCATGACGTGCGTCGGGGTGAAGCCAAACCTCTGAAACGGTCAACTACTTTGATTTGGTCGATTGAGTGTATTGAAGGGGATAGTCCTATCGTTCGTGTTAGTAAGACAAGGCCGTCAATCGAACGTGTAGAGCTAGGCTTACCGCCGTGAACGCAGAATATTTGATCATCGATGACGACTGAGAGTGTCAAGAAGTCGAACATGTCGGTAAAATACGTCCAGACATGTGTTGAGCCGTACTTGCGTACGCATTCGTTGTAGAAGCCGTAGGACTGGCAGGTTCACGAGATGAGAAGTTTGCTGATGTGAGAAGAAACAGGCCGAACTTGTGTAACGGCTCTAGACTCATGGTTTCCTCTTATGAGTTGTACGCGATCAGGATAACGTAGTTTGAGGCAGGTGAGGAGGGATATTGTCTCTACACTGAAGAGACCTCTGTCCACGTAGTCCCCTGGCCACATACGTCGGTAAGTGTCCCATGAAGAGTCCGAATGATCATACTCACCTAGGAACAAGTAATTCGTGTGGGGGGCATAACCGCCTATTCGGAAGATCTCTATTAGGTCGTAGAACTGGCTTGTATTATAGCTGATTCAGTTCTGCTGGTCCGATATTGCAGCTAGGCTCACCCATGGATATCTCCCACTACGGTCACCGGCGCACTAATGTGCACGACGTTTGATTCACGCATGAGAATCTCCTTCGTCTTCTCGCATATTTCGCGTAGAAGTGCTTCATGCAGGAGTTGCTTTCGAAGTAATTGCTGTATACACGCATCGAGGTCGAACGGCGCCATGACTCGGAAACGCAACCACTGTGCTGCGCCGTAACTGGCTGAGTAGTGTTTGGTGCTGTTTGGCAGCAGCCTTTCGTGGATCGTTCTCAGAAGCCGTCTCATATCGAGCACTACTCCAGTCATTGCGGGGTTCTGTAAGAATTAAAGTGGGCAACGTGCTATTGGGCATCTCAGAACGCCGAAAATTGAGGCATGTCGCGGCGGTATTGGCTGGTACGCCTCATTGGCTGGTATGCTGCACTGGCAGGACATTATTGGCACACGCTTCGGTGACGAGGTTTCGCGTAAACCAGTCAGTGCAAGACCTCAAGGCCGGTGTACATATTAAAATGCCATAACTTCCCGATCCAATCGCGATTCAGGCTAATCGAAAGCGAAATATGCGCCAGGTCGATAATTTACCGACGGCTCGACCTGCAGACAAAAGCTTCCTCTCTTCGGGTGCTCGATATACGCCCTGGGGGTTTATTTACATTGCTGTACCTTGCAAATCGGGACTACGTGCGATATTACGACAAACCACTGGTACGTACGGTACGCTCGGCTTGGTTGCGAATAGCAGAGGCACGCCGCGGGGCTGCGAATAACGACCCTTCCTGTGCAGAGCCCGGTACGATGCTGAATTCAAAACGCATGATTAAACCAAACTTGGGCCTTGATAATGCATTACATCCAGGTCAGATCGTTCAATGGAGACGGAGGCATTCTTTGACATACACTTAGAGTTCGAACCTTGAATTGACATCGTTCTTCTGACAGCGGAACAGAGCACCATCCGGTATATTCCAACTCTCCTGGTGCAGTAGTTGCCTTAGGGTTTTTAACAGCCAGCAAGCCGAAAGGCCTCACATGCTGCAATTTCGGTCACCCGAACAGCGATCACGAACTATATCAGTGCCGTAAAAATATCTGCACTGCCCAAGGGCACGGATAAATCCATTCCAGCCACATTCACGGCTATTCTGAGCAAACATTTCTCCTCCTCTCTAGTTTCCGAACTGGCTGTCGAATGCTCCGAATAAACACGCTAGGTTTTCATATACTTAGTCGCAGTGCAATAATGGACACGAGCATGACAGCTGTCGAGTTGAATCTTGTCGAAACTCGCACGCCGTGGCAAGACAAGTAACACGTAGGTTTACGGCCAGACAGGGTGATTTTCTTGAACAGGATTGGGATTGATCAAGTGCAGACATACACAAGCAACTACCGCCGTGGTTCGCATTGGGTCACATCGACCTTGACATGGGATGCCGACTAACCTTTTGCGGTTCCAGGTGTAGTTTCCAGCCATCTCAAGATCGACCCGAGTATGGAATCTGACCGGGACCCCAGGGTTTAGCCGGAGCACCAGACTTGGGCATCCTATTGACTTTCATCAGTAAGTGAATCGAATCGTTACAGAAAAGCTCGATTGTTTAATTTTTGGTCATCTAGAATGCATGAAGGGAAGTTAAGCCAATTGCATGCAGCCGTGCGTAACGGGTCCGTGTAATGCTCGGTCCACTAGCCAAGAATTTAGTAAAAGCCTATATCGAGGCCCTCCGTTGACATTTGGGCGGTATCGGATGTATAAATTACATGGGACCAGTCTTATAATTGCTCCTCCACTTTCCTCGACGCCTCCGCCACAAAGGTGATACCTTGACAACCCTCGGTAACCATGCACCAACACACTCGTAACTACTCTTATGACGGCCAAAGTGCTCCCTACTCAACTTCCCAACCTCCCCCTCACCAAGGTACCAGCTATCCCGTACCACCAACCAGCTACCAACGCAGTCAATATGACCCCATGTCTGCCCAGCTATACGTGCCATCCAATGCACCACCAAATCGTGCGTATCATCATTATCCCTCACCACCACACGCGTCTTATCATGCTCGCACCACAAAGCCCAATACCCGCGTTCCATGACCGTCAGCCCGGAGGCTCAGCAGTATGCATCCATGCAGCCAGGTGCGTGATCACTCCCTTTCTACTACTACTTCATTGTTCATAGATCGCTGTACAGGTTACGTGCCTCATCCCCATCCCCCATACTACGATGGCTCGTATGGCCAGTCCTCACAATCCCCTGCCGTCGCTGCCCAAACACCACACTTTATACCCACCCCCTCTGACTTTGTCGGCCAATACGCTGCCTACCCCGCGAACGCACGACCTATGTCCCCCAACTTCGGACGGGAATATTACGGCTCACCGGAGTACCAACATGGAGCTTCTTCGTCGCAGATTCCCCCGCAACACTCCTCACGCTACACAGGCAGTCGACCACGCAGTACGGCACCAATATCTCCGACTTCTACGAGTTCCCCAACAGGGGAGCGATATCCCTGCGACAAGTGCTCAAAGACCTTCTCAAGATCACACGATAGGAAGCGCCACCACGAAACTCAGCACCTTGCCACGCCAGTCGTACACCGCTGTCGATACTGTGACAAGGAGTTCAGCCGGGCAGATTCACTAAAAAGACACCTAGACAACGGGTGTGACGAGCGGCCGCAGTAGCGCTTCAGTAGCTTGCAGACCGTGTATTAGGTGAGTTGCTAAAGACCTTGGGCCTACACGTCACGAATATAGGTCTGATTCTATTTCGTCTCTTCCATTAGAGTTATTCTTAATTCCGCCTGGTCATTGCAATTAGTTCGCGGAGTGCTAAATGCACTCAGCCTGTCATACCAGCCATTCGTATGTTGTGCAGGTCGATTTTCGGTTGGATAATTGGGACGAACATATCTCCGATAGCCAACATCGCATCACGTCTGGATTATGGACATTATTTCATCGGCCAATATGAGAGCTGAGGTCCGATTGCTCGATGGATCCCCCCGTAAGCCGTGTATCTCAGATTGCAACTCGGCTGCTATGGCCATAAAATCAATTCGCGCCCCGGTTAGTGGTGGGAGATATCTTTTCCCAAGCTACGCGCCTTCGAACTTCGAAGGTGCCGGACCCGAATTTCTATGAAGCTTGCATCTCAACGTTAACTGTCCCCTGTATTTGACCGAAATAATTCTTTGGGGTACAGCCTATTATGCCTCCGCCTCCGCAGCCAACGGGAACTCAGTGAGCCTTTTGGCGTAAAACGTTCATCTTACGGAGCTTTCCTCTCGAGAATAGGCACTCTGAGATTGGTCGGCATCAGGATCAGGTATATCGTCCTAAGAACAATCGGGTTAGTCCTGTATCGAATCTTCGATGACCATCAACTTCCATCGGATCACCCTGACTTGTGCTCCTTTCAGACTAGATGCACGTATGACGATGCGGAGGGGTGCGGAGGCGGGAATTTCATTAAGATGATTTCGGGGTTGGCCCCCACATATTTCATGGTCATACATACATATGTTATTATGTAGACGGTCCACAAACGAGCTTCTTGGCGGAGGAGGCGTCCTCAGTGCTAGTCGTTCCGTGACCTTCTAGTAAGTAGGCCTTCTAGCTTCTGGGCTTAATTTCAGGATGGGTAAATTAATGATACACCCAGGCGCAGTGCTTCCTCTGGACCGAAATTACCCACGCAGGCCACTAAAATCGCAGGCTGCAACAATGCGGATGATGCAGAGCAGGTATACAATGCAATGCGTGCATCCAAGACGTGCTATTAGTCAGAGTCATCATTGGAGTGATTACTTGCTTCTTCTTCTGCGCCTAGACCCTCGATTTCCACCTTATCCGTTGGGTTGTCTTCTGTCTCCTCATCTTCTTCCTTCTGTTTGCGCGACTTACTAGCCTTTTCGATAATTTTGTCGGCCCGGTTGAAGATGCCACCGGTTGGCGAGCCGCAGGCTATGCACCTGGGCGTCTTCGCAAATCGCTTGATTGCACAAGCCGAGCAAAAGTAGTGACCACAGCGAGTGACGACTGGATCAGTATAGTGCTTTCGGCAAATCAGGCATGCAAACGGAATGTCCTCATCTGAATCAGACTCCGACACGTCTCCTACATCTTTCGTCGCATTTTCGGCCAGCTTGTCAAGTTGCCATCCTTGAAGATCTGCAAATAGAGAATGGTAAATTAAGGGGCGGAAAGGTCATATATCGCCAAATGACTAACATGTTCCTCTGTCATGTAAGAATTTACATGTGTCTCCGAAGCCACAATATCCAGTTTCTGTCCAAATCTATGAGCGTTTGACAAGATCTGGTTGGAACGAACACTTACCTTTATAGTCCTTACAGACATCCGGTTGATAATCGACGATAGTCACCGTACGAATAGTGCTAGTGTTCCTTTGCGGGCCTACTCGCATTGCCTTCGGTACTTCCTTCGACTTTTTCAGGTGACTACGATAACCCTTCTGTCCGTGATACTGGCCATCGTCGGGTCCTTCTTCTTCGTCATCGTCCAAGTCCGATTTCTTCCTCCGCTTGGCAAGCATCTCCTCCGCCTCGTCACCAGCCAGTATCTCTAACGCTGCGTTGACATGAGAGCCGTCTGCCTTCCATTTTACGTCAGGCCCGTCCCGTTCTGGCGCGTCAATATCGTCGTCGCGTTGTGAGGTAGTTCGTTTAGTCCCAGCGCTGAGCAGATTATTAGCACCCTTGCGGTTTGGTAAGACAACTTCAGATTTCGAGGCTGATGATGAAGGTGCGCCAGTAGCGGCGCTGTTTGGCGACGGTGAACGCTTGCGCGAGGTCGTCGGCCTTCCCTTCCCTTTCTTCTTGAAAAAGGGCACTCTAACTTCTTCTGTAGTTGACATTGTGGTTAACGAACAAGTTCAAATGCTGATTCAGCTCCTCGAAGAAGCGCCCGATATTCATAGCCATGGGAAAATAAACACAAGTATAGAAGTGCTTGAGTCGACATTCTCACGCCACACAGACAAACGATCAAACGAAGGAGGTAGGTTGTAACAGAAATATACCCGATACGGTAAAGCCACGTTTAGCGCTGGCTAGTCACACTCCTTTCTAGCTACGCTCTTTAGTCAATCACTCTCTTTAGTCTAACCTTAGTCTCTCCTTTTATTAGTGTATTTACTATGGCAGTCATCATGGTAGTCTACTATATAGTTACGAGCCCTGTGTACGTTGTAGGGCAGAGTTGCATAAACAAGGACGACTTACCCCTGTCTTTGACTTGTGTGACTTCGTGTGACGCGACACTTCCCTATCCGGTTGTCTCCCGCCACATATTTTTGACAGTGCCATCTCGTCCATCTCATCTCTCATTCACATCGACTCTCTCATCTTATCTCTTTCTGTCTCGTAATCTCTCTCTTCGGGCACCCCTCGGTCTGATCAACCAAGGCTATCCGACTATATCCCGTTAAGTAACTCAGTTTCTCTATTTTACTAACCTAGTATTGTTTAGTTTAATCCTATTGGAGTAATGTCTCATCCCGCATCCTCGTCAGAGCCTCAGACGCCGTTGGCTATGCCAGCCGCCTATATCCCGGATGAGTCCCCCTTACCTCCATTAACACCCAGCGCTGATGACTCGAGCTTGAACCAGAACAGCGGGACGGGAGCTTCGTACTCCAGCGTCGCCGCTACGAATACTCGTGTCGGGTTCTCCACCCCGCGAGAAACCTCTCCCCTTCGAGGGGATACTTCATTCGGCTCCCCTAGAGCTTCGAATGCCAGCTCGAATGCCGGGGTAGTCATCCATGATAACCCCGAAGAATCCAGGTCCTCTCCCGCCGAGGAACGCCCTTGGATTACGGTCGGCCGTGGCGGACGCCCTCTCCGCACACCGACTCCAGAAATCTCCCCCGCTCAAGAAGCCGATATCAGGCGCGCGGAGGAATTATTGACCCAGGATCAGCGAGACGCGATCCTGAGGCGTCGCGCCTCCGTACACGTTACGGACGACGATTCCATGGACACCGAATCCACGCCTAGAGATAAAGGCAAGGGCGTCGACCCGCGAGAGCGCGGCGAGCCCGTCTTACAGCTCGGTGGGCCCAATCCAGTCGTCAATACGGTTGACGCACCTACCGAAGAAGAAGTCGCTGAGCAACGTGCAGCATTGGAATTTTGGCAATCCAAGCCAAATCTCTCCTCTTCACCCAAAGCTGATAAAGCTAGTGCCACCCCTAATGTTGTACTTAGTACTCATCCGAATGATATGACCCTGACCGAATTATTGAAGAATCTTAAGCTCATTCAAGACCGCTTCGACCGACTTGAATCTCAAGTTCAGAACAAGCCTCAAAGGCCCAATGAGTTTAAGCACACTACCTTCACGCCTGAAGTTTTATCTGAAGATGAACGCAAATATATTGAGCGCAAGGCCCGTGGTGACTTTACTCGTGGTAGCACTATGGTAAACCCGGTTCTACCAAGCTGGAGTCGTCGCGAACGTCGCCATGTGTCCCGACCGAATGAAGTAGTACCGCCGTCGTCAAACGTCGGTCGTATCTTCAATCGTGTAGCCCGCAATCGTAACTACGATTCTGACGGTGACCCTTCCTCTGATGGATCCGGTCCTGAGGATGGAGGAGGAAGTTTGCAATCTTCTCGTCGTAAAAAGAGGAAAGCACCTTCAAAATTGAAGGCCGTCGCTCCTACAGTGTTTACCGGTGAACCTAAGATTGATTTATTCAATCGATGGATGCGTGAGGGCTTGCATTATCTTGATGACGCGCGGGTCGAACAGCGAAAGGAAATTCGAGCACTTGCGCGCTATACCGAAGGCAAGGCACAGGCGTATTACCAGAATGTAATCGCTGACGACGAGTCGAACTGGACGCTTGACGAGTATTTCAAGGCCATTTATGATGCCTGTTTCCCGTCTAATTTCCGGGAGAAACAGCGCCGTAAGCTGGAACGTTTCTATCAAAGCGAACTATCAGTTAAAGAGTATGCTGCGCAAATGTACGACATGATAAACACCATCGGAGGGCTTGAGGCACGCCAGTGTGTCGTCCATTTGTTCCGTGGGCTGAATCCTGAGCTGGCAATCGCCTGCCGGCGCATGGGGTTGAACCCCGAGGACGCATCTTGGGATGAAGTTGTCGCGGAGGCGGAAAACGAGGAAATCGTTCTCTCGAGTATTCGGAAGGACAGTGCTCGAGGTGACAAGCGCTTGAAGGATGGCTCTTCCCTGTCGAAATCATCGTCGATATACGGCTCAAATATGAGTAAACCTGGAGGAGGTAACTCCAATCAACGTTCTCGCAACTTCAAGAACGACAAGCGACGTAATTCACCAGGTTATAGTAGCAATCGCCCAGGCCAGTCGGCGGGTAATGACACACAGAATGCTGCGACTGGTTCCGCATCAGGAAATAAACCATCTGGGGGGCGTAGAGATATCTCCCCGCAGGAACGACAGAAACTGCAATCAGAAGGCAAATGCTTCCTATGCAAGCAAACCGGTCATATTGCGCGGAACTGTCCCAGGGCCAATACCTTACCTGGCAAGGGAGGGAAACCCCCTGGTATCCGCGTTAATAATATTGACTTCGCGGAACATGTAATTGACGAGTACATACCCGATGACGAGCAGTCTGCTCGAATTGAATTGGCTATGCTAGGATCGCATGATAAGACCTTGCAGGCCGAGTTTCCAGGGTCTTCGAACTATGACGTCCTTGAGTTGCTCAATGACAGTGATCGTGGCTTGGATTTTGGCGAAATTGAGGAAGATTTCACTGACATTAGTACACGTTGGTCGAAGTTCCTGGAAGAACATTATGTAGGCGACGGTATTGGTGATGCTCGCATGAATACCATCACCTGGATACTAGAGCTAAGCCGAGATCTAGGGCTGCCAGGGGATGACCACGGCGCATATCCCTGGTCGGAGCTACGGTTCTCGATGGAAAGGACGTCTCCCGCGAAGTACCACCTGATGGACCGTATGCACGATTTATGCGTTGAAGTATCTGCCGAGTCGATGAATGATAATTGCCTGAACTTTGGTTTGTGGTACGCACAGCTACTCGCCGATCGAGTGGCACCAGACTGGACTGGTGTTCTTAACAAGGAATTCTATAACGCTGCCGTAGACCCTATAGAGTTCAATGCTCGAATGTACCTCAAGCACAAACTTACCTGGGACGACAGTCTAGTGGACAGCTCGTTCAGTGTCAGCGCTTTCGGAAGTGACAACGAACGTTGGCATATCTCGGAAGACGAGCTCGAGACACATGCCGTCATAAGTGGAAGCTTACTCCGGAACGAACGGCTGAATTTGGCATCGTGGTACACGAAGCATTCAGTGCCCTGGGCCGTGAACCCAGATGAGGGGCCTTTCCTTCGTGAACCTGAGTATGACACCTCGGGCCTATATTGTAATGCGATGGATTTTGCGCTGGAACGCCTAGCCAGAATGTTAGTGGACACAGGTTTCTACCCATTAGAACCTTACCTTGAAGATCCGTCGCGCTTCTATACGTTCGATATGGCCGACGACGACACTGATCTGCTGGATGAGCTCAGTCTCTTCGGCGTCCAGATTGATCGCGATAAGTTACCGGCGCTGCAGCGTAACGCGTCCGTCGTAAAGGATAAGGAGCGCGTTGTGCCTTCGCCTGTGGTCGTTACCGTGCATATAAATGGTAAGCCCGCGAAGGCGTTACTGGACTCGGGGTCCCTGGGCGACTTTATGTCCTCGACGCTGGCAGATCAATTAGGCAGTAAAAGCAAGGTAGCTCTGGCGAAGCCCATTCCCTTGCAACTTGCTGTGCAGGGCTCGAGAACTAAGATAAATTGGTCCTGTAAGGCTAACATTAGCTATCAAACCATTAATGACGATCGTGTGTTCGACGTCATCAACATCTCGAACTACGACTTGATCCTAGGCACACCATTTATGTACCAACATCGCGTTCTGTTGGGGTTGAATCCCGCGCGGGTTGTCGTGGGTTCAGACGAATGCCTGCCGCTTGACGGTCCGGGTGTATCACGTCTGGCCTCGATGACAATCAACTTCGACGCCGCTGAAATTGAGCGCGCACGCAAGGAGTTGCTCGAATACGCGAGACCACTCTGTAAGACAATGGATCAGACTGATTTACCCCCGTTACGCGCGATAAATCATACAATACCTCTGATCGATGAGAAAAAGGTGTATAAATGGCGGCCTTCTCGATGCCCTGAACCGTTGCTGGAGCAATGGGTGGAGAAGCGCAATGCGTATCTGAAGTCGGGTCGTTGGCAGATTACGACTTCTGGGAACGCCGTTCCAATGCTACACATTTATAAACCGGGCACGAAGCTGCTACGCATTGTGGTCGACTTGCGCGAGCGTAACGCCAACACCATTAAGATGGCTACCCCTATGCCCAATATTGAAGCGATTTTACGCCGCATTGCTGCGCACTTGTTTCGTTCCAGTATGGACGGTAAGGACGCCTACGAGCAAATTCGGATCATAGCTGAGCATGTCGCGCGCTCGGCAATGACGACGCCTGATGGAACAATGGTTAGCCTGGTTATGCAGCAAGGGGACTGTAACGCCCCGGCGACGTACCAGGCGTTAATGAACCATATATTCGCGCCGTATATAGGCGTCTTCATGGATGTTTATCTGGATGATATTATCATCTATTCCGACACTGTCGAAGAGCATGTGCGGCATGTAAAGACGATTATTGACGTTCTCGTTCGCGAGAAATTATATCTGTCGGAGAAGAAGCTTCATTTCCTCCAGGTAGAATTGAAGGTTCTCGGCCACGTAGTGGATGACTCCGGAATTCG
Organism: Pleurotus ostreatus; assembly: GCF_014466165.1. Taxonomy (NCBI): domain Eukaryota; kingdom Fungi; phylum Basidiomycota; class Agaricomycetes; order Agaricales; family Pleurotaceae; genus Pleurotus; species Pleurotus ostreatus. Next base: position 651,776 of record NW_023503160.1, on the reverse strand, counting down.
TATGGACCCGCATAAGGTTGACGCTGTGGTGAATTGGAAAACTCCGACCAACAGAGACTTGCTGCGTGGTTTTCTAGGAGCGGTTGGATACCTTGCAGACGACGTTGCTGGGGTCCGTATCCCTATGGGCGCGTTAGCAAAGCTAACGGGTGACAAGACGCCGTTTCGTTGGTCTGACACTCACCAGCGCGCCTTCGACGAAATCAAGTTGCTGGTTCATCGTTTCCGTGGGCACAGTCGCCGCCCGCTGTCTTATGCGAAGGGCGCCGATCCAGTCTGGCTAATTACGGATGGCTCGGCGACTGGCGTGGCAGGAGTGGTGAGCCAGGGTAAAGAGTGGCGTACAGCACGAGTTGCTGCTTTCTTTTCGGCGAAGCTGAATCCTGCGCAACAGAATTACCCGGTGCATGAGATTGAGATGCTTGCTGGTCTCGAATCTATGCTGCGGCACCGGGATATCTTGCAAGGCGTGGCGTTTCGCTGGCTTACGGACCACAAGGGTCTGGTGCATCTTCTTGCGCAGCAAAATTTGTCGGGGCGGCAAGCGCGCTGGCTCGAGAAGATGGCTGAGTTCGACTTCACGCCTGTCTATATTCCTGGAACAGATAACATTTTGTCAGATGCGTTATCTCGGATCTACGCAAACGACGCACCTGGTACTGAGCGTGCTGCCTCGGAATTTGTCGCCTTCGACGAGGATTCGTCGTGCGGTTTTCGTCGTCGCACGCCTGTTATCGTGGGCAGCGAGGCGAAGCTAGCAAGCTTGCCTTTGGAGGGCGTGTCGTTGGCCTTGAACGCCATGCGTCGTGGTGATGCTGCTGCTGCCCGTGACTTTGCAAAGCGAATGGCGTCGAAGAAGTTCGTTCTTCGAGGCCCTCGAGAACGAACGGAGGGCGCAAGTGGTGAAGAAGTAAACCAAATAAACAATGGACCTACAATTAACAACTTACTGGATAAGGAAATGGTCTCCGGCGCGGAATCAAATTTGATTCCGTCTACCAGCGCTGGTCGAGCGCTCGGTCCATTTAACTCCGACTTAGTTGAATCACTGGTTGAACCCTTCCCACCGTCGATGCCTCCTACTCACAACGAAATACCCTCACCCGTTGCTTCCATCGTGAACGTGGTGTCGCAGAAACACAAGCGCGATCACAACCTCGACTTTCTTAATGAAATTCGTAATAAATATGCAGACGACTCATTCCTATCGTCAATTGTGAAGAATCCGCGCCATTACAAGAACTTCTCGTACGACGACGGACTCCTTTACCTGGTCGAAGGAGGAAGAAGACTACTCTGCATACCAGACGTAATTGTCGCAGGCAGTAGGGCAAGGGAAATTGTAATAGACGAAGGTCATTCCCTATTAGCCCATCTAGGGCCAGAAAAAACTCTAGCTTACCTTCGCGAGTTCGTCTGGTGGAGACACTTGTCTAGAGACATATACAAGTTCTGCGAGTCATGCCGAACCTGTGCTCGCAGCAAACCTTCCAACCAACGACCATATGGCCTCCTGCGGCCCTTGCCAATACCTTCTCGCCCATGGGATGCCATCGGCATCGACTTCGTTGGACCATTGCCTAAATCTTCGGACCGCAATGCGTTTTACGACTCAATTACAGTCATTATTGACTTACTAACGGCAATGGTACACCTAGTACCCAGCCGTACAACGTATGGCTCCGTTGACGTTGCCGAATTGGTATTCGCCGAGGTTTACAAGCACCATGGGCTCCCTCGGCGTATAGTGAGTGACCGTGATCCTCTATTCACGGCTCGTTTCTGGCAAAAGCTCAACGATCTCATTGGCACCAAATTAAATATGTCCAGTGCCTACCATCCGCAATCTGACGGCTCGACGGAGCGTGCTAATAGGACAATCACCCAAATGATCCGTCAGTGCGTTAATGAGAATCAGAAGGATTGGGTGCGCCGCCTACCTGCGATCGAGTTCGCTATTAACTCAGCACGAACAGATTCCACCGGATTTGCGCCCTTCTTTCTGAATACCGGACGCATGCCTCGTCCATTCCTCTGGGACGCTCCCTCGTCGACCGAAGCCAAGGGTGTCCGCGAATTTGCCGAGAATCTTCGCGAAGCCGTTGTTACTGCTCACGACACTGTCTTAGCGTCTCGCACAAAACAAATTCGAGACGCCAATCGACACCGACAACCATCTCCGTTCCACGTCAACGACCTTGTCTACGTGTCGACAAAGAATATATCATTTCCTCAGGGACTGGCACGCAAACTCATACCGAAGTACATGGGCCCATACCGTATCCTGCGTGACTTCGGGAATGACACATTCCAGGTGGATTTGCCCATTCATCTTGTTGCCCGTGGTGTTCATCCATCATTCCATGCATCTTTATTACGCATACATGTACCTAACGACGATCGATTATTTCCTGGCCGATCATTCGAGCATATTGTGTCGTCTACTACATCCAATACTACGGAATGGAGTGTCAAGGAGATTCTAAGTCATTCTCAAGCTGGAGAACGCGCATTATTTGAAATATTATGGCATACTGGTGATAAGACGTGGCTTCCATACCATAAGGTCAGTCATCTTGAAGCGCTGCGTCGGTATTTCGAATCGCTTGGAATTTCAAAGATTGAGGAGCTCACTAGGGGCTCAGGGACTCCCCCTGACGACCCACAAATTATGCTCGGTTGCATAAACCCTGCCAATGTCATGGACAATGGCTATTTAAGTGATAAAGAAATAGAGTCAGAGGACTATTCTACTCACTCTAATACTCTATACTCTTCTAGTCATCCTCCTATCATATCTATGGCTGCAGTTGAACTTGGAAAGTTGCACCCAGTTCACACAGCCCTTTCTCGCAATTCCAACGGCGTGTATTTACTCAAGGATTTGGACGCACGTGTGACTACTGCCTCCTATACCCGTGACGAGCTTATCAGCTTTGTCTCCGCCAACCGTCGCATTATTCAAGGAAGTCTCACCGACCCTCAGTCCCTTCCTCCTCGCTACATTGCGTTTGCGACCCTGTACAATAAACAGTTCCACGTCAGAACCAAGTTTAACGTACCCCATGGGCATGCCTTCCCGACTCGCATCGCGGGGCCCGGACTCAGATTTCTGGGACTTGTTGCGGCGAGACCCACTATACCACATAGAAATCCCAGGGACCGTTACCAATCCCAGACCCCGTATAATCGGCGTGCTGCGGTGCCGCCTAATCATATGGGCCAGTCTAGACCCATGGTGGGCCAGAGTCCTGGCAGACATCGACGCTCAGAGGCCGGAGAATTCGTCTTAACCGCTGAACGACACGATGTGGTAACCAATCTACTACTTGACATGGTTATGGGCAAAGACACTTCCCCGGTTAATCCCCTTCCTGTACGCGAGTCTCCCGCTGTCCGTCGCGGTGGTGCTTCCCTTCGCCGTCCCACGCAGCAACCTGGGAAGCGCCATAACTCCACTCCGTACGCTCGCCCCCAGAAGATTCGTCCCATCATTGTTCCTACCAAATCAGGTCCCGACCTCGGTTCATCTCCGATTGATCAAAAGATCTCGGGTTTACCGACACCTGATGACATTCCCAATACGGATAAGCCACGCGACACTGTTCCTATCAACACTTGTCCCTCGCCGTCCGACTCCGATATCGAGCTGGTCAATACCCCTTCCTCGGTCTCGTCTGAGCTTACGACCATCAGCGAGGATGTCGATATGCACACTGAGAATGACAAATCCAGTGACTCACCTACCTCCAAGGTTCCCACTGTGGAACTTGCGGACCTTTCCATCTCCAAGGACTCCGCTATTGCCGAGAGCGCCAAGTGAATCTGTTCCACAGATCCAGGAGGGCGTATGTAACAGAAATATACCCGATACGGTAAAGCCACGTTTAGCGCTGGCTAGTCACACTCCTTTCTAGCTACGCTCTTTAGTCAATCACTCTCTTTAGTCTAACCTTAGTCTCTCCTTTTATTAGTGTATTTACTATGGCAGTCATCATGGTAGTCTACTATATAGTTACGAGCCCTGTGTACGTTGTAGGGCAGAGTTGCATAAACAAGGACGACTTACCCCTGTCTTTGACTTGTGTGACTTCGTGTGACGCGACACTTCCCTATCCGGTTGTCTCCCGCCACATAGGTTCAACGGCCGACTCGACATACGCAGGTCTTCTCAATCACTTGCACTCGAAGGATTCGATATCGATCCAGGTGGATGAACTAGACGAAGGGCACATTGTCCTTATCAACCATCCTTTGGCGACCTTGTGGTCATCTGCTATTCAAAGCCCATTCAATCGGATTTCTAGAACCATCCAAGGCAACGCGTTAAGGACCCATCAACACCCCATCGTGCAAACTGGATTCCAGAGGACTTTTGAATTGGGACGGCTGCAGTTTATTGACCTATTCATTCCAGCGCTGTCTCCTTCGGAGCAATTTTTGATTCGATACACGGATCTGTATGCGATGACATATTCATCACGAGCAACTGAAGGTATAAATTCACTTTATCACTGGATCCGCCATGGCACTAGGTCGTGCATGATTCGACTATATCAAAAATTGGTTCGATATCTTGGTCAAGATCCCAGTAGGAGCGCTCGGGTACGCATCGATATTACAACGCTGACATGGACCCCATTCTCGACGGCAAGTTGCCGGGTTTGCCAGAAATAGCTCGGGTTTCGTACAAGATGCACCCAGAACGCACCCAGAACATGCTAAGGTTACCTTACCTGTCTTTCACCGATATATTGGTGATATAGTCAGATTGACATTGCTGCTGGCGGCTTGAGCACGAATCATGAAGGCCGAGTGCACCTTAGGGTAATAAAATGCTGCTATAACGTCTCAAGTCGATCTCCAGCTGCGCAAGATTGGGCTTATCAACTGTCTTCCCTGGTTGAGCCGAGTAAGACTTCTATTGCTCCTCCTTCTATACGCCGCTCATCAATCCGCCTTGCGTTATACCTTCCACAGATAGGCAGGCAAGTAGTGGCTCACCAGCGCCCGCCCATGGTTTCAGACAACGTGACCGAAGGAGTCTTCCCCATTGTACATGCCCAGCTATAGCTGGTAGCTGTTCCAGTACAACTGAAGAATCTCCCATTCAATCCGACTTCCCCCTATCTACGTCGAAGTTCGCCGTGCCCTTGATCTCAAATCTCAGACTGCAGCCGGCCCTATTATTGCCGATATCGCTTGGCCCTCATCTCACGACAAATGAAGCCATTTCAACTCGCCATCGTTTTCTTCATGGAGCGACTCCGTCGTAGAGCCGTGCATGCTTTGGGTCAATTGGTAAACCTCAAGCGAAGAGGTTTCTAATCATTTCGGCGTCTCTACGTCTCGGAGGTTTTATTTCGTCAAGACACTTCATTCCGTGAAAATCTTCCAATCATACTCTCTTTTCAGTGTGACAGCGGCACGGACGACCATACAGCAAACAGGTAACCTTCGAATTAACCAATCATTACTTGGAAACTACTCGAACACCGTTGGCTTGGAATATTTGTCGGCCGATCGAGACACACGAAACTTTAGGACTCCACGGGATTCCATAAGGTCCTCTGTCAAACCGAATTGCGGAAAAGGTACCCGAGGACTTCATATGGCTATTTCTCTCAAGGCGGCCGGCGACACACATGCACCACTTGGACAAATGTATGTATTTGCTATCCACCACTTTACGGCCCTAATTTAAACTCTATATCATTCGCCGGGAGCTCGAAATACAGAGGCCATTGATGTCGGGGACTTGGCGTTACATACATTTTGGCCGTTCCTAGCTCTCGCACACTCGATGCCAACCGACCGGCGGCCTCTCGTACTTCGGCATTCTTGGTCTAAATCAAGCGCTGGCTTCTGGGGCTCTATGTCACAAACCCATCCCATTGTACCTACGATCTTATCACTCTGATATTCCCCTAGGCAGTCGGTGCGTTGCGAACGGAGAATATCGTTCGCGGATCGCACTTACAACGCTTCGACACCCCTCTTGAATGAACCTTTGATATCTAGCTTGGTCGCAGAATATCTCTGGAATATCCCCCTTCGTCTATCTGGCTGGTTCTTTGGCACCCGCCACTGGGCTCTCACGGCTCTGGGATCTTGTCTTCTGTCTTGAATATACCATTACCATGAAAATATCATGGATCAGCCTCTCCGACGACGTCGACGTAGTCGTACGGATCATTTCACTCGACACTATCCCTGTTCTATCACTATGGAAGCCTCGACGACCCGAAGTTGAGAATCAACAGCAGGTCCCCGTTTCGGATAAGCATGTCAGCACTCGTAGGCATCACGACACAAGCTCCCTTGACATAATGCGAATACACTAAATCTCGGCTCCCAAATACTACTAGAGCTAGGTTGGCCTTTTGCAGTTAGGGCGTATGATGAAGATATGATGGTGGTCACTATGGACAGGGCCATCAGTACGTCAGGCTACATCCACCTTGAGAGAAGGGCGTTCCAGGACTCCGAAAAGCAATATTTCGTTTATGGCTGTGCTCTCTTCCAACGTTGTTGGACGTATCAATTAGCGAGACTCCAGCCGGGTGGCAAAGGTGACGTTATTGTGTACTAGCATTCTGCAGACTCTTCTAATTGTTTCTTGTAGTACGTGATACATGTACGCTACTCCTTCTCCTGATGTGCGTTGCTGGCAACACTCGCTCCATCAGCCGCAATAACTTCGTATTTCACATCATCCATCCAGATTGCAAGGAATTCCAGGCCACAGGACGTACAAGTTTTATACGGAAGGCATCAGTAACGCTTGCTACCTAGAATTGAATTGGCCGAGCAGCCGGTTTGGCTGTCCCGCTCCTAAGCTCGAACCACTGCTGGATACTGGTAGAGCTACTCATCATGGTGTTTGATAGAGAGGCCAATCAACGAAATTAAAAAATTCTCTTGATGTATCCCTTTATCGCCAAAGTACGGCGGTCATGTTACCGGGTTCTTAGCGGCAGAAGGTGTCTCACGAAAATGTTGGCTGCACGAAAATTGCAACGAACTCTGGTGCACACCGGATAGTCACCTGCAATAACTCGGTCAGCCTTAGGTATGATAGTCAACGGCTCAGCGATCCAGATTTCAGCTTCCCCAATAGTAGCCCTCTTCGTCACGGAGTTTGGTAGGCGAGCTGGTCTGCGGTATAGAGATCACAGCCCCTTCTCCTCCCCCCCTCCCCTACCATTTGCGTTGGCCATCGCGATGTGCCATTCATATCCTAAAATCCTGGCCGCGCTCACCATGTCGTGAGCGGGGGTGCACACCCTGTGCAGCCAGCAGATACAACAAATTGCACGGCTTCACATAGAGGGGCAGGGTCGTTCATAGTAACTCGATGAATTTCGGTTCACCAACGGCGCTTCGTTGGCCGTCCGCTATCAACCTTGGGTAGGGCTACCAACATTTCAGAAGACATAGCATTCAGCCCCCTCATCACTGTCCCCTCGTCATCGCCGGTTGCTACCTACTATGGTGCTCAATAGGAGGGCGCGTTGGCCCCATAGAAACCCAACTTCATGTCAGTCAGTGACACCGCCTACGGTCTTACTCGAGCACCCTCCCGCTATCTACGGAGACTACGTTGACCAACGAGGTATGCCTATAACGTCTCACAATATTGGCTGCGCTCACCTATGAAATTCAAGTCAGGATATACACTCCTACTGAAGGCAACGAACTTCGCAAGGTTGCCCACAATACACGGAATCTCAAGGCAGCAAACCCCGCACTGAGGTGACAAGGTCGCACGATATGGCGAAGGGTCCAGGATTCCAGCGCCAGGTTCCCATGATAGCACCTGGGGCCTTCGCAATCAACTCGGGAACGCATTCCAACGATTGTGAGTCGGTTGTCCATGTCTGCAGCTTGTTAACAGCGCTACCGATTTTGGTGTCGATGAAGAGGCCCGCAAGGTATGGATTTCCCCCTAATGCCTACGGTAACATACCCTCTGACTGCATATTTCAGCGACGAGTTTGGTGCTTCTGCGCCTGTTGGTGGCACTCAAGGGCGTTCATAACCAATTTTGGGGCGCAATAAAACAGATGCGAGTTAGTGGCCCATGCCCCCGGCTCCATCACTATTAGCGCTATTGACTGTACAAGGTGTTCGTCGTACAAGCCTTTCGTCATCCTAGGGGAGAGGTTCACGCCTATGTCGACTATTCAGTGTCTCTTGCTTACCGTGCTCCCCAAGCTGAAGACCTTCAAATTCAACTTGGGGAGTATTCAATTAGTCCTGAGTCGGCGGCCCACGCTCGCGGCTTCATCATTATTACCGCCGATCACTGTACGTCCTTGCTCGTCGGAAAAGAGGCCCTTGTTACTCTAGAGGGGGGGGCACCCTACGCCTCTGGGACTGTCTACAGTGTCTCTTGCTTGGCGTTCCCTCACCGTAGTAAAGAACGTGTCATCGGCCGAACTCACCAATATACGAGATTCCGGGGGTGGCGGCGGGAGGTAGATTGACCCCTAATAAATGTATATTCTCTAACTGTGTCTTAGACCACATTGTATTCATGTCCCCAATGCAAAATGCAAACAAGGAGTTCTTCGTTGACTGTCGCAGTTTCTTGAATTGCGTCAGTTGCAGCTCGAGCCGACTGATATCTGAATATGTCCTCCGATTAACACTCCACGACAAATTCAGGGAACAACAGCCGTGGCGTCGGCCGCATTTCATCATTCACAAGAGTCCTCCAGACAAGAACGTAGCCTGCTTGGCGCTCCTAACAGCCCCTCCGAAAGCGCTGATGAAGGCCATGTGCAGCTACAAACGCATCTTGGTCGGCGAGCAGTTCGATTAATGCCTGGAGACAATGACAACAACGGGGTGTTGGCGGACCACCTTTGCTTTGGCTTCGAAATCCCCAATGTGGGGTAGAAGCCGTCTGCATTTAATGACCTCCCGACACCTTCTATCTGTAGCATGTGTATTGCTTCGTAGAATTATGATGTCCAGAAGGCCTTCCATTACTCAGGACTTCTGCGACAAGTTTCACAGTGGCGTATCTGCAAGTTCAGTACTAGGATTATTAGGGGCGTTTAGGAATGTTTCAAGAAGTGGGTATAGTCATGAAATGAGGCTAGAATTAGAGCGGCGGTGGGGCGAATGACAACGGATGAATATTTCGCTCGACAAGCCCTGTTAGTCGCACACGTTCGAGTTCCTCGTTATTTAACTTCGCTGCACGCGGTGGCCACGGCCTGTCTGAGTGCTTTTGACATCGCAGTTGCTGTGGGGGGTACCTGACACGTACAGGATCCCAACTCTTCGAGTTCCATTGCTGTAAAAACGGCCCGTGATATTGCTGCAGCCTCTGCAGCTGTTGGTTGGATGTTCAACGCGTTCATCCCGCAGGCCTTCTCCATGTACCGACGATGTCGTAGCCGGTGGCTGAGGACCAATGGACTTCTTAGCACGTTGAAGTCATGTGACCTGTCGCGGACATTTTCGACACCATCGTTGATGGAATCACGCCATCGTTCCCCAGGCCGATGGGGCTAGTACATGAAATGATTATGCGAGATTAAAGTAGGCTTTCGCAGATCATGAAGTGATGGCGGCGGGGTATTCTGAAGCTAGAGGAGGACATTGGGAGCCCGTACTGGCACGGTACACCAGCAGCGAGGTTGGGATGAAACGGAGTCAGGGGAGGGGAACAGGGGACGCCCCTGATACGGGCCGATAAGCGGTACAAGGAAGTGCCTTAGTCAGTGGATAACAAATCCGAAAAATGGTATAGCCCCAGCCAACTCCGAAGCCGAATACATGTGTTACGCTTAGCAAGCGCCGCTTTGCTCTTTACTTCTTGCACTCACCACCGTCGCCTCAAAATTGCGATAGTCTTTCGAACGGTCCCGGCGAAAGGATGGCGCCTTCCAACCTACAAGGGCTTAATATCGTCCAGCCCATGACAAGCGATTCTGACTCGCAGGACTTGATTCCACCGTACCCAGAGCTCGCTGCACAGCTAGATCTATGGGCAAACATCACCTTCGACAATGAAGAGGCGCAGCCCCACGGGCACATCGATGACAGGCGCGACGACGAGGGGGACGACGACGAGGGGGCTCGGGGGACGCTGCACGATACCAGTGCCAGCAGAACGAACGGCGGGAATAACGTCGGCTCTATCGCAGCGGCACCAGCTGCGCCCCCATTCCAGCTGAATGATATCAGTGCATTTTTGTCCGGCTTTGGCATGGCTCCATTCCCCGTGCCGCCGTCCCAGCCGCAGGCCGCCGGTATATCCCCATCGCTCGTACAGCTCTTAGCGATGCAGGCCGCCTTGAAACCACAACCCACCATCGACACCCAATCGCACATTACAACTAGCTCCAGCGCTACCTCCTTCTCTGCTTCGTCAGAAGAAGCGCAGCCAACGAAACGTGCTCGCACTCGCAAGACTTCCATTGATTCCCCTATCTCTGAAGCGCAATCACCAATCTCGACAGGCCCCCTGTCCGCGGCCGAGGACAAACGTCGGAGGAACACTGCTGCGAGTGCTCGCTTCAGATTGAAGAAGAAGGAGAGGGAAGCTGCGCTCGAGGGGAAAGCGAAGGAGCTGGAAACTAGAGTGAACGAGTTAGAGAAGGAATGCGAGGGACTTCGTAGAGAGAATGGTTGGTTGAAGGGTCTCGTCGTTGGGGTTACAGGTGCTGCAGCAGGTCCCGTCCCTGTCCCGACCATGGAGAGCGTAGCAGCCGGGCTGAAGCGACCGAGGGAGGAAATCAGCACTGACCCATGAACCCTTACGACGAACTCTCTTTTCTTGGGTCTCATCAAATGTTCTACTAGCTGATAACCTTCCTCAGCACCACGATTCTAATGTTGTAGTTTTATTGTTCACTAAGTATGTCGGAACACTCCCATCGTGTACAAAGAAACTTACACTGATCATCTGTACCCTTTACTACCCCACCCCGCTGCTATGGATCCTTTGTGATGCTGAAATGCTCCATCCGATATCTAGACGCCCAAAAGTATTGTAGTAATACACTTCCGTGTTCAGCATGCGTCTCTCAGGGTGTCATATGGGTTCTGAGAATTTAGAGTCGCGATTTGATGAAGAATTGCTTCGAGGCCACGGCTGCCCCAGCCACAACGCTTCCACCGATGACGCCACCAATGCCCGGTAGCGCACCTCCCATTGCCACGCTCTGCCTACCTGCGAACAAAACTGCTACTGATCCCAAGTAGTAAGTCCATTAATATCCGCAAATGGGAGATTTCAGAAGGCGTCGAGCTTTACTAGCCACAGGACCTTGGGAGAACCCTAACGCTCCCAAGACGACTGGGGCGACAATCGGTGCAATAGCAATGCCCGCAACAGCACCTGTGACGCCGACAGCAGCTATGCATGAATAGTAAGGCCACCGCAACATTACACCCAACTGAAACCGAGGATATTCTCCGTCAAGCACAAAATACCCTCGGCTTGTCGATGGGGGATGGAACTCGCCCTTTCAGCTCCCTGCCTGTTGTACTCTACTCATCAACACTGGCATTGGCGAACGATAGGAAGATGAGGGCCCTTTCCTAAGCGCTCCAAGCTTGTACGCAGATACGAAGCTTGCTGTGGATGCGATAGTGCGAACAAGTCATAAGCGCGTTTACTAGTAACAGTTTGTGATGCCTGTATACCGCAGAGTACGAAGATCAGTCCCTTGCAGTAGGCCATAAATGGGACTGCAATAGGGCCGCTAGGGGAGGGTCCTGTGCAGTGTGCTTAAAGGCCAGGATTAGAAGAAGAACTTCTTCATGGTCGTGGCTACACCGGCCACAGCGCCTCCGCTGATGACACTACCAATGGCCGGGAGAGCGCCTCCCATGGCTACACTCTGCGCACCCGCAAACAGGCTTCCAGCAACTACGTTCCCGATACCAGCTTGCATACCAGCTGCCATTGACCCTGGTGATACATAGAACCATTAATAGTCGCAAGGGGGAGGGAGATGGTGTTTAGACAGACCTGCTACAGGACCCGCAGCCGAAAACCCAACCATTCCCAGAACGGCTGGTGCTACGATGGGTGCGATTGTGACCCCCACAACGGCGCCCGCGACGCCTATCACAACTACAGGACAATCATGTTAAGCAAAGGATAAGCTGCACACCCCCCCAGCTTACTGGTTGATGTAGGGCCAGAAATGGCCATCTCCGTGCCCTTCTGAATGTACTCAGCTAATCAATTATCAGGAAACGGTTTGAAGGACGCGAGGGATTCTACGCACAGGCTATGGGTGCAGCATGTCCCACGGCTCCAGCTGCTAGGTCGGCGGCCTTCGCACCAACAGAGGCTGCATAAGTCAGCCCTTCCTGTGCGTAGGCAGCTGAGATCGCGGGGTTCAAAACATCTCAGAATGGCAGCATTTGCGAATTGACGTGCCTGCAATAGGAGCACCGAGCTCAATGGCCCCCGAAGCCTGCTCCACGCCAATCGCAAATGCGGACGCCGCCTGGCTGAGGCCCGTATGTGCATATGCTGCTTAAGTGAGGTTGAGGTTGGACTTGTTACGCACATATACGACTGAACCACGTACCTGCAATCGGAGCACCTTGTGCAATGCCCTCGCATGCAAATTCGAGCCCTTTCGAGCCTGCAGCCGCCGCCTGACTCAGCCCTGCTTGAGCAAAGGCAGCTGAGACCGCGCTATCAACACACAGCAGAGCACACAAATAATGGATCTCGCACCGGCCATGGGTACAGCACCCTCAACTGCTGATTTCACCATAGCGACTGGACCTGCAGCGTAGCCTGCTGCTTGTGACACGAAATCTAGTTCAGGATCAAATACCATAAGGCATATTGAGGCCAGTGTCAAAGTGATTGAAGCATGGGTTTGCCTGACTCATTGTGTGTTTGAATTAACTTTGTTGATGGTGGAGGAGACAGAGAACGACGGTGATGCCACAACACGTAGGTAGGCTTTGAAGATGGGGGGCTCGGCACCGCAAAGCTTATGTTATGGCCTGGACCCACGCTGCCGTAAGATGGAGCCTGAGGTGCACCAATGGGCGCTGGCTTCAAATTCGAAGTTCTATATACCTCTCTATGAGCACCTAGCGTTCTGAGGGCTAGAAAATGAACAAGGGAAAGGCAATCTATCAATCTAACACATTAACACATGATGGAAAGGGTGTGTGCACATAAGCATATTTGCAGAGAAGCAGTTGTAAGAAACGTAGCCTCAGTAAATGCGGGATGCACTTGCTGTATATTAGACTGTACCTGTAAGAAACGTAGCCTAATAGGGCGTAAGTAAGCAGTCGTAGTAAGTAAGGTATAGGTGGCTTACCTCAGTAAATGTGGGATGCACTTGCTGAGGTAACAGTACGCAAATGTAGCTAATATATAAAGTAGAAGTCCGTCGCTATGAGAAATGCGCGTGACATATGAAAGTATAAGTGTAATATCATATGTATTAGGGATTAAAGAAGAGAGAGAGAGAAAGACAAAGGGGGAAGTGCATCAGGGGGAAACAGTGGGCTGTGGCCATATTGTTAGCATGAGCATGTACCATAGTATTCGTCGCAGCTTGACATCAGCCCTGCATTCCGATTGTCTGTGATAATCCAACACTCCCCCTCAATCGAGTGCGAGTCCGAGGAGAGATGCGAAGTGCTTGGCTTTGAGCAATGGTAATGCCTTCGTGAGAGTGTCTGTGATCATGTCTTTGGTGGGGCAGTATGCGACACGTATGGACCCACATTCTACAATCCATCAAACAAAATGGTACCGAATATCTATGTGTTCGGTGCGAGGGTGGAATTGGTGATCCTTCGTGAGCGCAATGGCGGATTGGTTGTCGCAGTGGAGAGTAGTAGGCGGGAGGGTAGTGCTGAAGACCTGGGCAATGAATGTTCGCAGCCATAGCGCTTCTTTGGCTGCGTGAGTGGCAGCAACGAGCTCGCTCTTGGTGGTGGATAATGATATTATATCCTGTCGTTTAGCAGACCAAGAGACCGCCCCACCGTTGATGATGAATGCATACCCTGATATGGCTTTCCGGTCTTCTGCCATACTACCATCAGCGTCTGAGTAACCCGTCAGTTCCTTCTGTACTCCCCCGTAAGTTAACCACATCTCGCTTGTGCCTTTCAGGTATCTGAATACCCTTTTGCACTCATCCCAATGCCGTTGTCCTGGGTTATTGTTGAACCGAGCGAGGGTCTGTGCTGCGAATGCGATATCTGGTCATGTGCAACGTGCAGCGTGTGTGAGTGAGCCAACAGCTTCTCGGTATGGTACACCACACATTCTGGCAAAGTCTTCGGTGGTTGATGGGGATTCAGTGGTGGACAGATGGATGTTGGGGTCCATAGGAATGGATAGAGGCTTTGCATCCTCAAGACCGTATCGTCGAATCATGCTTTGAATGTACGAGTGCTGTCGAAGTTGAATCTTGCGTCCCTCTCGATCATGTTTAATCTCCATACCCAGAAGCCAGTGGAGTTCTCCGAGGTCGGAGATGGTAACAAATCTAGCGATAGCGGTTTTGAATGCGAGTATGAGGGTGAGGCTGCTTGCGGCTATGGAACAATTGTCAACGTGAACAATTACGATGATCATCTCATTCCCTGATGGGATATGTTTGTAGAACACCGCCTGGTCAACGTTGCACCGTTTGAACCCAAGCTTGTCCACCATAATCCACACTAGCAGTTTGTACCATTTCCTGCCTGCCTGTTTGAGACCGTATAGTGTCTTGATCAACATGCATACTTTGTTTTCGGACCCAGGAGTACGATAGCCAGGGGGTTGTCGCATGTATATCGCCTCGCCTTCATCCAACTCCGCATTGAGAAAAGCACTCTTGACGTCGATCTGGTGGAGATACCATCCCCGTTCAGCGGCCATAGCAAGGACTACGCGGGTCGATTCAAGATGAGCTGTAGGAGAGAAGGTGTCGAGATAGTCAACCCCTTTCACTTGAGTGAACCCCTGAGCTACAAGTCGTGCCTTTCGTCATTCGAGTCGACCTGCAGCGTCTTTCTTGCCCACAAACGTCCACCGCGATCCAATGATATTAGCGTTTGGGGGTGGGTTGACGAGTACCCATGTGCCGGCGTTTGCGAGGGTGTTAAGCTCTTCTTTGATGGCATCTTCCCACAGGGGCCAGTCAGG
The DNA here is from genome assembly GCF_014466165.1 of Pleurotus ostreatus. Classification (NCBI taxonomy): domain Eukaryota; kingdom Fungi; phylum Basidiomycota; class Agaricomycetes; order Agaricales; family Pleurotaceae; genus Pleurotus; species Pleurotus ostreatus. The sequence goes on along the minus strand of NW_023503160.1, from coordinate 636,625 downwards.
TCTTCTCTTCGCCTTTGCCAGATCCCTGGGGTCAGTCCCTTCTAGTTCCCTCGCATCTGCTACCTGTAAGGGCAACCTCAAGATGGCCGCAAAGTGCAAGCCTAGCAGAGGGAGAATCCAAAGATATGAATAGGACTAACTACAATACATGAGAGATCTGCTCACCTAGCAGAGGGAGAATCCAAAGAGAACAGGATAAGGATTCTCCATGCTTGTAAGGGGACACTCCTATTTTCTCTCCTTTCCTTCATCCCATGGACTCTTACCTACATTTCCTTCATTCCCCTTCGTTCCTTTTCGCTCCCTTTCCTTTCCACTTCCTTTCCACCCACTCCTTTCGCATCCGAGCTGCGTCCGGTGACTCCGGAGTCTTCCCACACTTCGGACTTGCTCGGACTCGTTTCGGACACTTCGGACTCGCTCGGACTCGTCTATACTCTTCGGGGCTCATCCGGGTTACCTCTATCCCTTTCCCCCACTTCATTACTCTTCGCCCTTACTTCGCCAAATTGCTGGCACGACTCCTGTTCATTTACCCTCCACTTCATTATCACATGTTTCCTTGTACCTTGTGATATTTGCTCGGACTTGTGGCTGGTGTACTGTACAGTTATCCTGCATTCCTCTCACACTACTACAGTATATACTTCGCTTCCTAGCATGGAGAATCCTTATCCTGTTCTCTTTGGATTCTCCCTCTGCTAGGCTCGCGCTGTGTGGCCACCTTGAGGTTGCCCTTACAGCAACTACAGAGATGTTGAGACATAAAGCAGGTTTGTAGGGATATCTCAAAATTGGACATACTTTTCCACCAAGACATGGATTAGATACAAACGGTGATGACTATGTAGAAAGGTTATGGACATGCCAGACTGTATGGTGCAGTTCACCTAATGGCCTTCAATTTGGTGCAAACACCAAATTGGTCAGCGAACGGTTGGCCGGCGAAGCCGGCTGCGCAAAAAAATGGTACCTTAGGCAGGGACACGGAAACCACACAAAAATATATCATATATTGTAATATATATCAAACAAATATTAGACATATCAATAATCAGTTGAGCCAGCTTGTTCAACATTCAAACATCCAGCACCCAGTGCCTGTCATGGCACGCAAGAAGTCGTCAGCTATCGCAGCGGCGGTGCGGATGCGCAAAGGTTACACGAAATCAAACAAAACCGGTTGAAGACTCCGGCAGCGCTTCAGACACTGAGCCTGATGTGGACATGTGCTACACATATCTTATCTTATCATTACTTAATTTGGAATATATTACCATATTGGGACACCTCACATGAGAGTGCCAATTCAATCTTGGTTGTAAAGAATAAGTCCCTCAATTTTGAACTTAAGAAAAATCTGTCTGATGAGATTAATCCCCATATCAAAAGGAGCTGTTTGGCAAAAGGGATAGTAATTTGAGCCAGATTTGGAGTCCCTATTTCGGTTGCACCAAATTGGAGGGCTCTAGGTGAACCGCACCATAAATAAGGGCGATGAAGGCTGATGAGGACTGAAAACTTTGGGTTCAGGTTTCCCCCTTCAGGCTTCTTTGTAACTCATCCTAAGTATGCAACGAGGCATTCATTGACTCGCTGCTACGCCTCAGTAAGAAGGGGAAAACGAAGAGACGAACATATTTCCCATGAGGATCCAGAGGCTGATCTTTTACATCGTGGCCTAGCATTGTAGGGAACGACATACTGAATTAAACGAGAAGAACACCAGCCGAGTAGGGATTAGATGGGATACAATTAACTACCAAAGAGATGTAGAAAAGTCTACATACTTTCGAAGAATCTTTTCAGTCCCCTCCAGAATGGTCATCCTGATATCCTCTAGCTATCCCGCTCCGGCCCTGCTCAAGAACACCGGGAGCATCCTCCCCAAGGCGCATCTCCAATCCTTGATACGACCTGGTGGTTAGGAAATCGGCTAATGTACAATTCGAATTAGTGGGTCCAGAACAGGGCTATGGAAAGCAAGGTTATGCTCACCAGCTGCGCTATCACCCAGCCGTGCGACAGTATTGTCTTGGCTGCGAACAACTACTGTTGTCGAGTCAGAGTTCGTTAGAGTGTCAATATCAGGAGTTGCGGCTGGAAATGAAGCATCAGCACCTCTATCTGAATTGATGTGGGCGGCTTACCTCCGTATTTCTTCGCGTGCCTGTATGACCCAGTCATAAGTGAGAAAACAGGTCTATTGGTGTCGTCATCGCTGGTATTTTCGTCTGACCAAGAAGCTTAACGACGATAAAGACTGTAGCACCACTGTCCCATACCTTGTTGAACTGGCTCGTTGAGTAGCTCGCCGAAGTCGAGAACATAACGTCCCGTCCACGTAGGTTCCGCTTGTAAACTAATCTGGAGCTCGTATGGGGTAACTATCGGTCTCAGAAATTCCTGTCTTCAAACGTTAGGTAGTAGAAGCACAAGAAGGCTAGGCACACCTTAGAGTCTATTATACTGTTCTCAGGACAGGCGACGAGGACGAAACATTCGATTTCCATGAAATTAGCCAGTTTCGCGGGGTTAAGCTTTCCGACGCTTATAGTATAGCTTTTCTTTTGGGCCTTCTTCAGGGTCGTTCGGATATGTGTAATGAGAGGAAGATATGAGGCTGCAGAGTATCGTTAGTTTGCTTGTACTTCGTCGACATTAGGTGATAACTCACCTACTCCTAGCGTGCCGACAAGGATGCCGATTACATCAGCGTCTCTAGCCTTTTGCACAGCGGTGTATCGACGCATGAGCATCTTATTGGTCTTCGTAGACTCGACGATTACGACCTGTATATTCGGATCATACCGATACACCTGTTGCTGAAGTGAGAATTTCATACCAACAAAGATACGCGTGGGGTGTGCTCACGGTGGAGAAGGAATGAGTTATGAGGAGGTTAGTAAGATGGAGACTTTCCGGTCCTACATATAGAATGAGTGTAGGTGTATTCGACGTTTCGACGTCGGCGAGTGAGGTGTTGGTTTGTGTAGCTGGCTCTAATCGTCGAGGGATCGGAGTATACGTCACTTGGATGCCTTTGGCTACGAGAGCATCACGAACATCGGCTAAGATATATTGTAGTTATTTGTACGGAAGTTCAGAAGCATGATGCTCACCTGCGCAATGAGCGTAGATCACATCAAGCTTCAGCACCACTTGGGTGTTTTCGTTGAGGGCCTGATCCTTCGAGATTGAATCTACCAGGTTCTGTGCACACAGCTGTACGTCGAGATGTTGACGTCCAAACACGTAGATCACAGGCAATCTGCATGGGCTGCGTTCAAGTATCATTAGGAGAGGTGTGGATGTTGGCAATGCAGGCAATGCACGGACTGACTCATGCAAGCGTGACCATAGTGCACGATGAGATCGGCGTCGACATGTTGGGCCGCGACCTCATCTACACAGCAACTTGAAGATATGGGTCAGTTGCAGGCTAGCAAACTAGATGAAATTACGCACCTGCCATACGACGTATCTGCCAAGATGTACACATCTTGTCCAGGTCGCAAGTGCCGTTTCAGGGTCTGAAATATAGGGACCGAGTACTGCAGTAGCTCATCGGGAAATTGCAGCGCTATCTGAGCGAAGAATCGTCCTCAGTATTCCGTGAAGTATACAGAGTTCAAGGCTACAGAGTTTAACCAGCCCTTACCCTCTTGAATCCGCCATCCTTGATCTGGCTGATCGTCCACTCGAGTTCGAAATATTCTGTGAATCGTGGCGTTCCTGGAAGAATGGAACCGGTATTGACATCCTGCAGCTCGATTTTCCGAGTAATTGCTTCTTCCCCTTGAGAGTAGAAAGATGCTCCTTCTCCCGACATTTTGGGCCAGAGTGAACAAGCGAGTGCGCGAAATTTAGTGGCGATCGCGTCGATCACGTGGTTTATTGACCTCTTGGAGGTAACTAATATGGATCCGCGGGCCGCGCCGGCGGTAGCTCGCTTCGAAGTGCTAGGGCGAGGATTCGGTGTATATTCCTAGACTAGGTAGATGGATGCTAGCTATTACTTGCATAGAATCTATGAGCGCTAGGAGGGCGCATATGAGTTCTCGATATGCATCCAGTGCGTACACCGTAGTAAGCTCAGAGAATTAGGCGCGCGCCACGTCAGCAAGCCTCGAGAGTCGAGTTGATGGAAGTTGAACGACCTTCACCAAATTACTGTCGTAAGTCATCAAATTTCCACCAAAAGTGCCGCTTTCTTGGCGCAAACCAGCTACGGCAAGCAAAATATACAATTCCCATGACTCAGAATTATGGAAAAGAGGCCCGTTCAGCCAGAAAAAAACACGACCGAGCCTCCAAAGTACGCAGAATTCGTTTGGCTTTGTTTGCACGGGCCTTGAACCCTTTAGAGCATGATTGCTCGCTACGCTCGCAACTACTTAATATGGATCCGCGGGCCGCGCCGGCGGTAGCTCGCTTCGAAGTGCTAGGGCAAGGATTCAGTGTATATTCCTAGACTAGGTAGATGGCTAGCTATTACTTGCGTAGAATCTATGAGCGCTAGGAGGGCGCATATGAGTTCTCATCGATATGCACCCAGTGCGTACACCGTAAGCTCAGAGAATTAGGCGCGCGCCACGTCAGCAAGTCTCGAGTTGATGGAAGTTGAACAACCTTCGCCAAATTACGGTCTTAAATCATCAAATCTCTACCAAAAGTGCCGCTTTCTTGGCGCAAACCAACTACGGCAAGCAAAATCCACACTTCCCATGATTCAGAATTGTGGAAAAGAGGCCAGTTCAGCCAGAAAAAAACACGACCGAGCCTCCAAAGTACGCAGAATTTGTTTGGCCTTGTTTGCACGGGCCTTGAACCCTTTAGAGCATGATTGCTCGCTACGCTCGCAACTACGTAAAGTAGACAAGGGAGTCTTTCCTATAGAAGAGGAAAGATTGGTAGCACAATGTTCCACCATCCAGGAATCGACCATCAGAGTTGATTCTGAAGGTCATGTACGTGAAGTAACTTGGTGACCTTTCTGGGTATTATCTAGCACACTAATCGCCGTAAAGGACTGCGTCCAGCTACATAACGCCGTGCTTCTCATTCGTCCTCTTCCTCGTCTTCCTCACATTCATTTCCATCATCGTCGAGCGGCCCCCAAGGCATTTCTACGTCTACCCAGCTACGCCGCGATCAGCATCAAGACATCAATGGACGCACGGACGACATACACACGAGGTTCAACTCTCGCCGCTCGGTGCTTCCTGATCGTTTTGGCCTGATATAGCGGCGTAAAGCACGCTTCTTCGCGATACGCTTTCTGAAACAGCCCGGTGCCACCTTCGCAAATCCAGGCCGAATCAAACTGTGCGCCGGGGGACACGGCGGATGGAAGGACACCGTCCGCTTGCAGCGAAATCCCGATGGTTTCGTTGCCTTGTTGAGGGTTTGAAGCGGTGAGCACCAGCCACCGACATCGACATCTGCGACTAACTTTTGTTGGACAGATAGAGCACGTAGCCGGGGCACGAGAATACTTCTGTTATCAAGTATCTCCCCCTCAGCTTTTCGACGCCTATGAGGGCCGTCAAGAGCTGATCCGCTATCACGGTCGTCTCTGGACGATCCATGACAAGCAGAGCGCCCCTACTCTTGTCGAATTTCCACTGACCTTTGAACGCACCGCCAACCACATCGCCTACGTTGCTAAGTACTCCTTCAGCTTTATGATCCTCGGCCTCACAAATGAACCGCGAATTGACTTACGCATGCACATCAGCCGATAATTCGAGTTGCCTTACTTTGGAAGAGCTGATGATGTATTGATCCCGGGACGGGAGTCGAGCGGGCGGATACCGCGATACAATCTGGCAAACGGTTTCGTCGGCGGCGAGATCGACGTAGATATTGCCCTCCTTCTCAAACTGCCCCGAGCCCGAATCGATGACCCCGAAATCGCCTGGCTAAATCGGGCAATGATAAGAAGCGACGGACGTCGAAGGGAGACAATCATTGGCACCTCGAGCTTCTTCGGTGGGTCCCAATTAGCCCACTTGGACGACACCCCGTATATGAGATCGACGTATTTGCGCGATGCCTGTTTAGAGAATAAAGAGAACATGGGGATGGCGTGGATAATACTAAGCGTCAACTCCGACGTGAAGTGCGCTGAAGCACGCCGCTTTTGTATCTCAGTGCCTGGACCATGCAACACGAATTGCCCGAGAGAGCGTCTGTTGTGTGGGCACGCATAGCAGCCAAGACTCTTAGTAACAATTCTTCTACTTTCAATAAGGTCGACCCAACTGCCCATTTTCGTCCCGTCGAGCGCATCAACGCCTCTGCTTCTTGGTTCGCCCTTCATCACCACCTTCGCCCCTTCGTTTTGAACCACCGGCCAATTCATCGCCTGCTTTAGACGCCAATGCAGCCAGTTCATTTGAGACCTTCTGGCGGAGACCATGCAAGATTCGCTTCTCCCCCAATCGGACCACAAGTGCATTTCTCTTTCGCAATGGAAGGTCGGCTGAGGACGCCAGTGTCGCTCCGTCGTCCTATCGACGTCGAGATTCAGCCAAATTTGCATGTATTGCATTGTGATATAATCAGACATTACCTCAAGGGTGGTATCGTACAAGGCCAATCGCTGCTCTAGGACTTCCATCATGATGGTTAATGTATCGCTGTCGGCCTTAGCTTTGGGCGGTTTATCTCTTTCTTGGGCCTTCCGCCATTCGGAATCGTCCGTGAGTAGACGGATGAGGGAGACTAGATCGTCTGGCAGCGGTGATGCCGCGGGTTCAAGTAAAAATACGCTATAATAATGGAAGCGTCTGAGCCTGGAGAATGGGCGAGGTTTGTGCTTGTGTAAAGACATACTCATCGCCGCCCATTTCGAGCCACCAATCAATCCGGCCTTTGAGATCTTCCATTATTGCATCTGGATTCGTCGGGTTCGAGGAATCTGGCTGTTTCCCGAGCGCAGATCTGGCAGCGACATCCACGATGATATCTGCGCGTAGCTCTGCAACATCGCCCGGGTTGCCGCGACTATCGCTCGAAAGTGTGGCGAAACCAAGCTCCGCAGGCAGAGGAAGCAAGTCAACATGTCCATACCGGCGCAAAAGCTCTGCATTTGGGAGATCGCTGTACGTGTTAAACTATCAACCTAGAGGATCAGAGACGTGAAGGTCGTTGGGCACTGTGTCGACCTACGATCTGTTCACCGGCTTTAATCGGTTTGGTGGATACCATTTTCAGCTCGTCCTCCTCGTAGAATAGTTTCGCCTTCCGTAAAGAGGTTAATAACATCAACTAGTCTGGGAATAGGAGATTGCGCACATTTTCTGACTCGTACCTGGCGTTGAGCATGTCTGCCATGGGGACCATGGATACGATCCCTTCGTCTTCCTCGTCGTCGTCGTCGGCATCAACATCCCCGCTGTCTTCGTGCGTAGCTTCGGGCGATAATTCGTCGACATCCATCGCGTGAGACGACCCATTGACGGTGCTGGCCTCCTCGTCTTGGTAGTACCCGCTCCCGGACGCAGGGGGATCTACTGTGAAGCTTCGCGAGAGGATGCGACTGCCGTGTATGTGGAACTTTTCGAGCGTGTAGTAGACGGGGATATGATGCGGGAAAAAGATATCCTTCCGGCTCTGCAGAATATGAGTAGATGACGCGCAAGCGTTGGAGACAAACGCACTTCAACTGCGGGCAGAAGTTTCTTGTAGTATTCTTGTTCAGCGTCTGCTTTACCTAGTTTCTCTGGAAATGGGAGTTAACGACGAAAACATGGGGGGGCGGGGGGGAGGACGAACCTACCACGGATGTCCCCTTCAGCTCCGCTAGTTCCTCGTCGGACCAGAACATGGGAGTATCAAACTGACTGGGAAGACTTGCTGCCCGGAGATGAAGATCACGAACCACAATGGAATGAACGGTACACACCCAGATACGCTGCCCAGCGTCCGTGGTTCGCCTCCTCCCACATCATGCAAAGAATCAACCCCGCCCATCCCTTACCCAGCCCAAAGCCATCAGGTGCAGCCTTCCGCCATTGATCTATCCCAAAAAGTGAAGGCAGGCGCGATGTCCGAGTTGAGAGTGTGAGTGCCCTGGGGATGCTGAAAAGAGTATGCGATTCCTGAATATACGGCTCAGAAAAAGGATCTTGCCATCACGCTACGCTACGACCTCACCGGAATGTCTTTCAGAGCTATGGCACCCCGACCGCCTTCTTCCTCGGGGAAAGTCGTCAAACCGAAGCGCGATTCATCGATGGTCCCGCCATTGGCCTGGAACCATGATATGAGGGGGTAGAACGAAGCATCCAAGCCAGGCATGGTTGTCGCAGACGCTCAACTCTTCGTGGCTGGGTTCTCATGGTTTGGGGGTCGTGGGGAACTTTCTTTTCAACGTGATTGCTATGCCCGCCTGGGTTGGACGAATATGGTAATGCGGCGGAATACCTAATCTGGTAATTTCGCGGGAGAGCTTCTGCCGTGTCTGGCTAGTGTGACCGCTCATAAAGCCCACCCCTCGGTTCAATATATCGACACAGCGTCCACTACTTAATTATCAAACCTAGATGTCATCCGTGAAACAGACAGGGCGAGGCACCATTAGTGAGCATAAGTACAGCGCAGATATAGCTATAGGACCACGCTGGCATACGTCTTCCTTGTACCATCTTTAGATATTCTTACCCTCGCTCTAAAGCTTGCCAGGGCAATCAACATAACCTGAGAATGAACTTCATCGGCTCCAGAATTTTCCGCTCCAATGGAGCTCATCGGAGGCGCACGTTTTCGTTGCTTCGAGTCGTGCATAGCCTGAGCGATCTTTGCTGCCGTGTCCGCTCGATCAATTCGCTTGCCGATCCTGTTACCGGGTGCATTCCATGTCTCCTTGTGTGCATGTATTCAAGCCATGCGTACAACAAACCCACCCTTTCGATGGGGTGGGTTTGGCCGGGGTACCCCCGTGGCACAATGGCTACTCCGTCGTCTCGCCGGTAGACTTCCTGGATTCCTTCAAGCATCCAAACCAGTACAGCAAATCGGTAGAATTGACGAAATGCCGTCTACTTGTCGAGCCATCTATTTTTCTCAGTTAATGGCAATACCAAATTCGCACCACCTTGGTCAAATAAACGTTTCTACATACCCCAGCACTTAGTATGTTGAGCGCTCCATACGTTGCTACTGACTGGAGTTGGATTCTGACAATCTAGGCGGTACAGGGGTTACAGGGATTCACGTGACTCCGTAGATAGTTTGCGCATGCATGTATTCTTTTCTTCATGCGTTTGCTGGAGTCCCAGTCAAACGCAATACATTACTTGATTATTCGGAACTCGCGCGATATCTCAACATGGAGGATGTACTGTGCTGATGCCTTCGCTTCTAATCGACGGCCGCTTGGCTCCTTCGAAGTTGCCAGGGGTGAGACCACGTATATATCACGTGCCCCCGCCGCCTGAATCTGGTCCTCGTCGTACCGTACGAACTCGTTACTCGTCCCGCCATAATTCTGATGAGAGTCTAACTCTTTGTCCTTCGAATCATCGCGGAATACATCATATAGCCCAATTTTGGCACTCTCCGCGCGCGTTACCCGACATGCATGCGCAGTTCGACGACGAAGAACTAGAAGAAATAAGGTATTAGGATTTCTGGAATGTTTTCGCAGCCCTCTGAATAGGAGGATCACTACAGGCGCTATGAAGACTTCAGCACGATAGGTATCCGACGCTTCATTTGGACTGCCAGAAGAACGACACTTACAATTCTCTGGAGATTGGATTGAAGACTCAATTCTCGAGCGGAATAGGCGCATACGCGCCTCCAGGCAGCTCGGCAATGCTTCGCAACACAGACCACGCGGAGAGATTACCATGGAGTGGCTGCGGTGTCAATGGCGCCGGTTGATAGATACTGGGCAGAGCTGGTTCGTGGTGAGCCTTGTCGGTGAGTATCCCACTGGTTGTCTCTTGGGACACTGAGTTTAGTGAGCGCTGCTCGTTTCAAGGCATATGTATAGGACTCAATGCCGCGGTCATCTCCATTGTGACTGAGTGGCTCTCCGATATCAAAATGGGTTATTGCTCGGACGGCTGGTGGCTGAACCAGCAATTCTGCTGCTGGGAGGTGGATTATGACGAGACTGACGGATGCGAGTCATGGCATCCATGGAGTACCGTCACTCTCGCTCGTTGGATGATCTATATATTATTTGCGGTATGTCATCCGAACTCCTTGCCGTGGGCATATTGAAGGTCTTCTAGGCAGTATTTTCATTTACAGCTTCACATCTTGTTCGTCATATAGCAAAGTACGCGGCGGGATCTGGCATCTCCGAGATAAAGTGTATTTTGGCTGGGTTCGTTATGCAAGGGTTTTTAGGATTCGCGACATTTGCTATCAAGAGTATTACACTGGTAAGTCCTGACTCGTCTTATGCCTCAGTAATGTAGCTTCATTCGCGTAGCCTCTCGTCATTGCCTCTGGTCTGTCTGTCGGCAAGGAAGGTCCATCCGTCCATGTCGCCTGCTGTATAGGGTCCCTTGTCGCTGGTTTATTCTCCCGGTTTGCCCGTAGTCAAGGTGGGAGCTGATTCTACTCGGTTTACTGTTAACCTAAGCATATGTAGGCAAAATGCGAGAAATCATCACCGCCGCCAGTGCTGCAGGAGTCGCGGTCGCTTTCGGTTCACCCATCGGCGGTGTCCTGTTTTCAATAGAGGTACGTCTAATCCATCTCACATGGTCTTTGGCTAATTCCAATCAACAGGAAATGAGCCATGCCTTTAGCGTGAAGACGATGTGGAGGAGCTTCTTTTGTGCTTTAGTGGCGACGGTTACACTCTCGGTTGGCCCTTGGCTTCGTTGCCCATCCGTAGTTACTGATTCTATTCCACAGGCAATGAACCCTTTTCGAACGGGCAAACTTGTACTGTTCCAGGTTACGTATGACCGGGACTGGCACTTCTTCGAGATCATCTTCTTCATCGTCCTTGGTGTATTTGGCGTGCGTACAGTCTGTAAGTGTCCTTGGCATCGCTGATGTCCCCAATAGGGTCTGTACGGTGCATTTGTGGTCAAGTTCAATCTCCAAGTAGCAGCGTTCCGCCGAAGCTACCTAGCTAACCACGGGGTCGCCGAGGCTGTTACTCTGGCTAGTCTGACTGCAATGATCGGCTACTTTAATCGCTTCCTCCGGACGGATATGACTGAGAGTCTGTCCATCCTATTTCGAGAATGCGATAATCTAAACGACAACCTCTGCCAGTAAGAGCACATGTCGTAATGTGGAGCCTTCGACTCAACCCTTGATACAGAACCTCCGTACAGTGGCGTTTCACCAATTCCCTGCTCCTTGCGACCATAATCCGAACAGGATTAGTAGTGATTTCCTACGGTTGCAAGGTGCCCGCGGGTATTTTCATACCGTCAATGGCTGTCGGTGCGACGTTCGGTCGTATGGTAGGTATAATAGTGAAAGCTATATACAGGTCCGTTGCCTGTTTCTATTTATCGAATCGGTGGAAACCTAACAACCGCGTTCCAGGGCTTATCCTCAATCCGGTATCTTTGCATTCTGCGAACCCGATCTTCCCTGCATCACGCCGGGTACATATGCCTTCCTAGGTGCCGCCGCGGCATTGAGGTGAGCAATCCTCATCCTTGTGGATACTCCGACACTTGACTTATCGCTCCAATTCGTGGGAAGTGGGGTGATGAGAATCACCGTTACTGTCGTCGTGATTATGTTTGAATTGACTGGCGCGCTCACATACATCCTGCCAACTATGGTAGTATATTTCTGTGCGATCACCACAAAGTGTGGCATTAATGGTTGGTGCACAGATTGTTGTCCTCGTGACGAAGGCTGTCGGAGACTTCCTTGGCACGAACGGCATCGCGGATGAGATGATACGCTTCAACGGTTTCCCTTTCCTAGAGAAGGATGACCATGCCTACAATGTTTCAGGTATGCGCTGTGGTGTACTTCCTTATTTTCAGACCCTAACATCAGGCAGTGTCAAAGGTCATGCGGCGCGACCTACACACCCTCACAGAATCAGGAATGTGTGTCCAGGAAATAGGTACAATTGATAATCCACTTCAGCGCTGGAGCGATATTGATCGAAATTGTGGCACCAGAGAATATTATCGCAACTACCGACGTCAAATGCTTCCCTATCGTGGCTTCTGCTACTTCACGTACCCTCAGTGGATACATCGGTCGCACGGAGCTCCGCTACGTGCTCGGTTCGTGCTTCTACCGTAAAGAAGTGTTTCATTAATATTAATTTATTTGATATTCAGAGAAGGCGCGCAAGGTGCAGCCTATATCCCCCAACACATTGTGCTCATTCAAGCCGGAGACCACGACTCACGATGACCTTGACCTCGCGCAAGGGCCGGCAGTCGGTATTGAGGAAGATGTACCGACGTCATTATTTGACACCGCTACATCGGGCGATGGTCTCAAGTTTTGGCCATGGGTGAACCAGGTTCGTGCGGCGCTCGTATTAGCTTCTGCGCGGCTTAAACTCCTGGCTCCACAGACACCAATCACGGTTTCTCCACAACTTCCATTGGAAATCGTCATGCAGATGTTTAAGAGAATGGGGTTGGTCGTGATGATATCTTTTTACTGTATTTCATTCTGACTTGATTGACAGCCCGCGCATTATCCTCGTTGAGGACCATGGAGCACTAGCTGGGTTGGTGACAGTAAAGGACGTACTTCGCTTCATAGCCACAGAAAAACCGGACCGGGAATCCTCTTGGGATGAGCGTGGCGGCCTGGATGGGTTTCTGGAGGAGTTGTGGATGTGGACTGATGGTGCTGTACAGAAGTTTATTGCATGGACCAGTAGAGTGCTTCGTCGATAATTGTTACTCCCTTTCTGCTCATCTCGTTGCCCCACTGGCAGGCTGTAGTTCGAACTCCGGCTCTCAGTCCCCCCTTGCGGCCTGGAAGCGTGAGCCAATCAGCGGAATTCATTCCTGAGTGGAGTGGGTACAGCCAATCACCTGCGGGGCGGATAGACTGCTCCAGACTGCGCAAAATCGAATCATCGTGTTCTAGAGCCTCGGCATGCACCCAACGGCTTGCAAGGGATTCATCATATAAAGGCACTCTCGCGACACACTCCTTTTCCCAGAACATCTCCCTTTCTCTTCTGCACAATGACCATGACCATCGCCTCCGACTCTGAACGACAGCGGTACTCCCAGGAACTTGCTGCGTACACGCTGCGCCAGTGGACGGCTGCACGGAGCTTGCTCGACAAGCGTCGTATAAACGCAGAGAGCGACCAACGCTTTATGACCCCGGCAGAACAGGCGAAATGTAAGTACAGGCGGGCTCTGGCAACAGGCCAGTTCTGACCCAAGTGCCAGGTAAACAAGCCAACAACCTCACCCACAACGACATAGAGAAAAGTCGTGCGGTGAAGGCATGATTCTCGACGATCACCAGGTACCCCTGTCCACTTCGTGAGTTGGCCTCCTATCCCTCGATCATGATCAGCCTTTCATTCAGCCTCCAGAGGAAGGGAACACCGTTACCAGCCATACCCTCCACGGATACCTCCACTTGTACCATATAGCAGCACTGTGGCTTACGCTTGCCGAGCGAGGCGCGCACCCACATAGTCATCATATTGTAGCTCGGCCGGCGTCGGCGAGGACCATCTACTACTTATTTCCAATCTCATACATGTGTACAACCACTTCCATATCGCTTTGTGAATGTCCACAGCGTGTAATCAATTACCTACTGGTGGTGCGGACCAATCGGCGACTGAGTCATTATTACAAGAAGTACGATCGAGCTATCTCAGGTTCAGTCCGGAAGGTCGCATCTTACTGGAGGCACATTGACCGGCGGCGCACGAGTTGCGCCATATGTAGCCCATCACGATTGGCTTATGTGAGTTCGCCTCTCACAATTGGGCCCCATATCTTTTATCGATGGCAGTGTCTCCACGGATCAGATAAACCTAATCAAGTGAGCAGCATCTGAGAAGCATTGGGCCAAGCTCACTAACGGCACACGGTATATACAAATGAGCCTGTTTTACTCTAGATCCATTGCATCCGAAGGCGCGTTAGCCACTTCTTCAGTTCCGTCTTTCCAAAGGGTGCTCCACTTTGGAAAAACGCGTTTGTATAGCGACATGCAGACTGTATCCATCTGGTTGATAGGACCATCGAAATGAGCCTTGAAGTAGCCGTGTGTTCCGAGGGACTCGCGGATATGGCCCGTTCGTCCGTATTTCGTGTGTAATTGAATGGGCTTGTAGTAATGCACGTCGTCTGATAAAGATAAATCCGCAATTAACGTCAGGATTGCAATCGCAGGGAGGAACGATCATAGTGGATGGGCGATAGGGCACGGTGCATGTTCGTCGGTTCGATAGACCGTAGATAAACGGGCGCGTGAAAGACACGAGTGTTAGAGAGGTGGTGATCGCACGCCAATAATAGGACACGTTACCTCGATTGAAGAACATATACCGTACTGTTGCCGTCTTTTTGTGCACCTTGAACGGATGACCGGTCAGGATGATACGCTTCGCGATGACACGAGTTGTATCAGGGTTTAGGAACGACCCCATGGCCACGAGATGTGGAGCTATTTAACAAGAATGGAATCATTCAAGCCTAGGTCAGTTATCTGGGGTGGTGTATAACGTTCGCCAAGGGGCAGCAGACACGGGGGGAGAGGATTGGGGGACGAAAGATATGCACCTTGTGGATCATCGGACTCCCGCAGGAGAACGCAAGGCTGATTTCCGAACACCACTGGGCCGTATGTGGTCGCTACAGTCGTGATACCAGGCCGGAGGAAACGTTCAAACTTGTGAACGTTGTTAGCACCCTTTCCGCCACCACGAGTATGCTGGCTGTAGATGGGGTTGATGTGCAATCGACGAGGTCCTACACATAGAATCAAGGGATCCTAGAGCCGCAACTTCAGATCAGGCGTGTCTCGTTCCGAAAGTAAGTGTACCTTCGACCGGACGGAACCGTCGTACTCAGTATTCCTCTGTACAGTGAAGTTGAGTGTTGACATCTTGTGTTCGTGTTGCATTAACGAGAAGAGCACAGGGAAAGACACGCCGGCGGCAGCTCGAGGTACTCCGCGAATATAGATCGTCACTCTGACTCCGGGCTAACCAAGATTTAATACGTGGTCTGAAATGAAAGAAACTCATAACACACCTCGACGACGCCTACTTCCATTTCGGCTCTCTTCCTAACGCCCCTCTCTGTGCGCTTGAAGTCTTCGAACTGGAAAATGCGTGCATAATCCCTAGGTAAGTTTTCGTATGGATCCCAAGGACTGGTACGGAATGACTGCAAGCCCCTGTATCGTTGAAAACGTAAGTGCGCGGGAGTATCTTTTGGTGTATCAACTTCATCCGGAAATTGGAGGTCATCTTGTTCTTCGAGCGTCCGAGTACGCGTGCGCCACGTCTGAAGCCTGAAAGACGTAAATTCCTATCCGGTAGAAGGAATCTGATCACGTACTGTTTCTCCTCTTCTTCGTTGTCAAGATCCTCGAAATGAACAACCCTGCTAGATTCCATATCTTGATCGTCATCTACAACGAGATCCTGCATCTCTTCTTCACCACCGCGTATACCATCCATTTCACCAGCCTCGGTTTCAGTTCCATTCTCGCCCTCGCCCTCACCACCCTCATCTTCAGTCTCATCTTCCACGATCCATGCTGCCTGGTACTCACTCATGCCCTTGGGCACGCGTTTAATGCGTTTTGGGGTTGCACCGTTTGCCGCGTCAGGAACGTCCGCGTCCGCGCCGTCGGTTCCGTTGCCGGTGCCGTTCATTTCTTCCTCAGTCGGCCATGTCTGTTCGTTAGCCATATCATCTGGTTCATTGGAGGAAACCAAAGAGTCGGCATCGGAGGGATCTGGCTCGGCAAGAACAGCAGCTTCTACGTCCATGTGGTTGGCATTCGAGGCTTTGTGAGAAGTCGACGGCAGGGGAGCTGAGAGAATCTAGATGCTGCATATGAGTAAAGGTAAGGATCTATGCGATCAGCTGCTTACTTTAGATATTTGGAAGTCACCGTAATTTGGGAGATGAACAAGGCGGTTGGCCGATAGGCTCGTGCCGCGAACGACGCCGGTGAATTTGAGAGTTCCGTTATCTTCGTCTTCCCACTCGACGTGTTCTCCCAGTACCCACGCTCTCCCCTCTCGCCATCTCACGTCGGCAGGCTTGCCATCCGCCATCGTTCTGATCGCATTGACTCTGTCGCTTCCACTACTCAGGTCGAATATCCTGGTCTGTGTAGGTACGAAATACTGTACGAAAGACA
The DNA here is from genome assembly GCF_014466165.1 of Pleurotus ostreatus. Taxonomy (NCBI): domain Eukaryota; kingdom Fungi; phylum Basidiomycota; class Agaricomycetes; order Agaricales; family Pleurotaceae; genus Pleurotus; species Pleurotus ostreatus. Next base: position 620,299 of record NW_023503160.1, on the reverse strand, counting down.
GTAATGACTTCAGTATTCCAGGTTTCGTTTTCGTGTCGACCAAAGGTGAGGAAGTCGGGGGAATAACTGATATGACATCCGGTAGGCCTTGGGCTTGGAGTGTGCGTAGTAGGGTGTCGCCGAATGTATCTACTTCGACGGTGGGGGAAAGAACGAATACAACGTAATCCGCGACCTTGCAGGCATCCAGTGTGGCGTAGAAGGATTTATATGGGAGTGTGATGAATTGGAGAGATGTACGGAAACGCTCTGCTCTGAAAAATATATTGGTTGCATCTGGAAGACGATGTTCAAATCATCACGCACCTGAGCTTCCATACACCCGCAATCGGGCAATCGTCCGCGTTCTGATCAAGAGCCTCCGCCATGGATTTCACGGTTTCTTGCGTCGAAACATCGGGGCACAATGGTACAACAGCAACAATCCGGGGTGCGCCGTCTACACCGTTGAATAGGCGAGTTGCAGACACGATGGCGGACCGTTTATGAGCCTGCACCTGTTTCGCATGATTTTTGCGGTTCAGCCTGGTCTGAGCAGCGTTCGGTGACCCATGGATAGTTTTGGGAGATTGTCGCGAGACGCGACCTTGTTTACACTAAGTGAGCTATGCGGAAAGTTAGAAAATATATCGATTCGCGCACCTTTCGCAGCATCTCTTATCGAACTCTTGGTGGCATGTTTGGATTTAAATGATTTATTCGTCTGTAGAATATCGTGAACATACTGCTTTGTAAAGATTGTAGATCGCAAACCTGCTTGAGGGTAGGTCGGTGGTGATGTGCTTCAACCATGGTCAGCTTTTTTGTCTCTGGATCGCTTTATCGACCTCGACGTTGCGATCCTCGTAGTATCCGCGTAATCCAGAGTCGAAGAGTTGAGTGGGCCAGTATGAACAGAAATTTTTATCTCCAATCGCATCTCCACAATCTTATCTTATCATCAACGACTATTAGCAGCATCTACCACGTGATCCCGTCGCTTCTGGCGCGCCGCTGTCGACGACGGCGACGAAGTTATGGCTTCAACCCGCTCTGTTCCTCGTCGCGCTCCAACTAATCTCTCTTCGCCGTCACCGTCCCAGCCTCGACCTCCACCTGTAATTTCTGTCGAAGAATGGGAAAGCAAAGCGCCATTGGGAGAGCTTGAGACGCGTAGTGTCGCCTTAATCAAGGAGGCCAGCGAGAAGTTGCCGTTACCACTGAAAGTGAGCGTATCACTTGAGCATACCTAGTGTGTACTGATGAATGATCTCCCGGCCGTAGTTCCAAACTGACGATCTCAGTCATTCGAGACCATCGACTCCGCGCTTGAGATTTACTGGATCCAGGCCCGGTACGCCAGTCCAAGCGGGCTCGAGCAAGCTAGCAGCCCAAGCAGGATCATCTTCGCATGCGCTCCACCCCAAACAACCGATCCAAACACTAGAACAGTTCTACGATTGGTTTGCCCTCATCGACAGGTCGGTTACTCACAGTCAGGAAGCTCACTTCCGTGCGCACCTCGCAGGTGTCTCGCAGCACCTCGACGAGTGCGACTTCCTTGTTGAGAGGATTGAGGAGATTGACAAGGAAGTCAGTGACATGCTTAAAGGTTGGCGGAGCGTAGAAGAGGGTGGCAAGAGTCTGAAGGAAGCCTGCGAGAAACTGTTAGAAGAGAGGGTGCGTTGTTTCTCTCGTGCCTTATCAAAACCGCATATATACCTTCGCAGGACAGGCTTCTCGACATAACGGACAATATTGGCGCGCGATTAGAATACTTCCAAGAGCTGGAACATGCTACGCGAATGCTCAACCACCCAGGCGAATCACTCGTTTTGCAAACCGACTTCCTGTATATGGTCGAACGCGTCGGCGTTTGCATTGACTTCCTCAAGTTGCATGTAAGCCCATCATCCTCTGACTTGCCTCTAGTTCTCATTTCTCTATAGCGGCATTATAAAGACGCAGAAGTATACCTTCTACGTTTCCAACAATGCATGACCCGTGCTATGACGCTCATCAAGATGTTCTTCGTTGGCTCGCTACGCGCTTTATCTTCTGATGTCTCCAAGAAGCTTTCAGAGAGAGTAAGCCCTTCCCTGCAACGTCAACTCATGCGCGTCGTTGATGTTTATTCTAGGAAATTTCTAGCACTGCTAGTACCCATCTCCTTTACACCCGGTTTCACACTGTTTCCACACAGGTAGCGCCGCTGATAGGAGAGCTCGAGCGCAGAGCCGAGGCGCATCCAGCAGAGCTTTCTACTCTTCTATCTGAATGCCACGCAGCCTATTTTAGTACGCGCAAGACCCTGCTTGTCGGGCGAGTGGTTGAAGAAATCCGGGGCTTAGATCCTGTAAGGACGGAGTTGGTCGAGCTGACGAGAGCTGGATGTAGTTACCTCAAGCAACTTTGCACCGACGAATTTGTGCTATATCGAGAATTCTTCAGTACTGGCGAGGACCAGCTTTAGTGAGTTAGCCTCCCCTCTTATATACTGCGACGCCTAGCTGACAGCCCGTATTTTGTAGTTCGTACCTAGAGAACCTTTGCGACTACTTGTACGACGATCTTCGCCCCCGCATTCTGCACGAGCCCAGACTTACAGCACTATGCGAAGTCTGCACCGTATTACAAGCACTCATGGTGCTAGACGTTGTGGATGACGAACTCGTCGACGACAGCGACAGCGATGATTCTGAGGAACTCAACCTAGACCTTGACCCTTCGCACCCGCGGACTAAACAACGCGGACTAGGACACCTGCACATCAGTCATCTGTTGCAGATGGTGTTGCAGGACGCCCAAACGCGGCTATTCTTCAAAGCGCAATCGGTGATCCAGTCGGATATTCGATACTATGTGCCTAAGCCGGAGGACCTGGCGTATCCTGACAAGCTTGTCAGTGCGTATAATTCGAGCATGTCTATAGAACTTCAGATCCTACCATGATATATAGATGCTCGGAAGCCGGCCACTACTTTCGAGATAAAGGAAAAGGAGAGCATCAGCCAATTGTTCCAAATAACGTCTCTAGAGAAGCGGGAAACGTGGTATCCTACACTTCAGAAGACTGTTTGGGTGCTGTCTCAGTTACACGACTTCGTCAAGGTAAGCCGTGAAATCATTACATCGCATCCCGTCCTCATCATCACCATTTATAGCCAGCTATTTTCGAAGACATCGCACAAGAAGCTGTTGGCCTTTGTCGATATTCCCTTGTCTCCGCTTCTGAGAATATCAAAACGAAGAACTCGTCGACCAGCGTCGTAGACGGATGTCTCTTCCTTATCAGACATCTCCTTATTCTGAAGGAGATCACGAACAGTCTCGACTTGGTGCAAAAGGACATGGGGTTGGACGAATTCGGCGGAGTAACAGGTAAGCTCACATGCGCTCGAACAGCAGGTACCAGGGGACCAATCAGTGCTCGTAGAAACGTTGGCCGCAATGCTTAACAAAACGACCTCTCTCTTGCCGAGTAACCTATTTGCGTCGTTGGGCATGCCGAAGACAGAAGAAAGTATATCTGAGGCCAAGCATGTTCGTCCATTCCCTTGTGCTTGGAGGAAGATTTGCCTAAGCAGAGATAATGACAGGGTATTGATCATGACCTACGGAATGCTTGCGAAGCTGTCATAGCATGCTGCGCCGACCCCATCACAGATCCCCTCATCAAATGGGTTATACAAGTCGATGAATTCAACGGTGTCCGTCGCGCTCAAGCGCTAGCTACACAATCCGATCCAGTGCCCGTAACCGCTCAAGACTTTGCTCAACGTTCAGTCATCGAGACGCTGGACTCGAACTTCCGCGCCGCATGCAACAGGGATTTCAGGGCGACTGTTATCAGGATGAAGTTATATCTGGAGAGCGACAAGACAGTGGGAGTGTTGGTCGATCATATCAGAGGGAGGATATTGGAAGAGTATTTGGCGTGGAAGGATAAGGTCTGGAGCGTACATTCTGGTGATACGAGAAATGTTGTGATGAAGGAGACTGAGGTGAAGGAGATGTTGGATGCGATTTGCAGGGACGGTTCGGATAGTCCTAGGCAGGCTTGATTCATGTTGCGCCAGGGATGCTTCGTCTTAGAGGCACACTTATACATGGCACGCAGGACTCGTGTCTAAATGCCAGATTTCATTCGAACAGTTGACTACGGTTACAAGAGCAGAAGGAAGGTCTGCGCGATCTTACCACAAGAATGGCGCAGCCCTCTAATATTATAACTAGGAAGAGCACAATAGCAAGGGATAGGTGATGCACTCGACGGTCTACGCTGCTTGACCCTGTTTAGGACCGTCTGACCTACGCGAGTTTTGCACTCGCAAGAAGAGCCAATCTACAGCCTCTCTTATTCCAGTCCTAGGATACGTGGCACTCAGCTTTCGTTCGAGACGTAACTGTAAGGCATAATACCCTTGAATAGCGCTAATGCCCATCACATCAAGACTGGCAATCCTTTCTCTTTGCATGCCTTGGTCCTGCTCCCCGCCGTATTGCTGGTGGAAGGAGCTCCTGCGCATACTTTGTATCTTGCGTTGGTGCCAATCTTCATAGTCATGTCGTATCTCTTCGACTGAAAGACTGTGCGGCGAGTCCTGTTTATTGGCAAGCAAGAGAAGTGGTACGCCGAGGATCTGTGGAGAGGACAAGACAGAGTCTTCACGTCACGTCCACAAGGATTGCACGTCCATGGCGAAAGGACATACCGAAGACCTCCCAGCCCTCGCTCAACCGTTCTCTGTCGTCCGCGTCGATGACATAGACGACTGCGTGGCAGTCATCGTAGTATCTGTGCCAGATGTTCCGTATTCCTCTCTGGCCTCCGAGGTCCCAGAATTGGAGAATGGTTGAAGGCAGAGTTATCTTTCCGGCTAACAAGCCGATTGAGTTCCTTGAATGTGGGCTTGCAGAGGACACGTACTGTTCTGGCCAACCGTCGGTGCAATCTTGTCCGGCGTCAGTCCTGGTACATCGTTGTATAGTGTCTTTATATGTTCCAGGAAGGTCTGCAGTACATGAATGAGTACATGGTCAAAGTTCAAGCCGCCGACTGTACCGTCTTTCCAGCACCATCGAGGCCAATGATGAGGACAGTGAATTCTTCCTTTCTGCGAAGTATTCAGCAATATAGGGCTGGATTGTAGGAGTCGCGTACCTTGTGAGATACTCATGAAGGCCTCTGAGAAGATGGTACATTCGGGCAAGGTTGGTCAAGTAAGCGCCCAAACAGTTGCTGCTGACGGTGATTCCGCTCGCTCATTCACGCTTGCTTTCGTTCCATCATGGCATATCTCAAGGCCTACTTCTCGTATGGCCTACCCACTTTTCTTGTCCTTCTAATAGCCCTGTATCTCCTTTTCACTGGTAAGATTCCGTCTATATGCGCCTTTTACGAGTCTCACCGCTCTTCCTACAGACTCCGGAGAAGCTTTTAACGTCGGTCGTTTCCTTGAGGAATCCAGCCCATATGCCTGGGGCGCGACGGGGATTGGGTTGTGCTTGGGGTTGAGCGTTCTTGGGGCTGGCTGGTGCGTAAATGTGACAGGTTGAGGACCGGAGGCTAGATGTATTGATGCTCAACGCGTAGGGGAATCTTCGTGACCGGTTCATCGATTCTTGGAGGTGGTGTACGCGCACCTCGTATTACGACGAAGAATCTCATCAGGTAAGCTGGCCCCTCGAGCCAACAGAACACGTATATTCAACCTACTCGCCTGCCAGCATAATCTTTTGCGAGGTCGTCGCTATCTACGGCGTTGTGAGTCCAACCATCCGTAGAAACACCACGTAGCATGACTTATGACTTATATGTCTCAGATCATCGGCATCGTCTACTCTGCGAAACTCAGTAATGTGTCGAATGACGTGCTCTACACGCCCGAAAACTACTTCACCGGGTTCGCGCTCTTCTGGGGCGGCCTTACGGTTGGCGCATGCAATCTGCTTTGCGGTGTTTCTGTTGGTGTTACTGGGTCTACAGCGGCCCTTGCAGATGCTGCGGACCCGGATCTTTTCGTGAAGATCTTAGTGGTGGAGGTCTTTGGCAGTATATTGGGATTGTTTGGTCTGATTGGTGCGCCCACAGTGTGCTGTTATGTTCATGCATTCCTCTTACCTCCTCTTTCCAGTTGGGCTATTGATGACGAGCAAAGCCCAAGAATTCATTGCTGCTGCTGCTATAGTATCGCCTTTGGTGCAGTAATTCCAAGTGGACGTCATATATTCCCAATTCTATGAAACTACGCATCAGGCGCAGTCGTTAATCAAGAACAGCGTGCAGCCCGTGTATCTCATAACTGTCTTCCCTTTGTTGGGTCTCTTCTTGAGTAGGAGTCAGCTAACGGTTGGATCAGAAATGCAGAGGACAGTAACACCGTTTTCATCCGTCGGGGACTGGTGGTTGAAACGTTGACCTTCAATGGTCTTTCCCGCTAGGATGGATGGTCGTTAGGTATGTCGACGATACAACTATTAACTCTAGGCATCTTTAGGCCCCCGGAAGAAATTGAGAAGGACCAATTTATTATTTGTTGTTGGACAACGTCGCGCCGAACGGTCTATTAGAATCTAAGAGGCGCGACTCTTCCTAGTCGGTGTTCCGAGCCACGTCCCGAAAAGGAGGTGCGATCGCCTCCCTCTGTACCGACGATGACTTCATCACATGCAGGCATCGTTCCTTACGAATCTCTGTCAGCCGCGACGCGGATCGTTGGCCTCTTTTTATGCTTCTTGCTTGTTGTCGTCTCACCAGAATCATCCAGCGTAGTCGCTTAGCTCAGTCTATCCGTGCATCCCAGGCGCTTGTAACAATAATGGACACTTCGGTCGTCAGGAGGCGGAGTACTCGCCTAGCAAGTATTCAGTCGACTACATCCGCAGCAATAGTTACTTCGTCCGCCGAGCATGAAGAAGTGATTTACCCTGGAGCCGACGAATCAGACTCTAGCCTTTCGCCGATGGACGAGGATTCTGACAAAATTGTTGCGCCAAAGAAGGTCAAACGCAAGCCCAAGTCCCAAGGAAAGAAACGCAAAGGATCTCAGCTCAAACCTGACGACGCTGTAGAGGATGGAGGCGAGGAGGTAACGGCCTCGTCGCGGAAGAAAAGGCGAGCGAAGCCTGAACCAGTGTACGTCATTCCCGATGTCGAGAAGAGGACGACTACGTTTCAGGGGCGTCTCGGTTACGCGTGCCTCAACACCATTCTGCGAAACAAGAAACCTGCGACGGAAGCTGTGTTTTGTTCGAGAACTTGCCGGTGAGTCATGTCCCTTGGGCTGGCCGACGTGTCGCTTATGACAATAGTCTCGACACGATTAAGGAGAAGGGTATAGACTTTGTGAAGGACTTGGGCGTCAAGAATGTTGAAGATTTACTGACGATTATTGAATGGAATGAAGCAAACGTAAGGTGTAGGACCCTACTGTTGGAACGTTGTTCACTAGCCTCTGGTTTTGCAGAATATTCGCTTCATGCGCATTTCTTCCGATATGTTTCCATTCGCTTCCCATTCCGTGCACGGCTACTCTCTCAACTACTGCGCCCCTCTGCTTGCCCGAGTCGGGGAGCTCGCATCGAAATACAACCATCGACTTACTACCCATCCAGGGCAATATACCCAACTCGGAAGCCCTAAGAAAGAGGTCATAGCTGCGGCAGTTCGGGAGCTGAAATACCACTGCGAGATGCTAGATCTAATGGGGATTGATAAAGACGGTGTCATGATTGTTCATGTACGTCCCTCTTAGTATGTGCGACGGGTCATTAATGTTAGCATCACAGGGAGGAGGCGTATATGGCGATAAAGAAGCTGCCCTCGAAAGAATCAAGGACACTGTCGCGAACGTACTCCCTCAGAATGTTCGCGATCGTCTAGTCCTCGAGAATGACGAGATTTGTTACTCCGCATCTGACCTTCTGCCCATTTGCGAGTCACTGCTCATACCCCTCGTCTTCGATTATCATCACGATGCACTGAATCCGTCTTTACCTCGCACGGAGATAATTTCGAGAGCGAATGAGATATTTCGAAAGAGGGGGATCAAGCCAAAGCAGCACTTAAGTGAGGCGAGGGAAGGCGCTGAGACGCTCATGGAGAAAAGGAAACACTCGGCACGATGCAAGCTGCTTCCAGAGGATTTGCCAGATGATATGGGTAAGTCTCATCCCGCACGCACTATATCCATCGCTTATTCCCGAAAACAGACTTGATGATCGAAGCGAAAGATAAAGAGCAAGCGGTCTTGCAGCTCTACAGGACGTATGATCTCCATCCTGTGATCCATGGTACGGTTCTGCTCTTAGTCGCTTTGTCACTCTCCTCTGATCTCGCACCTCAGCCAGTCTTCGTCCAGCGAGCGACGATTCTAAACAGGTTGCAGAAGCTAAGGAAGGTAGAAAGTTGAAGCGGCGCGGCAAGAAAGTGGTAGACGACGATGAAGACGGCGGAGTCTTGGAAGGTCTAGACATGGGTGGCGGCTCACCCCCAGAGGACAACATCGGCGATGGCGTGCTAGCTGCCAACGAACCCGAAGAGGTCACAACTCAGGTCATACAAGATGTCGGCGCGGCCAGCTTTGACCAGGAACTTGCGGCAAGGCGGAATCCTGTGCGCCGCTCGTCTTCTAAGGTGGCAAAACAGGTCAAGGCTAGGGAGGCGTGAGTCAATATCTGTATATGTTCATTGTCCACTAGTCGTCCTTGCGTAGCAGGTAAACAATTGCAAATCCCTGTTATGTGGCTATTGTGTCCTCATTGGCCGAAGTCTCACCTTCCCGCGCGACAAAGCGCGCAGTCGCTAGTCAGTGGCCTATTTTGTCTTTGATCGACGATGTGGCTTCCGGTGGCTCGTCAGCATGAGACAGTGGCCACACCAAGATAAAACTGTGGTTCTAACTGCTGGGAACCCCATCAAACCTCAGCGTCCTCTTCCTCCTGTATCCCTCTGAAAGCATAATGGAAGGCGAATACTTACTTGCACCTAATTGCGTAGCCAAGCGTAGTCATTTCACTACGGCTTCCCCGGACCCGCGCGTAAGCTCTTGTTAGCCCGGGTCATCAACAATGGTGCTCACCATGTATGCACAGATTCTCAGCAAATTAAGATCGATACCATTCAACAAAATCCCTGAGGACCTGGGCCCCTCGCGCCCTGACGGACTACCTGAACTCTTCTGGTGTTGCTGGGTCGTCGGAGAGCACAAGATATTCAACTTTTTTGGAAACCCTCATCCAGGCAAACCCGACGTGTTCGATACTTCCAGCTGCGCAGAATTGACTGTCTCAGAATTGCCGGCAGTCCTTGAGACCGCGCTGCTACTGCCCCCGGAGCTCGCTGAGAAGATGGCTGTCGTCAAGGTCTTTAATTGGGAAGGAAAGCCCGAACTCGCGTTTGCTGTCGGGAGCAACTATGGAGGTATCATGCCTGTGGCCATCATCGAGCTTATATCGCGGTACTTCTTCGACGGGGGGCACCCATCATGGGCTCTCAATGCCCCTCGTGCCGACAGCGCAAGTGAGTTGCTTCTGGTTTTCTTTGGAATGAACCTAAGGAATTAACCGCGGATTTCAATTCCAGCAATATTGCCCCTCACCGAAGAACAACGCAATGACATGCAAGTCGTTGGTGCCGAACGGAAACTCTCCTGGCCAACAGGCCTGGATCGGAGAGCCTTTGACGAACTGATGAAAGTGTCGTAGTGCTTTGTTATACCCTTACTTGTCAATATCATCATGATCACCACAAATTCAACGACTCCAGTGATGGCTTGCTGCCTGTACGCGTCCCTTGCATCGATATTCTGAGATCTCGAACTTGAAGTTGTCCAGTCGAAGGTGTGTGGTCTATCTCGCCTATCTTGACGTTTGATACCCGTATATTGAGCCCGCACTCGCAAGTATGTACTTGGTGAGGTCATAATGGAGGCTTCTAGCAAACTCGGAGGCTTCGATTCCATTGAGTCGCGCTTTGCCGTCACTCCGACTTCGCGTTGTAGATCATGAGACTGTCCGGGCGGGCCGTAGCCCCTAAGCGACCACGAGGATCCTCACCTCCCCCAAGGTGGTCTTCACCTGCTCTCCAGTGCTCCACCAGCAAACTGCGAACATGCCTAGAGCCGCAGAAACTGCTACATTCAAGGTATGCCCCTTATCCAATAAACCATATGTCCGCTGAATTACGAGCGACGCAGTTCAACCATACAATGATCCGTGTCAAGGATCCTCAGGTGTCACTGAAGTTCTACACCGAGGTAAGTACGATATGTCGTATCTGGACTCAAGAATTTTGATGCGTCTGTCTAACACCGCATGTACAGGTCCTTGGCATGGAATTACTGTCAAGTACGGTCCACCGACGATGCTTCGGTGCAGGCTTGACTAATGTGTCCCGTCGTTTGCAGGGAAGGACTTCAATGAATCAGGATTCAGCCTGTACTTCTTAGCCTACAATCACGAAGGCAGGGACCTCACGGCGGAGGAGAAAGAGAAGTCCCGGTTCTCTCGTGAAGGTATGTCATATCAGAGCCCAATACATTATGGAGCGCCCTCGTCACGGATCATTGGGGATCCACTAATCGATGAGCACTTAACAGGTGTCCTGGAGCTCACGCACAACCACGGCACCGAGTCCGATGCCAATTTCAAAGGATACGCAAGCGGGAACACTGACCCGGGCAAGGGGTTCGGTCACATCGCTATTACGGTCGACGACGTGGAAAAGGCGTGCGACAGATTCGAGCAGCTGGGCGTCCAGTTCAAAAAGAAGCCCAGCGATGGGAGGATGAGGAATATCGCGTTCATTCTGGATCCCGATGGGTGAGCTCCATTTGTTGATATACAGCGTCGATATGGCTAAATGACAACGTACTGTGTTCTCGCCCTTCCGTGTAGGTATTGGATCGAGATCGTCCCTGGTGTTCTCAATTTGTAGTCGTTAATGCGTATCCAATGGGCTCAATGGCGCTTCATGTTGTAATGGGCCTCTGGAAGGGACCAATGAGTTACTTTGAGTCGGCAGGTCATCGGGCCAACCGATGTTCCTGGGTATTCGCCTTCGTGAGCTGTGAATTTTGTGGCCAGGTCGATACGCGTACTACGTGAAAGAACCTCGAAGTTAGGGGCTGCGTACTGAGTAATGATCGGGTAACATGGCCAACTAATTTCAATTGTAAACCATGCTCTTGACCACGACGTTTGCCGCTGCCCAACAGGCGTTTCGCCTGCAGCTGGTTCGTTACTCACCTTTCCGATGGTTTCCTTCTCGCCACAGTGGCTAGGCTTGCCACACAGTTCGCTTGCCGCAGAAAGTTTCCCCTGGTCTGACGGTCAGCGACACTCCCAAGCTCGGGCTTCGTCATAGCGCTGGCAGAACCAAGTCAGAACCCGTGGAACCCTCATGTCCCCTTCATGGCATCGATAACGATTCTGGAACTCTGGGAATAGGCTTGCCTCTGCCACACATGGTACGCCTCGAGGCATCTCAACAGCTCTGAATTTCATTAGAACATTGTACCATGGGGTCGAAATTCGCACCAGACCAGACCATTCCCAGCCTGCCCTGCCCCCTCGTACCCTATCGTATCAGCAATTCCGAATCTCTTATCACCGTCCCCGAAAGCCCCATGACTCACCGATGATTACCGGGCCTTGTTCACCGAAGCTGCGTGGTGGGTGCGTAGTCTATTCGTCTTCTACTTGAAGCTTGACCGTCGATGTCGAAGAGGTACGTACGATGCCCTTGGACGCCTCTCTGAACGACACTGACATCGAGCTAAACTGCAGTGCCTCGACGGGGATGCGTCACATGACGGGACGCGTTGGATTAATGGATTTTTCAACTCCGCTTCAAACGCGTTGCGCCGTTGACTGGCGGACGCGTTACACGTGATCCGTTCTGGTTATCACCTCGACTACCATGACCTCCAGCTCCCCCATCCTGCCGCTACCGTTTAAATTTCGAAGAAAGAGCTCCTCCCCATCAGAAGGACCATCGTCTTCAATTCAGAGCTGGTTCCAAGCCTCGACGTCTAGCTCCCCTTTGTCTTCACCCCCAGCGAGCTCGTCACCCCCACCGATATCCCCCTACTCTGCGAAAGGGCATAACTATGCGCACATTAACACCAGTCCGCAAATACAGAGCGATTTTAACCTCAGGAATGCCTCCGATGTGATAGATGATATGTCGATGGTCTGGGGTCCAGACGACCGCTGGAATTCATCGATAAAATCACCACCGACCCACTGCAGGCTGCCTAGTTTCCGTTCGTCTTTTCCCAGTGACGATGAGTTACCCGGCTCAGATTTTGAAATGTCCGACTATTCAGAAGATACACGCTCAAAATGTGAACCCATCTCCCGCCCACGTCCCACCGTAGCCCCCGAAAATGTCTTCTATTCGGACAGCGAAGAAGAAACAAATCAGGACGACGATGCTTTCGAATTCAATTCCTCCGATATCCGCTCAACGTACTTCGATACGTCTGCAGAGCGAGGCCGTTGGAAAAGTGACCCAATGCCATACCGATGGCTGCGGAGTTCCGCCCCGGTGACAAGCACACCGACGAGTTTCGAGAACAGTCTGCGGAGGGACTCAGAGCGCCGCGCCAACTTCCATGAAGCTACTGAACAGGCTTCTTTGGTGACCAAAGTCGTCACTTCCAAGGAGCAAGACCCGTCTCCCGTCTCCTCCGGCGATTGTTTGGAGCATTCATCATTATTACAGCAGTTGTCCGATACCACGACAAACGCCACAGAGATAATCGGTCCATTTTCGCCTCTACCTCCATCGTCTCCACCAATCCCCCCGACGACCGACTCGCCATATGCACGGTCGCCCTCACCTATATCTCTTAGCCCATTGGCAGATGCCCCTCCAACATCAATACCCACACAATCGCTAGTACCGTGTGACGCGAGTGATGATACACAGTCGTCAGAAGGTGGAGCTCTATCAAGCCATGCTGAGAAGAACGTAACAGGCGACGGTTGCTCGGATCTCGGTTCGCGAGGGTCACAAGATATGGTGTGTTTGCTGGCTCGGATGAATGCTATCTTGTGCTTAAATTTACATTTAGGACCATTCATGCGATGCTGTTCCTGGTCCCATTCCGAGCAATGAACCCCCATTTTCGTCCGCCGACCTCATAAACTCCACACTGGCCAGCCTTTCAGCGGAAGAATCTCATCAGCTCCCCGCACAAGTTACGGCATATATTTCGGAATTCGACGAAGATGATTCACTTTCGACTATCTCATCACTGTCCCCCGTGTCTTCAAGATCATCCTCTCCTCTAAGCTCAATACACGACGATGAGGATAGCCATCCCATGGTCGTTGTCGCCTCTAGCGACTCGCTATCGCTTTCTCGGAAAGATATGTCGGAGCTGTTGCGGGCGGACATTGAGATGTCGGATATATCAAGCTCAATACCCCCATCGGTGGCGCTGCCTAGTTGTCCTTCTGTCCAGGACGACGATAAGGAGAACCGGAAGTTAGAGAAGGCCAAAGTCAAGTCTGCACGCCCGAAACCCGCAAAGCCCATCGCATCGCGCACGGACGTCGAACATGTTGCTTCTGAAACCTCCGGACACCGGAATACGACGCCTGTTCCTGCCCCGAAGAAAGCTAAGCGTAAGCCCAAAGACGCTAGCTTGGAGGAAGGTCCCTCGAGGAAGAAGGCTAGGGTCTCGAGCACGCCAGCTGAGGAATTAACTTCCACCTCGAAAGGCAAGGCAAGGAAACCTGAAGCTAAGGCGTCGAAGGATACTGGCGGTCTAGACGAATCAGCCTCTGTCAAACCCCGGAATTGGAAGGCGGCCAGCGTTGTCAATGAGTCGACGCATGCCGGTCAGAAACAGCCCGTGAGGCTAAAGCCTAGCAGGGTTTCTGTCTCAGACCCCGGCCCTTATAAACCCTTGTGTCCGTCGATATCACCTTCAGATCACTCAGGCGGATCCAAACCATCGCCCTCAACCCAACAGACCTCCGAATCTCACGCAACGTCAGTACAACAACCGACAACCCCTTCAGACCAACCCCCAGAACCAATTGACACTACTCATGACGCTGAGATATGCGGGCTGATCATTGAGAGTCTTGCGTTATCCCGAGCTTCTGCGCAAGCTATCTCCACGCTCTACGGCGCGATCATGCGGGCGCGGCCAACACTACAGGCCCAACGGTCTGAAGATGAATGGATGGACGTTTTCCAGCGCGTGCTGAGTGGCGGCGATGAAGCGGAAGGTGGAAGCGGTATATTTGGCAAAGTCGAGAGTAGTGGCAAGGTTAGCCTTCTCTTTCTTGAATTCGTGCTTGATTATTTATCAACGGTTTACCTTCGAATAGGATGACGCCGACCGTCCGCTGGAAGCTAAATGGTTCTACGTGCCGGAGAAGGACGAAGACCAGGAACGCGCTACTGTTATACGCAGTATGATGCCTCGTCCTGGCAAGCGGTCTGTTACCAAGAAGTATAAGCAGTATTACTATCAACCATTAGGCAAAATCTCGAGATGGGATCCTGAGGATGAACTCTAGCCGCCATTTCGCCATTGTTTTTGGACGACTTGCAACCACCACTTCGAAATTCAAATATTCAACTCTGTAGCATTCAGAGTTCCATAGTTACGCACCTCTACTGCATGTTTCAGTATTTTCACATATTCTAATTGCATTGTTCTGAATACTTCGCATTTTGCTTTCACGAGCTGCTTGTAATAAACACGGTGGATGAGTCTCGAGCCTCGCGTTCTACACGTGACCTTTTTCCTCTGTGCACGGACCGTGCTTGAAAAATATATAAACCTGCCTGCGCCCATTTGAATTCCTTAGAACATACTCAGCTAGGATCTATTCTATAGAAACTAACTCGAGTCTCGCATGTTTACACATGCCACTTCTTCAAGTCCACTCGATGATATGCGCGCTCGTCCGTATGACTGAGAACATGGCTCTCTTCGGGGAGTCTCGAGGACGTTTGGCTTGCTCAGTTTGCTTGTGCTCTTCGGAGCCGGCGAATGGGCTAGCCAGCGGATCGAGCGTCTGTCTGATGGATTCTTATATACTTTATGTTCGTTCTATAGTAGCTTCAATAAACCTTCTATGCACTGCTATAACCCTCGAGTTTATAAATGCGCGAACGGAAGGGAGTAAGCGAACTAGGTAGTTTCAGTCACTGGGGTAATAAATACTTCAATGCTCTCTACATTCCTCAGTAACTCTGTCCATGAACTTTCGTCTATGACACCAGCTTTCTGTGCTCGCGTTGTTGCGCCGATGAAGGTAGCCACAAGGCCAACTCGAGGATAGTGGTCGAATAACATCTCTGGCTCGTACTTGCCAGGCAGATGGGTGATGTCTCCTTCCTGTTGAAACCGTTTCCTGAACATCCGAATGGCTTTCTACATCACTCAAAAGTTGATGAGAAATTCCGCCGATCCTCAATCGGACTAACGTACGGAATACGACATCCCCGCCAACGTTCGACGGCCAAACATTCTTGTCTCCCCTCTGCAGGTCACCGGTATCTGGGGCGGAATGTATCTTGGCTCGCCTTTCGGAGCAGACGCGCGGACCAAATCTTGGAATGCATCATAAAGCATCCTAATATCAGGCTCCTGCGTGCGGCTCGTACTAGCCTGTGGTGGAGGTGGAGGCGGTGGTGGCGATTCCATGGGAAGATGTCGAATATGGGGGACGGGGTGATGAGCGGCTGTACGCTTTGCTGGATATCACTGGTTTGACTATTGAGATATCGAATACCGTTGAGCGCTGAGCAGTTACTAGGTGAAACAAGCAACAAGCAAGCTACTTGCGTATTCGGCGGACGCCTCGACGCAACGCGATCACCACGAGCAGGACATGCGACTTATAGATGGGAACCGGTACGCTTAATCATGTTCCCATGGTTAATGATAATTGAATATGTGATGCTGTAGGTAGACGCACATATAGACGCAGCAAGTCACGCAAGCCTGCGCAGTTATCCGTTCTACAATGCCGCCAACTACATCCCACATCCGATACTGCGACAAATGTCACCTCCCAACGAAAACACCGAGGGTCTGCAACGAATGCGGAACGGCCTCGTATTGCGTTCGTATCCTCGCTACTGCTCCGATGAACACACCTTACATTGAACCTACATTCCGCAGTCAATTGCCTGTCAGAAAGCACACCAGGAAATCCACCAACCCACTTGTCGTCCCCTATCTCCCAAAGAAGTCTGGGGAATAACCATTCTCCCTGGACCTCCCGGCCATCCTCCGCAATTTCAGCACGAACTCCTTACAATCAACCACCACATCTTCCTGAAGGATGGCAACAAACAGAACATATGCCTAGGGTCCCTACTCTGCGGTGTCCCGCTTCTGTGGTATCGCTCTGAGCAGGTTCAATTGAAGCGGACGTTGGAACAGGAACAGCATGGCGTCCACGGAATAAACCCAGAGACAAATTTAACCGCCGCCGCAAGCTCAATGTCGACGTCGGAAAAATCAGAACCAACGCGCCATGCATCCAGTCCGTCGTCCAGCGACGTCAAACCTCACATGACGGCTGCGATGAGTCGACGCTCTGGCCTCAGTTTACGCTGCATCGTGTCAATGTCAGTCTCCGAGAACCCGCCAACGGGCGAATCAACGCAGCAAGCGAGCGATTCACCGCCGAAGTACAACCAGGCGGCCGCTCTCCTATGCGTTGATCTAAACACCGGCGTCACGCCAGATCATTTCGACGGTCCCGTGAGTGATTGACTCTGTACACGCGACTTGAGGTCACTAACAATCAAACTGTGATGATCAGGTAGCATTTGCTCGGCAGGACAAGAAGCTACTCACGCGCGAGCTGATGGAAACCATTTGGAAGTTCCATTGCAGCATCAAGGAGGATAGCGAGAAGGCCGAATACAATTGGGCAACTATGAGCGACTTGATGACCCGAGAAGCCTTCCAATCTTTCCAATTGGAATATTACTTGGAGCAAACTGCGAAGGGAAGGCCTGGCTTCGACCCACTGTAGATGATAGTTACAATTAGTTTACCCGCATGTAGAACCACGGTCGTTTATCGGCACATGAAGCCTCAGTGTTTCAACCAAAGTTCCTATCAGAGGGCTGCGACTTCAAGACATACATACATCAATTTGCAACGCGTAAAACCATCGACAGATACCGTCAAATAAACCAACTTGCTCCACTCACCGCCTTCTTGATCATACATCAAAACGGAAATCATCATCAACTACCAGATCAAACTTCAAGGGTTCGCAATCGTCCTTTTTCGTCGTCGTCCTAGCACCAAACGTCCTCGTTGTGATGGGTCGAACAGTTTTGGGAGCTAGAGAAGATTTGTATGTAGACGCAGATGTTGCCGGCCTGCGAATAGGAGGGATAGAAACCTGGTTCCGAGCAACGGCCACAGTACTTGCTGTGATAGGCCGTGTGGATGCCGGTCTAATGCTAACGAGCTTGTTGCGTGGCGGTAACTTGGAGTTAGCCCCAACTGCTACGGTCATATTGCTGGTTGCTCTAGAAGTTGGTGGGCGACGGACAGGCACTGGGTTCATACTCAAGTTTGCCTTCGCACTAGGGGCTGATCGGATAGTGGTTGCGGAAGACATAGTCCGAGTCCTAGGAGCGACACGGCTGGAAATGGCGGCAGGCTTTGGCGTAGTTTGTTTCAAGTTCAAGAGTGCGAATGGGTCGTCGTCGGCTGCGACCTCTTGTCAGCAGAAAGCCCAGAAAGTAGTTTAATATCCTCACCAATTTCCGCCAGCGACAGCGTAATGTCATCAACGGGGTGAACGACAGGCTGCAGTTCTGGCAATGGGGTGTCGTCTACTGGATAAGTACGGATGGCCTTCGTCAAAGCTATTCCGAGCTCCTTATAATTGGGCAGATCGAAGTCAAAGGGTGGCACATATGGTTGTTCTGTGGAAGGTTACACGCTAATCGAGTTCAAAATATAAATATATGCGCACCTAGAGGCTTTGGCGGCATGTACTCAATCTCGTCGTGGTCTGGTTCATCAACCGCTCCCTCAACGTCGACTTCTGGTTGGCATATGCTGACATCTGCTACATCCCAGTGGTTCCCATTGGTCTGAGGTGTCTCAAAGTTTTTGGAAGCACTTCGTGGGGCACGAGCATGTTTCCTGGTTGAACTAGGTCTAAGGGGTGTCTTGCCCGGCTGCAGAAAGTTCTGATCCAACGTAGTAGGTTTTGTAAAGTTCGCCGGTTTCGTAAAGGGCGTATTACTGGTATTCCTCGTTGTTCGATTTGGGAAGGGTGTTTTATCCAATAGCGGGCGAGATTGGGTGGCAAGGATGGATTTCAAGAGGCCCTGTCCCATAGGGTTCTCTGGGGGGAAAGAGCGTCAGAATTTCGAGAAAGTGGCCACCTGAGTGAGTACGCACGGTCGTTCTTGAGGCGATATGGCGTCTGTGCAGTATACTTGGACTTATCTTTTCCTCCTGTCATTGGGTAGCGAATGGCGTTCTCCTGCATCCCACTACGACTCTTCAGCAGAGCCCGAGCAGGTGTTTTAGCACCGTGCGGCGCTGGGCCCACAGATTCCATAGGCCGTGCAGCGAGCATCGTTGACGGTGGTGGTTCAAGTTCAAGTTGAAGCGTAAGTTGAGACGTTAAGAATGTTGTATTGACATCCACGTGATCGCGACTTCCCCTATTCTCTATACTACTAGCCGACAATCTATTTAGTGTCTAGCCAATTACTTTCTGGACGCATCCATAGTAAAATTACGTAGAACACATAGTATATATATTGGTAAGTTCTTCAGCGTTCAGCCTGAAATGAGTTTGAGCAGTTTCCTTCTGTCTTCGAAAACATTGACTCACTACTTAACTCGCTGCTTAAGGTTGTCTGGTTGCTAGACGCGCAGATGGCAGGCTTCGCATGCCTCCACATACCCGCTTCGCCATCCTTCAAACGCTGCAAGTATACAGGATATACATCAGGGTGATGGAAAGTTGGCAGCACAACAAGTCTCGCGTCATGTCCACAACTCGTCCCAACGGTTTCCCTAATCTCTTCGTTTCCGCATACCAGAATCAACGCTTCTAGGGTCTGACAGTTCTCCAGTAAGAACGGGATAGTATTCGTGATGTCTGTCTGCTGCCAATAGAACAGATCGCCGATGGCAAGGTGAGTGAGGCGTGGCAGGTTGGCTAGGCCGTGCCAATACGCATCGTCGGAGGCGGAGCGGGGGTTGACAATGTCTAGGTGTGTTATGAAGCGAAAAATGGGATGGGTAAAATTGGGGGCTTCTTCCATGGGGAAAAGAGTTTCCATCTTGACAGAGAGTTTGCGAAGAGGGTAGCTGCTGATAAGTGGGAGCAGCCCAGAAACGGGGGAGGGGCACCAGCAGATGAGGTCCTTGACGCCTGTGCATACAGAAAGCACTCGGGTGCAATATGAAAAGGTGACGCTCGCGGTCAAGCAGAGCGTCTTAACATGTTTCGCAAAGAAACTACTCGGCTTTGACTCCAGAGTTCGCATGAAGAGGTCAACACCCTTGTAGGGATAGTCGAGGACGATGACTTTATAAATCACGGGCTCTATCCTAGAACCATAGCGCTAAAGTCAGAAAAAGGCTACGACATTGCGAGCGAAACATCTCACCATGTCTGCACGCGGCTTGCGACCAAAAGGAGCTTAGGCGCGAGCTTTGGGTAGGCCAGAGCGGTCCATTCAAAAATATCTCGCTGTAGTTCTGGTGGTAGGTGGGGTATCCTAGTCACAAGGGTTGGTATATGTGAAGCCATGATGTCGGGGGAAGGGGGGCGGCGTCGTCCGACCAAGCAAAACTTTGCTCGGACGTCGTCTTTAAAGGAAAAAACCCTGGGTGCGTACTCCTATCGTACTCACTAGGCGTTACCCCTGCTGCAACGTGTGCGCCTGGTGGCGACAGAAGTCAGCCCAATTAAATACGTCAAGGTTTTTATCCCGCTACAAATGAGGGAAAAATGAATGAAGCTTGCGCGAGGCTCGACAACATGCTAGCTCTAAGCGTATGTCCACAGGGGCCGATGCATGCCTACTGATTGCTGTGGGTCGGTGGAGGCCCTGACAAACGCCACCAAGATGAAAGCTGTACGTGTAGAAAGAGCAACGCACGATATAGAAGCCGCGATACAAAGAGTACATGTTACAATGTCCAGATTCTGTACGTAGTCATCGAGTTTAACCGTCCGAGTTGCTGCTATCCATATGCAAGAATGAGAAGACGTTAGATAAAGATACCAGCAGTTATAGATAAGTTACATCCGGAACCCATCAATTTCCGAGGCTTATTCCCCCCATCGAGTAACGCCAGGTGGCAAAGGGAAGCTCCCCTGAGAGTACATGCTTTCGGTAGAGGCGTTATTGCTCAAATTGGAAATCCAGGGAGTGTAGCCAGCAGCGCGAACCGATCCGGGGAATAGCATGTCTGGATCAGTCGTAGAAGGTCGAGCAATGTGGTCCGCCGATGAGCTACGTAGATGAGCTGAGGGTCCTGGTACGGAGAGAGCGTAGGGGTGGTTATGGGAGGAGTCTTCTGCGGATAGGATGCGGCGGTGATCTGGGGAGGGCGTTCTGCGAACTGACTGGGGGGGATGAAGGGGCAAAGGTAGATGCGGGGAAGAAAGGGAATTGTTCATGGCCCAACCCACTCTTTCTGCAGACGGTCGCAGTACTGCCCCATCCTCCGCTTCGGTTTCAAAGGAAGGGCGCCGAACGTGCTCTGTGCGTCTCAAACTTCCTCCTTGTATTCGGGGCGTATAAGGAGGCGACAGTGAATGAGCTCCCGTATGTTGGCTAGCTTGATCTAGATGGTGGGAAGCAAGACTGTGATTAGAAGGACTGGGGCGAATGGAAGGAGGGGGTGACAGGGTGGTGGCTTCTTGCAGAGGAGACAAGGCTGCTCGGTGGATTGGACGAGGAGTTGAAGATGGCTGAGGGGCGGGGTAAGAAGGGACGGGCGGTAAGACAGGCTGCTGGTATCAATTAGCACATAGACACGTCATAGTGATACATCGAATCTCACATTCAGTGGCTGTTTCGAAGGGTCTGGACGCGCCATGGCAGGGGAAGGAGGGACTATGTTCAGAGAAGGTCCATGATGCTGGCGGGAGCCCCGCTGCGAGTCCCCTGATTCCAGCGTAAAGTCTTCTCCATTACGAGAGATAAGCATGATGTTATGGCCCATTCTAGAAGAGGCGGACAATAAAGAAGTATGTTCTTCTTCATGTTCTGTGTTTTCACCATCATCGTCACTGTCATTACCAGGGTCGTCGCCGGGAAAGAGGTTTTCCGTGCCCGATCGGCTTCCGTTACTCGAAGCTTGGGGTTGAGGAAGATACTTCCACGGGTGTTCTCCGGGTGCATGTTCATCATCAAGCGTCATAGCTATGGAAGGGCGCGAAGGTGTCGTGGATGTCCTTCTATCGATGTCATCGATCCGAAATCCCTTCCTAGCTGGTATAGACTGAACTGTAACAGGCTTGCGCTTCCACGGAGTAGGAATCGCCGCCTTCAGAGCTTCGAGGAACCTTGATCGCGGCTTTTGGGTAACAACTGCTTCATTGCTGGGGGAAGACGGCAGCCGAGTATGGCCATGGCCATGTGAGCTATTCTCCAGGTCGTCCCGTGGCTCGATCGTCCATGTATTGCTGCGGTTGGATTCGCGAACATACGAGATGCTGGGAAACAGGCCGAAGAACCTCCGCGTACCGCGCACACCGCTCGGTAGAACCACTCGATGCTCCTTGAGCGCGTTCTTCCTATACCAGTATAAGTAGATGCCTGCAAAGCACAGCGCGACACCAAGACCAGCAAGGATCGGTGCCATGATTTGCATTGGGCCCCATTGACCTTGTATAATCAGCAAACATCAATAAAGGGGGTTGCTTGCACACCTTCCTCAGCTCTCCGCACCCACTGCCGAATTGACCCTCTGTATTCATCCATCCCGATGTGTCCTTCGTTATCTGCGGAATTCCAAGCATAATCCGGGTGCCCATTGCTGGTACGTAAATCAGTGAACATTGTTTTGCGGGCTGTGGGCGTTTGGACACACCATCCGTAGGTAGCGGCATCGGCTGCGATCACTGGCGAGGCATCTTGTTCGTAGTCATGACGTTGCTCGACACGTCGAATATAGAGTACGGTGGGTATCTTACCTGGTCCACAGGCAGCATGTAGCGATCGAGCGCGAGCGCACGGTAAGCTGTTACACTGCAAAAGCGCCGAGGATCAATTAGCGAAAAATGTTGTTAAAATGTGATAATAAAGAATAAACTCACAGTAAATCCGAGTACTACACTACATTGGAATACAATGAGAAGACATAATCGGGGGAAATACATCACATATGAGTGTTTGGCACAAGAGGGGCGCACTGGGACGGTGATGGGTGGGAGCAACCAAACTCAAGTCTCAGGCTTTTAGTCTTCGGCATCTTACTTAGTTACCGGTGCCCGAGTTGCCTCCCGACCAGATCGCTTTGAGCTTTATCATGATTCTATCTATAACACGAGCAGAAAACGCTCTGATTTAGGACAGCGTCAATCGTACCCAACGCTGCGACGCGAACGTATACTCGCAAGCATCTTGTATTTCAGGACCCCGGCAAGGGACAGGCCGATTTCGATCATTTACCATATCAAATCTTGCACCGTAACAAGGAAGTAAGTCGATTCGGGGTGCTTTGGGTCCCTGACGGTGAAATAGTGCCCGGAAGCATTTTTTCGCCTCATGCAGGGTCTTCCTGAGTGAGAGTAGCAAAGGGTCTTAGTTAACGCGAAGAATATTTAAATAATACATCTGATCAATGCGAATTCAAGAGAGGGAAGAGGTAGTGAGACTTGTAAAGTCTATGGCTTGCCCTGCGACATTAGCAATCGGGCGTTGTTCTTGATTGGTACGAGGAAGCATTCAACGACTTCCTTCTGCTATATCTGACTCCTGCGTCGAGCGTTTTTCTTCGTCTTCACGCTGGTCGGAAACGCCTGCTTGTTCGGCTGCTTTCTCGGCAATTTGTGCTACCGTGGCATCGCCGTCAAATAATCTGTCAAATCCCATGAGTCATGGAGTTCACCAGATATTGGGAACAATGAATAAAGACTTACGCTGCAGTTTCTTCCAAAGTCAGCTGGAGGACGGGGATATCAGTAAAGGATGCCGAAGTGCAAGGAGGGCCACGTACGTTCTTCGTTTCAATAAGGAAGAAATAACAGAAAACCGCTTCAAACGTAAGCCAGAAGACATACACAAGCTGCGCAAGAGTAAGGTACTGATAGGATAGTTGAGAGTAGTGAGGGGACATTACATAGTATTTCCATCCGAGGCTGTGTGATGTCTTAAATCAGTCACGTTTAAATGTGACAAACAGTGCACATACGCTTCGAGAGCAATGGGGTTCACATACCTACGTGGAGGGTTAGACATTATTTGTAGGCATGAAATGGGAGACCATACTGATTGAAAATCAAGGAGATCGAAATCGAGAAGTTGAAGATCATGAACCCTTTCGCGCGAAGGGAATAAGGCAAAATCTCGACAGTATACCTAGAGCAAGGGGTAAGTTACCGACGTGATATGAACGGGTAAACATTTACTCACGAGACAATAAGAGGTGTGAAGGCCAGCTATGTTAAATGAAATGAAGTAAGCTTTAGAGGTTTTAGCTGAATCGTGGAACAGGGTGACGTACATCATCTAGAGTTCGCAAGAATTTTAGTAGGTGAATCTAGACAATTGTCTTTATGAACTCACAGAAGCCATAGAACAAGACTGATTTTTATAAGTATTTTTGCAGGACTATTTAGTAGCAGACACGTACATATCATAGCAATGACTGCATGTCCAGCTTTCGCTACGCCGTGTTCTGCGTATAGAGCGAAGCAGATCGTCTGCAAGGTCCAGAATACAACCATTCCTACAAGTAGCAGGTGAACTCTGTGAAGCGAATGCGGGATTTATTGATGGACTCACCGATCGTGGATGTCATGAACAGCCGCCGGCGTCCAACCTTGTCGCAGAGCATACCAGCGATAATTGCGACGAAGAAATTGAAGATATTCAAAATGCCGTTCTGTGGGAAAGAATGATATATGGTTAGATGTTTAGATGACATAGGCGGTAGAGTTGTCGCCTTACAATAAGGAGTTGGGTAGTTGGGTCTTCGACTGAAAGGCATATCAGCTATGAGCCAAGATCAACGTCACTGCAATCAACTCACTGCCGATAGCGATGAAGACCTTGTTGAGATCTTTGAAGGGGACCTGTCAGGTCACCCGAGCGTCACCAAGATGATCGACTTACAATACGAGCTGCGAGTACCACTTTGTCAGCAATCATATACGGCTGCAGGGGTTAAAGCTTACACTAATCCGTTTCCAGACCACTGCGAGAAGAACGCAAGAGCAAGGATGATTCTCATGCGCTTCCTATTACCAGCAGTCTTCACGAGGCTGAGCCAGCCGACGTTCTGCGCCGCCTCACGGTCCAAAGCGATCGCAGTTTTGATTTCTTCGAATTCATATTCCACAAGAGGGTCTTCCCTGTCAGGATGTGAGCGACAAATAAGTAGTTGAGATGGGGAGATGCTTACTCGTTGCCACTAGCATGGTAGTAGGCCAGTGTCTTAAGTGCTTGTGCTTCCCTAATAAAAGCGGGCGGCGGTTAGAAAGCACGCTTCGTAACAGGTGAAATCCTGGTTTACCTTCCCTTGCTGACAAGCCAACGAGGCGACTCGGGGATGAACCATATGAAGATTACCTGAAGCACCGACGGAAGACCCTGCAAAGCGGATGGGATACGCCAGGCCCAGCTCGATGGGACGTTGAAGGTACCGAATGTCTAAAAAGCCCCGATGAGATATCGATATCCGAGTGCCTCACCGGCGTTTGCGGCTTACCGTCCAGGCGGCGCTAAAGTGGCGATGGGTCAAGTCAGGTCCGGGGTATGCATGTGTGACCCTGAGACGTACATGATACTTCCAAGGTACCAAAGGGTGTTGTACATCGAAGTTGCTTGGGCACGTTGCGAAGGGAATGCGACCTCGGTGACAAGGAGGGGTGCTGCAGAGGCAGCGAATGTGAGGCCAAATCCGATCAAGAAGCTGGCGCCGTTGGTTTAGTGTTTCTGGTGAGCATCGAGGTCAATTATATGGGGACATACCGGGCACCGATGAACATTCCAACTGAGTGCGACGCGGTCTGGATCACAGTAGCAGCTATCATGAGGGAAGCACCGAACAGAACTCCAGCCCGACGGCCGAGTCCATCAACGAGGTAGGGCGAAAAGGGATAAGCAGCGAGACATCCAATGTTCTTCGAATTGGGTTAGCAATGTGAATCAAAGGTATTGAGGTTTAGGAAACCTGTATAGCATTAAGAAGTCCAAGCTTGGGGAAACGTGTGTGAGCACTTGCAGGCAACGTCAGGGTGTGAAAGCACCTTTGATCCAGTAGGATAATCGAAAGCTTCATTCCATTGCGTTAAGGACTGAAGTCCATCTTCACGACCGTGAGCACCGCAAATTGGGGTACGCGTAGAACATACTCATCATGCTACCTGGAAAATGGTCGGTTCGAGTCATTGAATGGAGGTACGAAAGCTACTTACCATCGTAACCATTCGTAGAAGACGTGACGAGCCTATCTCGATAGATTAAACATCAGCGTTTTGTGAGTTCAAAAGATGTGACGCACAGCATAGCAATCCATATGTTTAATAGAATTAGGCCTTTGAAAGTATCCCTCCGTTTATATCTCGTCTACCATCAAGAACCAGAGGCTAAAACTCACGTCCATTTTTATACCAAGGTTTCGAGTGGTCGATGAGATGGGTGTAGCCCGTCGATGTCGATGCGATAGCGGGTCCACCTCCCATATTGACGTGTAAGTATAACAGAGACCAAGGAGGGTGTAAAACTCACATCGACAGAAGCAGAAGCCTATATACCGTATCCGATAAGATAGTCCTCAGCTGCGCGTAAGCGTCGGCTGTTCGTGGATTACGATTGCCAGACAACAAAGTAAAACACCTGGATCCTGTAGCAGTCGGTAGAATCCACAAATGCTCGAAGTTTCGCCGATATCGTGCCTCGGGAAATGAGAAAAGAGTACGAAGGCCGGAGGTTCGAATGATGGAGTGATGAGAGGTTTCGAAGCCAATAAAGGGTGAAAGAGTAGATTGGTATTACGGAAATGAAGCTGACGCCATCAAGAACACAAGTGAGTGTCTGCAGCGCGGATGGTAGATGGACATAGTCCGACCATCGAAGCGCATCTCAGACTTCTTCGACGTATCTAAGTGGTGAAGAACTCAGGCATGATTACGCCCGAACTTGTTCCAGCCATGATGTAAACGCCATAAGGCGAGAGTCCGGTTTAACTCTGCATGGGAGGCCGTACAAGGAAAATCATTGGTTCTTCAAGAAGCCGTGTAGTGTCTGGAGGGTTGGCAGATATTATTGGCCGCTGATATGAGATATCGGGTTCGGAAAGTATCATGGCATGCGGGCATAATACATTGCTTCTCGGGACCTAGATTACGCGCTAATCGTTGATTCAAGAGTAGACCTTGCGACGGGCAATTCGTTTATGCACATGAAGCTCACCTAAGATTGAGTCTCGTCCGTGCTCGACCCAGAAGCTGCTGGTCCTCCTCTGGTCCTCCGACTTGTAACAAGTCACTCAGAGAAGGCTCAGCGCTTGAGAACGTCGTGTCGTGAGAACTTTCGTGTTCAACTTGAAGTGACTTCGACAATGAGCTACCCTTGTCAAGAAGAAAAGCGGAATTAAGACTTTCGCGGCAAGGTGCCTGTATACTACGCGAAGCTCGGAAAGGAGATGATTCATGGAAGGTACATCTACCAGTGCTCTGCTCGTTTATGCCCCACCACGTTCAACAGCAGAAAGTCTGCGTGCGGATCGCACCTATCAGCTTCTCTGGTGAGCCTCAAGCTCCTGGACCCCGATACGCTAGTACTGATGCGATAGGTCAACGGAGTTAACGCATAGTATCGTAACGTCAGCGCCTTGCCTTACGCCCCGAAACCTTTGGATCAAATATGACTACGACTTCCGGTCGCCGTCGCCAGCGGCCTGACTTGTAACAGCATCATCTCTAACCAGGCAAGCTGCTGATCCACCCGACGGCATACGCTAGACGACTTTTTTCTCGGCCGATGTCAAGCGTTATCGCCACTGTCCACACGGAGCGAAGTCCCGGTATTCCAGTGATCTAGTCTACATATATGCTCACGCATACAGCACATGTTTTACTCGGTTGTACTGCGAGCCAACTTGATGGATATTTGAGGTTGCCATAGGTGTGTCCTGTCCACTACTATGATGTTGCTTGCAGTTCGCTATGTAAAAGATTACGCGATAAACGGGCGTTGGTGCCGATATAATCTCCCAACAGTATCAAGGCGATATTGAAAGATTGGCCCATACCTAACACTCATCAAACCTGGAAGTAAGTACTATAGGCAACTTATCGATCTTGGCAAAATTCACCCTGTGATCAAAGCGTTTCCGCGAAGCTGCCTCTGTGCGCTGAGTGGAGTCTCAGTGCGGCACAGGCTCTACGTTCCTCGGTGATTACGAGGGCTAATTTAATCGATGTGATAAAGGGGCGTTCCTGCCTCAATTCGAGGGCCTCAAGGCGCACATAATAGACTGGCTAAAGTACCGTTAGATGCTGCGATGATATATCAAATTGTTGATGCATTGATGCACCATAACACAGGTATGGACTATTTGAATTAATTGCCGCAAAGCCGCACTTACGGCGCAGTTTAGGGTCGTTTCATGTGGGTCTTTATACAGCATCTGTTCGGTGAATCGAAAGGTGACTCGTACTCTTGATCGTGCTCCAGTTTACTGTACTCCATTACTTTCGGGACGGACCCAACCCAATCTTCCACTGTTCATAGGCCACATCAGGTGTGTGGACACCTATTCAATGTACTACGCATGACGTAGTATTCATCGTGAGTGGACCTGTTGGATTAATGGTGCGAGGCACCACGGTTAATGCTTACCTGACTGCCCTCACCCTTGCATAGCGTACTGCATAGCGTACTCATGGAGGCCATGAACTAGTTCCATTCATTCTTCCACTGCCAGTGGGCAGATCGTTCCGAACATGATCATTACCTGACCGTGGTTCCCTTCTGGCACGATTTCCCCGTCATCGTGCGTCGTTCACGGTGAGAGCATTGATCCTTGTGTGCCCGTGCTGACAGCCTCTCGAGCTGCGTTGAGATCGGAAGCTCGGCCGTCCACAATCGTGTTGCAATCAATACTACCACCGGATATTCTAGAAGATGCGAGTGGGAGGCCACGCAACCCTAGTCCACACCCCTGCGTCTCTTGCTGCCTGCTAGTACTCTGGGGATGCACTGAGATCCACACTGAATTGGGAACAGGTGACGACGGTGGGTTTACGCTTTGAAGATTAAGAAGGTGATGTCGGATCGGAAACCGCGATGCCGATGAGAATCGAAGGTGGCTCTAGGTATACCTAGAAGACGGAGGCTGGAATTGAATACCGGGGATCGTTCGTTGTCCTGGGAAGTGCTGGAAATTGCCAGTTGTTATCGCTTTCATCAGCCTCCATTGTGCTTGTTCAATTGCTTGGACGCCATGTTTGGCAGCACAACAAAACATATCGAGCGCCCAATTTGGCAAGTCAAGCACACGTGTTACCTCAGCTGATTCTTCCCTTCCTCGTGTTCTTGACTGTCATCTCCGGGACCTGGTCCTTTAGCTCTTTGCACAGTACCATCACCATCGCCTGCTATGGCTCCTCCTCCTCCCCCGATATGTTTTCCCTTCATGGGTTCAAAGCCAAAGCGCCGCATTTCGTGGACGAACACCGACCATTCCGTCGAGACCATCCCTCGCGACCAGATCATACGACAGGGCTCGTATTCTGCAACTTCCACATTGACATCTGCCCCAGAAAACCTCACTTTCGTATCCGACTCCGAGAAATATGACGAAGTCCCAACTACTATGACCGTCATTCCCTCCGAGGACGACCGCAAAGGCAAGCTCGTGCGCTCTAATACCATGACCGGCACGAAAAAGTCGACTGCTTCGTCCAAGTGGGGTTATGGCTGGGGAATTGGAAGGAGAGGTGGGGATGGCAAAGGGAAAGAGCAAGAGAAGGATCTGGATCGGTCTCTGGATAGGCAAATGTCGCAGAAGTCCCAAGTGTCCCAAGTATCGCATAAGACCAAAGAGTCGAAAGAGTCCGAGGCTCCTCTTTATGTTCGCATCCAACCCCCAACGCGGTCCAACACGAAGTCGACTCAAGCATCCAAGTCGACGCAGGCTTCGAAGGATTCTCAAGCCTCGAAGGCCTCACACAACACTCAATCCACCCATCGTAGCAAACAGTCCCAACAGAGCGATCTCACTTACCGAAGCCATCGCAGTTCCCCTTCGATGGGACCTTCGGGATCTCGTCCACATCTAAACTCAAATGACTCATCCAGCACGCTTGTTGGTTCTGCCTTGGACCGCAAGATCCAGGACACCGACTCGTATCAAGGCAGGATAGACACCACCGAGCGGTTGGAAGCGCTGCGAGGGCTGATGGCAAAGGACAACCTGGACTACTAGTGCGTTACACTTCTTTTCTTGCGCCGAAAACGATGTTCATCCTTGTCTCAGCGTCATCCCGAGCGAAGACGCCCATGGATCTGAATATGTCGCTGCTAGCGACAAGCGGAGAGAATTCATCTCGGGGTGAGTCGTTTGTGTTCTTTCTCGGGAGGGTCGGTACGATTGTTTCCATAGTTTCACTGGTTCGGCCGGGCAGGCTGTGGTGTCCAAAACAGCAGCGTACATTATCACTGATTCGAGGTATTGGATACAAGCCCGAGAGCAAGTTGACCCGAATTGGCACCTCGTTGCTGCTGGGTCGATCGATGGGCCGAAGGATTGGATAGAATGGCTTGTGGTGAGTGCCCGTCTGCTATCTTTATTCTCGTATCACTAACACAATCTCAGGACCGTGTCAAGGACTGCAGGATCGGCATCGACGCTCGCATGTTGCCCCACGAGAAAGCCACCCTCCTGAATTCGAAAATAGGTACTCTCAATTCGAAGTTGGTGTTCCCAC
Source organism: Pleurotus ostreatus (assembly GCF_014466165.1). NCBI lineage: Eukaryota > Fungi > Basidiomycota > Agaricomycetes > Agaricales > Pleurotaceae > Pleurotus > Pleurotus ostreatus. The sequence continues at coordinate 590,170 of NW_023503160.1, read as the reverse complement.
CCCAGAACTTGGTGGATTTGGTTTGGACGGATAAACCTGCGAAATCAAAGGATCCGGTGTTCTTGCAACCCAGAGAATTCACTGGTGTGTCTTGCGCTTGTCTCACTCGCTCAACTCCTCACGTCCTCTTGTCGTCATCTATAGGTGAAGACGCGACCAGGAAGCTAGAGAAAGTCCGGGAATGGATCCGTGATCAACCCGCTTCTACCCTGTCATATTCCAAAGCACCGCCTACGCCAGCTCAAATACATGTTGGAACGTTGATCACCAACCTTTCGCAGATAGCGTACTTGCTGAATCTTCGAGGTTCCGACATACCCTTCAATCCGCTCTTCCAAGCGTACCTCTACGTTGGCCTCGACAAGGCAATCATCTTCCTCGAGTCTCCGAAGGCGCCAGAGGATATACAGACTTACCTCCGGACAATTGGTGTGGATAGGCGGGATTACAACGATTTGTGGACATTCCTGAGGAAGAGGGAATGGGGGGAGGGCAAGGTGCGTACATATACAAGCCCTGCGATGTCGATCCTGACAGAATTTATTAGCTGCTGATATCCCCTCAAACCTCATATGCGATCTCCTTGATGCTCACACATTTCCGCTATACCGTTACGCCGTCGCATGTCGAACGTATGCTATCGCTCAAGAACTCTGTTGAACTCGACGGTTTGAGAAGAGCTTACTTACGGGATGGTGTTGCATTTGTGCGTCTACTTCTTCTGTATCTACGTATCACGGTGCTTGACTGCTCGATAGGTCCGCTTCCTTGCTTGGCTAGAGGTGAAACTGAGCGAAGGCTACGATATCACCGAATATGAAGCGGCTTTCCGGCTGACAGAGTTCAGACGACGCAACAAGTATTACATGGGATTGGCCTATGCGAATATCTCTGCGTCAGGTCCTAACGCTGCGCTGCCTCATTATGTACCCCACAAAGCCACAGCCAGAATGATTGATCGAGATAGCCCCTACCTTAAGTGCGTATTTTTTTCTGCCACTCTCGCTCGATATTTACCGAGCATATCATTCTAGTGACTCTGGAGGACAATACCGAGACGGAACTTGCGATACCACACGCACGTTGCACTTCGGCCGGCCCACACCTGAACAGTGTGAAGCGTACACCAGAGTTTTGCAAGGACATGTAGGTCTTTTCTCTCGCTATTGGTTCCAACCGTACTCACCTGCTCCGAAGATTGCTATAGATAGCGCAGTGTTCCCAGAAGGCACTTCCGGTGCGCAGCTCGATGTACTAGCTCGTAAAGCACTTTGGAAGGATGGATTAAACTACATGGTTCGTAATTCATTGTCACTTCGGCCCAGCCAACCTAATACCGTTTAACAGCACGGAACTGGTCATGGGTTTGGTTCGTTCCTCAATGTCCATGAGGGCCCTCAAGGCTTCTCGAGTGCTGTTCCCCTAGAATATGGTCATGTGGTGACCAATGAGCCCGGCTTCTGTGAGTGCATTCCGTGTCTTTGACGCTGCATGACGTGACTTACGCTCCGTTCGTAGATAACGAGGGTAAATGGGGCATGAGAATAGAATCTGCCCTCGCCGTCAAGCGCGTGCAGGTACGAGTGTGCGATTCTTTCATTTATACATACTTTGCTCATTTCCACGGCGTTTAATCAGACTCGGGGTGCCTTTAACGGTGACATCTGGTTGGGCTTTGAGCGGCTGACATGTGTTCCGATCCAAACTCGTATGGTGAAGGAGTCTATGTTGACCAAGGAAGAGAAACAGTGGCTGAAGGTAAGCATCGCACTCTGGGCATTATTACTTTGCAGGGCCTAATCTGTCACCCTCAGGACCATAACCAACGATGCTACGAGAAGCTCGCCCCCTTCCTAAAGGATGATAAACGCGCGTTGAGGTGGCTCAAACGCGAGGCTGAACGTGGGATCGGGCTCGTTGGCCCAGGTCCCGGCGGTGTTACCATTGATTGGAACTGATCTACCGCTGCATGGACATTGGACGTCTGCTTTTCACTTGCCTCCACTCTATTTTATATTCAGGCTATCGTTGTTAGGACGTGGCCTGTTATCTCTTGTAGTTTGCCGAACGGCCCTTTTGCTACTCAGAGTTGTATGTATGACCTTGATCTCTTTTCTTCTCGTATTATTGGATTTCTCCCCTAATTTATCTGTCGTCGGGACAGATTTTGTTGTTTTGAATGTCTTTCTCGTCGAGTATGTACCTACATGTGTATTGCCAAAATATAGATTGGTACAAAGGAACATGATACAGATCATAACGAGTCGTAACGGATACAATGAGAACACGATCGCAGTGCAGTTACCGCCTGTCTGTTTTCCCTCCTTTCCGTTTCCCTGAGAACAAATGTTTTGGCTGCCCACACGATGTGTAAGTGGGCGTCGAATGAAAGAGCAGGGGGACTGACCATTTTAACGCGGATCGCACGATCACTTTCTCCGGCTTTGGCATGCATGTTGCGTGGGCGTTGCATGAAGTTACGAAGTTGGTTAGCTTTCGTTGCTTGCTGTAATACAATTCACATTCAGTCAATGTCTTGAGAAAACATGAGGAAAACACGCACCCCTTCGTCCCGCAGACCGGCAAGCTGACGATTCGATCTTGGGGCACGTTTGTTCGTGGCAATGACTGCACCCGAGTTGCCCTTGGCTCTCTTGGGTGATACATCCTCCTCACCGTCGACGTCCATCCAGGCGCCATCCGCATCATCACCCTCGTCTGCATCCATGTCAACGTCGTCGTCATCGTCATCATCATCCCTCTTGCGTTTCTTCTGCTGCGCGCCCTGTAGCTTGGCGAGCATCTTCGCCCGCTCTTCGATCTTACTCGGGTCGTAGCCGGCTTTCGTGAGCTCATCGGTGAGCTCGGTGAGAGTACGTAGGCCGGCTGTACGAGGAAGGCGCGATTGGTTCTTGAGAGACTTCTTGATGGACTGCGATTTGATTTTGTGCTTCAATGAGATTTTGGCAGCTGCCGCTTCTCGCTCATCATCTGAATCGAACTAGACACAATGATGAATGACCATCAGTTGCCAAAAAGCGTTGAAATATACCATATCATCGTCAGACTGGTAAAACCCTTCCGCTTCGAGACGTTCCTCTTCACGCTCCAAAGCCTCGAGTTTCTCTGCGATGTCGGAGTCGATGAAGTCAGCGATGTTCTTGCCCTCCATGATCTCAGGCATGATATCGTTCTTCCATTCGGGATTGGCAAGAAGGTAGCTCTCTGGAGATGAGCAGTTAGTCTTCCTCGCACACCAGAATGACTGGATAGGTTACCTTTCATGTTGATATTGAATACACCAGCTCCACCCTCTTCGAGTTCGATATCGCGAAGCAGTTTCTTACGGTTAGGATCGTTCTTGTCGTATTTCTTGCGTGCTTGAACAATTTCTGGGATGAACGGCGCTCTGACGATGTCATCGCGGGCTTTGGGCTGCGCGACATGAATACGGTTGATGACAGAGTTGATCTTGCTGCCCTTCATTTTCGAGTCGACACGATGTGCCAGAAGGGCGTCGCAGGCCTTGTTTTTTAGGTCCATAACACCTTCCTCTGAGTAGCAAGAGACTTGCACGACGTCAACGCCCTCAGAGTCGATGATCTCCTGTACAAGCGCGCGGGACTCAGGTTCGACGTCTTCTAACCGTTTGACATCGATTTTGTTTATGACGAGGAGAGTAGGTTTGCCGGCGAATAGAGGCTTGATAGAATGGAATAATTTACACTAACATCGGCCGTTGATAAGTTTGCTCGCGGGAAACTTCAAGATGCACGAACCTGAGCCTCGATAGAGTACCCACACTGCTCACTCAGATCCATAAAATACATTACACAGCTTTTGAGATGCGCTAGGGCGGTGATACTTTGCATTTCGATCGTGTTCATATCTTCTAGCGGGTGATCTAATATCCCCGGCGTGTCGATGACTTGCCATCGAAGGTATTTGTAATCGAGATGTCCGACGAAGAGGGATTTTGTGGTGAAGGCATACGGTTGGACGTCTACGTCCGCGCGAGTGACTTTATTTATGAAGGATGACTTTCCGACGTTGGGGTATCCACAGATGAGAAGGGTTCGGGTATTCGGATCGATTGCAGGGAGACGAGAGATATGCTGGCGGACTTGTTCAAGGTATGCCAGAGGATCCTTTTGTCGGCGCATTATTGTTGCCATGCTAAACACCATATTTCCAGCTGTCATCACGAAGCAGAGGTTATGCTACCTACCGACCAAGAGCGGCTTTCTTCAGTTGTTTACAACGGTACAGACTGTCACCGAATTTGAGCAGTCTGACGTAGTCTTTTGCTACATGATCGATGAGATGGCGAGCGGTTCTAAGTTGTCCAAGTGCAAGCTTGTAGTGATTCTTGTCGTACAACACGTTCATAAGTGACGAAAGGAAAGGATGAAGATCCTAAATGAGTCGGATTCAGAATTCAACTTGTTGCAAACTCCCGAAGAGAAGCTCACATCCAGCATCGGGAATTCAGTCAATATCGCGCCCAGTTTTTCATCGAATGAGTCTTGAGTGAACTTAACCTTGCGCATATAGAAATTGCGGATACGGCTGATTTTGAAGTTTTTATGGATGACCTATGGCCATAAATCGGATCCCCCGTAAACAAAATGTATTATTGCGAGATGGATCTGAGTACGCACAGTGGGTGTTTTACGCTGGGTCTTGGATAAGACGATGTCCAGAAAGTCCGCCGCTGTGGGCACTGGCGCGATCGCCTTCAGCCCGCTTGTCGACATGGTGGAGATGATTCAAGCAGGTGAAGCCAGGAGGAAAGGGGAACTCGAGGAGTAAAGTCCAAATTTTTGAAATATTGGGACAGTCAAGTAATTTACTTTCACACGTTAAAGGTCTATAGCGTCTCACGTGATACTATAGGTCCTGAGGTCTCCCGGTCCCCCGTTATTACTGATTCCGTCGCCGATTCCGTTTCTTCTCCGACGTCCATCATCTAGGATCCAAGGCGTGGTCAACCATTGCGACGATGACTACACAACAATTTTAAGTGCAAGGTTGCCTGCTCAGCACAACGCGAACATTCGACTTACCCTCGTTTTCGAGGCCAGGGAGAACCCGTCCTCCTCGACGCATCACTATTTCTATTTCCACCCTTGTCTGTACCCTAATGTGATCCTGGATTCTTCCCGCAAGCAAGGGGCAATGGGCTCGGTGTGCCATTTCCCTCCCCGACCGCACCTTTCGTAACGGACTATTCGAGGCCAACCTTCATGCAACCTTTGTGCTCAGTGGTGCTACGATTGACGACCATACCTGCCGTAGAAATATTCTGCCGCTCGATAGCTCCTGGACAAGCTTAGTATTTCTGCTTCTGGATGTGTTCGTTGGGCCAAAGCTGATGGTTGTCCTTGATTCTTAGACTTACTATAATGATTCACTTTTCGCTCCGTGTTGCTTGATAAAACTTGTTTCGCGCTGTGATCATCTGATTCTGCGGACTCATTCCCCTTCTACGAGACACCGTGATTCCTCATCAGTAGTGCAGGACCACGGGGATGCATCATGATTGCTCTATCAAACCGGCATCGCTCCTGCGCCGTCGTTATGATGATCGTTGAGCCAATCTTTGTGCTTCTCGCCCAAGTAGCAACATGCACAAAGACCGTGTGAAATCAGATGGCAGAAAGAATACGCTCAATGATGATTCTTATACTGTCTTGGGCGTTGAAAATAGGTTCATATTACAGCACTGGCTCGAACCGGCCGGTTCCTGACATCAAAGTCTCTCCCATGAGAAATCCCTTATAAACAAAGCACTTGCCATTTTGCAGTCCTGAACACCCCTACATCCCCTCACTGTTTACTTCCTACTAGGTTCAATGACAACAGCAGGGCCAACTCGTCATCCGACTCACGTTCGTTCCCTGTCTGCTCCGGCGGCGCCAGATATCCCGTTACAGCCTCTCTGGGAGCTTGACCTCGGTGATGCAGAGGCAGAGAGGATTAGCCAACTAATTGACGAAGAACTGAAGGTGTGTTCTTCCGCCGATTGTCATGGCTGGTATACCATTAAACCCTTGCAGAAAGAACAGCAGAGGCGAAAAGAGGCGAGGAAAAAGGAGATAAAAGGTAACGTGTCATAGCTATTTACATTCTACGGGGAACTAAGGCCCTAGGCACCGTGGGTAGTCATGCTTCTCGGTCAAGCAGAGTCAGGTCAGTCTGCTTCGCGATGACAGCGAACCCCGTACTGAAAAGAGGATAAGGCAAATCGACACTCCAAAAACAGTTCCAACTTTACTACGCCTCCCAAACACTCGAGCATGAGAGACCATCATGGCGGCCGATTGTCTACTTCAACATCATCAAAGCAGTGCGCATGACTCTCGACGAGCTAGATTATCACTTTGCCGCGCAGGCGTCTGGAAACGCTGAAGTCATGGATAGCGAAATAGAACGACCAACGCCAGAGGTGCTCGAAGAAATATTAGCTATACGAGGTCGCTTGCTCCCTCTTATCGCCATCGAGTCGTCTCTGGCATTCGAACTCAGTGGTGGCGTATCAGTTATCGGGGGTCGATCAGATGTCTTCGTTCGAGGAGGTTGGCAAGCCCTCACTTCCCGCGGTCGCTCGGGCCACGACGTCTCCACCCCACCCAACAAAACTGTGGCAGTGACCAACCTCGCCGCCCGTACTCTTAACGAAACTTGCTCTGATGTCCAGGCGCTGTGGAAACAGCCCATTGTTCAAAATTTAGTCAGGTTACAGAAACTCAAGTTAGACGAATCAGCGCCCTTGTAAGTGTTCGGCCAACAACGATCATAATTGAGGGTGACACTGATGCTCCCTCTGGAATAGCTTCTTGCATAATATTGAGCGAGTCGCGGAGCCAGACTATCTGCCGACAACGGGTAAGATTACCGCCATGTATAAGATCAGGATGATCATGTTATCACGTTAAGATGATATCTTGAACGTCCGTCTGCAAACTCTCGGTGTTACGGAGCACATTTTCGACATTGTCGTCGCCGGTTCTCGGTATATATGGAAGTTGTACGACGTAGGGGGTGCAGTGGGTTACTCGCTTTCAATTCACCGTCTTGTCAGAAATTGATTTAGTAATTTGACAGCGGGGACAGGTGAATAACTTTCTCATACTCAGCATCTCCGAACAATATTTGATTAACGCGAGCGATCTGCAAACAGCGCCATGCTTGGGTTCCGTATTTTGATGATGGTACGTGATGGACTGGGATGGTTGACAACATGTGTGAAGGTGGCTGACTGCGTGCGCTGCTCTAGCCACAGCCATAATATTCCTTGCACCACTAAGTGCCTTCGATCAGGTATAATCCACTGCTGATCCGTGTTCTGACTCCACTGACGTGATAGTCGTCTGGTCACAGTACCTTGACGAAGATATGAAGACCAATCGGATCGACGACTCGTTGCAATTGTTCACGGCGATATGTACGAATCAACTTCTCAAGAATACACATTTAGTACTCCTTCTGAATAAGGTTTGTTCGGTCGCGCGGTCTGTCTCCAAGAACTGGTGCTGACCACCCGATTTAGGTGGACCTGTTGAAGAAGAAGCTTGAGGCGGGGCTCAAAGTTCGAAAATAGTAGGTTTCCCCACGTTGGCAATCTCATCTACCACAGCTGAGCATTGCCCCCGTTCGCTTGACAGCATAACGAGTTACGGACACAGGCCGAACCGATATGAAGACGTCGCTGAATACTTCCGGGCCCATTTCGTGCAAGTCCACAAGAAGAAAGACATCTCTCGTCGCTCCCTTTATGTGGTAAATACTTTCAAACCTGGCCTGTGGCTGTACGCTGACGTGACGCCGCATTCAGCACTTCACGTCGATGCTGGTATATTTTATCAACCTTCGGGATGTACGCGTGTGATGCTGATGACTATACAGGACATCAAGGCCACCCAAGGGATCATAATTAACGGTGAATTCTTCCGTTATAATTTCATAATTATTGGGCTAATCACTTATGCAGTTGGCGAGGCAATAATACGATCCCACATTGCTAAGACCGGTCTAGCCTAATTTCCCCAGTGTCGACTCTCGACTTTGTATATGTATACTGATCAATATGTAGATATCTAAATAACGGGGTGTACGTTTCTCTTCATAATCTTCGCTTCATAATCGAATATCATGACAACATGGTCGAAGTAATCTGTATGGTTGTAGCCAAAACGGGTTCCTCGGCACATTCACTGGGTGAAGCAGAAACGTCACTGTACCGCTTTCTAGTTTGAGGTATTTGTGATTTCGAGGCGGTAGCGGCGCTACACCCACCTCACAAGGCCCGCCCCTGTCAACCATCAATCCTGAGTACTGAGTCCTCGCTCAAGTAGTGCTTAAAACAGGTATAGTTCAAGTTACTACAAGATCCCATCCAGAATACGACAGCACACCATGTATGAAGTCATTAAAGAAAACGATCGCGTGGGGTGATCCCGTCAGCGTTCCCAGCATTGTTCCCGCTAAATCTCCCGTTATGGCCGTTGCCATTGTTCACACTACCACCATTAGCGGCATTGCTGTTATCGATGTTGACATTATCTCCATTGCTAATGCTCTCAACATTGCCGAGTACACCCCGTCCCGAATTAGTTCCAGTGAAGCTCCCGCCGTTCGTGCCTCTAGTGTTCCTAATGCCTCCAGGTATAGTGCCACTGCCACCAACCCTGGAGGTTTTGCCTGGTCTGCGAGGGGTTCGTGAGTTGTACGATAGCGGACAGCAACTTAACATCGCTCGACCGCTTTGCAGTGTCCGGCGTTGCTGCAGAATCCTTGCTAGATTGATCACAGGGGCACTCCTGTTCCCCCTCTCCTCTTTGGGTCCATTGCTCTCATGAACGTAACTGAGCTCGTCCTTGGTGATCTTGGCGTTCTGCGCGGTAGTGCGGTTACAGCTAACTGCAAAAAATGAGTGAAAGTTCGTCGGCATACCAAACACGGAAAATTTGTGATGGCCGATAGTGGCCTCCACCCATGCGTAACTTACGAGCAGAAATAGCCTTGATAATGATTTGGAGTAGCACTGACTGAACTCAATTGCCTTCGCGTAATCACGACCCTACTAAGCCATAATCAGTAGACGCGTATGGTAGGGGATCAGTCAGAGTTGTCTACGGGCGCAGTGCGAAGTTTGTAATCTCTGTGGCTGGTCTGTTCTCGGCTGCAAGATACGCTGAAGTGCTGACCGATCAATAGTATCGAGCATGGAATACTTATAGCACCTGCACATCAGCGAATCCTATATACATCTACACCTCATCTGTGTCCTACATTCGAAATCAAGCGATGGCCATCTTAATTACAGGAGGGACCGGAAAGACCGGTTCTCGACTCGCCCGTCAGCTCCACGAACATGGACTCACCGCCTACATCACATCCCGCTCCCCCGACACCGTTCCTGCGCCTCATAAAGGAGTAAAGTTCGACTGGTCGGACACCTCTACCTTCGAGAATCCATTCAAAGCAGCTGCGGATGCAAACGACCATATCGACGGTGTTTATTTGGTGTCGCCGAATTTCCCTGATATGGCAGCTGTCGCGGCCTCGTTCATAGATCTCGCTGTAAAGCACGGGGTCAAGCGGTTCGTGCTGTTGAGTGCAACACAGCTGAACAAAGGGGATATCATGATGGGAGCAATCCACGAATATCTCGACAAGAAAGGACTCGATTATTGTGTTCTCCGGCCCTCTTGGTTCCAGGGTATGTATTTCTGCCTATTCGCTGCGACCAGCACTCTGAGGCGTCCACAGAGAATTTCTTGATGCCTGAGTATCTGTCACTCATTGTGAAAGAAAACATCATTGTCTCAGCCGCTGGGGATGGTCGCGTGCCTTGGATTTCGGCAGATGACATCGCAGCGGCAGCTGTCAAAGGTTTCACTGCCGAAACGATAGAGCAACGAGACCTCTACGTGGTTGGCCCCGAATTGCTCAGCTACGACGATGTGAGCATCCTTAGAATATAGCTGAAAGAACTCAGGAGACTCACTGCCCTTAGGTTGCAGCACTGTTCACCGACATCCTAGGAAGGCGCATCACTCATAAACGAGTGTCGGAAGCAGAGCTGAAGGAGGATTTTATTGCGTTCGGGCTTGCGGAGCCTATAGCCACCGCTTTGGCATTCTTGAATACTGTCATCGCTAGCGGAGGGGAGGAGGCAGTTACCAAGGCGGAGAACAAGTATGTAGGAAAGCAGAGGCTCCGTGATCTCGTCGAGGCGAACAAGAGTTCTTGGAGCAATTGATTTGCACCGTGCATTTGCGTCACTGTAACTGGATAGTACTGTATTCTGTTGCCAATACTAATTGGAACCGTGCTTTCTTTGTATTCAAATAAGCGTCAGTCATCACCCATCGGGCAGGTTGTTCTAGCGACATTGGATGAGCACTTGACCACCCCGCCACCCGCAGTGCGGTCAGACAAGGCCTTGAGAAGAAACGGTAGTAATTGATAAAACCGCTGGAAAACGAAACATGGCTGTTCTTGCGCAGTATCAAAGAGCCGAGCACTGGAGTAACGCGAGCCGCACAATGAGCCCCATTTGAGATGCATCCTGGCTCATTTTGGCGGGCATGATGGTAAGCAAGATGACGGTTGTGGCGAAGGCGATGTCTTGGCTAAAAGTAGCAGAACTTCCAGAATATTGACGCCCAATCGAAGGCGTGGTTGACCGGTCACTCGCAACCATCCGCTTCTTCCCCCTACCACCACCATGTCCTCGACGACGTCGCCATCGGCGTCAGCGACTTCGTCGGTCGCTGCGGCCACATCATCATCTGCCACAAAGACACTGCAGGCGCCTGCAAACCTCAAGGTGACCATGATATAACCCTGGAAACGAAGTTTATTTACACGGAGCAATGGTTAGATCGTTGGCATTATCCTGGCAATTGTCAGCGGCATCCTTATCGGGTCAAGCTTTGTGTTGAAGAAGAAAGGCCTGGTGCAGTCACAAAAGGGACAGGTCGCTGGCGAGGGAGTGGCATATCTCAAATCGGTGAGCCAGCTCAGGACCCTTGCTGGCGGAGAACTCAGCTTACCTTTGCGAAGGCAATGTGGTGGACCGGAATGACAAGTGAGCTATTCAGCGACGTCCAGCGGGTTTACGGTCTTCATTCATGGTTTCTCCGCACCAGTGATGATTTTGGGTGAAATATGTAACTTCGCAGGTGCGCGGGCCAGAAATTGAAACGCCAACTCACTCACATCATACCCATTATACTCCCAGCATATGCCTTTGTCGAAGCCATCGTCGTCGTGCGTACTTCCAGGCAATTGTTGTCATCTACACTCCCTCATCTCATATAGACTCCCCTCGGCGCCCTATCCGTGGTCGTCTGCGCCATACTCTCGTCGTTCTTCCTTCATGAGAAGCTCAGTTTCTTTGGCTGGCTAGGTTGTATTCTTTGTATTGTGAGTTCCCTGCCTGTAATTTTATTTCTCCGCAATAACCATGTAAATAGCTGGGTTCCGTTGTGATAGCTCTAAACGGTGAGCATCCCTCGCCTAATGGGTGGTCGAACTTCAGTTGGCTTCTCTCGTTCCCTGCCTGCGCCGCGCACGCGGACATATCACGTCGTCGCTGCGAATCACTTTTCTGGCGGCATGACGATCGGTGGTGCGAGAAACGGTGTTGCAGTTATTCTGTTGATCATTGGGTATGTGTACTGCCGCTTTACTGACCTCAGCGCAGGTCCTAGGGAGGCGACTGTGGGCCAAATTCGAGAATTCATGAAACTATTTATCGCACCGGGCTTTTTGGCTTACATCTCCGTCATCTTCGCCGCGTCGCTCGTCCTCATCTTCTATTTCGCTCCCAAATACGGCCGGAAATCGATGTTATGGTATATCATGATCTGCAGCATGATCGGAGGTATAAGTGTTAGTGTAACAACGGGTCTTGGCGCTGCCATTGTACAAACAGCAATGGGCGATAATCAGGCGAGTTTCGCTATGCATTTTCCAAGTGATAGATGCTGACAATGCCCCCAGTTTAATTTCTGGTTCATGTACTTCTTAGCTGGATTCGTGATTGCTACGTTGCGTGAGTGGTATATCAAGCTGACCGTTGCTCCGATCTCACAGCATGAAATCAGTCACGGAAGTGTATTACCTCAACGTGGCCCTTGCATTATTCAACACAGGCGAGTCTCTTTACCTGCAGCTGTATTGACTGTATACTAACCGTTCTGTGTAGCCATGGGTAAAGTCGTATTTATGTATCTATGTCAGTCTACTGATATCAATCCTCTATAGTTACGCCAACATACTATGTTATATGTTGGTTTACTCGTTTCTTGACGGTGGTATTTTTACTGACACCTTCAATAGTTACGTTCTTCTCCATGGTTACAACGGTGGTATGTCGTATGAACCTGCTTTTGAAATCTACCGACCATATTCACCTATGAATAGGTTCTGTACAGGGGCCTTCACGCCGGCGCATCTCAAATCATAACGATTGTGATGGGTTTCCTAGTCATTTGTGTTGGCATTACTATTCTCCAGATGTCCAAGGTCGATCCAGAGCAACTCGGAAAGCTTGACCGCAAGTCGACGATTCTTCTGCAAGCTGCACGGCAGAGAACTGAAACGGACGAAAAGAGTATCGCTGGTCAGGAAGATCCTGGTATCGACGCTCTGCGGGGATCTTTTGGAACGGTTGGGAGTATCATCCGGGCGAGGAGCGCAAGGAGGCTGAGTCAGAGCAGCAGGAGAACAAGCACGCCCGGGTTTGCTGCAGGAAGCACAGCATACGATATCGAAGCATCGCACGCCTTCCCCGATCGCATAGTGGTGCAAAGTCCGACTGCTGAGCGCGAAGCGCTAGCCGGAATGACTAGACACCAACTCTATGACGCACCCGTCCCAAGACCCACCTCATCCGCTTTGTCTCCGCCTGGTAGCCCTTCAGCCATTGGCAAACGCCCCACTATCAAATTCGATAGCCAGGATGTTGTACATCAGTACTCAAGACCGGGGACCGGAGATAACTCTGTCATACATCAACACCGTGAAGCACCGCATTCGCCGCTGGGTAACGCCTACCCTCCGTCACCGCAGCCGCTGGGAATCAATCCCGACTCCACCTCGGCCGCTGCGGCGGCGTCGAACGTCGACCTCTATTCAGATGATGATAACGATGGCCTAACGCTTCCTCTTCTTTCACGTATATCATCAGAGCATGCTGCGCATAGTGCACCGCCGCTTATCAACCAACGCTTACCAAAACGAATAGATGCTCGCGATATATTCCACAGCAGCAGTCGGGCGCCCACGCAACTCCCGACCTTCCCTTCACCGGTAGACTCTACGCTGAGCGTCGGAGCCGCCCAGTCGTCGAGGGGCAATAGCAGTTCTAGTGGGAAGACTGATCGCGGGAGATCCCCGAGACGAAATTACCCACGTGGAGACAAAGAGGATGACAGAGATGAGAGTGTCGGCCTATGGCAGCCAGAAGAAGACGATGACATCCCACCACCGGGCGGCGGCATAAGACTCGTACAACCTACTTCGGGACCATCTAGCAAGTTCTAGACGGTCAGGTATACCTCGTTGCTGTTGATATTGGGCATTGTTTCTGACGAAGTCATTTCATCTATGGTTATTTTATAGGACATTCCATTTCTATCTCTGTATCTATGTTTATGGACCACGATGATGATGTTAATGACACGACTGGGCCACGCGCGCGTAATGTATCTCTTAGACTTATCAATACCCGATGTGTTGACATTCAGTGATGTGCCATCGCTTGGTATTACATACATCGAAGGTATGTTTTGAGACTACTAACTAGAAACCAGGACGCCGAAGACAGCCAGAGCCCACAAACTCCTTGAATCTGCAACACGGTCAACGGCGGTTGTTCCCGCTGTTCCCGCTGCTGTTCGCCCCATTGTTTCCGCCGACACCATTTCCGTTGTTCCCACTGATCCCAACGTTGCCGCCATTGTTGCCCATGTTCTCGTTGTTCCCGTTATTGCCGTTCACGCCGTTATTCGTGCCACCCGCACTGTTGTTTCCGTTGATGCTCCCGCTGCCGCCGCCAACAGTCGTGTTCCCAGAAATAATCCTGGTACCGTTGCCAATCCTGGGCCCGCTGAAAAACGTCGAACTTTCTGTGAGGTTCCAGAAGTACCGCCCGGAAAATAACTGCTTACGCGTCGGTCGCCCTCGTCGCAAGGGCGCCAGCACCCTCACGAGATACCGGAATGGCTATGTTGCATAAGTTATGACGTGCTCAAGTCTCAGTGGTCAAGGTGAATCAACGCACCCAACGCCAACACAACCGAGGCGTACACGGCGACTGAGAGGATGGTCAAGTTGAACTGCATTGTCGATGTGTGTAAGTTATAGCGAGGTTGCTGTGGAGGTTGGTTGAGCACAGGTGAGTGCTTTATACACGGAGCCACTAGCACTCAGTATACCATATATCAGTCACAATCTAATGATATCCGACAGATTTTCTTCCATCGTGACAGTAGTTGACCTTGGGCGTCAGAGTGTTGAGGTTCAAGCGCGTCGTGGGCTTCTAGCATGCTGGAGATAGGGAGGCTGCCACGATACTAGTACGCCAGACTCCTCATTCGATGCTCACTCAATGCCAGACTATGTCTTAAGTCTCATTCAAGAACTCTCTGCGTGGGGCATCACCACTATTTTTACGTCGGATGGAAAGCTCTAGCAGGAACCCTGTTTGCATAAGAAGGCGAGCTAGTAAGTCACTTACTTGGGACATTCATTCTTCACTGATCGACCTCGTCGCCAGTAATCTCAGGCTAGTTGTGGCATGCTGCTGCTGCATCTGCTGCTATAACATGAGGTGACCGCCTAGATCGCCTACTCATATATATCGGAGTATGTGTGGGCTATGATCGTTCGAATGAGCGCCTTCAGCGTCTAGTACTTCCTCTTCTCGTCGTGCTACTTGGAATCTACGGCCCCACGAACCCCCTTCTTTCGTCTCGGAGAGTCACCTCGCATCCAATGTTCACATTTTGCGCCTATACGATTATCTCTCAAGACATTCCAAACGTATCTATGTCTCTGGCTACGCGCGCGTACTGACTTGCTTTCTCGAATGTTGACGTTCGATGGACCTCGCACATTCAAATGAATACTATTTTTTGGCGCTGCCACTGATACGTCTCTGAAGAAGCACGTCGCCATATTCTTCCCGCTACAAAGTAATGTCGATCAACCCGCGGTCGTTGCCAATTTCGACCTTGCTCTAGTGGTGGTTTCGTCAGCCCCAGAAAGTGCTCCATCATCTAGAATTGCACGCAAAGTCGAGAACTGGCGACCCCTCTTGTGTCAACGATATAAAACACTTAGGCGGCTGAATCGATACCCTTGAACCTCTCCTCGACATTCGCAACAGATAAATGAGACTACATTCTGTAACGCGATCAATGCTACAGAATGTGATCATTTACGGTTGTTGTTCCTGTTGCCCCCAATGTTGCCACCGTTGCCACCGTTGCCCCTCACCCCGCCATTGCCCCCATTGCCGCTGTTCCTGTTGCCACTCCCGTTTCTATTCTGGCTGGAAGAGGTTGTACACTCTGTGAGCGGTAGAGAACTGTGCCGAAGGGATCCACTCACGCGTCGATTTCCTGTACATTGGTGGCATCAACGTCATTATTCAACTCGACTACGGGCGCCGCTGTCAAATGGACTAAGTATGCCAGCCCCTTGCACAACGACGAATACACAAAACCCACCCATAACGAATATGACGGAGACGCAAGCAGCGATTGCGAGGATAGACTTGAACTGCATTTTGATGCGTAACTCCTGCAAGTGGTAGCTGGGCTGTTTGAGGTGAGGTTTGGGATCCCTCTTTATATCTGCTTGCTTCGGCTTCCGGTAGAGTGAGGGCAGTGGATCGCGAGCCATTCTAGCATGGCTTCGGCTCGGCTAGTGGTCTTTCTTGGGAAAGGAAGGATACGCTCATGGTTGGTGTATGCTTAGGCTGCCGGAAGCTTTGAGGATTTCGCGGCCCAGGCGTCTTCGAATTTGAAGGCCCTCTAAATGGTGTAGCACGGTGGCGATGGCTCAAACCCAATGGTATTCTGGTGCGGAGAAGGCTAATTGAAGAAAAGGACACAATCCTTGGACTTATCGCCTTCATTCTTGATCTCGTATATCGGAGTCATCTCAGAGGTTTTGCATAGCGGTGGTATTTCTGGTGAAACCAAAGCTGGCATTTTGGATTCTGGTGCGTGCTCGCCAAGCGGCGAAGCCGGTGTATTTATAACTTGTACAATTGTTTGAGCCTAGATATTCTTCTAGGTGTAATGGAACATGCGTCGCGAGAGTTCCGATCGAGTCGACAGTGATTCTCATTACAACCGACGTGACCATTGGCTCATCCTCATACCAGAACAATGGCCGATCTGACACTATGCTAGAATGTGTTGGCGACCAGAGTCAGACTCTTGCCAGGTCAGCCTTACTACTTGCGTTATAATCGCTTGTGGGTTTACCAGCGCCTATTCGCATCGCCGATAAACTTAGTAAGGATACGATCAGCAGCAAGTTCTCTTCGTGTCTGCGTCGATAGAACGCAACCCACTAGCTGTGTTGCGACTGCTAACGACTACCGAATCGGCCAAAAGGTAAGCCATGGGCACGACTCGCTTCGAATACCATCCTAACCTGGGTCCAACAGGACACATCTTTCACGATTCGTCAGGCTGAAGGACTATCAGTCGTAAATCAACTGACACAGGGGCAACGAAAGAAAGAAACGAGTAAATTCTATTGCAATAGGGTCGTCTCGAAACACTCCAAGTCAAGATTGAAGACTGGCAGAGAATGCGTGACACCTTCCCTACAGCGCCGCATACCAATAGTAGATTCTGGTGTGTTGTTCGCCGGGCGGTAAAACTGATGTATTCATAATTTCTTTCAGCCTAGATGCCCATCCGGATTTCTGGTGTGTGGCAGCTCTAACTAGTTAAATCACAGATTGGCCATTCATTCAGTCTCCTTCGCTCATCCCCACGCGATGGCGCCATTTCCCGTATAGGCTCCTGAACCTCCCATCTAATCGTAACAGATGACGCCGTATCTGCCCCGTTTCTTTTAGAGTACTGTCTCAGAGGTATCTTTGTTGGAGGTAGGAACACAGTTCGCAATGAAGGAAAACTTCGAGACATTCGGGAGGTCATTCAGACAGTCGGATTTGCGCTAGTAAGTTCGCAATCCAAGCCTACTACAGAGTATAATATATACTGCGAACTCCTTAGTCACAGGCGTCAATGGAATCAGGCTCAAGTGGGACGGTTGACCCCTCCATTATTCCCGGAGTTGATTCCTCCTACATTCCCACCATTTCCAGTATTTCCGCTGTTTCCAATGTTTCCACCGTTGTTGCCGATGGTCACGCCGTTCCCGTTGCTGCTGCTCACACCGTTCGAGCCGCTCGAAGTGACATTTCCAGAGATGTTTCCGCCCCTCGCCCCACCAATAGAATTGTTACCCTTGATTGTCGTGGTGCCGCCGCCAATTCTGGCGCTACCTCTGGCAACGGTTTTATCAACTGTATATCTAAGGA
This sequence comes from Pleurotus ostreatus, assembly GCF_014466165.1. Classification (NCBI taxonomy): domain Eukaryota; kingdom Fungi; phylum Basidiomycota; class Agaricomycetes; order Agaricales; family Pleurotaceae; genus Pleurotus; species Pleurotus ostreatus. The sequence goes on along the minus strand of NW_023503160.1, from coordinate 572,583 downwards.
CGAGGTAGTGGGGATTGACTGACTCATCGACTGTCCTCCCTCCAAGCTTACCCTCCAACTGAACTACTGGCATTGCTGTGTCGTGGAAGATAGTCACTCCCAAGTTTCAATGGTGGAAACGAAGAAACACACCCAGCGTAAATGCGACCGAAATAGTCACAGCGATTAGGAGGATAGATTTAAATTGCATTGTGTTGAGATATGCAAAGTGGTGCAAGGCTGATGCGGGACTAGGGCATGTTTGAGATGCACTCTTTATATCTATACCTCGCTCGGCATCCAGCGTCTTGTATATCTCTTATGATCTACCAGGTGCGTGTCTTGCCATGAAGAAGTTGACTTTGAAAGTTGGAATGTAGAAAGGCAAGTTTCAGGTCATTGGCGGTCGCTGGCTAGCGCAAGGGAGCATCCCTCTAGCATTCTGGATCAGGCAAGCCGCTGCAGCAATAGCTCACCAAACTCTACGGAGTCTTTGTTTGTTATGAGAAATTTCTTTGCTTGGAACAACCGTACTATTTTTAGATCAGTGGGAATGCTGCACCAGCTGCAAGTCACAGAATCAGAAGTCTGAGTGTCTTCTCGCTTGCGATCAGTTGCTTGGCAGTGATGGCCGACCATCCCCCGCAGCAGCCTGCACGATGTCGGTGAGCGCTGAGCGCGTCAAGCGTTGACAACATTGAATCGTTGGCTTAGGAGAAAAGAGTGTACCCCTATAACTTACCACTTAGATCGACTCAGCATCACAGGCGTGAATTACAATGCTTAGAAGTAATAGAACTGTCGCGTGGGGTATTGATGAGCGGCAGGCCGCCATTCATTGGAGCCCCCATATTCTCTAAACATCCGACCCCGATGCTGCCCTGAACGACGGCTTGTATTCAATCCTATGAATATATTTGGCGCTCAATAGCTTAGTAATGTCGGCTTCTCTTTCTGTTTCACTATGTGGAAAAATCACGACTCAAGTCACACAATGTCGAACGTGCTAAGATAGCGCCATACTAGCATAAGAATCGATGGTAGAGCTTGTTGATTGCGGGCCTTGGGTAGTGACTTCGTCGTGATTCTCGCAGTGTCAGTTCTTCTCCCTTCCATTGCAAGTTCAACCATGTGCAACTCTTTACCCACAGTGTTGCCATCCATAAGCGACCAATAGTGCAACAATAACTTCAGAGAGGGTTCTGGTCTGCCTTGGCCCTGCCACCGAAATGCTAGAGGCACTTGCGTGCTTCCGATGGTTTCATCCAATGTTTTGTCTTCTTCCTCCTCCAAGGACGATGACATGTTAGTCATACCTACTGAGGATGAAGGATGTCATCGCACTCAGATATAAAAGAAAGAGTGCAAAAGTGCTTGACCGACCCATAGATCCGCAACAGCCATACGACTCGACAGCGAATACACATCCGGAGAATGCAGCTTAGGACTATCTTCGTAATCGCCGCAAACATTTCAGTTCTATTTGTCTTGGGTAAGTCCTCCTCATAACAGCCATTGAATATTGGGAGTAACCTAACTTTCCCCGTGATACAGCGATGCCGATATCTCAACTGTTCAAGGATGAGCATGCATCAAGATCAATTGACGCGTAAGCCATCCCTACTGCATTGCCTTCATTCAACCTCACCAAACGACGTAACCTCTGAAAGCGGCGGGACCAGGATAGGTGGCGGTAGAACAACAATCAGTGGCAATAACACTATTGGTGGCGCGGAGAGTGGGAACATCACGGGAAACACCAGCGCAACCAACTCGAACGGCGTGAACAGTCGTAACGGGAATAGCGTGAGCATAGGTAACAATGGCGGAAACAGCGGAAACAGTGGCAACATCGGAAATGGCGGAAATGTCAACGGAAACAATACTGGGAATAATGGAGGGTTCAATGGTGCAAGATTCACGGAGCTCACATACTAGCGCCAATAACATACCATGTGATAAGAAGATTTTGAGGCGCGATAGTCAAAGATCGTGACGGCGTCTGCGGACATTGGACATGGTTTTCGCGGTTGTAGGTTGTATTTTGGCTTGTTCGGGGCCATTTTGCCCGTGGTTTGAGGATTAAGCAGAGATGAGGATAAAGGTGGTCGTGGGCGTGGCGTGGTTGCGATACAAGGGAACAAGATGTTAGTGTACAGAGGCCATCGAGGCATTTACCAGACAACTCAAGATCAATGTGTAAGAAGTCCACTCAGCGTCATAAACCACGCTACAATTTCCAGCCACCTTTCCACACTTCCAAGAGGTTGTTGGGGTCGTATTTCTCCTTTACAGCTCTCATCTTCTTGATATTTTCTTCGCCGTAACTCTCCAGAACATTCTGAGTTCCCGACGCGTAGTTCGCGTAGATGAACTCGGTTAGCAACCCGCGTTCTCGTGCCAGGTCCATCGACACCTTTAGGTACTCTTGCGTTTTTGCCTTTATGAGGGCGCTCTCTTCAGGGTTGGTCCAGAAGACCATTACAAGCATGACTAGACATAAGTTTTCGTGAGTGCGCTATTACACTAGTCAACCAAGTACGCACGGAACTGATCGCCATTCTCAACGGAGAGGCCGAATGGGTTTCCGCCACGTTTCTGACCCGCGGAAAACATGCCTTCGTTCATGGGCTGTACAAGGACCTCCCAGTGTGCGTCGGAACTTTCGAGGTCCCCAAAAATATCCTCGCCTTTGAGCTGAACATCCCATGGTAGTTTCGCATCAGCCTTGAAGGTCAAGGTAAACCACTGCGAATATTGACTCTTTGGAAGCGCTTGACCTGCTTCATCAAGGATCTCCCCCAAATTGGTGACCCTCGTCGTGCCTCCTATGGGTGCGATGTCTTGTAATCCATCGAAGAGTGGGCTGGGGTATTCATGAGGAGCGAGGTAGAGGGCGAGTGCCCATACGGTGTGCTCTTTTGTAGCAGGGTTCCACGCAGTACAGATAATCATTAGGCCGCGCGGATCCACTTTCAGCTGGTCAGTGACCTTAACCATTCGCTCGTAAAGCTGAGGGACTGCATTTGCAGAGTACGTAAGGAAACCACCCCACAATTGAGTAAGGGGCATCGTCGGCATCAGGAAGCGGGTCACTATTCCATAGTTGGTGCTTCCGCCTTTCAGCGCCCAGAAGAGATCGGAGCGCTCAGCCTTGTTGGCATGTACGATGGATCCGTTGGAGAGGACGACTTCATAGTCGAGGACGTTGTCGCTCCCAAGTCCATGTTCCGTTGATAGGAAAGACACTCCGCCTATTTGCGCAACATGATTATCAGATGGTGACCCAATCGGGTTCGTGCAATCAACTGACCTCCTAACAGGAAACCCCCAACGCCGACTCCAGGGGAACGAGCACCCACCGTATGTAGCCCATGTGGCTTCAGAAACGCGTAGACTTCTCCCCATGTTAACCCGGGAGCGATAGAAAGGGTTTCTCCACCATCCTGCAGTTCTATCAGCTTCAGGCCCTCTAGGTCAATGGTGAATCCGTTGTGTCCGATATTTGAGGAGCCCTCCCAGCTCATATGGCCACCCGAACGAACGGCGAATTCACATCTAGAAGAAGTCGCATATTTCACGATAAGCGCAACGTCCTCAGCAGTGCTAGGAGCTATGCGGCAAGCTGGCCGTTGGGTGGCTTGGTCCAGAGAGTAGTAGGAACCTAATTGATCGGTATATCCCGATGAGCCGGGGTAGAGGATTACTGAGGAAACCAAAACAGCTTCAAGAGAATTGCACTAGAGGATGGGAATGAGTACAGGGGTACAGACAGATAGCTGGGATGGTAGGCATACACATTGTTGTGCTGTTGGTCGCACCCCGTCATCAAAACTCTGAAAGTGTTCTTGGGAGGCGAACGAGCCCATCACAAGTGTTAGTAGAGCGGTTAAGAGCTCGGTGTGCATAGCTGTGATGGATTGCTGGGAAGTCTGGCTTCGTTGCCTTTAAGCATCGATCCATGTAGTTGAGAGCATCACCAACTGCAAGGTGTCCTGCATGCCGCTGTACGTTTTGGCTACGCCACGTTGTCAAGCTAGCTACCGAAAAGGGTATTGGATGGTGCTAGTATTGACGCACATCGAAACGTTGCTACATATCCAGCGATGGGGGGCCGAGATACATAGTAAGCTTCCGCATATACTTTTGAGAACAACACCGACTTCAGGTTCTTGATTTTGATCCGAGAGCTAAACTGATTGGATCTACTTTCTTGCTTCGTCTGTGAGTATTTGAATGTGTAAGAGATCGGGAAGTAGCTTAAATGCACGGCACGTACCCTTTAATCCAAATTCCATCCTATAGCCTGTTTAGAAAGCAACCTACAAACTGAGCTCAGTATGCGAGCAAGCAAGAGCTACGAAATCACTAATTTGCCTTCACCACACCATCCACAAAGCGCAGCAGAAGGCAATCGGAAGGGACTTTCTGCACCAAGCATGCAGGAGCACTGTGTATGTCACGGTGAGTATTCCTAACCGGACTGCGGATCCCTGCGAGGCAAGCTTTCCGACTTGATGTTGGCAGCTTCCCGTCGGCATGCTGCGGGTCCGGTCGTTAGAACACACTGTATATGTAACGGTATAAGGCAGCGACAGTAAACGAAAAGCAAGGTCTCGAAACGTCGACCTAGGGGTCCCGGTCAGCTGATTAGTGAACATTGACGAACATTGAGATTCACCGTTGCACCGTCCAATCTAATAATCGATCAACCGTCCTCTAGCCAGCTTGATGTGGGCAGTTTTCGAACCGTCGGTTACCACTTATCATGCACATGCACCATCGCCTAGCATTGCATACAACAAAAATGCGACTTGAGTTGATGCAACCAGACTCGAACCCGCTAGTACGCCAACAGCCGTAACACCAGAGACAGGCTCCGTGCATTTCAGTAACGGGATCAAGGGCGATCGTTGCCACTGTTTGCGCCGTTGTTGTTGCCCACTCCGATATTCCCGCCATTGTTTCCTCCGACTTCGTTGTCGACTAACCATTGCCTCAGGGAAAAGAGTAAGGCTTACCACTTGAAACGCCTCCGTTACTGTCCGGTGGCATATATCGGCATACTGATGGTTTGGTTGGGGCTTCTCAACCGGATTTCGATGAGGCCAGCGAATTGAAGGTAAAGTGAAGGACCAAAGTCAACCAGAAGCGTACAACCCCCTATGGATATAATCGAGGCTGGATATCGTGCAGGGCACCCTATATGTATTCATTGAGCATTCTACGGTGTCCGAAGTACTTGCACTCGGAGTTCCTAGTAGAAGGCGAGCATCTTCATTCGGCGAGTTCTAGGACTCTCAGTGGGAGTAGAACGTAGAAGTAGACTGCACGTTTGCGGACTCGTGATGGTGTGAATCACTGTTACGTAACACGCGGTGTAGCGCCCTGCGATACTGCACCCGTTGCCAGAAGCTTCATCTCATCTCATATCCTCTGTGCTGTCTGACCCGCGCCAGAGTAGTAGACATGAAGCGATCCAAGGCTTCGTCGCCGACAATACCATCGTCTCCGACCCACAAAAAAGTTAAGACATCGTCCCAGCTAGCCCCCGTTCAAAACGCCCTCGACTCTGCAGACGACTGGACCAGGGTGGAAAAGCGCAAGCAGAAAAAAGCGAAAAAGCATGAGGTCAAACTCGAAGTGTGTTTCTTTCTAGCGCATTCATCACGTACTAGATGTCTTCTATAGTCAAATCAACCAAGGTTTATGTACAACAATGCGGAGATCTTGAAGCGAAATCAAGCAATTGGCATCGAGGTAGGCATGCAGGTACCAGGGTCCTTTCATTGGAGCTGAAGTGAACGCAGGATATCCGGGAACTTGTTGTTCATATCATCGCAGATGCACCACCTCCGAACTGGCTACGGGTCGATGTATGTTTGAGCCAACTCTTCTCGCTTTTTTACTCAATGCAAGCCGTTTTAACAGAATGCACCGATGATTCAAAAAGTCGTCACACTTCTCGTACCTGGTCTTACCCCTTCTCTACTTTCTTTGCCTCCGTTACCGACCTCTGCAACCTCAAACCCCAATGTACCACTCAGTATCCCCTTGCCCCCCTCATCAATCCCCTTCGTTGCTGCGACATTCAGTCACGCATGTCCTACCAGAGCCCCAGGCGATCAAACCCACATGTACAGTGTGCTCAGCGCATTCTTCCATGGCCCAATCACTGGCGAAGAGAGGAAACGGCGCATGCAGCAGAGACTTGCTTGTACGTCCAGCAGCCATCTTTCTACATTGCTGTATACGCATTACGTCGTTTTTAGCAGAGAAGGCACACAATGAGGACCCCACGCAATTTCTTCTGTCTGTCGAGCAAATGATTGAAGATGACTACCCCATACCATCATATATGTCCGACACCTTCCAGAAGTCGCCAGGTTGGGTTGAGACACCAGAATACAAACCGGAACCTCTTGACGAGGGCGTTGACCTCCCGAAGCAAAGAATATACGCGCTGGACTGCGAAATGGTGTGTCTCAGCGGCGTCGATCTTCCGTGGGCTAACCGACGTCTAGTGCATGACCGAAGACGGCAAAGAGTTGACTAGGATATGTATAATTGATTATTACACCGGCATCGTGATATACGACCAGTTAGTTAAGCCATCGAAACCCATCACCGACTATTTGACCAGGTACCTGATCATTCTTAACTAATACTCATTGTTGACTCGCTGACATGCTGAAATAGGTGGTCAGGCATAACGGCCGAAGCACTTGCGCCTGTCACCACCACACTCTCCCTTGTACAAACCCATCTACTCCGCCTCCTCTCCCCTCCTCCCGCCAACCCTTTCTCCACCTCATCGTCGCCTCCATCTCCACCACCTCCAACCCCCATTCTCCTCGGTCACTCTCTTGAATCCGACCTCAAAGCTCTGAAGCTGTGCCACCCTTACTGTATCGATACTGCGATCTTGTATCACCATCCACGCGGACGACCGCTTAAACCAGGATTAGCTTGGTTAAGCAAGAAGTGGTGTGGAAAAGAAATTCAAACTCGAGGTGAAGGAGGCCATGACCCAGAAGAAGACGCTCGTGCTTGCCTAGACCTGCTCAAGAAGAAGGTTGAGCAAGGCCCTGGCTTCGGGGAATTCAAGGTCGACCACGAATCAATTTTTGAACGTTTGAAGAGATCGTCAAGGCGCGCGGGCGGCGGTGTTGGAAGCATCAAGTCAGCGGTTGTTGATTATGGCAACCCAGCGTTTATGCATGGCGCCAAAGCCGATACGACCATTGCTTGCAAGAATGATGATGACATACACAAGGGCATCTTAGATGCGCTGCCTTCGCATCAATTTATATTCGGTCGGTTCATGGGATTGGCAGACACGCTGGGATGTAGGTTACGTCTAGGGAACGCTGAGAATATCCTTCTAACAAGTTTCTGTAGGGACTACTCCGAAGCCAAACCCTGACGCTCCGCCACCTGAACCATCTCCGCCGCCGACACCCGAAGAAATTGAGGCGTCCCTCTCCTCCCTAAACACCCATTTAGCTACATTGCACTCTTCGTTACCCTCTCGGACAGCTATCATCATCTTCACCGGCCACTCCGACCCGCGGCGAATGGCAACCCTGGGTGCTCGCCGCTCCGCTTTTGAGACAGCGATCAGAAGCGGAAAGACTCCTGACCAAATTCCACCAGAAGCACAGTGGACTATGGCAGACGGCCGCGACCTCGAGGAAGAAGTGGAGAAGGCCAAGCGTGGCCTTGTATTCTTGGGCATCAAGCCCTGATTCTGCACCCTCTCCCGGATACCCTTAGGATACCCTCATTCTTCGTTCCACGTTTGTTGTTGTCATCGTATAGTGTGCTTTTTTGTACATCAGGATCACTCGTTGTCCCAGTCGAGTCCGAGAGCGTCTTGCTTTCCTCCCCTGACCGCTACTTCGACTGCTTCTGCTAGTGCACGGAGAGCTACTACGTCTTCTGGGAGTTGCACCTCAGGCCCCTGTTGTCTCTCGATATCTGTCCGTGTTACTCCTAGTGCACGTTGTAAAGCGTACTCGCGATCCGGGCCGCGGTGTTTGTCGATAGCGATTAGCTGTTCCTTTAAGTTAGGGTGTTCTATGAGTAGCTTGCGGATTTGCGACGACGTAGCTGTGTAGAGCGTAAACTAATGCCAAGCCGTATGAAACGCCTGGATCTACCTATTGCTTCGTATTGAGGCAACTGAAGTGGTTTGGGATCATCGCGTTTTAGTGGATCGGGATAGGCAGATTCCTCGGGGACGTAAGGCCAGTTTAAGGACGTGAGTGGACGCAAGGGCTTGGGATCGGCTACGTTTTCCTCCTCCTGCGTAGCACTCGGAGCTAGCGAACAAATTCGCGTCAAGGGATACCAATGAGTGAACAAGGTAGGCCGCACTTGATGGTCCAGCTGCACTCTCGAGTCTGGTAATTTCGTTCCGAGCTTCATTCGATGGTGCACATTTTTCTGCAGAGACAGAAAGACCGCTTATGGTTTGGAGTACCTGACGGAACGGCATAGACAGACCTTTGTGATTTTTGAAGCATGGCACGGAGCAGCTGCTCAGAGTTCAGGAGATCATAGTGAGGAGACGCTTAGGTGAACGACTCAACTATACTACAAGACATTGAGAACAAGTATACTTTGATTCTGTCTCATTGCAGATTTGACAAGTTGCACGCCGGCGGGGGGCCATGATGTCGCTGCTTCGACCAAGTGAAAGTGAGTGAGAACGATTGCGGCAACGGCCGGGCGTCGATCGCGTGATCGCGCCTTCTTGCCAAATGAGGCACCTCGAGGCGGCATTCAACCACATCGCAAACGCGTTGTACCAGCTACCACCTTTGACGTGGTACTATCCGAGATTTGGTTCGTTCCGGTGGCTATTTCTGCTAGCAGCACATGCACTACTTTATCCCAGCACGCAGTCCTCCCTCTTAGCAGCTGTGCCGTTTTTCGAAGTTTCGGGCTAGAGACCATCTTAAGCTCAACACGGAACTCCTGTTCCGACAGTCACATTATTCAATCGACAATAGGAACTGCACTTACTGATCAAGGTGCGTGTAAATTGGATGGAAGTACAAGCTAAGTATGTACTCATTGCGAACCTCTCAGGGGGCGCCTTCGGACCCGGTGAACTCTCGACTCAGCTTCTTCACCACCTGCAACCAGACCTTCTACTCCAATGTTTGTCAAATACCGCGCATGGCGAGGTTTGTGTGAGGTAACGAAGAAGGCGTAGCTCTATCAGGTGGCCAGGCCACGTATGCCAGCGCGACTTCCTTCATTTCGAAGATCAATGCTTCCTGTCTATGATATAAGGCCCTGTCACAGGAAATGCATAATTCTTAGCCCACCATGGGTAACGAACTCCTGGTTGGATCGTTATTGACCCTCTGGCTTGCATGTGCAGTCCATGGGGCAATATTTGATTTATCAGGCCTACATTGGACTTTGAAGAATCAAAACGGAACTATCGCAATTCCTGGTTCGGTTCCCTCACAAGCGCATCTGGATCTAGTGAAAGCTGGCATTATCACCGAACCTCTGCTAGGCATCAATGGTGAGCTTCGCACCTGTGTTCGCTTTCGAAGATTCAAGCATGACCTTTATTAGACTTCACGGAAAGATGGGTTGTGAACGAGAATTGGACGTATACTGCGGACATCACGCCCTTCCTCCAATCTCATAAACAGGATACCACGCTACTCGTACTCTATGGGATTGACACTATTGCGAATATCGTACGCAACATCCCTCTTAGTGGGTTATTCCCTATTGATTGTGTTAACAGACTCTAGCTGGACACCCCGTAGCTTGGGTGAACAACCAGTTTCGACAGTACACGTACGATGTCACCGAGTTCGTCAGGTCTCCCCTCCACAACGACACGAACATCACAGTCGCCTTCGAATCAGCCTGGTTTTACGGCTTGAATGTTTCTTCTCGACCAGACGCTGAGATCTTGCCTGCTGGTCTCTCGGGTGACGTTAGTCTTGGTCAATCATGCTGATCTACATGTCCTTACGCGGTAAACCATAGTTTGAATATCCGGGCGTCCGTCGATGGATAAGGAAGGTCGCCTCTGATTTTGGTTGGGATTGGGTGAATACTGTGTCTGACAGCGCCTACCTTTATTCACTCTATTACATAGGGTCCCGCATTTGTGCCGAGTGGTATTCACAAGCCGGCATACCTTGTTACGCTTCCCAGAGATCCTCGCGGACACGTCGAAATCGGTACGCCGCCCGTATCACCCCACGGCGACGTGTCTTCAGGTGGATCCGTATTCATCGAGGAATCTTCAATCGACATCTTCAAAGTTGGCCAGAGTTTCTCCGTACCACCCAATGAAAAGGCTGATTGGATACTCAATATCTCACTGGCGTTGCGCTCTCCGGTTGCTCATAAAGGAGCTACTATGCGATTATCTTTCCCCGAACTTAGGCTCAACTCCCGAGCATTCAGTCTTCCCACCTTTGGAGGCGACGCTAGCCATACGTTCTGGGTCGGCGCTACCTGGAGAATACCAGACTCTATACCCAAGCGCTGGTACCCTCACAATCTTGGAAATCCACAATTGTACAATTTGAGCGTTACGATAGACCTGGGGGGCGGAAGCTCCCTGGACTTCAATACGAGGACAGGCTTTCGTACTATCCAGCTGGTGCAATCTCCATATTCCAAAGAAGAGGTGGAACGTCGGGGGATCACTCCCGGTGACAACTGGCATTTCGAAATCAACGGAAAGGCGTTCTACAGTCTAGGGACGAACATCATTCCCTTTGATCCGTTCTATGCACGAACGTCTACGGAGCAAGTTCGATGGGTTCTAGAAAGTGCAAAGGCCAGTGGTCAGAACATGGTGTGTCGTGGTAGTCGTTATCAAAAGGGGCTGATGGTCACTCATCTATTAGCTTCGAATCTGGGGTGGAGGAACGTATCAACCTTCTAGTCCAAACGTTGCAGGGGGCGTATACGACTTCTACTCCGCCTGCGATGAACTAGGAATCCTGGCATGGTCCGAACTGATATTCTCAGACGCACTTTATCCAATCAACGATTTTATGCTGGAGACGATCGAGCCTGAGGTTCGCCAGAATGTGAGGAGAGTGAATAGGCATCCGAGCAATGTCCAGTGGGCCGGGGGCAATGAGATTGAAGGTATCGTAGTCTCGGCGAATCTATCACAAGGAGCGCCGGAAGGCAATCATCTCCTGAACGAGGTAGGCTACACCTGGGCTCAGTGACAGCCATGAATCTGATCGACAATAGTATGTTACCCTATTTCAAGATGTCCTATATAATGCCGTCACTTCGGAGACCAAGTCGGTCAGTCACCAACCCAGTCCTCTTTTGGCACTCGTGAGCTCATAGCCTCGTAGGTTGCCTACACGGATTGCTCTACGACCAAAGGCGTTCTCAGCCTTGATCCCTACGTACTGAGATTTGATAACGGTTCCTCTGATGCGATATACGGCAACTCAGGCAAGTGATCAAGGCATGCTCTTCGTTTCGGTTCTCAGATCTTGCCTCATAGAGCGTTACAACTACGATGCCGCCGTTGCCTTTGATTACCACACGTTTCCGTTGAGTCGGTTTGTGAATGAGTTTGGGTAAGGTTCGCGTCATGCATCATTGATCAATTCTAACAGTATTGCAGATTCCATTCAATGCCATCCTTTTACTCTTGGGAGGAAGTGCTTGAATCGCCAGAGGACTTCTTCTTTAACTCGACAGTGGTTACATCCAGAGATCACCATCCTCCTGCTGGCAATCTCGACTTCCCTAATCCCAACGGTATCGATGGCCAGACTCAGATGTCCGACGCTGTCAAGATGTGGCTCCCTACACCCTTTACATCAGATACGAACCAAACCTTTGCTCAGTGGTGCTGGAGTACTCAAGTATTCCAATCCATGGCTATGGTCGCTCAGGTTGCATGGTATCGGCGCGGTGCGGGCCAAGCAGAGAACAATCTGGGAGCGCTCGTCTGGCAGCTCAATGACATCTGGCAAGGCGTTAGTTGGTCTAGCATCGAATACTCTGGCCGATGGAAGGTGCTCCATTACGGCGAGACGGGCATCTTCTCCCCGGTCATCATCTTCCCATTCTGGGACGCAGCAAGTCAGCTGTTGGAGGTTATGGTCACTTCGGATCGGTTGGAAACTGTTTCAGGACAGGCTCAGTTGACCTGGTACGACTGGCATGGAAGGCAACTCCAAACGAGCAAGCACCAGTTCAATGTGCCGGCCTTGAATAACTCCCTCGTCTTCAACCAGACGGGGCTCAGCAACATACTTCCGAAGGGTCACGACCAAGCCGATGTATGGCTTCTTGTAAACGCCACGGCGCAAGTTGAAGGGCGGGCTGTAATCAGTGAGCAATATGTATGGCTCCGTTTGATCTAAGGGAGGACATGTCACTGACCTACTTTTAGTTCACGCCCACAACGCTCGCGAAAGCCAAGTTGGTTGATCCTCGAATTCAACTCACCAGTGGGCCGGACCTTACGTTCACTCTTTCGGCGAAGGGTGGTGTTGCTCCCTGGACATGGATGGATCATCCTTTTGGTAGCGTCGGGCACTTCGTCGATGCTACCACGGGTATACCAACCAACGGCTTCTATCTTATTCCAGGGACCGATAAAACTCGTAAGTCCCTACGAACTTCCCATCGTATTCCCGAACTCAAAATATCGATATCTAGTGAAATTCATCGTCAACCAATCTCTATCAAAGAATGGTATGCCAAAAGCAGAGGCATTCGTCGTTCGTTCCCTGTGGAACAACACTCATAAATGAATCATCAACGATTGTACCCTTGTAGCGGAAGCTCACTCCTGTCACTTGCATTGGTTTTTCTTACATGTGAATTGATTTGGTGTATCAGTAGTTCTAACTTGATTTTGCCTTAATTGCTTCACAGCGTGTCCGAAGGACTTCCTGTACTTATTCAAGTTCAACGTAGACACGAAGGCGCTTGACGAGGCAGTAGAAGACCAGGAATTCTACTTCTACTGCATGAGCACAATGGACGTGTTATACATGGTTCGAGGCATCGAGTCCGTAGGTCATTTACGTTGTCGCAGAGCAGTGATACCCTCTACTCAGGCCTTGTCGATGTCATTTCCCTTCACATTCGCAGACGTTCTGAACGGACACACTGAGCGTCTGGTCATAGGGGTACCCTTTAAGGGGCTTTGGCTGATACTCTCCGTCGGCCTACCATTGTACATATGCCAGTCTGATAATCTGTTTCCACCATGAACATTATGTCGGGCCATCGCGGGAAGGATGGGAGAATCATTCGAGTCAATTGGGCTCTGGCGCTGCCGCTAGAACTTTTCGTCCGAAGTGACCAATGGGATTCCCGGCGAGAAGCCACTCATTAGTAGTATCACGAGTAGTAGTTCTCGCCCACCAAACGTGATCAATACTTCTCAAATACTAGAAGATAACTGCTTGCTCGTATGGTATCAGTGCCCGTGAGTCTGGCCAGTTTGTGAGGGCCAAAAGTTTCAAGCGCTTCAGTATCGACCTTGACTGCCAATCAACTGAAGTATGCTGTGTGTCAGGCGAATACATATATGAAGGGGAGCCTGTTCAAATCACCTGCAGCTAAGCAAACAGCCAAGCTACACCCCGTACTCCAGTCTTCATGAGTATGCAGACCAAGTCGATCCTTGCAATCGCCGCTTACGTCTCCGTTGTATTTGCCTTGGGTGTGTACCACCCATATTGACCTTTGGACGGGCCCTAATATACGCGACACAGCGGTACCGGTATTCACGGCAGAGGGCGGGCAAGCAGTTGTCCAGAGGTCGGATGATTACTAGTAAGTTGACCCTACATATGTTCTCCACCGTGACTATTCACGAACAATGGCATTGCTAAGCTACAGCGGAGGCAGCAATCGGAACACCAATACGAACACCAATACGAACACCAATATTAACAATAATACAAACAAGAGTGGTGGCTACTACGGCTACAACTGCTACAAGGCGGAGTGATCTTGCTAGTCCTATGTACCAAGGTCGAGTTAGGCCCGTATGACACTTGATCTGTACCTCCCTTGTGTGCGATTCTAGGCACCTCTGGTTGAGCAATGCGAACGGTTGAAAAATAGTGCTAGTTACTGCCTTGGAGTCAGTCGTGTTAAAGGAGATATGTGGCTTCATATGATTGAAGTACTTGCACGATCTTGAGGGGAATCAAAGAGCGACACACTTCAGTGTTGGGAGTTGGTATCAAGTCCACCGCCACTCAAAATCGATGCTCCGCCTTCGCCTCCAAGAGCATCGCAAACGCGTTGCTCAACTTCTCTACTTCGCTCGCCTGGTTAAAGACTGCCTTGATGGGGCCATTGCCTTGTAATGCAATGTTCAAGTTGATATGACGTAGCGAACCGTGCTTGTAGAGCCGTTGCAAAACATTGGTCATTGGTCAGAACTTGGTAGTCGATGATGTCGGGGAATCTTCGAACATAGTGGAGGTGTACGGTTATGCTGATCGTTAGTCAACGAAGTTCGTTAGGAAATGGAAGGTTGTTGATGCAATTTTGGATCCAGATGACACATCGAGAGCATGAAGTGCTCTCAGATACATCGATTATCATATAAGAAGGCCGAATATATTCCCCAAACTCAGGGACGGTATCATCAGTCGGCACTGTAGAGATACCAAAAGACCCAAAGGATTGAAACATCAAATACAGCAAGTGGAATCTCGCAGACACGCACTTCTTCTGGTAATTCTCGAGAGCCCCGAAGGAATCCACATTGGCGGCAAGCGCCACACCTTCTTGGCTCGAGTGGCACCAAGAAGCACATGTTGGACATCCGGACATTCAATGTAGTGTTGTCGCAAAACGTCGTGGCCTGTTCCGATAAATTTGACAGTGTGGTCCATATGTAGGACTATCCTGTCGGTACTGGACTGTGTTCTCTCTGGGAAATAAATGGAAGTAAAGGATAACCTCTCGAGCGTAGGAGAGAGGACGGAAAGGAGGTGGATTGATCGAGAGTCCGATACACCAGCCAGTAGGAAGAGCTCCCGAAGAAGAGGGGCGGCCAATAAGGTCAAGATCGCACTCCAGAGGGCCTGTGAGTTTATGGACTGTCCGAGAAACGTAGTCTACTCAGATTCTTCATGGAACCAAAGCATGTGGTAACCCAATCCGCCGGCTCGTCGCCAACACCACTCCACACAAGGTCGACTTGTAGAATATATGGTGCAAGATGAGGGGCGTCAAAACGGAGGAAGTAAAGCCTCTCGTTGAGGTCTATGCATAGCTTGCGAAACATCCCAATCAGGGAGTTTCAAGGCAGCTATACACAACGCAAACGTCTCCGAGGAAGCCAAATTGCACGCCGCAGAACGTTGTACTTACAGTCGACGTCGAATCAGGCGGCTACAACGATGGTAACATTCACCTTCGATATGAAGACCAAGGTCAGTAGCTACTTTGTCGTCTTCTAGGTGAGGCTATCGCTCGAGGAGACTTTGACTACATTTGTAGGTTACAGCGTTGAGCGCTGAGCAGCCTGACCTTAGACCGTCTCACTCGACGATGAATCAACTACTGTCAGACCTGTGTCTCTAAGGAAGCTAAACAACGTGCTCAATATTACATGAATACGTACGGCGCTACCATCGTCGTTCAATTTGATACACATTACAGGTGTCGGTCACCAGGTGCATCTAGACTGAGTGCTTTTGTATTGTTTTCGATCTAACCTCACCTTAATCGCTTCCCGTTGCGCTCGAAGGACATCCTGGACTTATTCAAGTTCAGACACTGTAGACATGAAGTCACTTGACGGGAAAGTAGAAGTCCATCTATTCTGCTTCTAATAAATCAACACGATGGCAGGCTATGCATGGTTCGAGTCATTCAATCATCCAAGTTTGATTTAGTCGAGGATTTGGAGGTGCTTCCTCGTCTAGGCGTTCATTCACAGGCAATCCAAAGTATCGCGCTATATCAGCGCCACAACATTGAAGCTTTACGCGCGCAAACGGTGGGTCTGGTAGTCGGTGGTCTCTTATCGCAATTAAGGATGCCATAGGAGAAGCCCCTCTAAGTTGCCTGATGCTCTCAGCCTGCCTACCATGCTTACATGTGGACCAGACCAGTTTGATTATACAGTTGCTGCCATGCAACACCATCATGGGAAGAATGTGAGAAAAATTCGAGGTACTGAGGTTCTGGAGTTGCCGCTAGGGCTGTTCGTCGGTCCCCGGTGAGAAGTTCGTCAGTGGCACCCCGAGGAGTAGTTCTGAAGCTTACGAGCTCGGAAATTACTCCTACTCTGCAAATGCTAGAAGGTACTACATGAGTTCGTATGGGTCTGGCTCTTTTAGGGTGGTCAGAGATCCCAGTGCTTCGAAGGCGACGTTGAACCACTGATCACCTGAAATATTCTGGGTGTCAGTGAGTACGTATATAAAGGGGGGATCCTGTTCAACTCACCTACAGCTCAGCAAACAGCCAAGCTACACTCGATACTCCAAGTCTTCAACAATATGCAGACCAAGTCGATCCTTGCAATCGCTGCTTACGTCTCTGTTGTATTCGCCTTGGGTATTTCTCTCGTATTGGCCTTTGTCCGTGCCCTGATTGGTGCAACACAGCAATGCCGGTAGTCGAAACCGAGCAGACTGGCGAGCAAGCCAACTCGGCCTATGTCCAGAGGTCGGTTGATACCTTGTAAGTCGATTCATCCAGCGTTGTCCTCCGCAAATGCTCATGAGACACCGCGACATTTTAAGGTATAGGCCTGTAGCTGCTGGCGGGAACCACAACGCAAATGGTGGGAGCTACAACAGCGGGAACTACAACACCAACAAGGGGAGTGGGTCTAACGGGAACATCGGCAACGGCGGCAGCGCCTAGTGATCTTCCAGCTGGGTGTCGAGATACTCGTATTGCGTCCCTACCACTGTCAGTGTATCGAGGTCGGGTTTGACCTTATTGACTCGATCTGTACCCCCTCTGTGGGCAACACGAGACACCTTTGATTGAGCGGTGAGAACAGTTGAGGAAGACGCGCTGAGCACGTACATCATTAGGCGATTGTGCTCTCTACGAAGTGGCATACGGCTCAGAAGCGTTAATTGTCCGTTTCCGGGTGAACATCCACATGGGTATCATATCGCTCGCATGGCCCCAAGAGGCGAGAAATTCAAATCTGTTATTGAGTAGGAATTCTGGCGATATACGACTCTCCTCACTCCTGATCGCCCCTAGTCATTACGAGTCACTACTACGTTCCTTGCTCTGTATGTCGTAGTGCCTGTAGGGCCAGGGCTTCCAGAGCTCCCTTCCATCTGTGAAGGTTTGATAAGCTGCGTAGACAAGAGGTATTGATACACCGGCGCGCACCTGCAAGTTGATAATCCTATATACCCCAAAAAGGAATTGGTTCCAAAGGTGTGACGAGACGACAAGGGCTAGAAATACTCACAGCCACAAAGCCTTTCCAATGAAGCCTTTCCCAAATTGCGTCGCCCGCAAAGTGTTATCCATGAAGAAGTCGATTCGGACGTCTGCTCCGTTAGACTCTGGCTTAAGGACAGCTTTGAGAGAGTGGAATGACAGATCGGCCGGCCAAGCAACGAGGTCTGAGCGGACAACGGAGGAAGTGTTGAATGTATTAAACCAGTTGTCGTTAGTGCCTTTCCATTCGCCGATGTCTGCTTCGGGAGGCCAGCTGTTTACTGCCTGAGAAATAGCCTGTTTACAATATACAGTAATAGCGGATTGAATTTACGTACAGTCACCGTAAAGGCAATCGAGCAAAGTGTTAGCTTCGATTTCGGAGGATACGAACGGTGGCACTTATCAAAACGCAGGCCATGTGCCTCTCGCAGTGGGGGCACTGAACTCGCCGGAGATTGTGTAGCCTGCTGTAGTAGTAACCGTAATTTGAGACTTAGCGTGAATAGCTCCACTGATTGACTCAGCAATAAGTGCCCCTCTTAAGGAAAATGAACAAAAGGATGTTACCTGGCGTAATGTATAACAGGGTGGGGATCTGCCGAGCTGGTTGGAGGTGATGCGTTAGAGGTTGGTGTCGCGATAAGGCTGAGCGTGTTAGAAGCAACGTTAATATGACTGTGGTCAGTCGAGCTTCCTCTCATCCGGGCACCTTCACATGGACATTGTCATGTATAATTCGCGGCGTCGATACATTACTTACTGCCATTGTGGTCGGATCCCCAGGGATAGAGGTAGTTCCAGAAAGATTCGAAGGTGGAGACGGAGGAGAACGAATTGGAAGGGATGACAGTGGTGTCCGCCGCGACGAAGGCGGGGGAAATGTGCAATCCTAAAGCGAACACAAGTACGAGTGAATTGACAAGGCTGCAAGTGCGATGTGAGTGGTCATTCTTAGTAGGGAGTCAGGGGGCTCACCTGTGCATGGTAGCTTTCTGAAAGCCTCGAAGCTAGTGCGTCAAATTTATACTGTAAACTGGACAGCATGGCACAGTCATCTGCTCTCTGGTTCGATGAAATCTGCGGCGAAACAAACTACGCCATCCAAGAAGCGAAATGCCACGGTACCGAAAATGATTGGATGATGGGCCGTCCGAAGCACAGAAGGACACCTAGTGACTACAATCAACATGAAATCCTTGTTTTCTCTTCCTTGTGGTGGAGAAGAACGATCCGAATGGATGGCCGGTGATCCGATACGGCCCGTCATGAGCAGCGTATAAGTTTTTCAGCAGAGAGTAGTTGGCGGCTCAATCTACGGTGTTTCCAGTGAGAAAATATGACCGGGAAGGGATGAAGATAGTCGCAAGTCCTGCTCTCGAGTCGCAGTGGCCCCCGCTTCGCTCCCATTAATTCGATGGGAGTGGTCCCACGATGTTTATAGTTGAACACTGAGTGTAGAATGCCAATGCAACTCGCCGGAAGCAACATCTCCCAACGGTAGGCATATTGGAAACATGAACGAAGTTGGCAAGCAGCGAGAGGCACCTTACGCTAAGGCTTGTGACGATCAAATGCGGAAGGTATTTCCCACAGTCCGAACGTCCGTCAACGATTCAATATCCAGTTTTGATGTTACACCATCGTGTCCGCTGTACAATGCTCTTTATTTCATGAATAACGAATCTCGAGGGCCCCAGTCACTCCATACCTCACGAACCAACCAACAGGCACGCAAGATGTCTTTTACGACGACGAGGATGTCCGTAAGCAGCATCGCGCTGAAGCAGGGCGAATCTGTGGACGACAATGGCAGAGCCATCATCCCCCCGGACATGCTTTCATCGCCCTCGAACGGCGACTTTGCCATAGCGCCGTGGTTGCAGACGAATGACGAACCGGTGCGTGCCTCCGTGTACTGTGCCTGAAAGGGGGAGGGGACGAAGCCGCGCCGCGACATACTCACTGCTCTTTCGATAGCCAACGCCGCCCCCAAAGACTCCCCGGAGCATGGGATTCGCCCCAAAACCCTCGTTCTCCTCCTTCAACTCGCTCAGACAAGCCAGCGTCACCTCGCTTCTCCCCCAAAGACACCGTTCCAGCGAGTCTAACAGTATAGGTGAATTGACATATCCCCCGGACTACGCCTCGACACAGAGCCTGCTCATCCCCCCCGAATCAACGCGCAAGTCGAAGCCATCTGTGTTCTCGAACTTTCTGAAGAAGAGCAAGAGCAAGAGCCGGCTACGCTCGAGCTCCTCCGAAGACCCTCTGGCATCGACGCTCCCCCCACCGCTGCCTGAATACGTGGCGTTCCACCCTGTTCCGATACCACCGAGCCCGACGTATTCGATACAATCACGACCGCAGACGCCGAAGAAAGACAAGAAGACGAAGCGGAAAGGCACTGGGACGCGCCCGCCTTGTCTACCTCCGAAAGAGGCGAACGGGTCTCAAAACGAAATAACGCTCGACACTAATCTGGACCAGATGGACGGTATCATCGACCCCACCCTCCTACCTGGTCTTGCAACGAACAACGACAACAGTTCGCCCAGCAGTGCCTTTGATAGTCATGCACCCAGCATCAACAGTCTGCATCACTCTGACTACGGCAGCACGACGCGCCCCTCGACTGCCCCGTCGTTCAGCAACCCCTTCCTGCCGATCTCGGAGTCTCCCAAGAAGCGACCGCCGGTGCTCGACATCCGCAAAGTCTCCCCCACGTCAATACCCCCACGCACGAGTTCCATTGGCTCGAAGTCTGACATCCCGCCCGCACCAAGCGCCGAGCCTGACATGAATGATCCATCGTGGACGGCGCCAGAAAGCTGGGCTGTGGGAAAGGAAGGGGAGGACTCCGTTGGCCCGGATTATTCGTCGGAGGAAGACAGCGCGGGCGGCGACAAGAGATCGATGCTGAGTCCGAACCCCAGCGTGAACAATGCACTCGCTGCCGCGAAGAAGGACAGACGGAGAACGGTCAAATCCCTTCGACTATTGAAGCCCGAGAAGATGTTCAAGATTCGGATACATCGTGCTACGGGGCAATTCCATATCGTAACAATAGGACTCAATGCGAACGTTGCGACTCTGACGACTGCGTTAAGTGGTAAGCTATTGCAAGGGGATCAAGATATGCATAGGCTGTATCTGAAAGAGAGGGGGAGAGGTGCGTGTGTACATACCCCTTGATACGCGATACCTCATAGACGGCTAGAGCGGGTAATGGGTCAAAAGGAACGTCCAGCAGATATATTTCGTCGGCGACTTGAACAGGCGGGTTATGACGCTGCTGACGGTCTTGAAACGCTTGGCGAGGACGACATGAGCTTCCTGCTCAAGTTTGTGTATAAAAGTCAACTTCTCGGCCCTGCGGTCCGTTCAACTTCCTCCCAAAAACTTTAATACCATAACTTACATATCGAATGTAGGAAGAAGATCTTACTTTCGACGGTTACGAACTCGTTGACTTGACCGGTCGAAGTTTGCGCACGATCCCGGTTGCCCTGCACCAACACGCCGATGAAATCATCTCCCTCAAGCTGTCGCGAAATCCCATGCTCGAGATCCCGCTAGACTTCATCCAGTCCTGTACGCAACTGCGGGAGCTTCGGTTGTCCAATATGGCCATGAAGAAAGTCCCGCAGAGCGTCCGGCATAGTCTAACCTTGCGCCGACTGGATCTTTCCTGTAATCGCATCGTCGATCTGGACGACGCGGGTCTGGACAGGATCCCCGAGCTCATGACCATCTTCGCGCAGAACAACCGCATGGAAAAGCTCCCGTGGTACTTCCCCCGCCTGCGCATCCTCACCACCCTCAATATCTCGAACAACAAATTCCAGACTCTCCCCGCGGTCGTCAGCGAGATGACGAGCCTCACCGACCTCGACATCTCCTTCAACATGATCTCCGAGCTCCCCGACGAGATTGGGCAGCTGAAGAATTTGGGCCGCTTCATCATCGTGGGGAACCAGGTCTCCAGGCTGCCTGCCTCGTTCGGCGAGTTGGTGGGCCTGGGGATTCTGGATTGCCGGCGGAACCAGATTTCGGACTTGTCGATTGCTTGTACGCTGCCGAAGTTGGAGAAACTCAGCGCCGATCATAATGCGCTTCATGGATTCGACCTGGCTTTGGGGCCGTGTCTAACAACGCTGGACGCGTCGCACAACGAAATCACGCAACTATCCCTCCTCCACAGTTCTCCGACGCTCGCACAGAATCCCCAATACGCGCTCATCTCCCTCGACATCTCCCATGCGAAACTCTCATCTCTGGAAGACCAGGTGTTCTTGCAGCTCTCCTCTCTCCAGGTCCTCAAGCTCGATTACAATTCCTTCCGCTCCCTCCCCGAAACCCTGGGCGAACTCTCTCGCCTCGAGATCCTCTCGTGCTGCGACAACAATCTCGACTCCCTCCCGCAAAGTATAGGAAAGCTGCAATGCCTAGAGCTCCTCGACGCGCACAACAACAGCCTCATCGAGCTCCCCGCCTCGCTTTGGAACTGCGCGAGTCTGACCAAGATCAACGTAACCTCGAATTTGCTTGGCTCGTGGCATGACCCCCCGCCCGTCCTGTTTTCACTTCAATCACAGAGCATGATGATGTCGTCGTCTTTCTCGGGGGATTCCCTGTCTATTCGCGGACCCACAGATCGGAAACCCTCCACTGCGGGGTCTACCGATGGCCCTGGCTTACCCCTACCTCCCCTCGCCTATTCCCTCGAGAAACTCTACCTCGGAGAGAATCGCTTCACCGACGACGTCCTCGACCCCCTCACCATTCTCAAGAACCTCCGCGTCCTTAATCTGTCGTTCAACGAAATCCAGGATATGCCCCCGACGTTCTTCAAGGATCTGACCAAGCTGGAAGAGTTGTACTTGAGCGGTAACAAGCTCACGAGTCTGCCTACGGAGGACTTGAACCGGTTGAAGAAGCTGTCGGTGCTATTCCTGAATGGGAACAGGTTGCAGACGCTGCCGCAGGAATTGGGTAAAGTGCAGAGTTTGACCGTTCTAGATGTTGGGAATAACTTGTTGAAGTATAATATCAACAACTGGGAGTTCGATTGGAATTGGTGAGCTGATCATCAATTTTGCTGATTCGTCCTATGACGCCTAACATCAAACAGGAACTTCAACAAGAGTCTCAAGTATCTCAATCTCTCGGGCAACAAGAAGCTCCAGATCAAGTCAGACATCGTGAAGGGTCATTCAACGCGAGAACGACCCAGCCTCGATCGTTCCATCATCAGTCGACAGCGTCTCTCCGGGTTCACCGAGCTTACCCAACTTCGCGTTCTTGGGCTCATGGACGTTACGATCACTACGACAGGAATGAACGGGGCCGTCGATATCCCCGACGAAAGCGAGGACCGCCGCGTCCGAACCTCGTCGTCCACCGTCAATGGAATGCCGTACGGTATCGCTGACACAATAGGGCGCAATGAGAACCTCAATATGCTGGATCTTATGCAGGAATTCCGGGGCAGCAATGCGGGCGAGGCCGTCTTTGGCATGTTCGGCCATGCCCATCCTCCCAAACAACTTCCAGCTGGCCCTGGGTCGAACAAACTAGCAAGATATCTACGGGACAATTTCCTGACTGTCTTTCAGAGTTATCTCGCTGCTCTTCGACTGGATAGACATGCTGGCATCCCCGATGCTCTGCGAAGAACGTTTCTGCGGCTGAACAAAGATTTGCATGATTCTTTGTTCTCCGTAACGTATGGGGACCGCAAGATGTCACAGGCCTCTGGTACTCATGTGAACAATATGGTTCTTCCCGCTGGCTCTGTGCGCAATGGAGCTTCAGGGATTGTCCTGTACTTTGTCGGTAGGACGATGTACGTTGCGAATGTGGGGAACGCTCTGGCGGTTGTTTCGAGACACGGTGGCGCCCAGCTAGTGTCGCGCAAACACGACCCGTTCGACCGTAAAGAAACTGCTAGAATACGAGCTGCGGAGGGTTGGGTGTCGCCACCAGGACTCGTCAACGACGAAGTGGATGTCTCTCGATCTTTCGGATTCTATCACCTCCTGCCAGTCGTCAATGCTCGACCCGACGTCGTTACCTGGGAGCTTTCAGAACAGGATGAATTCGTCATCGTCGGGAACCGTGGCCTTTGGGACTACGTCTCTTATCAGACCGCCGTCGATATCGCGCGTTCCGAACGAGCCGATCCTATGATTGCCGCTCAGAAGCTTCGGGACTTCGCTATTAGCTATGGGGCGGAGGGCAGTATGATGATCATGGTGATAGGCGTCGCTGACCTCTTCGACGATTTCCCTACGAGGTCGAGACTGCCGACACTGGAACAGTTACCCGAGACGTACCAATCGAATTCAAGACGAAAGCAAAGGGGAGGGATTGCTGATCGTAATATTTCGAGGCTCGACGGAGAAGTTCCTGCGCCCACCGGCCACCTCGCCCTCGTCTTCACAGACATCCGAAATTCCACCCACCTTTGGGAAGTCAATCCCGGGATGCCCACAGCCATGCGATTGCACAACAACCTACTACGGCGTCAATTGCGTTTCTGTGGCGGATATGAAGTCAAGACGGAAGGCGACGCCTTCATGTGCTCTTTCCCGAATGTGCTGTCGGCCGTATGGTGGTGTTTAACTGTTCAGGTCCAGCTACTCCAGGAACAATGGCCGCTGGAGATATTGGAGTGCGAAGACGGCAAGGAGGTACATGATTCGGAGAAGCGGCTAGTTGCGCGGGGGTTATCCGTTCGCATGGGAATTCATTGCGGGCACCCGATTTGTGATATGGACCCAGTCACCCATCGCATGGACTACTTCGGCCCAGTCGTAAATCGTTCAGCACGAATCAACTCCAACGCACAAGGCGGGCAGATAATGTGCAGCATCGATGTTATTCGGGAGATCGAGGCGAAGATTCTTGATAACGGTGCACCTACAGAGTATTCTGATCTCCAACCTGTGCAGGCCATCGAGGCAATTCGCCGCATGGGAGTCGTCATCGTTCCCGTTGGTGAGGTGAAACTCAAGGGATTGGAAACCCCTGAGATGCTATCCATGATATATCCTGCGGGACTAGAAACCCGACAGGGTCTGGTCACCGACGCAGGCATAGCCTTGAACGCATCGACTTCACGCGTTCAATTCAGCGCCACGCAAATGCGCGAGCTCGGCATGTTATGTCTTCGGTTGGAAGCCCTATCCACTTCTCGCATCTTCCGCCCGCTGCCCGATCGCAAAGCCAGCATCCAAACTCTCAGTGGCGAGGATGAGAACATGAACGAAGATTCCCCTTCCAGATACGTATACGGGAACCCACATCTCCTCTTACCATCAGTGAATGATAAAATGCCCGATAACGATCTTATGATGATCCTCGACTCACTCTCTACCCGGATCGAGAATTCGCTAGCCGTCATAGGTCGCACGATGTCTCCTCAAGCAGACGTGAAGTCTCTCGTTAGTACGTTGTCAGAACACGGTCTCGATGAGCGGACGTTGCAGCAGTTGCTTTCCTTGTTTTCGGATACTCATGCCATTACCTCATGACCACAGCATCCATTTTTATTCTCTGCTCTGTATTCTATCCATATGCTCTAGATTATTTATTTATCTCTCCATGTTTCAATGTTGACACAGCTATGCAATGTATTGTACAACCAGGATATACATTTCGAATCCTCATTTAGGTGGGGGGCATGCCCGACAAGCTGCAGACAAGTCATCACCAGCAACCAAAATGATATTCTCTCAGAGTAACTACGAAAGGTGTTCATAGGATCCTTCCTCGCGATTTGGAGGCATTAGCTCGATTTGGATGCGGTGGAATAAGGATATTGCCTGCCAAGTTGGCTCTGGGGCTCCTGATTGAACAGAGGCAGACTTAAATGGCAATGAACGAGCATGGACCACGCTATTGAGAACGGATACCTTCGTGGAGCGGTGACCGAGAGTAAGTCACTAAACCCTTCGTATTTTGGGGTAGGGTAATCATGATTGATTCACCCAAAGCCAAATCAAATGTCTGTTTGTTTGATGTCCCAGACTTCAGCGCAGCTAGACTAGACCGTCAGCGAGGCGTTGAATCAACTGGTCATTGGTCAGTATGGTACAACGGGATCTGAACTCGAAAAACTGACCGTAACAATGCTCCTTCAAGCCTCACACTCTCAATCATTCTCTCACATATACTAATTACTTGATATGATCATTCGAGCATGTGCTCTGAATGTGCTGAGTCCTCATAATTGGATATTCACATTCAACCCACTGTAATGAACGGCATAACGAACTTGTTTTCCGTTCTACGGTACGGCGGCCCGTGTGTACTACTTGAATGAGTGTCGATTCCGAGAGTATATCAGGCCGAATCGCCTCCCTCAATACGATACCGTTCGTCGACATCCTGAGTCTACGTCCTCGTACAGCGCGTTGGTTGTGAAGTGATTGGGGCAAGGCTGGGGACCTCAATATTAGGAACTCATGGAATATGTGTGCCATGGAGCCAAGGTAACGGATAGTAGATCGTTGACGGAGTAGACTTCGAAATCTCTTGCATGGGACCCCTGGGAAATAGAATCCTCATTTGTGCATAATTGCATTTCCCTTTTTTAGGGTTACTTCTTAGTCCAAGTCCTTGAAGCCCACAACCTGCAGGCAGCATCTGCCTTCGATACATTTGCCTCCGACAGAATTGCGAAGGCAAATCCAATGCAAAGTGCACCACGGCGTAGGAGCTCACTCGCATTGAGACGAACGATCCGGACGGATGGTATGTGGTCTAATGCGGCCCGTCGTATCTAGCCCATGAACTTTTCAGCAGAGAGGAACTGAACGTGAACGCTCATTTTACGGTGTTTTACTGGAAAGTCTGGCCCTGCTTCAACAGAAAACGTAGCAAGGATCTCACGTTTGCTCATGGTCACTAGGCGTCTTTCCATGCTTCTAAGGTACTCACATTGTACCCGCAGACTCGATAAATTTATCGCACTCGTATTCGCTCTGGGATCGCACGCTGCCCCCGCCTTCATCGCGGCGAACACTACTGTCATCCCGTCAAACTCGTTTTCGTTGGTCTCCACCTTCGAATCGTTTTGGAACTACCTATATCCCTGGGGGTCTGAGAATGAGAAGAAGTTCGACTGATAACAGTCATATCAACGTCGCTTCAAACACGCTTACTCTCATCGCGACGCCGACCTCCAATGCATCACCTCCAAGCAGCGCAGCTAATCCACACCCTGCTATTCACTACGCCAGGTAATGCCTTCCGTCCTCTGTCCCCCCACAAAGGGGATCACTAATGTTGTCAATCAGCAGTATACCACTTCGTATAGAGCCCAAGTTCCTAATGATGTACGTGCTCAGCGCGTCTTCCTCAACCGTTCTCACCGCTCAATCAAATGTGTCTTGTGTTGCCCACAGAGGGGGTACAGATCGAGTCAATAAGGTCAAACCCGACCTCGATACACTGACAGTGGTAGGGACGCAATACGAGTATCTCGACACCCAGCTGGAAGATCACTAGGCGCTGCCGCCGTTGCCGATGTTCCCGTTAGACCCACTCCCCTTGTTGGTGTTGTAGTTCCCGCTGTTCCCGTTTCCACCATTCGCGTTGCGGTTCCCGCCCGTAGATATAGGCCTATAGCTTTAAATTTTGCGGTGCCGCGTGAGCGATTGCGGAGGACAATTTCGGATGGGACGACTTACAAGAAATCAACAGACCTCTGGGCAACCGCCACTTCAGCTTGCTCGCCCGTCTGCTCGGTCTGGATCACCGGCGTCGCTGTGTTGCACGATCAGGCCACGGACAAAGGCCAATACGAGCGAAGCGTACCCAAGGCGAATACAACAGAGACGTAAGCAGCGATTGCAAGGATCGACTTGGTCTGCATATTGTTGAAGACTTGGAGTATCGAGTGTAGCTTGGCTGTTTGCTGAGCTGTAGGTGAGTCGAACAGGATCCCCCCTTTATATACATACTCACTGACACCCAGAATATTTCAGGTGATCAGTGATTCAACGTCGACTCCGAAGCACTTAGTTTTCTGACGGCCACAAAGGAGTCTGGCTCATAGGTATTAATTCGCTAGGGCATTCATTCTATACCTTCTAGGACTTCTTGGTAAGAGTAATTTCCCGAGCGCGTAAGCTTCAGAACTACTCCTCGCTGCACCACTGACGAACTTCTCAGCGGGAACCGACGAAAGCCCTAGCGGCAAATCCAGAACCTCACCGCCTTGAATCGTTATCACATTCTTTTCACGATGGTGTGGCATGGTGGCAACTGTATAATCAAACCGGTAAGCATGTAAGCTTCGGAGAGCATCAGCCACTGGCATTCAAAGGCAACTTAGAGAAAGGGGCTGCTCCTATTGAGTCCCTCATCGCGAAAGGAGGTCACCGGTCATCAGTCAGAATTCGACCAGCACACCCGCCGTTCACCAAGACATTGAACTAGACACTGAACTTCTAGTTTTCTCGCTACTTTTCCGTGCGCAAAGATTCAATATTGTCGCACTCTATGAGCGCCATACCTCGGCTTGTCTGTGAATGAACGCCTAGACGAGGAAGCACCTCCAAATCCTCGACTAAATCTAACTCGGGTGGCACTGATTGAATGACTCGGACTATGCATAGCCTGCCGTCGTGTTGATGTATCAGAAGCAAAATAAATCGACTTCTACGGCCCCATCAGTTCATGTTCAGTGTAATGAGTCCAGGACGCCCTTCGAGCACAACGGGAAGCGATTAAGGTGAAATCGGATTAAAACCGATACAAAAACACTCAGTCTAGATGCACCTGGTGACCGACACCTGTAATGTGCATCAAAGTGGGCGACAATTGTGGCGAGAGACGTGATACACGGTGACATATATTGACAACTAATGATACAAGGTGCTTTGCTTTCACAATCCCTTGATGGCCTGTAGCTATAATAATCTTTCTCAATCAAAATCGACGGATTTACTTAGCGCTTGGTTATTGATTACATACTTTATCTTATCTACGAAATGCCACCTACATCCTTTCTTCTCTTCCTACCACTCGATGTCTGCTTCACTGACTCCCGATTCCTCCAGCTCCGTCTCCATCGACCCGCCAAGTCTCCACCAAAATACCCTCGTCCCCGGCGCAAAAGACTGGTTCAGTAGTGTATTGGCAAATTTCCTGTTCAAATACATCGTCTCGTATAGTCGCATCCGAATTTCTTTTGCGAGGAGGTGCTAATAAGTAACAGGAACTACATAGACCAATACACAGCTGCTGTCGTTTGTTCAGCTCGTCCAGGCCAGGCTCAACCGAAGGGCTAGGGAATCTTTTGCTTCAGCCGCGGAATAAGCTGACCTTCCCGGCAAAACACAACTTGAGTTATTCGCAGTCGAACCATGCCATGATTCAAATCGACGTATGATTGCAAGTTCGCGAACGGCACCGTCGTCCCTGACGTACAAACCACGGTCCACTCGTCAATACGATTCCTTTCCACTCACCGCGTCGACCTCTGTGTTGACTTCTCTTGGATCATGCCTCCTCCTCCTCCTCCTCCTCCATGGGTACCGTCGCCGCGGGGAATTCAGCACGACCACTTCTTGTTCTTGTCATCACTAGAAGGGATCAGCTTGGAGCCCATGTCTGATCACTCCCTCTTACACTGAGTCGACGTCTCTTTCTGCGTTTCTATCGCTGCACGTCCATTTCTTGTTCTTATCATCGCTGGGAGCAGTCAGCTTGAGGCATGTGTCTGATCCTTTCTGAAAGCATTTCACTTACACCGAGTCGAGCTCTCTCTGAGAAATGCAGCGGCACACAGTCAGAAAGGTTGAATGGTGAAGTCAGTCAAAAGTAGGCGCGTACCGTGGCTCTGGGCACGGCGAGGGCCGTTGAGAGAGTAGCATAGACAACTAGGGCGGCGAATATAGAGAGCTTCATATTTGCAGAGAGGTATTCAAGCGGTAGACGGTGGAGTTGTTGATAGTAGGGCGATGGAGATAATAACGCTGGGATGCGCTACTGTTCATAGCGAGTAAAGAGGGTTTATATATGCTCAAAAAGAGGGCAGAGGGCTCGAGAATAAACTAGTAGTCAGAGGGCTAGAGGTGACCCGCGGGTGGAAGAAGACAAGGTTGGTATAGGAGACCTCCTGACTCCCTCCTGAGGCCTCGAGGTGCAATCCGAGAAGTGGAGAAGGCTTGGGATTTATACCAAAGCATACTAGCACCAACGCGATGCTTTTCTGATGCTCTATAGATGTGGAAGTTAGGATATTCCAGATGGGACTGGACAAGGAACGAACGAGTTCATTTGGGCTTTCTACAGTGTATCAGTGCCGTGACTAACATCAATGCCATGCTTTCTGCTGACCTATGGGTGGTTACTTTAGTTGGTGTGACAACATAGGGTCCTCGAACTAATACAAAGGAACGGTCATTTTTCTTTGGGAGCACTACAAGCAGTTAATCGTAGATTATAGGAATGTCCAGATCGTTCTCCACATGGCGCGTCGTGTCGTATTTCTCCTTCGTCCGCCGCTCCAGCGCCCATTCCTTTATTCTTTCGAAGTCCCTGCAACGGTGTACGACGCTGCCTTTCGGGAAGGCCCGGCGTACTGCTGCGTCCCATTGCCATACGATTGTGCTGACGTCTGACGAGCACATCAATGACTGGCGGATGCTGTCGATGCAGTGGTTGATGTGCTCCGCGGTGCTGGTGTCGTCCATGCGCATGTCGGGATAGTGGTCGGGATAGAGCGCTTTGCGGATTTGATTCTAGCAATTCAACTACGATTAGATAGCTCCATTGGTTACGTCAGAAGAAGACAATGTCATGTACCAAACAGTGTATTTCGTGGAACACGTCGAGTTCGATGATGAAGTTCCCCTCGTCGCCCGGAATCTCTTCGGTGCGGTTGGGAAGGCGGGCAGCTTGGGACCTTGGGATTCGGGAGATACCAACTTGTAGGTGCGGCATCAGCAATTCGAGAGCAAAGGGAATATCGTTCGTGTAGCGTACAGTCGTAGAGGCCCGCCCAGCGAGCATCGAGCTCCGCAGAAGGGGGAGCTTGGAACGGAGAAATATCCCCCTCGAAGCCGTTGAAGAAACGGTAGTATTTGTATGAGATGGCATCTTGGGCAGGCGCTAGGCGTTTGGTTAATTGTGAGCGTATTGAGTCTTGCCGCCTAGTTGGTAGTAGCTATACGAACTCACAGTATAGCCACTTT
Organism: Pleurotus ostreatus; assembly: GCF_014466165.1. Classification (NCBI taxonomy): domain Eukaryota; kingdom Fungi; phylum Basidiomycota; class Agaricomycetes; order Agaricales; family Pleurotaceae; genus Pleurotus; species Pleurotus ostreatus. The sequence continues at coordinate 541,969 of NW_023503160.1, read as the reverse complement.
TCTTCTCGTTGAACGTATAAATTACTCGCCAAGATAATGAACAATGCCGTCAAAGCACATGTTTGTGCAATGATGATATACCAAAGTGGACGCGAGGAGCGAGGGCGGGGCTGCTCCTCAATGAGCGAATCCTCTGAGTTGGTGTCGTCGCGGAGAACGGGTCTTTCCTTAGCATCCCAATCATCCAGGTTGGAATAATATGGCCGAGTAGACAGCCACTTTGGTCGCAAGGCTGATAGTAGGCCCATGGAAGCGTTGGGAGTCTCTGAGTCGTGCATGCTGGGGCCTATGGAGGGGTCAGACCCCTGCGGATTCTCTAGCCTGTGAATCCTGCGATTTTTTGCAAACTTCAAAGTAAGTTTTGGCTCGGCCAGAAGTTGTTCGTTCTTATTACAAGGAGAAATCCTAGAGTCTTGGGAGGACCGACCACGCAGTCACTCCTCAGATGGCACCCAATGCCATCGTTTGTGGAGCTGATTTGAACTTCGAAGCGGGTGCTTCATCTCCTTGCGAGCCTCATATCGCGCTTCTCTGTATGTACTGATATCGCCACGCCGAAAATATGGGATGATTGAAGTCGAAGTCGAAGTCAGACTCAATCGTTCCCACTGGGCCTTAAGAGTACTTTCATGAACACCGCCAACATTAGTTGCAACCTCTGCGCCGAATCGACGACATCAGGAAACCCTCGCCAGCTGCGAAGAGGAAAATGCTGGAACACGTATGCTCCTCAAAGCTGAGGCAATTGTAATCGCTCTCATACAGGATTAGTATATGAGAGCCTGTACCACGTACCGCCGTTTCACATAGTCGTTCAGGAAGGAAGCCTCTCCGATTTTGATTCTCCTCTTATTAGTCTAAACTTAGAGGGGGTGCTCTGCCTGTGGGATATATGTTGAGTAAACGTGGAAGCTTGCCCCTCACTGACAGCTTATAGTACATGAAACGGCAGCCTCTCGTCAAGGGTATGGCAGTCGATGCCTCCGCACTTCACGCCTATGATATCGCGTGCCTTCATGGTCTTCTTCGAAATGTCAGAATGGAGCCGCGTGCAACGGAAATGGCTAAATTTCGTGACACTGACTTCGGTTACTGCTGAGCAATGAGCATTTTGGGGGAAGTAAGCCCAAGTACCCCAGCAACCTCTATTGTACTCTCAAGGCCTGCCTGCTGGCAATGTGTCCCAGTAGTAAGTACGCTGGAGTCGGCGACGGGCGTGGATGATCGGCGAGGTTGAGGGCGGGAGAAGGCGGATCATGTGATCGCAAGGCATCCGACGTCAACTACGATCGCTTCGGAGCAGTCGAAACATGGTTGTCGTTGAAGCAGCATGCCCACAGACGAGCGAATCGCGTAACCGGAGCATTGCGGACATCTGCATCAACGACATTCTGTTATATATAGCTTATCTCAACGCCTCGACTTAAAAGACCTTCCCACTGACCGCCTTCTCTTCCCCCATCGACTCCCACTATGGCGGACGCACACCATCCACGACCCCACCGTCTCTCGCGTCTTCCAGCATGGTTTACCCGATGGCTAGGATACCGAGCGTCTCCTCCACCGAAGCTCCCTGATTGGCTTATTTGGCTATGGTGCGCCCTTAAAGTTACCAGGTTGGTATGATGGCGGCTGAAATTACCATCCGCGAAGGACATGGATTGCTGCATTCTGCGGCATCTCCGTGATACAAGCTGTATTCACTTATTCCCATTACTTTGTGGAGAGAGGCGCACCGACTATAGTCGCGAGTTACGTGAGTGATTCAAATCTCGCTGTTCATTCCCAGCAGAATCCCGAAATTCTGAGCGAAAAATTGTGAAACGTTCAGGGTGCATCGGCCGTCCTTATCTATGGTGCAATTGACGCCCCGCTCGCCCAGCCCCGGGCCCTCATGGGTGGCCACTTCATCGGCGCCCTCACCGGCGTAATCATCACAAAACTCGTCCACCTCGTCCCAACCGAGGAGCGCTACCTCGAGCTCCAATGGCTCGCAGGGTCGCTCGCCTGCGCAACAGCCATCGTCATCATGCAGATAACCTCTACCACGCACCCTCCCGCAGGCGCCACTGCCCTCCTCGCTGCAGTTAACGCCGACGTGCGGCACCTAGGGTGGTACTACCTCCCGATCATACTGTTGACATCGACGTTGGCGTTGGCTGTGGCATTGGTAATGAATAATATCCAGAGGAGGTATCCAGTATTCTGGTTCCAGCCCGCCGTCAGCATACCTGCGAAACCATCGCCTGACCTCGGTGGTCCGGAGCCAAAGGACGCTGATGGCACCAAGGGCGTTGAGCCGTCGAGCGTCAGCGTCAGCAGCTCGGAGGACGTAGCGAAAGTGGGAACAAGTCCTGTTTGAACGTCGACCGCAGATGCCGTTCTCATATTTCCACTCCACACACCAACCACGACGGCAGAAACGGCGCAATGACGTTCGCTTCTCTTATAACGGCCTTCTTTGCTCATATATCCGTTGTATAATTATGTTATTCTCGTGGCATTCGTTGACTTTGTATGCACACTTGGGGCGTACTTGACGCCGAGTACTCACTACTAAATTTATATTCGTTCTATAAATATAGTGACGCTATTAATCGACTTGCATTAAGCAGTCTTCTGTGCCTTGTGCACCTCATCTTCGGTGTAAGGACCGACATGCGAGTATGCACTTACATATGGTTGCTCACGTATGATTACTCGGTTTTCTCGCACTTACGCTTGCCTATGGCGTATCCTCTGTCTTCGTCCGGGTACATCGGTATTCACGAATATCCGCCGACCTTCCAGGAATCCAAAAATCCGCAGGGAAATATAATTCGCCAGTGAGTCTTTGTTCAGTACGGCAATATCTGACCGGAGAATGGATAAGTAGTGTTTGGAAACACGCACGGAACTCGAGGGTCACTATGACTGATCAATCATTGAAGGAGCAGATTTGTCCAAAATGTAGTTTATTTGCGAAGGGGAACTTCGAGTACTTGTATGCTGAGGATGCACCCAGATCTCTCAGTAACTATCGGACAATACGGGACGCAGCTGAAACCTAAAGCTGAAGTAGATACCGTGCAAATGCAAGTAACCACGATCGTGTATCATATAGAACACGGATCGAGAGTGGCCTGATCACTTGAGTGCCACTTACCCTTGCGGCAAGTACCGTCGGTCTCTGGACTCTGGAGTCGAGGGCCACAAATGGAGAACGTCTCGTAGAGTGCCGTTCGATTCACCATGAGCGTCGTTGCCTAGGAGAGGGGGCTCAGGGGGTCTTCCTCCTTGAAGGCGATCTGCGGGCTTAGCTTCCTCTCTCCCGGAGTCAGGGATGTTACAGCCAACAACCCGCGCCCACAGGCATACGTATTAGCGGCCCCTGCTCCATGGTTGATGGCGGGATTAACCTAGGACTTGGCCTGGGAGGCAATGGTCTTTCAAGCGGCGTCTTCGGCTACGACGCAAGCCTGATCAGCGCGGATGGATAGGGAGACATTGTACCGCGCTTCGTCGGCAGGGAAAAACAGAGATCTGCAACAGCTTTCAGGCTCGTAGTTTCATAATTCCAACCGTGGCATCAGGCGAAACAAGGCGGCAAAACCATTGGACGTGTATGCAAAGTACACACGGATAGGCAAATCTCGGTGAACTCGCAATTGCCTCCGTAAAATCAGTCGGGAATTGAAGAGAAGTTAACGTTGGATTTGTTAGGCGGCGTGGAATATGTTACAAGCTGGACGAGATATTATGGGCCTAGGGCGAGGAAGGGAAACAAGGAAGGCTATTGCGATGATTATGCTACACGGATTTGTGGAGGTTTATGCCATCAGTTGACGACCCATGTAAATTGAAAACTACTTTAGGCATTAGATTAAACGGGGAGTAATATTGATGTCGAACGGTACGATGTGACTGAGACAGACAATCAGGATTCGGCATGAGTCCCTTCGAGCAGCACACAGCACATACCTTGTTATCGCGGTAGTAAAATCAACTTGTGGAGCGCCAGCCTCTTTATTATACGAGATATTGAATTGAGATAAGATTGCGGCCATAGTGAGCAGCATTGTCGTTTCAGCGAACTGGGTGCCTGTTTATTTACGCCGTATGAACAACGATCAGTGATCAATTAAATCGTATCAATCGACATCAAGAGAAACCGTACCAGGGCAAGTTCGTCGGCCAAAGCCGAAGCAAAATAGACGTGGGTCTGGCTGTTGAGTGGACTCATCCCCACCGTTGCCAACAAATCGCTCGGGATCAAAGATGTCGGGGTTAGGATATGTTTGAGAATCTCGTGTTACCGCCCTAGGAGACGACGGCGAGAAGCGGTATTCGTGAGTGCCAGGCAAGTGACAATGAGCGTAGACCTGAATACACACCACACATTGGCCACTACGGTGGTGCCGGCTGGGATGTGGTAGCCATGATATTCATCGTCTTGCGTCGCTAAATGAGGTAGTGCTATATCCGTATCAGTACCATCAACCCACATGAAATTTACGGGCCATAAAATAAATGGACGCACCAAGATTTGAAATGGGTGCGTATCGCAAAACCTCCTTCAACACCGCAACAAGATATTTCAGCTCTCCAAGATCCGATGCGCGGGGCAGGCCATCTGTGCGATCGTGTGCCTTCGTGACTTCATGTATCTCCAGCTGAGCCCGGCGCTGGACGTCTTGGTGAAGCGCCATTAGCATCACGAATGAGATCATCGCTGAAATTGTCTATAATTCAGTGCACACCGGGTATCAATATCGCAGAGCCACAATTCAATTATAAGGTATTAGGCTGCGCTTACGGTGTCGGTCGCCCCAGCGTAGAGCCCGCCAGCGGTCCATTTGATGATATCATCTTCGTCTGGGTCCACGAATGTACACCCATCCGGCCTCAAAAGCCGAGACGTGAACGAATCCGTATATGTCCCGGAAACCTGATCCAGTTGGGTAGGTACGTGTCTATACGTATGTGTGCAAGTAGCAGCACCCACCATCTGCCCTTTGACCCACTGATGGGGGACCTCCGATAGATCTTGCAGCCTTACGCGCCACGCCTCACCTTGGCGCTTAAAGCGTGCGCCTGGCATCCAAGATGGGATATATCGCACTGGAGAGTAAACAGCGGAGACGAAATTAACACCTTGCGTTGCAGTGCGACACTAGAAATGACCGGAGAACAGCACGAACGTATTGGAAAATAGTCGACCATCCAGCGACCCGGAGCCAGCGCCCACCCAGAGATCTGGGCCGCCTCTTCGGCCACACCAATGAAGAAGTCGTCTTCATCGAGGATGCTGTAGCCGTATGCCACCTTCATAACAACAGCAGCCGCGTTCCTGCCATCAGACACAGGTCGGACCGTATTTTAGTCTGCATTCCACCAGTGGAATGGAGGGAGGATAATATATTTACCGGCGGATATGTTTTTCGAAATTTCGTGGGCTGCGGCGAAATCCTTCGAGAAGGTTGTCTACTTCGGTTTCGAGAAGTTCCCAGTATTTCTTGGTCGCGCGAGCACCCAAGCCCGACTGCATGAGCTTCCGGTAGCGAGCGTGGCGTTCGTTCGAGGCGGAGATATTAAATACGGAATTTCCCCGCCCGCATAGTACGTGATACATCCAAGATTTGGGGCGATCGGAATACATATGAGCGCGTTTATTAAGGAGATCGTGTATGGCATCTCGAGTATTGAGGACTATGGTCCGTCGATTATAGACTCTAAATGAAATGAGAGGCGCTGACAACGGATTGGTTAGTCATTGAGACCCTGTAATAAATGCATAGAACACACATCCGTATTCCTTGCTCCAAGAAGCATAGGTCTTCCATGGATGAATACGTGGAAGCAGCTTCTGTGCACCAGCAAAGGTGTACGTGCTTGGACCAGGAGGAAGAGGCAAATAGTGTTGTCGAGGGAATAGTTTAAAATATCCACATAATGCTAATGTTACGAAGCAAGCCAGGAAAGTGAACATAGGAACCAAAGAGGGAATGAGAGATAGGATGCTCACTGGACCCCTTGCTTTATATAGTGCGAGACGTGTCTACCAAAGAACCGGATGGTCTTAGATTAGTGTTTGTTGAGTTTTATTGAGGGGGGCAATGGGCATCTGCGACATCCGGCGGGAATGCAGAGCATCGATCTCAATGGGCCGTTCCAAGAATATTGCCCCAAGAATATACATCCCCCGCGAGCTCTGTGAACCTGCCTGGCCCCTCCCACGACGGGGAGGTTGCTCGTTGAGGATAGATAGATAGATCTTGGAAGTAGGCTCGTTCACGTGGCGATACGGAACTTGATCGTGGCGTGGACCTGAGGCAAAACGTCGAATTCTACATAAGCCTGGGTGTGTCAGCCTGTTCGCTGCTTCGCGCAATGACAATGCGACGAGAACTTACCAGAGCGCGTCACAATGGGGTGCTTGATCAGCGTCGTGACATGGAGTATGTCATCAGGGTACCGGAAATCATAATAACATCATAGGCCACTTGTATCGGACAGTGCGTAGGCCATAGCACGTACGGTGGTACTCCGCGCCAGGCAACACGATCGTAGGGGCGTGCAATCGTTCACTGCTTGCTGCACGGATGACCGGATTGCCCGAGGAACGGTTCTGACGATAACGATAGCCGGAGCGCTCGCTGCGGACGCCCATCGTGCACAGCGGGATACGAAGGGAATGTTTCACAAGCTATAAAGTCGGCTTCGAGTCAGAGTCGTTACCTCTCTCACGTCGCTGAGTCAGTGAGCCACATCTGAATGCTTTTAAACCCAAAGGTTTACTCGACGTTAACTTGGGAGCCTAGGTGACTCGACCAACTGTAGACTTACTCGATGGTGAGCAACCGTAATGAATGGGAAATAATTATTAATAAGCCTGAGCACCTGAAGAACAGCAGCATCCAGTATTCGAGCAATCGATGACCAAGTTCATCGACAGCGGTTCATTAACTTCGGAGTAAGTAGTCGGGGGTCGGACAGCCTGCCGGCCTTTAGCAAGCATGCCTATGGAGGTCGCCCGGTGGACTGTTTTGGCAAGTGAGGATCACCGGACTTGAGAAGCGCTGGGAGTGCGCAGCAGCAAATCATTGCGCAGTCCCGTCGCCAAAATACCCCAGTCCTACAGACACTGGTTTGTTCGCCGCACAGCGGCATCGCCTGAGAAACGTGCACCTTGGCAAAGATTATATTATCACAGGTGTCACGCTCATCAGTAAAAGGATCACTAATTCGCTTGGTGTCACGGGTGTGACGTTACATTTGTACTGCGAGCATCATCGCACCTTCTGTTCCTTTTTCTCCTCCTCTCCACCAGGCTCCTTCCTTCTTCTGCTTCTCTCCTTTATAATTTACATACATAAGGACGGACCTCGACCAGATTCCCCTCGTCCTGTGATGATACCTCTCGCTCTCCTGACTCTTCTCTCCTCCACCCTCATCGACGCTTCCCCCGCAGCGGCACCTCTCTCGCACGCATCCCACGCAGACGCACCCCTCTTCCCCCAGTCGCAGTACAATTCGAACGCTCATTCACATTATTATGATAAACGCTCCCCGGATGGCCTGCACTTGGAGCTAACTCGCAGAGCGTCCCACTGGAACTCTTCCTCCGGAGCCCTGGACCTAACGTACTACGATTCAGTAGCAGACCATATCCGGGGCAAGTACGGGTATGCGAACAGGGCCCAGAAGAGGGCCCTTGCTGCAGGAGCAAGCTGGGACGATATCCTGCACAAGAGAGCAGCAGCGGATTTACCTGTAGTAAACCAGGTGAGTGGTTGTTGTTCATTGTCACCATTAGTGGCCATCTTGATACCATCTCTTTCATAGCGCGCAGACTCAAGTTACTTTGGCACTGTTCAGATCGGTACCCCGTAAGTGCTCTTCTTTGTATTTCTCATTTCATTTCTCTCCTTGCATCCCCGGAGTGGCCTTTCTTCTATTCTGTTCGAATTCTATTGCCCGTTGTCGTCCACAACCACAAGACTTCCTCGGCATCCGGCTTATTCACCACCCAATATCTTCTTCCTTCCAAGCCGGATACACTCCATGCCAAGCGTTCTCTCCCCCAATCTTGGCACTTGGAAGTTGATTCCAGAACCTTGGCGCCTCCATCCTGCCAATCATTCACGGTCTATGGACGACGAATAGACATTATACTTTCGGCACCATCATCCGCTCGACGTCCAACAAAGCACCCTGGCTTGCGCCCGTCACAGCATTCCTTATGTCAACCCAAATCCGGACCATCCGCCTTAGCCCTCACGCACCGCTTCTCGCTTGCCGCTGGCTTAGGTGCTTGTAAACTAGCTTGGGTATTGGGACACTTGACGTTGCGTGGCTGCGTACGGAGCTTGGTGCTTGGGTATTAGTGATGGCTTGGTTGCATCATAGCGCTGGGGCCTGCTTGGACACTTGGGAAAGTCGGATTTGCCGGTGTTGAGTGGGAGGCATAGTGACGGCTAGCGAGGGTCAACCGGTTGGGCTAGTTGTGACGGAAATAACTGCTGTTATTTTCGGTACCCCGGAATCCGGTCGACTCACGTGCATACGCGGATACGACACACTGCTACCACATACCGCGTACATCTGTACACTGTCACTATCCGCGCGGTCGACAGAGTCTTTCTGTTTCTTTGCATCCACCACCATCTGTCCACCATCCCCTCGCGTTCCATCACCCATCATTATGGTGCCCCTGGATCGTTGACACGGTCGACCCACGCTGGCAGATGGATGGATAGGAACCTATGATGGCTAGTATGGGTTGCGGTGATTACCTTAATCGTCGAGACCGGGTTATGATTCTGATGGGATGGAAATGCGACATGATGATGGCGCCAACGCCGGGGAGGGGGCGAAGGCTGATCGGCATCTCAGTCGCGCGCGCGCGTCGTTGTCGCAGTTCCCAACGGTGGAAGCGCGCGCTCATGGCGAACGGGGCCTGAGGAATATTCAACGAGTTCTCCGACTTGGGTCTACACGCCAGCAATCATCCAAGTCTTCCCAATCTCCATCTCATCTCGTGAACGACGGCGAATTCGATCCATAATGTCATTTGACGCACATACCTACACTTACCCTGGGCCTTATTACTTATCTCACTTTCTTGTCGCTCTGTTCGTTGTCTGCCCTCTGATACTGATCGTCTTTAACAGACCGCAGCCAATGAACGTTATCCTCGACACTGGATCTTCCGATCTCTGGGTAGCCGACTCCTCTTGTCAAACGTGTGACCCGACCACTCCCTTGTTCAGTCTATCACGGAGCTCTAGCATTCAAGGAGGCGGCACCAGTGGGCAGAGAGTTACTATTAGGTACCTTTTTTGCTTTGTCGTTAGCAGCGATCGCTAACAGGATGCAGATATGGCTCAGGCGAGGTAGCAGGATCCGTCGCGCAAGACACGGTCGCGATGGGACCTTTTACCTTCCCCCAGCAAACGTTCCTTGCCGTAGACCAGACGAGTAATGGGCTCTTAGATGGGAGTGTTTCAGGGATTTTGGGACTGGCGTTCAGCGCGATCAGCAGTACAAGAAGTACCCCTTTCTGGCTGAATCTCTTGAACAACGGGGTGCGTTTCCTCGTAATCCGTCATTTAGTTCTGTTGTTGATATACTAACACATCACAGGGCACAGCTAATTCACTCACCGCGCCAGAGATGTCATTCTGGCTGAGACGTCTGAGAGGTGTACCTGGTGTGCAACTCGAAGAGTCTGGGGGAGTGTTTACGCTCGGAGGGAGGAACTCGTCTTTGTTCCAAGGAGACGTTGAGTTTTTGCCGCTGACGGGTGGAAATACACGGACTTTCTGGTTGTTGAATTTGGCTGGTAAGGACGGCGGATCACCTTTCTTCTTGTTCTGACGAGCCCCGTGTGTAGGTTTAACGGTGAATGGAAACGTCGTCAATGTTGCGACGGGAAACGCCGGCGTCAGTGCTATTGACACTGGTACTACCTTGATTGGAGGCCCGTCGGCTGATGTTAGGGCTATCTGGGACGCGGTACCAGGATCTCAGCCAGTTGACGGCATGGACGGATTCTTCTCGTTCCGTAGGTCACTCTTTTCCTCCTTCTATCCACGTATCATAACAGGCCGCTTCCCCTCCAGCGTGCACTCAAACCGTCAGAATGACTATCTCTTACGGCGGACAATTCTGGCCCATAAATCCCCGCGACATGAACCTCGGTCGTCTCGCTCCCGGCTCCTCGCAATGTCTCGGCGGCGTCTTCGATCTCGGGCTGGGCAGCAGCATCGTCAGCGGAGGAGGAAACCCTAATTGGGTCGTTGGGGATGTATTCCTGAAGAATGTGTATTCGATATTCAGCGCCGGGAATCCCCCGAGTATTGGCTTTGCGCAGCTCTCTGACGCTGCGGGCGGGTCGTCTGGTGAGCAAATTGTTCTTACCTTGCTTCTATTCTATTCTATTCTGTTCTGTTCTGTTCGTCGTGGGGGTGGGGAGGTTTATTGGTGCTTTCACTTTCGGCCTGTGGGGCGGTGTGGGTGTTTGAAGCCGTTTCTCTCTACGGACGCGACGGAGACGAGAAATCAATATCTGACCTCTAGTTGGTTTTTCTTCTTCGGTATCTTCGACTTCGACTTCAAATGCATCACCTTCGACTTCGACCGCCACATCAATTGTATTTATAACTTCAAATTCGGCTTCTTCGACTTCGACGGCAACAGGTACGCCCGGTACCAATGCCAACCCCAGTCCGAACACTGGGAATAACAATGATGGGAATTCCTCGGGCACTGGTACGTGCTCATTCCTCGTGCCCTCCTGCCCTGTCTTTTCATGTGCGGTCGTTAACTTGGCTTGCTTGTGTAGGAAACGGTGCGATTGGCGGCACACAACTGGTGATGAGCGCTGTGCTGGCTCCGGTGGTCGTTGCTCTCTGGGCAATGATGTGAGATGTGAACGTATCCATCTTCACCTTCATCACCCACCGCGACAACGACGATAGCCAGTTCGATGTGCAATGGGTGTGGGTATGGGTATGGGCATGGGCCAGGGACGGGGAGAATGAAAATATATTGGTACTGACTTGATTTTGATACACATATGTGGATTGATCTTTCGGACATTTCTGAGCATACTGAGTAATCTATTCGACCGCATTTTGCATATACATGACAATGGCACTGCGACGATGCACTATCAGCGCTTTCAGGGTTCCAGGCGTCCCAACTGGAGCTGAGTCCCATGTATGTTCTAGTACTGAGCACTGTCGTCTTTGAAAATAAGTAGGCTGGCTGTAGCAGCTATGAAAGTAGTTGATGCCTGGGCCACTCCTTATCACCAAATTCTATCGGTGGCAAGCTCCCAGCCTTGCAGCCATGATATCGGTCAAAGGTATCTGGACGACTTTGTTGACAGGGCCAGAGAAGGGCAACATGGCGGGATTTCAGTGCTGGCCAGAGTGGGGTCCAAGTACCCTCTAGCGGTCATGGCGACTGCAGATGTCCCACAAGAGACGCGCGCAAACTGCCTGGCGCTCGAGACAGCCCCTGTGGTTTGGGAGGTCAATACACCGGGCCATTCGAGATGAGGCATTGGGTAGGGAAATTGAACCAGGCCGTGCAAAGTGTCAGAGATGTTGGGGCTGCAGGACAGGCCCTGAAGAGATCGAGCACTTGGATGACACGATAGACCACGGCACGAACAACCTCAAGGATCGTATTGATATTTAAATTACGAAACGTTACGCATGAGGTCGTAGAAGGGGTTGTAGCCCAAATCACATAGACATGAAAGAAGAAGGTCGGCCCATTCAGTAATGAGGAGTAGGGTTGTCGGCATGTTCGTGAAGCGAACTGGAAAATTTCTCGTCTTTCTCGGTACTCAGGCTAAGGTCGGCAACAGCGGATCCGTGTAGGTGCTGGGCAGCTCCTTCGCTGTCGAAAAGGGCCGCAGTCTCTTCAAGGGTGCGGTTCTTCGTCTCGATAATGAAGAAGTAAAGGAATACGACCTCAAAGAGGAGCCAGCAACAGTACACAACCTAAGTATGTTCAGGTTATTGTCAAGCCGTCATAGAGAGCGGTGGTATACGAGCATACATAGTACTTCCATTGGATAGCATGGAGCGCCACTGGGTTGACGTATTGGTTGAAGATCAGCGACAAGGATTTGGCGCAAACGAAAACGGTAAATCCTTTGGCGCGCAGGGGGAGAGGTAGAATTTCCACGGTGTATGAGACGATGAGAGGCGTAAGGGCGATGCTGTATTGATGTCAGCGCATGGGTCATAGTCAGACAACATTCAGGAAAGTACCTACTCGTACGAGGCGTAAAACAGGAATATGAACGCGATAACTGCATGCGCGGCAGCATGTGACCCGTGGATGGCGAACTCGGCGGAGCACACGGTTTGCATGGTAAAGAAGATGAGCATGCCCACGCCTGAAGTCAGGAACAGAAATCGTCGGCCCAGTCGGTCGCACAGAGCAACTGCAAGGAGTGCCCATCCTAAGTTCCATATTTGAAGAACTCCATTGATGAGGAGCTAAATGGCGGTTTAGATGGTGGGAAGGCCGCGCTAGATAGTCATATAAGAATACGAACCTGGGTTGTTGGATCAGCGACACCTATTGAGTTGAGTACTATGTTGAGGTAGTACGATACGAGGCCATTCCCAGACCATTGAGAGAAGAAAGCCAGAGCGACGATAATGCGCATGCGTCTCCTGTTACCTGGAGTCGCTATGAGAGCCTTCCACCCTACATTAGCGGCGACAGTGCGATCGAAGTCAATAGCGTTCTTGATCTCATGGAATTCGTACTGAACAAGGGGATCATCCCTACATCCACGAAGTCAGCGGGTAGTCGCAAGATAGATGATCACCTAACGGCGCACCTGTTCCCATCGGCGTGGTAGTAGGCTAGCGTGTTCAATGCAAGTTCGTCTTTCCCTTTGCTAATCAACCAACGCGGCGATTCAGGTCCAAAGAGGACGAGGAATACCTGAAGTACGGCGGGGATGGCCTGAAGGGCCGAGGGGATACGCCATGACCAGGTGTTCTTGATCTTGAATGTACCAAAGGTGCTCCACGCGGCACTACACCCACGTTACGTTAAAAGCCCGCCCATGGAGTAAGGCGGAATGGTACGCACACAATGGCTCCAGAATACCATAGAGAATTATAAGTCGATGTTAGAGGGCCACGGTACACTGGGTAGGCAATTTCTGCGATCAGCATTGGCGCAGCACAAGCTGCGAAGCTCCAATCAGTAAATGAGAAGCAGAGAAAAGAGGCGAGCATACCACCGAATGCAAGCCCAAAACCGATCAGGAAACGTGCACCGATGAACATTCCAACTGACTGAGATGCTGTCTGGATTACAGTAGCAATGCACATAATCACGGCGCCAATAAAGACCGTCCTTTTACGGCCGAGACCGTCAGCTAAATACGGTGAAAATGGGTATGCTGCAAGGGAGCCTATATTCTGGAGTGAAGATTAATTTAGAGTAACTTTTGAGAGGTTAAGTAAAGAGGTAGATATACCTGCATTGCATTCAAGAGGCCAAGCATGCTTCCCGATGGGGTGTGGAAGTAATCCCTCCACTGAGGGAGAGTTTGAAGACCATTCATCATGCTTCCGTCATACCCGTTATTTGACGAGGTGATGAGGCTGGAAACGACGGTTGATACATATCAGGATATTGACGCAAGGGAGTACTTATGTACAGAAGGGCGATCCACGCGTGGAGGGCAATAAGACTGGTTGCATGATAAGTAGGCATACGAAATAGAGGCTACGAAACACCTACTGTCGATTGTTGTACCATTTCCGCTTCGGGTCGATAAGATGAACGTATCCGGCGTCGCCTGTGGCGTTTACTGCACCTCCGACGGTCATTGCAACCTGATACAACGAGCTGAAGTGGTGGTGAACTTCAGTGGGAGTTGACCACCCCTGCTACAAAGCTCCCAGACTCTTGCTAAGTATCACTTGAGGGCCACCCGCCTGACCTCGCACCATCTGACATGCTTCCCTTCCTGTGGTGGATATGTAGTATTTTTAGTCGAAATGCGCCACGACTGGGAGACGGGGTACGGCAAGTTGATCGAATTTCCCCGCACTAAAATCAGTTTATAATGAGCTTCTCGATCAAGATGTAGATAATAGAACATTCGCCTCGAAAGCGTGAGTATGAATCCCACATTACGTCCTCTCGGCTTGAGAAGGGTTTCGAGACCCCCAGAGGACACTTCATTGCGAAGCTCTCTGCGGGTTGTCTAGTGAGTAAGCCGCGTTTTACCTTGCTTCTTCTAAGTATTCTGTTCTTCGTGGAGAGGCCCGGTGCCAACCTCAGTCCGAATATTGGGAACAGCAATGGTGGTTCCTCAGGCTGTGGTACGTGCTCCCCTCTCGTTCTGTTCTTGGAGAGGGGAGAGGAGAGGTACTACTGTTGCCTCTTGCTTGCAGCGGGCGGAGTAGGGGATTCAATGCAGATGGCTGATACTGGAGCGCTCAAAGACTCTGGAGACAAAGATGTACTCGAGCTATTGCAGTCTGCGGTCGCTGGATCCCCTACTGTAGGACATCCTCTGGAGAGTTTCGCTACTTCACCGATACAAAACGGAAAACGGTCCCAAAATTAGAACTCCCTGATCCGGGAGGTAAACCGCCGCCCCCTCTTGTGATGCCTTGGATAACATATACATCCTCAGAAGAGGAAGGAGTGTTTCGAACTCAAGATACCATCACCTATCCTGTAGAGTTCGAACTTTTTCCTCTTGACCTCCCGCTGCGCACTGCTACAACTATCACATTACGCTAGATCGTCGAAATATCGATATCGCACCGGTGGAGTATCCAGTATCTAGTGATTTGCCAAACGCAGGCTCCGTAGAAGCCATCCGCTGCCTCGTGGTACGACGGATGAGACGGTGAAGAGTCGGTAAGAATGTAGTAATTCGAATCGTCCCTATCCAATCCGCGAGATTTGCGACTGCCTTCAAGTTTCGTTGTGCAGTTTAACACTTACGCCTTCAATTACGGACATGTGTTAGGAAGGTGGTGGTGAACGGTGGATCGCCCCTGCGACGTCGCTCTTAGTTGACATCATAATCATTTTGTTGGGGGCCATGATGTACACATAGAGTATAAGCAATGAAAAATGCACGCATGATAAAACGATGTTAACGCTCAGACGACGGTACCGGCGTTCGATGCGATACGTGGCCATAGATCGGCCTGGGGGGTAACAAGAAGTGGGTTGAACATCTAATCCACGCTCAAATAGATGATGCAGAATACGCACGCATTCTTTGGCGACGGGGCCGGTGATAGCTGATCCCTTCATTTCTCCCTTGGGGTTGACGATAACACCAGCATTGTCCTACAGTTCGACGTTAGAACTCGAATTCCCATGTCAGGGCGTGACCATTACAACGCACCTCGAAGTAGAGGAATACACCATCTCGTCGTCTCCAAGCTTTCCGTTGACGGATGACGATAGCGGGCATAGCTATCCAAATCCAAAGCATCGGGTATCAGCAAGGGGGACATGCGCCTCTGATGGGCGAAACGAAACGCACTCTTCTTTCTCAGCTCAGGCTTTCCCTTCTTGACCGAAGCGACAACCATGTCGCCAACACCAGCATCCGGGAGTCTGTTGAGGTGGGCGCCGAATCCATACGGCTCGATGATGAAGAGGGATTTGGCTCCGCTGTTGTCAGCGCAATTGATAACTGCGCCAACTGGGAGACCGAGGGTCAAACGGAATTTGTTACCGGATGCGCCGACTGCAAGCCATCACTGTGAGCAACATGGATCCCCACACCATCGACGATGTAAATGAAAGGGGCGGGCAACGTACCGCGTTGTGAGGCCATTTGAACTTTTGCTGTCTTGGACGATGATTTTGGGTATTATTGGTGGAGGAGGGCGTACATGCCGAAGTTCGGCATCTAGAACTGTACAGGTGCTCGGTAAATCCCGAGGAAGATCTTTCGCTTCAAACAAGTACAAAGAGAGGCGCACGTCGGCGCGCCCACTCGGTCGATCCATTACACCCGCCAATACCTATTGTCACTTGAAACACCAGAGCTGCATTCGCGCTTTGACTCTCAATCAAGGGCGCCGCTCAATAAACGTGAAGGCTTTGATAGAACTCAACCAGAGCCACCGTGGTGTTGATGTCCGCACGTCGTTCAGTATGGACCTCCCGCTGCAATCCTGTGTCCACATCCGCCTCCTGAAGCTTTGAAGGGTTGAAACTGCATCACTGCCATTCACTTCCGCACATACGCGAGGGGCATCAAGCTCGGAAGTCTCGCGCATAGCCTCCCCTTCAGCGCGGAAAGGCCAGCAGTGTCGTGCGGGCTGTATTCAAACACCTGACAATACGGCTATGTACACAATGGACTTTACATATGGCAACAATCCCCTATTGTGCACTCAGTGGTAATGAATTGTATACGGCGACAACGGTTATTGGGTGTTTCAACCTCGACCCTGCACACAGCGCTACTGAAGCCCTGTCTTGGAAGTATAAGATGAAACTGAGAAACGCGGCTATCTTTCACTCTTCCTTCAGTCCCCCGACATACTCCACAGCGCCTGGTCGCTGATTTCTGGTTCTTCCTGCTATATAATTCGCAGCGCGAAACCCGACTTCAACCTCCCCTTCTGCCCTCCAATCTTACAAGTTCTCGTCAGCCATGATGTTCTCCGCCCGCATTCTCGCTCTCGCTCTCTTCACGACTACGGCCATCGCTGCACCACTATGCACGAAACGAACCTATAACGGTATTACGCCCGCCCAGCTCATCCAGATCGCGCCCGAGATGGCAGCATGCAACGCTACCGCACCCTTCCCAGAGGAATGCAGAGATGCTAAACAGTCCGCCCCCTTCGTCAACCAAGGCTTCGAGGACTACGCCATCACCAGCAAGGGAGAGAAAGCAGCGATCTTGAGTCTCATGCTCTTCGAAAGCGGAAACTTCAAATTTGATATCAACCAGTGAGTATAGCTGCACGCCCTTCATGCATGCGGTTTGCGTGCGGCGTCGAGATCCGTGAGCTGATGTACGCGCGCGTCTAGTTTCCCTGGAAGACCGGGCCAGGGAACGAGGAACTTGATGACATTCCCCTTCGTTCATCAGTATGCTGTCGATACTCCCTCGACCTCTGCGCAAGCACTCGCTCTTGCTCCAAATGCGTCCGATCCCTCCATCTCCAACGACACGATGAATGCTGTCCGCGCCCTCGTATTGGAGGACCGCCTCAGCTTTGCCAGCGGGATGTGGTTCTACAAAGCCAGCGGTCCAGAGAAGATCGGGTGCACGGGGAACTCGACACTCGTCGAAGGTCTGAAAGCCGAGACAGAGCAGGGATGGGCGGATTATATCACCAATTGCATCTTTACCACCGTCACCGATGAGAGGAAGGCTGTTTGGCAGAAGACGCTCGCTGCCATATAATTTTAGGCTCTTTGATGATTCATTCTATTCAGGACATTCTATTTGTACATTCAACGGACGTATAGTTACGCTAGCCGGTGTATACGCAATCATTTTATACGCACTCATTGTGGTACTCAAGTCATCTTGTGGCCTTCTACTTGTACATTTGGCGCTCGTATATCTGACAGTTACTTCTCAATGGATTATCCCATTGACGCCGACGTTGAAGATATTCTGAACGATTCTCTGACCCTTCTTGGAGGGGAACCAGTCTCGGAAAACGAGCTCATACAATATGGCCCTCTGAAACTCACCATAGCCCCCAAGGTACTGTAACCTCCGTACATCGAACGTTTAACGTTTAACGTTCAGGCTTCAACTGAACGCCGTTGCTTTTGCAGGACGGCAAGGTCTTGTACACGCTTCCCCCTCATTTTTCCCCTCGAGTCTGAAACATAGCATTATACCAGGCCAATACCCTGCTCGCTGACCACCTCTTCTCGCCCTCTCTTCTCCTGGCCGAACTCATCGAACGGAATCTTCTCCCAGCGAAAGGCAAAACAGGTACCTACCCGCCAGTCGTTTGTGGGTTCGCTGAAATCGCTGAAAACTGATGGCTTTGATCTGCATCACCAGTGCTCGAGCTTGGAGCAGGATGCGCGTTACCATCTCTACTGTTGGCGACCTTGGCCCACGACACGCCCTCCCTGGTCGTCGTTACAGACTACCCCGACGATACCATCTTATCAAATCTACGAAGCAACGTCGAACGAAACCAGGAGGCATTTCAGCCTTCGTGCGGCGTACAGTGGGCTCCGTTCGAGTGGGGATCGGACGTCTCGCATGTCAAGCGAGTCATTTCCATTTTCACGGTAGCCCCGATCTCAAACAGATAGAACTTACCGATTGTGTGCATGTAGGGGTGTACTCCCTGAAGGACGAAGAGACGGCTACGACATCCTCATCCTCTCCGACCTACTCCACTTCGACCGCTCGCACGATGTTCTGATCTCTTCGATGACCTCTCTTCTTAGCCCCTCCACCGACGCGCGAGCCTACATCGCCGCTGGGTCATACACGCGACCAGAGGTCCGCGATACCTTCCTCCGAAAGGTCGAGGAGGCAGGATTGCATGTAGACCCTGGGCCCGGATCCGCTGGGGATAGTCTGAGTCCAATTCGGGCTGCAGGTGATACACATGCCGAGTGGTTGGGCAAACTACAAGTGAGCGGATTGGATAGGGAACAGCTGTCTGCGCGTAAAGCTGTATGTCGGTATTGGACCGCTCGATGGGCGTAGCGCCGCGACGAAACGAAACGAAGCGAAAGGTGCGTCTCTCACAAGAACATGTATTCCGCGTGATGTTAACCGAAACCCAGGTAGTACATACATAGATTGCTACACATGTGCGAATAGGACACAAGGGTCCTAAACACAATAATACAATGAGGAATGGATTTCGGGGTATCTCATGAGTGGATGGATGCGTCCGTCGGTATTGTGGTTGTGTTGTTGGGCATCGCATGTCGATAGTTTGATCACTTTACTTTCGCAGAGCCCCCTCGCTTCGGACCAGCCTCCCTCGCCTTCTTAGTTGTTCGCCTAGCTTTCAGGAATCTCGTCTTCAATACCTTGGAATCGACTTCGAGCTGGGCAGCAGGAGCCTTCCTCTTGCGACTAGTGGTTGAGGCGTCCTTCGACGCGTTGGAGACACCGGTCGGCGCCGGGCTCTCCACCTGCTCGTCGTCGGCGTCATCTGTAGCCTCGTCTATATCGCAACGGTTGGCAATGATTTCTGAAACTACAAGAAGTCAGCGACTGCTACTCATTCCTTCGCTAATCGACGACATACGCCGACTCGCTCCGAGGAAGATGGAAGCACCCACTCACATCGCCTCGTGTAATAATCCAACCACATATCGCCCTCGCTCGCGCTCTCCCTCTCGAAATCCCAACGACCTCCACGTGAACGAGACAACGACGAATAATCTGCCCTCTCCAATGATCCCCGTACTTTGACGAACCCGTCAACCATATCCAGCGCCAAGCTCTCCGTGGAGTACTCATCTACATAATCTTGCCCAACTATCTTGATCAGATGATTCATGCCGTCGGCTACCCTGTGGCCCATGGCCCTTAGTAGGTCTATCGCCCGTAGATATGCTGCTGCCACCGCGAGCGTGGACATGCCCGTACCGGAGTCTTCTCTTTCAGCGGGGTGCTCAGACTTGGTTTTCACTTTAGTGGTCCATGTTGTACGAACGAAGTTATAGAAATCGATGTAATACTGGGTTTCGTATTGCGCTGCTTCATCCGAGGACCTTTGAAAGGGCGGTGCCGTTGTGAGGACGTTTGGTGTGTGGCGGCAGCAGCGGCAACGATGCCACTCGCGTTCCTCATCAACGAGTGGAAGGGCTAGCGCGTGTTTCGACAAGCCAGACGGAGTCGTCGAAGGCGTAGTGATATTGGTATTATCAGATTCTGATTCCATCGAATCGCGCTGAGCGTACGACCGGAGAGTCGAATCGTTGGAGTCTGAAAATAACGCGTCTTCGTCTTCCTCCGTGCTATGCTCAGATCTATCGCTCTCGCATCTGCTATCATCACCACCGCCTCGCACCACCATGTTACTTACATCCTCGCCCGTTTCACGCGTTCGACGTTGAGCAGGTCCAGTGGCGCCAACACACTGCTGGTCAAACACCGGGCAAATAACCCGCGTTGGAGGATTTTGATCCACCTTTATCCTCTCGACTGTGCCCCCGCTACGGATGATCCTCGCCTTGGGATTGCCGCTAGTAGTGCCACTCCTACTCCTACTACTTACCGCCTGGGCGGACTTGTAATGCTCCTTGGTTTGACTACGAAGCTTCATTGTCATATATATATATGGGGGTATGCGGCTCGCGATAGGTGACTCGCTGGGGCCTGGACGGTGTCGCGTGGGTGGGAAGTAGGCTATGAGTATGAAGGGAAGAGATACTAAGAGCTAGGGGCTATATCCATCTCATCACATGATCGTGACAAATGGTATCATTATGCCTGGCTTCTTTTGGATCACCGTAGCTCAGCTTTCCTCCCTCACCCAACCGCGAACCGGACACGTATTCGAATGCGCCGCGAATGACCACTTGGAACGTTTCAATTCCGAATTCGACTGGGTGACCGGCCAAGCAGCGAGGTCCTTTGAGGCGAAAGGAGTAGTGGAGAGTGGAGACAAGAGTTCAAACGTTCAGATCTAGACGTTCATTTTGAGCGAACGACGAGGGGCAGAAAAGTCGCCCTTTACTCGGGGCAGACACATTGTCGAAGCGCTCTCTGACAGTTCGAATCCGGCATCTTTGCCGTTACTTGAACAGCCCAACGCTATCGCATCGCAACAATCCATTACACGACTAGAAAAACGGAAGCCAGGGATTCGAAATGAGCATAGCAGCGTAAGTAGTGCCTTCCTTGCATGGTAGTGGAATTCTAGCTGGATGAATCCAGGTATTGGATTCTGGTGCGCTGTCCGCCGAGCGGCAAAACCAGGGTATTTATAGCTTGCGTGAGCCCAGGATGTCAAGTCAAGAATCGGTATACATCTTATTGCCAAGGACGTCCGAAGGCTACTATGGACTTAATTCCTACGCAAGCCACCGTCACTATGTCACTATGTCGGCCCTCGCACGAAGCGGTCAACCACCAACCACCAATCACCCTCGTTTGTTGCCCCTGTTGTTGCCACTGTTCCCGGCGACGTTGCCCCCAATCACCACCCCGCCACCTACGTTGCCGCTATTCCCGTTGTTGGCCTGGTTGCTGTTTCCATTCACGCTGCTGTTCCCGCTGTTCCCGCCGTTGTTGCCGTTGTTGCCGATGTTCCCGTTGTTCCCACCGTTGCTGCTGCTGTTCCCGCTGTTGCTGTTCCCGCCAGTGATGGTGCCATTGATTGATGTGTTGCCGCTGCGCACCCCGGCGTCGTCGCTGGCAGAGATGCATCCGATGGTGAGCGCGGGAAGGACGCTGGGGAGGAATCAGCTTACGCGTCTTCTGCCCTCGTCTCGAGTGTTCTTTCGTGCGCGCCTGCCGACCGAGGCACGGGCGTCGCTGTGTATCGCAATGGGGAAGTTAAGGGTTAAGTCACAGCGCGGCATTGCGAGACACGCCATGAGGGGGGGACGCACCAAACGCGAAAACGAGCGAGGCGTACACGGCGATCGCGAAGATGGTTGTGAGCTGCATTCCGTCGCTGCGTGTGAGTAGGCGGGTTGGCTGTGGTGAGCTGTGGGTTGCAATTGGCTGCGTATGGGTGCCTTCTTTATATCGATGCGATGCTCTGAGGCTTGAGCCCACCGGCTCGCAGTATCACTGCATGCTGCAGATCAATTCGGCACCTTGACAGGTAGGCCTGCGAACATGGTCGGATACTTGGATGTCTTCCATGATGCTTAGTTCTGGTCTAGCGCCTCGAAGTTTTGCCTAGTGGCACGGCATCTGGACCATCTGACTTCTGGTCAGCAACAACGATGGCACACCCATGTCCCAACCGCTCAGCATCGACTGCTTAACACTTGGAGCTAGGGCGCAGAAGGCTACGTCGGTTCGATTGTGCAGGTTGTACGGAAGGCGCTAGCTACGACCCAGAAGTAAGAAGTCACAACCAGAAACCAGAAACCAGAGACCAGCACCACGAGTGATCCGAATGTAAAATCACATCACATAGATGACCTAC
Organism: Pleurotus ostreatus; assembly: GCF_014466165.1. Taxonomy (NCBI): domain Eukaryota; kingdom Fungi; phylum Basidiomycota; class Agaricomycetes; order Agaricales; family Pleurotaceae; genus Pleurotus; species Pleurotus ostreatus. The sequence goes on along the minus strand of NW_023503160.1, from coordinate 519,845 downwards.
TCGAGCCGTAAATGTCCTGCTAGAACCTACCGCGCCTCTGAGCCTTAAGGCTGAGCTATATCGCTGCTATGTGTCTGATTCCCGGTGCCGTAATTCCTAGCCCCGCGCTCGTGCAAGCTATAAATACACAAGTGCTAGTATTGCCGCTTACTAGTATGCCTCCAGAATCCGCAATGCCTAGGATAGCGCTGCTATTGGGAGGGCCGGGCGACCACCCGTTCAGTGTTCACACCGGGGTACTCTGAGGCCATGGCTGGAAAAGCTTAGCTAAAGCACGGTGCGTCTCTTCTCCTTGCCCTCTACTCACCCACTTGACCCATGCACACTCAACACCCCCAACTCAACGCCGTAGTGTGTCGGGGCGCCAGGGAACGAGACCGACCAAAAATCACCAGAAAGCGGAGAGAGCCCCCGCCGGGTGAACACGATGCCTCGTATGCGCCGTTGAAGGCACTTTTCCTTTTCTCTGCCTTCCACGGTATGGTTCAGAAAGCGAGGAGAGCGCGGAGGGGAGGGAAGGAACTTGAAGGCGCCGTCATTCTACAAGCACTGCCTAGACTTTGGACCAGCTGGAGCAACGAGCAGTCCTCATTACTATGTAGTCGGACAATACAGAGTAAAGAAGAATAGACCTAGCGCCACTCAATTTGAATACTTCCAACATCCTATTCGGTCAAAGCCGTCGGTCACGTGGTCGCACAGAATCCAACGATAGTCCAACTTCGTTAGACTCCTCATTCAGACTGAGATGGACGGGAGTGGGGCTGGAATACACTGTCTGCATGGATCCAAGTCACCCACGTCTGTCGTCCTTGGCGCGCTTTCGCGCTGAACGAGCCGCGGCTGTGGACCAACCTCGTCGCTCCGAGCCCTGAAGCTTGAAGGCCTGACTGGCTCCCAGACGTTCTATCGAGGTCCAAATCCGCACCGTTGCGCCTGCGCTTCAGCAACGGGAGTCACCGCTCTTTACCAGAGTACATTGAGCTCCTCAACACGTCCCCCGAGAGAATTGCCGGACTTCCTGGGCGGCAGCGCACCCCCGGCTCCGCTGTATAAGGTCCGTCCGGGCGTTGTCTCTGGAAGCGGGGTGGCTTGCCTTGCCAATGTGGTTAGCTAGGTTGGAGTGTCAGAAAGTGCATCTCGAAGCCGCGTGGTTGTCCCAACTAAGGACCCTCGCACTCACCGAAGGCTGGGATGCGCTGGCATGATGCAGCAAGAGGGGCGGTACGGCGCGTGACCGGTTGACCGTGGACACACTCCTTTCAGCCCTGGAGAATATGCCCTGTTGCAGCGTCTATCCTTCGCGGCTCTTCAGTCATTCGACACGGCTCCCTCCATCACCTCCACGACATCACCGTCGAACTGCCCGACGAACGCGAGGCGATGGCCCCACTCTTTGACCACCCCACGGTCGACAGCATCCATACATCGGAGACAATACGGCCGTGGCGTCTCCTTCAAATGCGAAATGCGAACGCTGAGACCCGTGTGCCGCTTCTTCGCCATCGCCACCTGCTATGGAGGCCCCCATCTACACGTGCTGCGTGCTGCGTGCACGAATAGAGATACGCAGTTCTCGACGTCGTCGGACCAGTACACCGTGCCCGCCCCCAGCTTCAAGAATACCACCCCAGGGTGCGTCCGCAGATTTCATATTTCATGCGGTTCCTCCCCTGTTGTACGCCCCGCATCTTGGACACAAACATATCCGCATCAATGTTCATTGTCGACAGTAAGTTAGCTGCCTTCAGTTTATAAAGGCCTCCACCGCGCCCCCAATGATTGAAGAACCACACCTGGTCTCCCAGCTCTGTATACTGCATATGCATATGTATGTACTCTCCTCAAATTGCCGGACGGGCCCAATCCATCGTACCCCTTCCTTCGGCGACTCCATATCAAGGGACTTAACGACGATTATTGTACCTGGTTCCTCGGTTCGATAGAGACGGTGGATAGCTGTTCGACGGTCGGGGGCCTGCCTTGAATTCGAACACCTTGTTATAAAGGGGTGCGACGACTTTGAGGAGGAGAGCGAATCTCTGCGGAAGATGCAGAAGATAGCGTCGCCCGCCGTCGTGACCATACTCCCGTAGTACTGTTGTAGACTGTTGTCTCCTGTATGTATATCCACGGTGTAATAAGTACCTTCTGTGCTATCATTCCAAGGTACCAATTCCTCGCACATTTGGTCTCTTCGCTGTGCCGCACTCAACTGCGCCTCCCCTCGATCCGAGAGCAGGATTTCAATATTTCAATAGTTATGCGCCGTGTTCAACTACTCGCCGTAGTGAGATATATATTTTCGTACCTGCCACTTTCAGGTGATATATATACACATGTACATGACTAGCAGACGAGCGTGCTCATTTACTATTCCGCGAGCCCTACTATTCCGCGAGCCCTACTGACCTGTGTCCGTGTCCTCTTTACACCTGACATCTGAGCCCACCAGTGTACCAGTGTCTGGGTGTCTGGGTGTCTGGGTGTGTGGTTACTGGCAGCCCACGCGATAGTGCATATCACTCAGCGAACATAGCACATATCAGTACGTCAGCATGTCCTCCGTGACGAGAGCGACCGACGTCAGTCTAAAGCGAAGAGACGTCAGATCTCAGAACCAGAACCAGAGTCCGAGGCCCGAGTCCTGAGGCCCGAGGAAGGTCTCCTCGCACGGTATTCGCAGCGAGCGCGTGCTGAGGCATCCAACGTCGATGTTGCAATGTCGATGTTGCAATGTCGATGTCGAGATTGAATATTCGCATCCGGGCATCCTGGCATCCTGGTATTGGTATTGGTATTGGTGTTGGTATTGGTGTTGGTGCTAGAGCTCAACGTTCAACGTTCGACGTTTAACACCTAGCTATAGGGATCGGCTGTGCTTCGTCGACATTTGACACGTCGTTCGGAACACCCACCGCATTCCGGGCTCGGAGTCGTGCGCCAGAACCCACCGACTCGAACTCTTCGACCAAAAACCAAAAAACCGTTCGACCAAAAACCATTCGACCAAAAACCTACTAACCTACTAACTTGGTAACTTGGTACCTCGGTGTTTGACCACACCGTATTACCGTATTACCGCACACGTACACGTACGCGTGCATGGTATGGTACGGTGTGGTATGGTGGTGTAGGAAAGGCACTTCGAAGCTCGCTGCCATGTCCACCGGCCTAGAAAAAGAGAAAAGAGAAAAAAGAAGAGAAGATATCTGAGACTCGTCTCTTCTCCCGTCATCTGTCATGCGCGCGGAGTGTGGCGGGATGAAAAGAGGAAGAAGGGGGGAACGGAACGCGACACGGACACGGACACGGGGTACGCGTACCGCGGGATCAAGGAAAGGAAGAGCGGTCTAAGCAGCGCAGAAGTCGCAGAAGGAGAATCATTCTCGAGGGGGGGGGAGTACATCTGGAAAAATATGGATATATCGATATGCCGACGGGTGTGCGGACGGGTGTACGGACGGACGGGATGCTCAACGTTCAACATCAGCCCTTCTTCGTCTTTTTGCTCTCGACGAACAGCACGCGCTGCTTCACTGTACAGCCTTATGAGTACCATTCCATTCCCATTCCCAGTCCATTCCATCCATTCCATCACACACACGCACACGCACGCACGCACGCACGCGTGGACGTACGCGTGGACGGGCGGATAGATGGATAGACGGACAGCAGACAGCGAAAGGAGGACGCACCGCGCGGATCATACTTCACAGCCGACAGCTTGGGGCCCGTGCGCAGGCGCTGCGTCGTGTAGAAGAACCCCGTCTGGGCGGTCGAGATGAGGCGGATGATCTGTGTGCTAGAATGCGGGACGCCAGACGCGGGACGTGAGTTGCGGTGAGAGTGGAATTGGGAGTTGCGGTGAGTTGCGAGTTGCGGTGAGATTGGGATTGGGATGGGGATTGGGATGGGGTTGGGGACGGGGATGGGGATGGGGGGAGCTGTGGTACGCACCGTGCTTTCGCTTTTCCGGCCATGGCTGCAGGTGGAAGTTGAAACCGTGTTTGGGCGCTTAGAAACGACTGGTGTTCAAATTTTCAATACATCGCTCAGGCGCTCAAAGTCAATTCTTCATATTCACTGACGGAGCCCTCGCCACGAAGATACACACGAATCTACACAACAGGTCCTATCTATCCAACCCCTCGCGGCCTCGCGGCGAAAAGGCTACACAAACGAGAAACGAGAGAGCGCTACACAATCGGCAAGTCCCTATTTTACCCCGTCTCCCCAAGTTTCGCTATTCCACCTCACGGCGTGGGCCACCACCCGGCATTCGCACACGTGCTTTGCGAGGGTCTGGATGAAGTAAAGTCAGGAAACGAGCGGAAATCGACCGCGGCTTTTTATAGGTCGTTGTCAGTGCAGGTATGCTTGCATGAGCCCATTAGAAGGGTATGTGTGGTGTGTGACAGTTCCCAACCGAAGGGGCCGCCGCATCAGAAAGTCCGACTTATCAGATCTCATAGATCATGCGAAATGAAGCGCGCTGTGGACCCGTTGAACAGCAGATCCAGTCGAAAAGAGCAGGGCGGCGCTTTGGGGAATCGACATTGGGGCGATATCGCTGAAGACTGATCAAGTACTGAGTAGGAGAAGAGAAGGGCAGATACGAGATAATCGATACGTGGTAGCCTCGTGGGGAAGGACGGCGGAAGGTCGCTAAGAAGAACAGAAGACTCTGTCGGCGCGCCGTATTCAGCCCGGATTGCGACACTTCATATGATCCCAGTGCCGAGGTAAGTCCAGTATCTATCAGAGGGAAAAAAGAGAATCGTCGAAGCAGCTTCCTGACTCTCGGATCTGTCGAAACGCGTCAACGAACCAAACCATCGGCCCGCTTTCTATTCTCAGAGACTCGACTGCCTCGTACACCCTCTGACACTCTTACACCATGACGTCATCTACACGCTCTCAATGTTACATGACTAGTCATACAAGTCATCACTACATCACTGCATCCATCACTGTGCGCCGGCATCTGCACTTGGCCGCCACTTATTCTTATAAGTTCTCCTCGTGGCTGAAGCAGCAGCTAGCAGCTAGCAGCTAGCAGCAGCAAATAGCACGCGCACGCGCACAAGTACGGATATACGAATTTACGAAATGATGATATGATATACGAAATGGTGCCGTGCACAAAGACCTCTTCCCGGCAAAACAGCAAGACAGCAAAAGAGGGGAGCCTTGAGCTTAGGGGGCCCTCAGGCTGGCAGTGCCGCAAAACCCTGAGCAGGTGCCGCGGAGCTTCGGGGTGCCAACGAACTCAGAACAACCAGGCAAGATTCCGCCGACAATGGAACAAAGTTGGGAACAACGACAACGGGTATGCGTACGACGAAGACAGGTATATATATATATATCTGCCACTACAAGTAACAATTGCTCGCTATAGTCTATGCTGCATACTGCAACACTTCACAAACAACATACAAACATACACATTGCACTGCCTTCCTATGTCGACGGTTGGGTGGCTTGGCGGACGGTTGGATCGGTTGGATGGGGAATCGTGGGGGGAGGGGGAAAGGAAGGAAGGAAGGAAGGAAGGAAGGAAGGAAGAAGAAGGAAGGAGGCAAGGAAAGGTGATTAATCGATTACTTGATCACTTGATTACTTACTCGGACATCAAACAATGTCGCGCCGTCACCCGCGCCCCCACCAGTCCCCTTTGTCGGATCGAAGCCCCGGCCTTATTGGCTATAAATAGTCACTACGCACGACATACGACATATAATCAATTAATCAAGCTTAGGCTCCCAGACTCCAATCATACGCGCCTCACAGAATGGCAGAACATCACAGAACAGAACAAAACAGAACAGAGAAATTCCAGAGTAGCGGTCTGACACGACAATACTGATCCAAATTTCACATCCACTGATTTGGTCTCAACGGCGAAGATCATAATCATAATCATAATCACGAACACGAACATGATGGGCACGGGTACAGGTGCAGTTACACGGGGATACGGGGATACAGAGACGTTATGACGTTATGTACGGCGGCGTGCGCGCAGGGGGCGCTGTGTTCGTCGTTCGTCGTTCTTCCACGCGACTAGGAAAGCACTTCGTCAGCGACAGCCCGTCTTTCAGCCCACCATATACACATATACGCACATACCCATATACCACCTTTCACGAGGTGGGCGCGACCAGCCCTGTCGCACAAGTCGCAGAGCAGGCGCCGAGGGCGGCGTTGCACGCGAGGACGGCGGCGGGGGCCTCGGGCGTCGCGATGACGGTCCCGAACGTGAAGCCCGCGGCGGCGTAGCACGATACAGCGACGGCGTTGCACCCTAGCACAGCATACATATCAAATACCAAATGCATGTACAAACGCATGGTGTGATTAGTTCCACATGCGCGTATGTTCATGGACGATGAACGATGAACAATGAACATCGCGGGTGCGCACCGGTTTGGCAGAGGCCGTAGGCGATGGGGTCTGCCTCGACGCGTGAGAGGGCGGTGGCGGTGGAGCTTGCCTTGACGCTTGAGAGTGTGGTGGAGCTTGCCTCGACGCTTGAGAGGGCAGTGGAGCTTGCCTTGACGCCTGAGAGTGCGGTAGAGCTTGCCTCGACGCTTGAGAGGGCGGTGGGGCCTGCCTCGACGCCTGAGAGGGCAGCGAGGACGGCCGCGGCGGGGGCGAGCTTGGAGACGTGCATGGTGTCTGGTGTCTGGTGATGGCTTGTTCACGGTCGTGGGGAGGCGAGGTGGGGCAGGTGGGGTGGGGGGAGGTGGGAAGGGAGGGCGTTGGGGATGGATAGACGCCAGCACCCCGCGGGCGTGCACGGACGTGCACGCGTGCCTTCGCCGAACGCCGCCGCCTGGGTACATCAGTGCATCAGAACCTTCGATCCGCGTATCTGGAACACGGACAACGGACAACGCTGTACGATTGTAGGTCCAGCGTGGGACGCGTGATGTCCAGTGCCTACTAGTAGCCCCAGTATCCGAATATTCAGTATCCGAATATTCAGCATTCAGTATTCAGTATTCAGTATTCGCAGACGTAGATGCATTGATGATCGATAACTGAGTACTGAGTACTGAGTACTGATCGACGATCTCCAGAGCAGAGTTCTGGACAGAGACGGACAGAGCCTGAGTCCACTGAGTTCAGGCAAATTGGGTCCAGGTCCACAGGACACTGAGCTGTACTACTACTACTATAAGTATGTTTTCGCGGCTCACGAGGTTATCGCGGGGCGGGCACTCCAGGCTCTCATTGTCAGCATAAACACCTAGGTACCCAAGCTCTGCTTGCACACTACCTTGAGGAAACGGCCCAAACAGCCCACAGGCTTTAGCACAATCCACACTGAGTCTTCGATAGGGAGAAATTGCAATACTGCGTAACAAAGGCTTCCACCGTTTTATCCGTCTGTTTCCTCTTCCTCTCCACCGTTGACCTCTAGTTTCTAGTCTCCGCCCTTAGGTGCGCTCTATAGCCCAAGAGTTTCAAACCGACACACATGAATCATAATGTTTTCTACTCGAATCAGCTTGGACGCGAGACACTGACTTTGTTTCAAGTTTCAAGGAACGAGCAATGAGCAGGCGCACCCAGGCCCGACGCAGTAGCACAGCTACAACTAAGGACTCAATGTTCGACACACGATTACTGGTGGCTAACCAGGGTGTATAAACTCATTTCTGTGTACAGGTTAATTCGTCCTGACTGACGAAGGCGAAAAGGGGCGATTCAGGGGTATGGAGATGAACTTTCTGTGATGGTTGGCTTCAACGCCACTTCAAGCCATCTGCACGGCGCTCTGCACCCTATCTAGGCTACACTCATTAATTGCCCCAGTGTACTGCGATGCACTCTCCGGCTTTGACTTTGAGCATGCGTCTAGTCAAACGACCGCAGGAGCTCACCCCTTAAGTGGTATTTGAATCCCCCTGCAAGGGGTGGATGCGCCGTAAGTGCAAGCTTGATACGCCATTGGACGTAATGCGGAACAGGGGGTCGGGCGGGCAAACCACCGACGACGGATGTCACGAAATGTCGGGTGGGTGCGAATGCTCCGAAAACAAACAGGACAAACAGCGCGGATGACAGTGTTTTGTTGGGGGCTGTTGTTGTGATTGTGTATGGCGGACAGCGGAAGGGAGCGCGGGGGTGGAGTATGCGCCTATGGGTTGACTGCATAAATACCTGGTATGTTTGTTGGAGGATTCACCTCAACTGTCTATCAGCCACGCCATGTCCACATTCCAATACTCTACCAATTTTACCCCATTTACGAGCATGCGTACACGTTTCCTCGCCGTGAATGCCTATCTCAAGGTCAGTACATTCTTCGCAACCCCTGAATAGCCGCTAACACCCCGCCCAGACATCCAACAAAGACTCTACCGCCAAGGTCGCCCGCCACTGTGCGCGCACGACCACCAAGCTCCTGCACCAATCGCCCCTGCACCACTCCCAACACGCCTTCGCGCCCCCACGCGCCCCCCTCTCCGCATTCATCGCGCGCCTCCTGCGCGAGACGAGCACGCCCCCGCGCACGGCGCTGGCGGCGCTCACCATCATCGGGTGGCTGACCGCGGCCGGGGTGTGTCCCCTCGCGTCGTCGTCGCCGCACCATCTGTTCCTGGCGGTGCTGCGGCTCGCGGCGCACTCGAGCCAGGGGGCGGCGGGCCGCGAGGGCGATGGGCAGTGGGCGGCGCATGCGGGGGGGCTTGTGTCGCTCGACGAGGTGTTTCTGATGCGCATGGAGGTGCAGGCTACGCTCCGCACGTTTGACGAACATCAATGGGCGGTTCTTAGCAGTGCGGGCAGCGGAGATGTTACACTCCTCAGTCAAGGCGAGTCCAGCAAAGTAGGTACTTTAAATGTTAAATGGGAGGTGTTGAATTTGCTGACCCCTGTCCCATGGCAGGATGTTGCTGATGTCGCCCACTACCAATCGGAGGACGACAAGCCTTGCAAGGTGCACATCAGGCGCCGAGACTCGTTCCGGACAAATGTGCGGCTCGTGACTTCTCGCGCTGCAGCACTTTTGAGCGGCACCACTTGGATATGATATGCCCTGCAATGACACGACGCGTACACGCCTTTTACGACGATGGGCCCCCTCATCCAGCACGATGCATTATTTATTTGTCATATCATCACTCACGAATGCACGACTCACAAATGGACAGCTCACATCTACCATGTATTTGCTCATCATCTTAGTATCAACCATTAAAAAATTTTCATTTTGTCCAATATCCTCGTTGGCGGTGGGATTCAGTTTGAACTGCAAAATGCACCCGCTCGTGAGTACCACAACACGTACATCATCGCACACCTTTTTGGACTTTGCCCCCGCCTCTGCCTCCTCCTTCTACTTTTTTTCCCGTCCTTATGCTGCTCCGGTGTGCGCAACTCGTTTGACTGCTCAGTTCGCATACTCAGATCGTGACTCATCGCTGAACTGTGTAGCTCGATGCATGAATGACGTTGGTGAGAGGCTCTCGAGGTCGTTCCACTGTACGCTTGATCAAACCAAGTTAAAGTGGTACCGTGTCGTGTCGTGTCATTGGAGGAACACCGCATCAAAGTATGACACCTACCCCTGATTTCCCCCTTTTGGCCTCCTTCAAAGTTTGAAGACAGATCAACTTTGAGACCAATAACGACACCAATAAATGTTATATAGAATTCTGTGGGCCCGGAGTCGAGGCAGCCCCATCCCATCGCATACGGCTTATGCCAAACCTGTAAGGGGCACCGCACACGCTCTCGAACTTCCGCTCATTCACTCGCGAGTCCAAGTACGCAGATGCACGTGTGCTTATGCTTTTGGCGGTTATTGATATCGACGATCTGGCTGCTGCCTCCCGGGCCCTACTCCCCAGGAGTGCAGGCCTGGAAGACGCAGAGGGACGTGGCGTCGCACGGATCGCGCCTGCATAAATAGCACTATTGTATCAATATTGCGCTTTGAGCCTGGTTCGTTGTTTCGGACATAGAGCATCCACTGCGCTGCGAGCTACAATGCTACAATGGATTGCGTGTGTAATCCATTCTGGTTCGTCGTGAACAGCGATTATGGCATTGTGGTTTTGTCGTTGAACCAGGTGTGTTGTTGTGTCTTTCAAGTTTCCTAGTAGTTCGTTACAATCGCCTAAGCTCCGCGGCACGTACTCAGCGCAACCAGGGTCCAACGCCCAACACCCAGCAAGCGGACAGTGAAACCTGGAAGGCTACCTCTCCCGCGACACCCCCGCGCGCGAGTCGCCAAAAGTTAAAACATACCCGTACCAGCCGCTCAGTGTCACGTGGAACAGGGTCCTACTCATCCGAACCCCGAACTGTGATTCAGTGTGGAGTTTGAAGTTTGAACTCGGCAGCCGGATTGTGCTCGTCGTTCAATCCCTTTCAAGTTTCAGGCTGAGGAATTCTCCTCTGGAGATCGCCAAATCTTGGGAAAGGTTCTCCTTGGGCTCGCCGCAAACACGGTGTCACGGTCAATCGCCACAACCCAACCCCGCATGATTCAGTATTCAGTATTCAATATTCAATATTCAGCGCTTCAAGCTTTAAGCTTCAGGGGGCAAGAAGTTCGGGTATCGTTGGATTCTTGGATTCTTATTCGATGCTGGTGGCTTGAAGCTTCGTGGCTCCGTACTCAGTACTCAGTTATCGATCATCAATGCATCTACGTCCTCATCAGCTGCACTGTGCAGGCTAGGCGTTGGATTCGTCTCTTCGTCTCTTGCTACCCCATATCAATCTCGCTCCCAAACCGCTCCATCAATGCATCACCACGCGGCCATCGATACACGGGCTACTTCCCAGCCATGGGTTACGCTGCACCAACTGGTTGACTACTCAGTCCTCAGTACTCAGGCCAGTGCTTGCCTCTGGGCTTACGGTTTACGGTTTACGGTTTACCTCGTTGCAATGGCGTCGGTGGTGCGCGCTAGCTGTAGCCCTCGACGTCAACATCAAAGATCTGGATCTAGATTCTGCATTGGGTATTGATACTGCAGTACCCATTCAACTGAATATTTGGATACTGGACGTCACGCGTCACACACTGGACCTACAATTGTATGGCGTCGTTCGTGTTCCAGATACGCGGATCGAAGGTTCTGATGCACTGATGTACCCAGACGGCGGCTTTCGGCGAAGGGCACACGCGTACACGTCCGTGCACGCCCCGCGGGGTGCTGGCGTCTATCCATCCCCTTGCACGTATAAGAGCCCCGTCCCCCCCCAACGCCCTCTCTTCCCCACCTCCCTCCACCCCCCATCTGCACACGCCCTCGGCCTACCTGCCCCACCTCGTCTCCCCACGACCGTGAACAAGCCATCACCAGACACCAGACACCATGCGCTTCTCCAAGCTCGCCGCCGCCGCCGTCCTCGCTGCCCTCTCAGGCGTCGAGGCAGGCCCCATCGCCTACGGCCTCTGCCAAACCGGTGCGCACCCGCGGTGTTCATGAGCATACACGCATGTGGGACTAATCACAGCATGTACATGCGTTTGATGCTTATGCTAGGGTGTAACACCGTCGCTGTAGCGTGCTACGCCGCCGCGGGCTTCACGTTCGGGACAGTCATCGCGGCCCCTGCGGCCCCCGCCGCTGTCCTCGCGTGCAATGCCGCCCTTGGCGCCTGCTCCGCGACTTGTGCGACCATCGGGCTGTTCGCGCCCACCCCGTGAAAGGTGCGTATATGCGTATATGCTGGGCCGAAAGACGGGGCTGTCGCTGACGAAGTGCTTTCCTAGTCGTGTGGAAGAACGACGAACACGGCGCCCCCTGCGCGCGCGCCGCCGGCGCCATACATAACGTCTCTGTATCCCCGTGTAACTGTACCTGTACCTGTGCCCATCAGGTTCATGTTCGTGATCGTGATCGTGATTATGATCTTCACCGTTTTGAGACCAAATCAGTGGATGTGAAATTTGGATCAGCATTGTCGTATCAGACCACTACTCCGGAATTTCTCTGTTCTGTTCTGTTCTGTGAGGCGCGTATGATTGGAGTCTGGAAGCCTAAGCTTGATTACATGTCGTGCGTAGTGACTACGGCCAATAAGCCCGAGGCTTCGGCGCTACATTGTTTGATGTCCAAGTCCAAGTGAGTAATCAAGTAATGAAGTAATCACCTTTCCTTGCCTCCTTCCTTCCTTCTTCCTTCCTTAACCCTTCCTTTCCCCCTTCCTTCCTTCCTTTCCCCCATTCCTTCCTTTCCCCCACGATTCGGATTCCCCCATCCAACCGATCCAACCGTCCGCCAAAGCCACCCGAAGTTCCAACCGTCGACATAGGATGGAAGTGCAATGTGTATGTTGTTTGCATAGCTATAGTGAACAATTGTTGCTTGTAGTGGCAGATATATATATATGTAAACTAGCAGCTAACCCGTGCTACGCACGGAGAAGGTCATTGATCATTGATCATACATCACAGCAAATAGATTGTGCTTGCATAATTACCAAAGTTGTACAAAATAAAATTATAATAAGCTAAAGTACTACTCAGATTCAGAGCGAGAAGAGGAAGTGTCGGATAATGAATTCAAAGGCCCTGTTATAGGCTTCATGCCACCAAAGAGACTGGAGCCAGTATCACCGGACAATCTGGCCTTTTTGCAAGGAGTCTCCAGGTCTTTCTCGTCGTCGTCGTCATCATCATCATCGTCAAACGAAAACTTGAGTCCTTGCTTGCGTTTGCGACAACTTCCCTCGAATGGAGATTTTCCTGTTGAAATCATTGAGCTGGCTATTGCAAGACTATCACACCATATCAAAAACCACATACCAGGTGTTTCAACGGGAATCTGCGAACGCCCCAGGAAAACAACATGATCCACTTCAATGTAGAAGCAATCAGGAATGTTGTTTTTTTCGGTGTATCACGAGAGAAAGCCGCCTAGGGTCACATAGGTGTTTGGCTTGGGAATGGGCTTTTTCGCGTAGCGGGGTGTGTCGGGAAACATGGCTTCAATAGGCATTGTGGATGGGTGACCCATGTTGCGGTTGGCATGAGTGAACTGCACAGCGTTCACCTGGAAAGTGCCGCTATCTTTCGAGGGGATAATCGCTGCTCCCGAGACTGAGATCCAAGGCCGGTTACGAAGTTGCTGCTTAGTTGCTGACACACGAATGAGCTGCAACGATGTAATGGGTGTGGTTGCTGTTTCTTAGTTCACGCTGCACGGTACGCAAGACCGACTATATTCGGGAACGTACGTGTCAAGTGAAAGAAAAGCCAACTACCAAATACGGGTACATTCAATATATAGCGTGAAATAGGATTGGATCATGTGGCTCAGGGGAGCCAGGGGTTACACTCGCCCCCTCTAGATTGCTGATACGCAATCTAACAAGAAACAAAAACGATATGAAAGGAATGGGTGAAGTGATTATGGTATTAGTTACCAGTAAGCAAGAAAGGACAGTGTGCAATTATGGAGAGGGCGTGGACACGCCGAACTCATTCTCAATGATGGGGGACATGGCAATGTCCTCGGGGATGTATGAAGATGGATTCGCTGGCGGAAGTGAGGTAGAGGTATGGGATAGCGGGTGATTGGACCCGGATGTTGAAGTCGATGATGACGACACGGCTGCAGTGCCGGATTGGTTCCGAGATGTCGCGGAATGTAAATAGGCGGGAGGCACCACGGTACCTCCCAATGAGACGGTATGGGGGGTACGAGTGTCTGCCTCGACGACATCATCATCCCATTCGAATGGGAGGGACGATGTCAGGGATGGTGGCCCCAGTCGATCCACCATGGAATCTGGGAGTGACGAGGGCGTGGAGGAGGGCGGTAGGGGGTCGCCAACGGCCACTGTTGTGTGACCTAATGTGGTTGCGACTGCATGTAGCTGCCTTAATATGGCAGCGTTAGTGTTGTACCCCCCGCGGGGCATGGCTGCGGTGTGACGCGGCCGTTTGGATCGAACCTCAGTGGGCTCGGGAGGGCACCCTGCCGGGAAGTAATACTGAGGGTTCATCAGTAGTAGTGGCGCATTGGGCGCGCTGGGGGGATACTGCGAAGGGGGAAGGGCCAGTACCTGCTGGCGGGTTGGATAGGTGTTTGGCCGGTTCTCGTTCCTTGGATCGAGCAGCCATTGTCGTGCAAACAGCCAGGCGTCGTTCGCCATTTCGATACTGACTCCGCACGCGGCCATGTGTGCCGCTACATCCTCGACAGATAAGTTGTCGAGGGGCCCGCTATAATGTGCGGGCTGGTATACAGACGGGATGGTCAATCCCAATCGGTTTATGACCGCCTGGTACCTCCCAGGCATGGCCAGCAGTGTGGTGGCACGTTCCGCGTACACCGAACGGTTTCGTTCTAACGCGGGATCACCAGCAGCTGGCGAGGGTCCAGTTCGTCGTATTAGACGATGCCCACGTCGTGTCCTTACGTCGAGTGGGTTGTCTCCCAACCCGGCGGACATGGCCTTCACATGCCTAAAATAATAATCGTATGCGCACCACGCTTCTGGTGGTGCATCCATACTTGGGGCTTGGTACCCCGTGGTGGGTCTCGCTTCTACGCGAACCGGCGGTCCTACCCTCAACGATGAGGCGGTGGATGGATCGTTCACTATTGCCCCGACGTGAGGCGCGGCTGTTGTGCCGCTAGATGAGGAGGTCATGACGTTTGCTACTGTAATTCTTGGTAGCGGGCGTATGTTCCTTGTTTGTTTCACCCAGTCGGGTGCCCGCCATGTCCGCAACGCGGCTCTCATGAAACCCCTCATGGGCTTCTTGTCACTCGCTAGCTGATTTGCTATGTTGACTACCGATCGGCAACTGTTGTATGCCTCCCAGTTGTCTGGGATTTGAGCGGCTTGTACCATCTCGGCCCATGCTGCCGAGTTCTCGGGGAGCATAATCTGCTCGTTTCCTCGCGGGGCTGTGCCTGTGTTGATTCTTCCCACTAAACTGTGGGTGGCTGCGGTCCGGGAATAGTTGGAAGGTCCCGCTTGAGGCAGCGGGGGGAATTCAGTCGCTGGTGTTTGTCCACCGACTTGGTCGGCCGTCATGCTAGGTGCTGCGTTTGCATAACGCGGGGGTTCCTTTGCATCCGATGCGTCAGACTCCCCATAATCTGAGTTGAGGTCGTAATATTCGGCCTTGAGCCCGCTGGCTACCGACAGGCTCGATCGTGGCTGTGATGCCATACCCATAGATGATTCCCTCTGCGAGCTGTTCGTGTCGGAGGCCGGCCGACCTGGGGACAGTGACAGACGCGTCTTTCGACGGTTGTGTCGATGGGTGTCATCTTGTGACTCCTCCAATTCTTTAATTCGGGCGCGTGCATCATCCAGATCGCGTTCTATGCGATCAGCGTAGTTGTTCAGCCGGGTCAATTTCCCGTCGATCTCTTCGATCTCTTCTCGGTCGGACTCTATCGTCCTCCTGGCTGTATCATACAATCTGTCGTAGTCGTTGAATATTTCCGGGCATATGTCCCGGGCCATCAGCCTTCAATCGGCTCGTGCGTCGTTATCCCTGATACCTACCATAAAGTGGCTGGTAAAGCCGATGCATGTGGTGCATTCTGTGTTCGCACAGTTCATGCATCCTATGCCTGTGTTTATCCAGGCCTGTTGTCGAGGCTGCCCCAAATCGTATGGGGCTGCTGGAAATGTATCCAGCTCGGCTATATTTCTTGCCGTGGCCTTTCCTTTGCCTTTGTCTCTTCGACTCGGCTGTCCCTCCCCCTCTTGAGCGTCTCTTCGCTCATAATCATCGTCGTCGTTTCGCGGCGTGTTGTGGTCTCCGTCCATGTGGACGTCGTTGTTTGCGGGTGATTTCCCGCGCATCACTGGTGATGCAGATCGTCCCTATCGACTGTGTGGTCTTATGATTACTTTCAACTGTATAGTTGTTGGTCACTTTGTCCCACGGTCAGTCACATGCCTAATTGGGGCATTACCGACGCTTGCCTGATTTGGCCTTGCGCGGTAGGGACTCAACCGCGCTAACCCCGTGGTACTCTAGGTATCTATCGAGCGCCTCTAGCTCGTCGCAATGGGACCGTGGCTCCCATGTGGTATCTCCTAGATTCCACTTCACATGGAATCGTATTCGATTACCATTCCATTCATGGCCTATTATCTCATCCACTATCCACTCGGCGTCGTCGGGGGTTCCCCAGTCATATGGATCGGCTAGTCGCCGGTTTGGGAACAGTATCTCGTCGTTGGCCACATGCGGCCGTAATTTGGATACATGGAATTTCGGGTGTATTCCCCGATTCGCTAGCTCAGCAGGCAATTCCAGCGTATAATTAGAGGTATCTGGCATCGCAGCCAACACCTTGTACGGCCCCACGTACTTGGGTAGCAATTTCCCTGATCTTCCCTTGGGTAATGCTAGGTTAGACGTGTCCAGGTACACCATGTCCCCTTGCATTATATTGGGTTCCCGCCGTCGTCGCACGTTTGCGTAGTACGTCTGGAACACGCGCCGTTCAATTACGGCGTCCTGGACTGCAGCTACATTCTGCTGCGCCTTCTCGACGAAGGCAGCTACCCCCGGAGCTCCGGTGAATTCACTGCGGTGAACCTTCATCGTGGTAGGTAAGTACCCGTAATTGGCCTCGAATGGCGCCAATCCTGTCGTGCTACTTATGCTCGAATTTAATGCAAATTCAACCATGGGCAGTTTACCCAACCAGTCAGATTGGTCAGATTTGACCACTGATCGCAATATTTGTGCGATTGAGCGATTCGCTCGTTCCGTCTGGCCGTCGGTTTGTGGATGGAATGACGTTGACATGCTCAACCTCGTTCCTAGCATGCGATGCAATTCTCGCCACCACTTCGAAGTGAATTTCGAATCTCGATCGGACACTATCGTGGATGGCAGGCCATGCAGCCGACATATCTCCCTGATATATATATCGGACAGCTGCGATGCTGTCGTCCTGGTATTGACCGGGACTAAGTGGACCATTGAGGTCAGTCGGCATATGACTACCCATAGGTAGTTTTTGCCTTCTACCTCGGGGAACGGGCCGATAAAGTCCATGCCAATGCTATCCCACGGCTGAGTGGGTATAGGTAAGTTGTGTAGTTTGCCTGCGGGCGGCTGGTAGTTCCCTTTTGACCGCTTGCATACGACGCATGAGTCGCAGAATTTGGCTACCATGGCCGTCAGCTTGGGCCACCAATACCACCGTCGCAGGTAATCCGCCGTCTTGGCTGGCCCAAAATGACCTAATGTTTCGTGCGCCTGTTCTATGACCAGGCTACGTAGGGGTGTTCCTTCGAATTCGCCAGTAGGCAGGCAGAGGACGTACTCGTCTCCCAAATTGTGGATCCATACCATATGGTCTTTAACCTTGAATTTGGGGTATTCGTCGGGCTTGTCGATGATTTTCGACAACATGGGGTCCGTCGTACTATTAACACGGACAGCCGTGACGAACCCCGAACGCGTTGCTAGGCTGGCTCGCAGATTCTTACCCTTGTCGATTGATTCGAACACAGTGGGGTCATGATCGGGCGCGTTTCGACCATTCGTCGTACTGGCGTTGGCCTGACCTATGTCATCGGCTTGTGCCTGTCGGTCCAATCGGGCATCACCGACGCGGATGGCCTTCAGCTCATCCTCGCGTTTCCGCGATTCTATTACTCGTGGCCAGGGCACTACCTCTAGGTCGGGGTCTACCCTGGCGTCGGCGTTAACGTATTCATTTACGTCGTGGATCTCAGCATCGGTGTCCTCGGCGTAGTATCGCGATAGTGCATCGGCCACTTTATTCAACGTCCCTTTGACGTATTGAATGGTGAACTGGAATCGAGACAGGTACTCCATCCACCTGGCCTGTCTGGCCGACGGCCGTTTAATGTTTTGGAAAAATTCCAATGCACGGTGATCCGTGATGACCGTAATGGGGTAACCTAATAGTTTGTCCTCCCATTTCAGGAGCGCTTCTATTATGGCTAATGCCTCGCGTTCATACACTCGATAGTGGTGTTGTGCAGGTGTGAATTTGCGGGACATGAATCCCGCCGGCCTACATGTGGCCCATTCCGCGCCTTGTCCATACATGGCTCCTACTCCTGATAGGGAGGCGTCGCATATGACCCAGATGGTCTCTGGTTTGGATGGATCGATAGGCCTAAGTATGGGCGCCCTGCAGCAGAGCTCCTTAATGGTGGTGAAACATTTGTCATGCAGCGGCCTCCAATAGAATGGTTGACCATTCTTTTCCATTGACTGGAGCGGGCCTGCATATGCAGCCAATTCGGGGATGAAATGGGCCAAATATTGTACCAGTCCCATGAATTGCAACACGTCATTATATGTGCGTGGCGTGCGCCATTCCCTGATGCGTTGCAGTTTGTCACTGCATGGCTTCAAGCCATTCCTATCGATTATGTGCCCCAAACAGTCGACTTTGTCGGCATACAGTTCACACTTCTCTGGTTTGAGATAGAACTGGTATTCGCGAATTTTGGCGAATACAAGTTTCAGGTGCTGTTCATGCTCCTCTATCGTATTGCTGTATACGAATACGTCGTCGAGATAGACATGGACGAATCGTCCAATAAATTCACGGAATAAGTGATTCATTATTCGCTGGAAGGTGGATGGTGCATTACAATCCCCCTGCTGCATGACGTTACTATAGAACGTGCCATATATGGTGGCAAACGCGGTCTTCCATACGTCCGCAGGTTCCACGCGCACTTGTTCATACGCGTCAGAGAAGTCGATTTTCGATCGATATTTGGCGCGGGCCACGTCCATGCGTATAGTATCCTGGTCCGGGAACGGTGTCACGTCTTTTCGTGTGTTCTCGTTCCGCTTGCGGCAGTCCACTACTGTTCGTAGCATGCCTGATTTTTTAAATACGCACATCATGGGCGCCGCCTGGTCGACTTGAGTCGCTTCCCACCACCCCGTCCGGGTGTATTTGGTTATCTTTTCCGATAACTGCGACTTCAATGAGTCGGGGCATTTGGGTAGATAGTAATTATATCTCTTGCCCTCATCCAATAATGGGATGGTGTGGTTAATGTCTCTTAACGGCGGTAACCCCTCTGGGGGTCCTTTCATGATGTCGGCGCACTCATCCAGCCATCGTTTTCGTAAAAACGGGATGTGATCATCGGTCAACGTCCTCGCCGACCTGATCTCCTCTCCCAGCTGCTTTGTTGCAGCTTGTAGCACGGTCGTCATCCGTGCTGCGTTCTCCTTCCGTCCTCTTTTTTTATTGTTTTCTATGTGTCGCATCTTCTGCTGACAGCCATGACTTGGCCGGATCTTATTCATGATCTCCTCAGCTTCAATCAGCTGGTCGTGGTTCATGATGACGTCCTTGTCATCCGGCCTATCAGGCTGTTTCGCCTTGGCCGCGCTGTCAGGCGCGTGAGGTCGTGTCGATGCCTCATATAGTCATTGCCTCCTTTGAATGGAGTGCCTTCTTGCCATGACGCGTGTCTCCTCCCCCTCCCTAAGTGCGTCGAATGTGCGATTGCCTATTCGAACACACTTTTCCGCGAAATCAAGTACTATTCCGTACTTTCGCATGGTGGGGGTCCCAATGATTGCGTCATATCGGTCAAGGTTGGCTATATCGAAGTACATCTTCGATACTATTGGGCCTAATTTTAGGGTGGCTTCTGCTCCGAAATTTATCTTCGAGCTGCTCCCCACCGTGCCCAATTGTAGTGGCACTGGCTCCTTCAGGTGGCCGTATGGAATTTTTGCTATCCTAGCGTATTCCGGACTGAGGCTGTCAGTCGTACATCCTGAGTCGAACAATGTGAAGGCCTGTTCACCGCCTATGTCTACTAGCATAGCTAGTACGGCCTTCTCGTCGCTCGTTCGCTGGGGTCGCGCAATGTACCTGCGGCCTTGTGGCCAGACTGCAACTCGGTTTTCCGTTGGGTGACTTTGGCGTTGCTGCTCCTGTGCAGTGTTCCTCATGGCGAACATGCGTTCGCCATAATCATCATTCATCGCTGCTATGCGATCGTTGTCGTCACCTTCCTCGGGTTCATCCCCGTGTTCGCTCTGGGATTTGTCGTCCTCGCTAGTCGGCGAGGAGTATCTCGATCGATTGTACTCATTTGGTCGATCATCCTCGACCCCCGTGTCATCCCTTCCCGCATTGTCCACACCATCTGGCGTCATCATTGCTACCGACTGGTCGTCGTCGTCCCTCAAATCGCGTACTGCGAACATCTTGGGTTGTTGTCGCTTGGGACAGGTGGGGTCACTTGCAAAATGTCCCAGATTACCGCATGCGTAACACCTCGATTGTGAGGGTCCCGAATTCACTTGTCGGGGCGCGCCAGGCCGAGGAGCACGATTAATGGTAGGCCCCTTAGCCGGCCTCTCCTCTTTTCGCTCCACCTTAGCGTTACCGTTGTATATTACGGGATTGGCTGTAATGGGGTTGTCTATTTTTCGTTGACCATTTGAATATGGCCTCGACTCATTGCCATTATGTGGCATTCCCCTGGTAAACTTACGGGGTCCGGTATGCGGTTTGCCGACCGCATGGGCGGAATTAGCTGCTCGTTTCGAACTGGCCACAGCATAGTGCTTGGTGATTATTTGTCCTTCCTCAACTTGGATGGCGACTCGATATATTTCCTTCAGGCGATGCCGTTCCGCCGTATAACCACGGTCGATTATAACATTTCGTATATATGATGGCAATCCCATCAGGAATTGCCGCCTAAACGTATAGGCGTCCACTGAGTGGATCATCCGGGCGGCCTTACGGTCCAGGTCATCATAGAACCCTCTTACTCCGCCTGCAGTGGTGTATTCCACGGCATAGAATTGCTCCGTAGCGTCTTGCATCGCTGTGGGCTGTACAAAACGGTCGTACATGTCTAATATGACTCGCGCGAACGTCCACGATTGATGGCGTCGGTACATGCCATCCACCTCGTCATTGTACCAGGTGGCTGCTTTGCCATCCACAAATAGCCCTACCATGGCGACACATTCGCTATCTCTATTGTCGCCCCCATATAATTGGAGTCGAAGCCATCTAAGCAACGATTGTAGCCAATTGTTGAATATTTCAACATCTGACTCGCCTGAATATTTATCAGGCTTAGGGATGCCCGATGGTGGCTTAACGCCGCTAGGCAATATCAGTGGTTTGCCCAACTGTTCCTTAATCAGCGAGAGGTATCGCCGTTCAATCGCGCGGTGATAGGACGAGGACTGTCCAGGCATGTCGTGTCTGCCTACGTCTAGGTCTTCAGACGTCAATCGCGAACGGTGCCGTCGGTTGACGTCCACTTCATCAGGCTCATTCATCCGCACCCGTGCGGATTCCCTGGGGTGTTGTCCCCTCATCGCGTCACCATCACCATTGTCCGTCGACGGTGATCGCTCTCTCGATCTGGCTCGTCTACCCACAGGTGGTAGGTCGGCGTATGGGCGTATGGCGTGTCGTTCATGTTGGCGTGGACGCCGATGACTAGATGTGTCATTTCCGCCTCCCAGCGCGCCCGAATTGGGTGGTATCCCAGTTGGTACCGTAATAGCAGTACGAACGCGTCGCTGACGGTTTGACTCCATGTCTTTGGCCGAACCCCCGTCGGCGTCTCTGCGTTGGGATCTAGGTCGCTCTCTAGGAGTGCCGTCTTCGTCGAACACGATGCCCTGGTCTGGGATTTCAGTGTACTCGTGCTGGGCAATGGCGCTGTTTCGCCATCGTTGTAACGCCACCCTCGTGTCCCAGCTAGGGTGTATTGGCTCATTAGTGCCATAACCGTTGCCCGTTGGTGCTACCTGCCCTGGTGTGGGCGGTTTATCGTTATACCGCCTGTCGCGTGTGGCCCTATCGGCCTGTATGGCTCGGACCAACTCGTTGATCTGCTCGGCCGATAGCCGAGTCCCCGTCTCGTCCTCCCGTAGCCTCATCTGTACGAGGAATTCGGTGAACACGCCTTGCGATAGCGTAGGTGATGGCACTACGGCTTGCCGTTTATCCGTTGACCGCTGTTCTCGTATCCATTCCCTCATCCGTCTGGACGACGTGATCGACTCCTCTTTTACGGGCTCTTGTTCGTACTCTTGCGCCATCCTCCTTTCTCGCGCATTTTCTCTTTCCATGTCTGATGACGTGGCCCGCCCTTTCCCTTTGTTCCGTATAGCTGGTACGGACTCAACCGATTGCACTCGGCCGTCACTTCATACCTGGTTCTGCTCTGAACCTTCGTTCGTATTCATGGTATGCGAGCTAGGTGGCCCTCGTGGTCGGCCGTCGTCTCTGGCAGAGCCATGCTCTCGTCTATCGGACGTTCCCCGATGTGGGATGGGTGGTTGGTGAAAACGAAGTGGTGTGGGATTGCCTTCACCATTGCGGGATCCATCATAATGTGATGTTTGCTGTGGCACCCGGATTGCATTCTCGGATCCTTCCGAGGGACTCACCCGGTTGCTTCTCCTCCCATGCTCGCGCAGTCGAGCCTCGTCCCACGCGTTGGGTGTGAAATAGTCTCGTTGACTGTATGACATTCCCGTCAAGGGATTTTATGGTTGCGTAAAAAAGTGTAATGGGTGTGGTTGCTGTTTCTTAGTTCACGCTGCACGGTACGCAAGACCGACTATATTCGGGAACGTACGTGTCAAGTGAAAGAAAAGCCAACTACCAAATACGGGTACATTCAATATATAGCGTGAAATAGGATTGGATCATGTGGCTCAGGGGAGCCAGGGGTTACAAACGATGATTTCAGGGAGCGGCCACATGTAGAACACCAGAAGTCGACGTACCCAGATGATGTCCCCAACGACATGATATTCCTCCGGTTTGATATCAAGGCTACCTAATTTTGCGCCTTCCTGAGTTTTGGCGATCTAATTTGGTACATTGTCAGTTCAATTGCATCACAAAATGAAGCTGACTGTTGTTGACGCACCGTCGAGCAAACTACATACTGCCCCATTGGATCGAAATGATCTCCTTTGGCATTGTAGTACCGCAGCTGCGCTACCAGCGTGACATGGGGAGTGAGATAGAATTGTGTGTCAAAGACAAATGAGTTGGATTGTTTGGTGTCGTAAAAGCGAGGGTTTTCCAATACAGCAAGCCCAGTGATGGTGGCAGAAGCTTGAGAGGACATGGTGGACACGGAAGGTGAAGAGTTTGAAGCGCGACTCAGATGTGCGCAGCGTCCGACGCGCAGCGGTTTTTATCGTTTGGAGAGGTTCTCGAATATTCGGTTGATTGCGATGAGACTGTCGTCATTGTTGAATGTGGTGAGCATCAGCGGAAACAGCAAGAAGGAGAGTGGAAATTTCGAGAATGTTGGCTAAATCGCCGGCGGTCATGGTCAGGAGCAAGCAGTGCTTGTGCCATATCAGGTAACAGGGCCAGACACGCTCTCCAACTCACTCGGTTCTCATCCAATGACTTGCACAATTGTATAGAAGATTCTATATGGAATGACAAAACAATACTCTAATCCATGAGAACTTCAGGATACACAATATTGATTGTTCGCGACTCCATGGCAGTTTCTGCAAGGAGAACCTTCACACGATGCCGGGATGTGGTGCGGGAGAGGGCCACATAGAGTTGCCCATGCGAGAATACAGGTACTCGCAGATCCAGGCCGACGAATCTGACAGATTGTCCTTGAGCCTTGTTGATGGTCATTGCGAATGCAAGCCTCACAGGAAATTGACGCCGTTTGAGTGAAAACGCAAACTCGGCGTCCTTACCCGAGGGTGTGAGGGTAATTCGAGGGATGAACGCAATCTCCCCATGAAATTGCCTGCCAATCACTTGAGCCTCCAGTACACGGTCTCCCGTGCGACGAACGATCATCCGAGAGCCATTGCACAGTCCGCGGTCAGGAGAGAGATTGCGAAGGAGGATAAGAGGGCATCCGGGTTTGATGGAGAGGATGCCCGGAGGAAGCCCTGGTGCCATCAGGGTGCGAAGGTACTCAATCGGGATCTTGTTCACCCGTTCCTCCTGCGAACTGTCTGCATTCTCGATGGAGTCAGCGCTCACGTACGTCCTCGTTACGCCAGCCATCCGTTCAAGTATGGCCTCATTTAGGTCATCAACGTCGGTATTGCGTGCCGCAAGGATTGTGCGCTCGATAAAATACTCCGGCGGTGGGGTAACTCCATCAATTCCGGGATAAACGAAGTCAGTGAGGTCTTTGATGTCAGCACACCTCATGTCCTCGGGGATTGCGATGGTACCGTCCTCAGCAATCCCATGTCCATGCCCAACCTCCAGAAGCCATTGCGCGAACTCGGCCTCTTCAGCACCAGCATCAAGTCACATGTTTTGACGCAGCCGGAGTACACGATCAACCTGCTCATCCCGAATGAACCGCCACAGGTATGATTGAGGTAAGGAAGCCGCAACGATTTCCTCCTGAGTACCTTTCGGAACTACTGGAAGTGTCTGCTGAAAATCGCCACCAAACACCACTGTGATGCCACCGAATGGACGATCACAATTACGAATGTTGCGTAATGAGCGATCGAGGGCCTCGTGGGTGAAACGATGTTGCATCAAGGCCTCATCCCATAGGATCAGTCTTGTAACACGAAGGAGGCCGCCCAGGTGACTCTCCTTGTTGATTGAGCAGACAGAGCCGTTGGTCAAACCTTCAATGGGGATTTTGAAGCGCGAGTGAGCTGTACGGCCTCCAATCATGAGCAAAGCGGCGATGCCAGAAGAAGCAACGCAAAGGACAATCCATCCCTCGCTGCGTATACGATGGCAAAGTGTGTTGTAGATGAACGTTTTGCCCGTACCACCCGGTCCATCAAGAAAAAAAGTCCATCTGTGATCCTGCTCGACTGATTCCATGATGCGATCAAAGGCGACCCGCTGGTCGCCATTAAGCTGCTGGACTCGAGCCTCTGCTTGTAGCTGCTCCTGCTGACGGTTATAATTGAGCTGTTCGGCGATCAATGGGTTATCTGTGAGGCGAGCCCAGTCACCAGTCCAATGTGGCATTGTCTCGAAGTTGCGCAGGGAACGGCCGGACTGCTGGAGAATACGGTCAAGGAGGTAGAGGCCATAATCATAAACCTCTTCCTCAGATGCATTCACCCGTCCAGCCAGAAGCAACCGGTGGCGCAGGTCGTCACATATGTCGTATCGAAATTCATCCCAAAGGCATTCTGGCTGAGTCGGATGGCAGAATAGAAGGAGAGTGGCAAATAGATGTCGAAGCCAAGTTCCAGTTTGCATCACTGCAGCCTCTCGTAGACATGCCCTCCATTCGCCATCGTCCTCCAACAACCCACGCGCAAGACAGGCATCGCAGAAGTTCGGATAAATGATTCCTTCAAATGTTCAAAGGTCTTCAAATGACCTAGGGCCCTTAACAACTGTCAGAAGAGTCCGAAGGTAAAACCGTTCACCAGCAGAAGGCGAGACGAAGTACATGCAACCAATCACATGGGGGATACCGCAGCCCGATTGGGGATCATTGCAGGTCTGAGCTCTAAGCAGCTCAGATCGTCGCAATTCCCAGCGTTTGGCTCGTACTTTCCACACGAAATGCTCTGGAAACTCCTGGTAGGTGTACTTCTGTGCTTCCGCCCCTCGCAGTCCAGGGTCTCGATTGGCAGCAAAAAACTCAGTCAGAGTTGTGCGCTCCTGTGCCGCACGCTCCATCACTGCAGCGACATCCTCGTTCGGATTGTACGTGACCATGTGCTGTCCAGGGAGATGAACCTGGAGGCGAACAACATTTGGCTTCTGTTCATGGATGCTGAAGTGCAGCAGACGCCAAACTGCCTCAGACGCAGCGATGTATTCCATCGTTGCGGCGCCGATAAAGGGGAAAGCCATCCTCGTCCATGCGCGTAAACGGTTGAAACGCCTTAGGATAAAACTTGGTGCACCGACCATTCTCCATGCACGGCGCACTTGGGTTATGTGGGCCGCACGGACCATGGACCATGCATTTGCGGACCGTTGCGAAGAGCTTTGGCTGTGTGACGGGATCGGGCCACTCCGCGGATATGCACGAATCAATGTCTTCCGGAGTGAGGAGCTTATCGTGGCCGGCCAGAAATATGAGGATGTGCATGTGCGGGAGACCGCGTTTTTGGAATTCAATGGTATGAACGTGGGCTACAGTCTTGCCAAATATGCCGTTGCTTTGAATCTCCTCCAATATCGCCCGCTTCTTCAACTGAAATACACGTGCTACCAAATCAGGTCGGTTGTAAGCCGTCTGACCGGGTAACAGCTCACGCCGGATCTCTTCCCATTCTGGATTTGCGGTGACTGTCATGAAGATGTCGACCTTGCGAAAGCGCCGTGCGATGGCCATGGCATCCTGGAAACATTGCTGCATGTGTCGCAGACCACCAATGTATGAAGAGGGCAGGATATAGCGCTTCCCTAGCTGGGTCAGATCAGGGTCAGCCTCTCCTCGGACCGCGTCTTCCAGCCCACTGTAAAGAGAAGCTCGAATATCGTTTTGATTTTTGGCAAGGAAACGAAGCCGGGCCTGGTCAGCGCTTGCCCACATGTCTACCAACCATTGCTGGAATAGACGTCCTCCTCGCAGAAGCGTTGAATATTGTCCAGGGCGAACCTGCATGCGGTATGCAGCGAAGCGTGTCTGTGAGATGCGGGAGCGGAGAGATGCACCAGTAGCACGATCAACCATGCGGAGTTCTTCTTGCCACCCAGGCTCACCGAACGGGAACAGCAGGACATAGTGAAGCGGGGAGTATGCAGGGTGGCCCTCATGAATGCGATAGAGGCATGGTGTAAGGGCAACCTCAAGATGGCCGACAGCGCAGGCCTAGCAGAGGGAGAATCCAAAGAAATGAATAAGACTAACTACAATACATGAGAGAGCTGCTCACCTAGCAGAGGGAGAATCCAAAGAGAACAGGATGGGGATTCTCCATGCTAGGAAGCGAAGTATATACTGTAGTAGCGTGGGAGGAATGAAGGGTAACTGTACAGTACACCAGCCACAGGTACGAACGAATATCACAAGGTACGAGGGGGCATGTGATAATGAAGTGGAAGGGGAATGTACAGGAGTCGTGCCAGCGACCTGGGGAAGTGGGGACAAGGAGTAATGAAGTGGGAAAGGAGGATAGAGGTAGCCCGGACAAGCCCCGAAGTGTATCTACGAGTCCGAGCAAGTCCGAAGTGTCCGAGTGAGTCCGAGGCGAGTCCGAAGTGCGGGAAGACTTCGGAGTCACCGGACGGGGCTCGGATGCGAAGGGAGTGAACGGAAGGGAAGCGGAAAGGTAAGGGGACAAAAGGAAAGGAAAGGGAATGAAGGAAAGGGGAAAGGAACGAGGAGGAAGGGGGCGGGACAGGGGGAATAGGAGAAAATAGGAGTGTCCCCTTACACATGGCCCGTTTACGGCTCGCCTTCGTAAGATGATGTCGCGGTAATCAGTGGTGGTGCCATCGCCGGGTAAGACCATGGCAACCTCGTCAGCAGTGGGTGCGTTGATACGGCGCGGGTGAATGCCACGCGAGGCTTTGTCAACACGAAAGCGGACCTTGAAATCGGGAACATCGCCGTGCTCTCTCATGACTTCGAATGAACATGGCAGCGTATGGATTGTGTGTAGTGAGCATACTCTGAAGGCTACCCATGGTATCTGCACGAAGTTCATTGTTTCGGTGCATACGCTGCTGCAGCGCAGACTGGGGATCATACAAATACAATTGTGCATAAGATGGAGCTCGGCCAGGCGCAGGCTCTAGCACCCCTGATTTATGACACAGCTGGCCAAGGATACGGAATACATATGTAGGACCACCTCGTATTCTGTGGGAGTTGGTGGGATCCCGGTTGATGCTATCGTCCGTCTTGACACCAAGCGATGTAAACGCAAGGGCAGCATTGTATGCACGGATGTTGGTTCTGAACTCCCGTGCAGCAGCGTCGTCAGCCTCGAGGAGAGCACGAAGAGTTGCAGGAGGATACCGCAGGGGGGGGTAGCGCAACCTTGCCGTGATTGCAGCAAGCCCCAAACTCTGGGGTTGCAAAATGACGGCTCTTCGCAGTGCGTTCGGCATCCCAATGCAAAGCCCCGCAGTACGGGCAAGCGATGTTCATGCGCCCAAGGTCATGCCGTGCCTCGGGGTCCAGATACGGCCGCCGCGCAGCTGGGAGCAACCTACGCAGAGTGATCCTGGGCCTTGACGCCCGTGCTGCACTTTCGTGATCACCCGATGGCTGTCCAGAGACAGAAGGAGGGTTTCCTGAAGAAATACTTAGTGCGTAAGCCTAGAATACCACAATAAGAAGACTCACCGTGCTGCGCTATAGGTGGCGTCGGCTGCTGCGCCCGTGTAACTCTGGGTCTACCCCTGGACCGCAATGTCGCTTGCAGCGTCGGGGACGGGGGCGCAGGAGGCGACGGTTGTACAGCTTGCAAGCCGTGGTTTGCCTCGCGAGAAGCCCGTTCCCGCGCGCGCCTTGCCTGTTGGGCTAAAGACCGGCGATTTGGCGGGGGCATTGACACCGGTGAGTCAGGTCGGAGTTGCAGCACCTGCGTCTGCGGCGGCGTGGGGAGCGCGGAAGGTGGTTCCATGGCAGGCACCTGTTGTACTTCTTGGGGAAGGTGGTTTGTATCGCGAGAAGCGCGTTCCCACGCACGTCTGGCCTGTTGAGCCAAGGACCGGCGATTCGGCGGAGGCTGCGACGCCGGTGCATTGAGTTGGCATTGTTGCGTCGGCGGTGGTGTGGGCTGCTGTGGTCTGTCCGTGCAGACGTGTAAGTCTTTAGCGGCTCGTTCGCGAGCACGCCGTGCTTGTTGCGCCAGAGACCGCCGATTGGGTACGGGGTCAGACTGTGACGGATTGCGGGGTTGGGGAGTTGGTGTCTGCTGGGTGTGGGTATCCTCAGGTTGCGATGGCGTAGTGAATACGCGTTGCGCTGGGGCGGATTCTGTCACGGAAATTTACTTCTTCTTCTGACTATGAAGGCGAGAGAGACGGAAAACATACCGGTGACCCGTGGCACAGATCCGGACAAAAGACGTACTGCCGTCAAGGGTAGCATTGGTAGGGCATTATTATATGTGTGGACGGCGGAAAGCGCCGGCGTGTGCGGCTGCAAGATATTGGCACGCTGGGACGGGGTCAAGCATCCTAGGGATGGTAGAAGCTACAGGATGTTAGTTGAGCAGACAGAGGTGATAGAGTACTATGCTTACCGGAGATCCGAACCGCATTGACGCAGGTAAGAACGCGTTAGCGTCGCTCTGCGCGTTGCACGTCTCGGATGTGCTGTTGAGCGGCGGCGCGTTCTCATCATGGCGTCGCCGGCGTCGAGGACTTTGTTGGAGGGTGTCTCGTTCAGCTTCAGCGCGAGTGTGCTGGCGGACTTGCTGTTGGTGTCGAGTCGGCGTCGTTGGTCGTTGGGCGCCATTATCCCTCGTTAGCACATGAGAGCCTTGTTGATGCTGTTGAGGAGAATTACCTTAATGAATGAGTGTTTGCCATTGGCTGATGGGCACGTCGCGTGTTCGTGGAATGAGACAGTACACACGGACGTTGATTGGTGCTTGCGTGTGCGTGTCAGCTAAACAGGGCAAGCCCGAGATGACCGGTTTGTCTTTTGTCTTTATCCCGTGGGAAAAAAGGCCGTCTTTTATAATATAGATATAGATATAGATATATATATACCTGTCGTCGTACGCACACCCGTTGTGGTTGTTCCCAACTTTATCCCATTGTCTGTCGTACTCCGTCATTGCGCGTTGAGCCGCGGCCTGGTTCGTCGTTTCGCACATAGAGCATCCACTGCGCTGTGAGCTACAATGCTACAATGGCGAGCATGGGTAATATGGGTAATTCATTCTGGTTCGTCGTGAACAGCGAACAGCGATTATGGCGTCGTGCGTTGTGGTTTTGTCGTTAAACCAGGTGTGTTGTTGTGTCTTTCGAGTTTCCTAGTAGTTTGTCACGATCATAAGCTCCGCGGCACCGTGACGTACTCAGCGCAGCCACGGCCCAGCATTTAGTATTTACCAAGCACCCGCCCCAAACTCTACGATACCATGGTATTACAATATACAGCAGAGACACGACAGCATGCGCACACATCCCGGAGCAAATTATATAGATATAGTGTTACAGATGTCTAAACGTACTCGAAAGCAGAGCAACTGGCAGGAGATGGAGACGGAGCACGGTGTCGCAGATGGAGGCCCTTGGAGAGGCGTCGAACGCAGAACCGTCAATGGAACCGTATGTGTGCGGTCATGCCATCTCTTCGTCGGTGTCGGAAAGGACTTCCTTGCTTTTACTGCGGAGGGGCGGATCGTATCAGGTCGTCGAAGCAAGGAAGGGAAGCATGACGGCATGTTACTCACAATTGCTTTTTGCGAGGATTCGCAGCCTCATCCTCGTCGTCCCTGACGACTCTCTTCTTGGAGCCCCGCTGCAAAAACGTGCACTTCTTAACAACGCAGCCAAAACAACGAACGGAGAAAGCATCACCTTTTTCACCGGTCGATCGGTATTCTCCTCCTCGTCGCTGAACACCGCTTGCTCCTCCTCCCCGTCCGCCGCCTTCTTGAGCTTACCGCGCCGCTTCTTCTTTGGCTCGCCCGCTTCGTCCCCGCTGCCACCTGCACCCGCTTCCGCCTTGGCTTTGCGTGGCTTCTTCGCCTTCCGCTCCCGCTCCTCGTCGCTCTCCATGCGTACCTCCCGCGTCCATTCTTGCGCCGTCTCCCGAGCGATGCGCCGTTCCTCCGCCAGCTTCTCCGCCTCCCTCCGTATCTCCTCAAGACGCACACGCTACAACACCATAATCAGCGAATCAACAAACCAGAAATCAGAATACCGCCCGAGCACAAACGCGTGGTAACACGCACCTCGATCGCCTCCTGCCGTTCCTTCTCTTCCTGGCGCTTCGTACGCGCCGCATCGAGCTTCGCCTGCGTCTCCGACTCGTGGTCCGTTTGCGCGGCGAGCTGGTCGCCGCCTTTGCGAAGCAGACTCTCGCCGTATTTGCGCCGCTGGTCGGCGATGTCGCGGTTGTAGGGCACGACGGGGGCTGGGTCGGCATAGAGCGAAGCGAACAACCTATGCGCACGTTTATTAGCAAGCCGTATATGAAGAAAGCTGTGAGGCGACTGACTTCTGCGCATGCCCAGCTTGGTCGATTGCCCACTTGAGATCCTTGAGGGTTCGCTTCGCCGGCGGTATGGTAAAGAGGAGTTCGGCAGTCTTCTGCTGTATCATAGCAATGTTGTAGAGAATGACTTTGTCGCTTGGTTGAAGATGGAGGGCCTATTTCAGATCACATATCAGGTCAGTGAGCAGATCGGGAACGAGCAAACGCTTGGGATACCTGTTGAGCGTAACGTAGCGCTGTGCTCATCGCGGGGAAAGATTGGTCCTTCGTCGCTTTGGCATACCACGAACGACAGAGACAAAGAAGCACAGATATGTTTTGCCCTTTGTAGAATCGACCGGATGCGGTTTCGTACTGATGATGAAATGAGCGGAAGGAAAAGCACACGGAAGGGGGTTTCTTACACTCTCGATCGCGCGGTCGAATTCGTCGCGGGCATAGTAGCAATGTCCCATATTTTGATACACGCTCCCGTCGTTGATGGACTCGCGCACCTTGGCGAAGATATCCAACGCCTCGCGCGCGTTCCTCATCCGATACATGACCCCCTCAGCGCCCGACATCTGCGTCGGCGGTCCCAACGCATCTTCCGCAGTTACGATAGCAAGCCCTTGCGCCGCGAACGCGCACATCGGATCCATCTGCAGAGCCTTCTCGTAGAACTCGGCCGATCTTAGATAGTTCTTCCGCCGGTCTTCCGCACCCTGGTGGCTGGTGTCCCTGCTCTCTCGCGCTTGGTTGTATATTATCCACCCAGAGGCACATAGCGAGTAGACGTCGTGGCGATCGTGGTCTTTCAGCGTTGCATACACGAAGTCGCGAGCGACCTTGGGGAGATTGGTCTGTATGAGGAAGTAGGTGTAGAAGGCGCGGAGTTCGAGGTTGGCACTTTGGGACGACAGGGCTTGCTTGATAAGGTCCAGTGCTTCGTTGTTCCGATTGAGGTTTGTTAGCATGTAAGCCTGCCGAATTTTAGCTATTGGTATGTCAGCCGGGTGTTCAAATCGGACATGCGGTTTCTTTCGCTATGAGCTCACCGTCTACGTATTCAGGATGCCTTGCTAGTAGTTTATCATAGGCATCCCTGGCCATGTCTTCTTCGCCTTGATCCTCGTACACCCTGGCGAGGTTATACAGGATCGAGGTGGAAGCACCTTCGCCAACTTCGGACGAAGTCGCGCTGGCGGTCAATGCCCTCTCGTACATCGACCTCGCGCCAGAATAATCGCTGGAAATATGCAGCAGCGCCCCAATGTTGTTCAATAACCGGGGATCGACGTTAGCGGCGCCGCCAGTGCCTTTGGCGGCGTGTTCACTCGTTCTGAGTGCTTCGTGCAGCGCTTTGCTCACACGGTCAAGATTGTCTTTTCGCCACAGTCGGGCTACTTCGACGTGGACGTGTGTATCGTCGACGAGACTGCGGTGGGACCGTGTCATGGTGCCATTGCGGGATGCCTCTATTTCGAAGCCTTTCATAGCGCTGTCGAATAGATCACGGGCCCGTATTTGGTCATTCGCAGCCTCATCTTTGGAGACACCTGGACGAGGGTGGGCAAGGAGTGATGCGAGCATGATGGTGGCCTCGGCTGACTTTTGGGGATTCGGAGCTTGCAGAAGCGTATTCAACGTATGAATAGCGGCAGCGGTGTTATCTAGGCATGTTTAGTGTTGAGGGAGATCACGTTTTATACGAGGGAAAACACGTACCATTCTTTAACTGTAGCTGAGCTTGGCCAACTGATCCAACAATGTTCTTGGGCTGACCATCTAGCGCAGATTTGTAATATTTCAATGCGAGTGGCAGCGAACCTTGGGCATGAGATACTCTCGCAGCCCGCAGATAGCCGTCGGTCAACACTGTCAACGTATCCGCAAACTGCACAGTTCTTTCAGCCAACTTAAGAGCCTGTGTAGATATGGCGTGAGCGGGCTCCAATGCAGCGGATGGCGTGGGTACACACCTGCTTGTGGTTACCCTTTTGCAAGACAATTTCACAAAGGGCATTTGCAGCGGCAGCGCTTTTACGGTTGGTTCGGAAGGCAGTCTCAACAAGCTTGGTGCCGGTGACGAATAAGCGTTTTCGTTCCTGTTCCGGCTGCTGCTCGTTTTTACTGGAGTTGATTCCATCTAGTCCAAGAAGGAGTTGTGCGGGCCATCCTTCACCGTCGTCTTCGCCCAATTCTGCAATCTGCTGGTTGTGCTGTCCC
The DNA here is from genome assembly GCF_014466165.1 of Pleurotus ostreatus. Taxonomy (NCBI): domain Eukaryota; kingdom Fungi; phylum Basidiomycota; class Agaricomycetes; order Agaricales; family Pleurotaceae; genus Pleurotus; species Pleurotus ostreatus. The sequence continues at coordinate 486,560 of NW_023503160.1, read as the reverse complement.
ACGCGTCTGAGCTCAGAATGCAACAATGAAAAGAACAATGTATGACGTACCAGTTCAAGACTTCGATGCCAGGCAGCTCGGGCTTTAGACTTGTAGTCCATTGCCCACAGACATAGGCCAATGCCTATTCGGGGATCGGGCTTGCAATTGGGGTTTAGTTGAAGAACATTCTGAAATATCTTCAAGGACGCAGGGTATTGCCGCCGAGCATACAAAATTCTCGCCTTCGGAAGCGGTCAGCAATAACATACGTTCGTTCAGATTGCACGCACCTTTCCTAGCAGTGCAACCAGGTTGTTGGGCTGCTGGGTGAGAACGCTTTCAAAAGATCGAAGGGCATCGTCAATTGACCGAGTTGCGAGCTGCTGAACGCCTGATAGTGTCTCAATACGAATGAGTTCAGGTCAAGAAAAGCCTTCATACCTCGAGTCAAGAAAGACAGCGTGTTTGTCGCCTCAGCCTCGTCCTGGTTCTCACTTCTATATCTCTCGGCAGTGTTGATGAACAGGGCGGCTTCTTTATGATACGCTTCCTTCGTCTTCTCATTCGTGAGGATGTCCTGACCTAGGTCCATTCTATACACCGTCCATAATCACTACGCGGTGGGATAACTCACGAGCATCAAGTAGCAGCACTTTAGGAGCATCCCGCGCGCGCGCAATTTGTATGTTCGCCAGTAACATATATATTGGGGGCAGGCTCGAAGTTGTACCGCTAGACTGAAATTCTAGCGCAAATGCGCATAAATAACATGGTATGCACAGAAAGCATAAACTCCCGACGTACTGTCTACCACAGCATGAGCGATGCGCTCAGCTGCGTCCAAATAACCTCTTCTCCAATACTCTGCAGCGAGCTTGGACCACACCCATATCTTCCCCAGGCCCTCTTTCAGCAGCTCGAGAACGTCCTCCGGATTTGGATCGAGATTGTCGAGGTCGATCGTAATAACTTCTTGGCCACCAAGCTCTATGTCGACCGAGCGGCCTGGGGGGACATCATCTGCCATGATGAGGGGCGCAAAGGAGTGAAAAGGGTAGGCGTATTGGGTATAACTGCCGAGACCTGTACGACTAGATTATGTCCCACTGAGAAGGTGAGGGAACGGTGAAGACACTGACCAAGTCCAAGTCCGGAGCAGTTTCACACGTGACCGACTATTGAGCGCCTATTCTTTGTTTGCACACTGCCGCCAAAGGCAAACAGTGGCTGAAGTGGCGTCTAGTCATTTTGTGTATCCACCACATTGGTCGGTCGAGAAAGCAAGTCAGAACCGAGCCAGAGTTCTCGGAGGTCAGCCCATACACTGTGCGGACGGCCTAATGACTGTAACACATCGGAAGCCTCAACAATTGGACGAATTGCAAGGTAGAACGGTTGAGAACGCAGGCTTTTCTACTGGCTTACATATTCCATAGCAGCTGCTGAACCCGATCAACAATTCCACTGCGATTCCTGTACATGTGATCTTACTCATTCCGTCCGTATAAAATGTGCCGATCCCATATGCGAACCTGGCGACGGAGTAGACCTCTGCCCAACCTGCTTCTGTGCCGGCAAGGAGTTCGGCCAACATAAGGCTGGCCACGCCTACCGCATCGTCGTATGTTTCTTCCACGATACCCATAACATGCCTTCCCGCTGACCCGACGCAGGAACTGCACTCGTACCCAATATTCCATGAGGACTGGGGCGCTGATGAGTAAGCTGCAGCACAACTCCCAGCCCATGCATGCTCATCACGACTAGGGAACTTCTCATGCTGTCCGGCATCGCTGCCCAAGGACTCGGAAACTGGAAGAAAGTCGCCGACCATATTGGCACACGGACCAGAGACGAGGTCGAGGAGCACTACAACTCGGTGTACATTAACTCCCCCAACTGGCCGCTGCCGGTATGTCGAGCCCGTCCATTCTACTGTGTCCCACCGTTCATCAAGCCTAGGTTATGGACCGACAATTTGATATTGATCCCGCAGAGTTCCACGAGCGTAAGCGGCGGCGCATTGCTAAAATGAACGCCGCCCCCCCTCCACCCGCCAAACCGGCACCGACCTCAGCGCCGGGTATCCACGAAGTCGCCACCTTCCTCCCAGGCCGTCTTGAATTCGAGCACGAGCTGGACAATGACGCGGAGGATCTCGTCAAGGATCTGGAGTTTGGCATGTGTATGGAGTACGGAGGCGATCAAATTGCAGAAGACGAGCACGATTTGGACGTTAAGGCGAGACAGAAGTGGGCAGAAGAGAGGCAAGCAGCAGCTACAGCAGGGAAGGGGCCTATGAAGGGAATAGTGAACGGGACTGTCAATGGCTACCACCTTCACGGCGATGTTGTAAAACGAGAGTCTCAGTCGCATTCGCAGTCTCAATCCCAATCAAAGTCAGAGGAAGATAACGCGAACGGTAATGGTGAAGACGACGGGGCCGATGAAGTCACACAGCCACCTCCGATAGAAACACCGGATTCCCTTGCGTTCAAACTTACCTTGCTGGAGATGTACGCCCAAAGGGTTGAGAAGCGGCTGGAAGCAAAAGCCATCATGTTTGATAGAGGATTATTGGAGTATAAGAAGGTGCCAATCCATCGCATCATCCTGTGATTTCAAATTCGCTGACGAGTCCTAGATGGCTGCTGCAGAGAAGAAGCGACCAAGAGAAGAAAAGGATCTTGTCCATCGCTTAAAGCCCTTCGCGAAACTCCAGACTGCTGATGACTTCGAGGTATTTACCACCGACATTCTGTGTACGTCTGCACTTGATCTCCGAATGAATTTCACTCTCAACTGCATTACAGACGAAGCTATGCTGCGGAAGCAAATACAAGAACTGCAGAGCTATCGTCGGCTTGGACTGCAAACGGTGGCAGACATTGATAAATACCAAGTTGATCTCAACAACAGACGCGTAAGTGTGTCGTTGACGTACATTGCTTGGTCTGATTCCCATTGTGGCAGTCGCAACCCAAGGGCAGCCGCGATGTGCCAGGGCGGAAAAGCCATGAACGCGACTTCACGCCAAAGCCAGCTGTGCGCAGACCACGTAAGCCTATTCGCTTGTTTCACTAACCTGTCTGACCTTTTACCTCAGCCGCGCCGCTCAACATTGCAAACAGCCCATGCCTCCACCTCCTTACTCCAGGGGAACAAACCCTCTGCTCCACCCTGCGTATCCTACCGAAGCCGTATCTGGTTATCAAGGAGACCCTGGTACGCGAGTACGCCCGACGTGGTGGAAAATTACGACGCCGGGAAGCACGCGATCTCGTCAAGATCGATGTCAACAAGACCAGTCGAGTCTGGGACTTCCTCGTGCAGACCGGCTTCCTCAAGATCACAGCCGAGCCTGCTGCCCCCGCAGCATCAGCAGCCCAGGCTCCCCCGGATAGCACCACGTAAGTGATGTCAGGTATACATATCGTTACGGCGCTGATAACAACAAATTGTATATGTCGACAGTAGCAGCACGACTAGCTCCGCTCTTCCTCCCTCGACGAGCGGATCTCCGTTGAAAGATCAAGCAGCGAAGAGTTCTCCACGATTGCCAACGTTACCTCCACCTCCGTTGAATTACCAAGCCACGATGCCCACCCAGAACGGGTTTACATTCCAATACCCCTTGCCTCAAGCACAAACTACAGCGTGGACTCCCCACTAATTACATATTCACTCCGCCTCACCTCTTCTCACCTTTCGGCGATTTCAGCTCTCGCTGGAAAAACTATATCTATCATTATTCGATTCGGATTATTCCCGCCTCATCATATATACCGTCTCGCGCATTTGTATTATATCAGCATATTCATTTTGTAGTTGTATCATTCTGAGGAGGAAGTAATCGGAGTGTCTAATAAGTCCAGAACAATCTGGGAATCGTTTGGTATGTTGGCCGTGCGGAGGTATTCGTCGTTCCTAAGTTTGAGATTAGATGCGAAATTCTGGAGGGCTAATCACACATACCAAAACTATTTCACGGAAACAACCTAAATTCAGCAGCAGGGACGGAATGGAGCGCCACTTACTTTCGAGTAGTGACGGGTACCAGAATCACAACTATGGAGAGTTTAATGAATTCACAGAACAGGATGATGCGTTCCAGTGACTCACAGAATGGTGACTATCTTTTGCCCGTCCTTCCAGCCCATCTGGCGCACCAACTTCACGCACGCCACCAAATTACACGCGCTACTAGACCCAAGGAAAAGACCGTCGTTGTGCACCAAATACCTTGACATGCTGACAGCCTCAGCATCCGTTATTCTGCCGCATTCCGGCTAAAATCAGACTCATTGATCAAAGCGCGAGGCAAGGACGAACCTGAAGGCATCATCGATAATCGGGAGGGCAAGTTCTATGTTGTTCGTTAGTCGGTTGATTCCACTAAACGACCCTCGCTTGTCAGGATAGAACCGAGCACCAGGGTATCGAAGGTTCGGACGTACATCCCTTCAACGACAGTGTCTACCTGGTGCCGTCGCTTCGTCCCTTCGGCCTCCTTGCGATCGAACATGACGCCGTATTTCACCTGAATGAGAAACTCAGCGATCCAGGAAATCGGCGAGGATAGGCGGAGAGGTACTTTGTTGTACAACCCGCTGCCCTCTGGATCTGCCAACGCCACGATGACGTCCTCGTTCATGGACTTCAGGTACTGCCCAACGCCAGCTATTGTTCCCCCCGTCCCTGTCAAAGCGGGATGATGTGAAACGCATATGCAAAGACACGCCATGCGCACCTGCCCCACTGACAAACGCATCTACCCGACCGTCCGTCTGTCTCCAGATCTCTGGTCCAGTACCGTCAAAATGAGCATCAAAGTTGCTTTTGTTCTAGATGTATGCGGGAGTAAGATATGATGCGAGCGAACTGGGGTACGTTTCACGAACCTCGAATTGGTCTGCAAAGAATCCTCGAGGCTTGCTGATGATATCCTCGTCCGCACGTGGGTCGGCGTCGGCACCTGAGGTTGCATGGGTGGACAACGTAGAAATAACTACGGAGGATGGAGACTTGAGTAGGTGCGAAGACCCGTTGTCGGTAAGACTGTTGGCTCGATCCATGCTACTCTGTTTGCCAAATTCAATGGCGCGCCGGCGAGCTAAGTTCTACCGCGGTGTCAGGCTATACGCTCTCCATTCACCCAGTGAACGAACAAGAGCTTACAACATACTGTTTGAGAATCGTCAAGAATGCCTTCTTATAACCGTATAAAATTACTTGCCTGCTTCTTGTCAACAATACTGGCTGGTCGTACTCTTTCGACTTCTGCCCCAAGGGCATGGAGAGCTTTGACCTTCTCTTCCGCTACGTCGTCTGGCATGATGATAGCTAAACGTGCTCATCGTCAGAGGCATTGCATTTCAGCAAGTAATGTTGCCGCGCACTAGCATTGTATCCACTTCAACAACAAATTAAACCTAATTCGTAGCAGGAAATCATTGAGACTTACCGAGCTACAGCAATCGTCGCAATTGAGATTCCTGTTGAGCCAACGGTACCTTCAAATATGCGCGAACCAGTGTATGGGTAAAGGAGACCATTTTTTTCGGCATCTTCAATCACTTTCCATGGCCATAAGGCTACTTGGCACGAACGCGATTACGACAGGAAAATCTTACTGCGTAGAGCCACTCTGTCCTTCACGCTGCCGCCTGGGTTCAGGAACTTTCCCCGACGTAAGGCTCATCACCACGAAACAGATCGACATTGGCGTACCTCAGCCTTTCCGAGTATCTCAACACCAAGCGCATCACTCAATGAATTGATTCTAATCAGAGGCGTGTTGCCTATATTTCACCGTCTCGCATTGCCACATACAATATTCAACATGCATACCTATCAGCCCCGTCACTCCCGAAAGCACTTCGTCGCGTCTTAATTCTATTGGCCTTGGTTGATATTGTGCCGCCAGACGCTCCCGCTTGCGTGCTTGATAATAGACGGCCAACGACGTGGACGCGATGGACAAGGAAACTCCCAGAATGACACCATACAGGATTTGTCGAATTGCTGTTGGTGATGGTACGTTTATCCGCGAAATCCAGCTCGGTGATGGAACCATGAGGAGGCCAACGATAACGCGCCAAGTCAGAAGGCACCGCGCGGTCAGAGGCAGAAGCTGGTAGAAGAGTTCTCACAACGTGACCGCCAATCATCGTGGCCATTATGGCGCAACTCGATGATTCATGCGCTCAGCTCAAAATCTACTACAAAAGGCGAGCAGGAGCACCGGGAACTACAGCTCTACTGTGAAATACCACTATTCGTGAAATGTCGACTCCTACCGAATCTGTGCGCGATATCGAGCGGACCTTCTTGGCTTCGCCTTCCTTCGCCGTTGTCGGAGCATCCAAAGATACGAGCAAGTTTGGAACAAAGGTATGCACGGATTTGAGGCATTGTTAGCGGTTCTGAACGCCTTGCTCCCCGACTCGCAGGTCCTGAACTGGTACAAGGTTCGGAGCTTCCAAGTGACACCGGTTCACCCGGTAAGCCGCCTATCGCTTGGTGCACTCCATTCTTCGGATGTCAATATCCATCCTACAGAGGGAGGCTGAGCTAGAAGGGATTCCGACCATCAGCGCTATCTCGGATCTCCCTTCTCCCACCGAGACGTCCATCAGCATCATCACGCCACCCAAGGTGAGTTGTTTCTTTGTTCGCGGATCAACGCACCGTTAAACGGAATGTATTGCTAGGTGACCCTCGGGATTGTGCAAAAAGCTAAGGAACTTGGAGTGCCGGCGCTGTGGTTGCAGCCGGGCGCTGAAGATGACGCGGTCATCCAGTACATCAAAGATAATGGATTGGAGGACCGAGTGATTTACGGCGGCCCCTGCATCTTGGTAGACGGAGATGAAATTGTCCGTAGCCTCCTCTAGACAAGCCGCCAACTGCTGAGGCTTCCCGCTATGATGTACTGTGAGTCTGCCTGCATCAATCCCATCGTCGTTAAAAACGTCTAATTTGAGATCCCAATGTCCTCGGTCTTCTAGCATATCATATTACCTGACCCACATGTAGTGATCCTATGTGAAAGTTCAATAACGCTCTAAATCCGACATGAAAGTATTTGAACTGAGTACTCTCTAAGTACACCGCAACATAGAGTAGCACCCCCCATCCCCCATTCACTTCCCAATCCAACATGACTGTGACCACTTCCGCCATGGAAAAGCAGGAGAAATTTCTCGCTTCACCTTTCTTTGCCGTTGTCGGGGTATCCAATGATGAATCAAAATGGGCGAGCAAGGTGAATCATATTCATACCACCAACTTCACCCTGTTAATCGTACGCTTTACAGGTGCTTAAATGGTATAAAGACCGCCATCTCCCGGTCACCCCTGTCCACGCTGTAAGTTGACACCTCCGTGTCCTCATGTACACCCCTGAATGCCCCCCTTCAGCGCGAAAAGGAGATACAGGGGATGAGGACAGTCCGCTCGATCTCCGACCTACCAAACCCATCCCAAACGTCCATCAGTATAATCACGGCGCCCTATGTACGTTCTTTCATCGCAGAACTCCTGGGCGCTCCTGAGCCTTCCCCGACTCTTTATTAGGTCACTTTGAGCATCTTAAAGCAAGCCAAAGGTCTCAATGTTCCCGCTATTTGGCTACAGCCCGGCTCGGAGGATGAACTAGTTATCAAGTACATCACTGAAAACAGTTTATCGGATCGTGTGCTTTATGGCGGGCCATGTATCTTGAAAGAAGGGCCGCGCATTGTTAACCAACAGCTATTCGAGGAGACGTATAAACATTGGGCTATGTGAACTTATCTTTATTCAGCATTCTTTGTAGACAACTCGCAATTGTAATCCAGCACTCATCTAGAACATATACCGCCATGTTTTGATCAGTACATGTCACTTGATGCCACAAGACAATTCCGCACCCTTTATACACTTGGGAAAAAGAAGCAGCATGCTGAATACGTTTAGTGGATTGGCCTTTTTGTTAGTAGGTATCAGACCACAACGGATATAAAGCCCTGTACGATTCGTGAACCCATTCCGCTTTCCTCACCACCATCTCAGTCACAGTTTTAGCTTCCAGTACTAGCGCCTTTTTTCATCAGAATGCGACGACGTTGTCGGTCCAATGTCACTGGAATTCTCGAACCCTATCTGAGCTCCTATTCAGTACCCTTCTGGAAGTATGGCATTATTCCGGCTTTCCTCCACTGCTAGGGTGGTCCATACGAGTGCTGAGTCAGTATCGGTGGAAGTAACTCTGTGAGTGCTATCATCAGGCCAAATTCCTCCTGCCGGCCTCACACACTGCCAAAGAAAAGAATACATCAGAGCCGCCGCACCTACGCAGCGTGTTTGAGATGCACACCACAGCCTCGATGGGCCTCTTTTGCGTCACTGTTGCTTCTCGTTGTATCTAAATCAGAGTATTGGGCATGTATAATACCTGATTAACAGCACCGACATGTTTCACTGATTTCTCTGCGCCTACAGACTGGCGGACTTCTTGTGGCGGTGATCCGTGACAACTGGAATATCATCGTTTCTGTCACGTTATGGTTCCCAAAGCGTGTGCAACGTCCATATGTATTGGGTTCTGCGCATTATCATGTCCCCAGAACGAGGTTTACACGTTGTTATCAAACAGCAGTGGCTCATGTTTCTGTGGAGGCTCGGGTCACACATCACTTTTCCGTTCAATCATGGTACGTAACGGCCTCCCTCGACTAAGGCCCACACTGCCGACTTTCCCTCTGTATAACCTTGTCCGCGTCCTCGTTCCCCGCTTTGGCTGCATTTATTGACGGATACTTCGACCGAGGGGACGGCAGGTTCCGATCGTTTCCGCGGCACGTCTCCTTTCAACCTTCCCGATATGGGTCGCCCTTTGTTCTTCTCCATTCGATGGTGAGAATGGTTGGCCCTTACCAGTTCGTCCTGTAGCATGAACACGAGCTCGAGTATCAGCCCTCACCCGAAGGGCGAGTTTTCTCTATAAAAATGGACGGGGAAATAAACTGCAAGGTCATTCATGATTCACTCACGACACCCGTACGCCCTTGTTTACCTCATATATACCTCATTTCTTGCTATGTTCTGAGGCGTATGCCATTGTTGCTTTTCGCTAGATCATGACCTCGGACCCCTCACAAATGGCGCGCGATCCTTCCACCAAAGAAATATCCAAACAAAATACCTTCATCTCACCCGCTCAAGCGATTGCAGATGCTTGGAATAAGGAATCCCTCGAGAACCAAGAGAGGTGGCGGAAAGCAGACATATTGCTGAGGAAGCAATTCTCACTGCCTCACAAGCGGGCCAGAGATACAAAGATGTAAGGAGAGCAAGGTGAGTGATTGCGTGTTGAATCATTCATTCGCTGACTTCGAGAAGGCCTCCAGTAATCCGATCCTTTCGCAACGACCCAGCGATTATTTATTTTCTTGTTCACGGTGACTTCGATATACAAGGAGGTCTCCTGCGCTGCGCATTCTAGTTTACCAGACCAATCACTTATTTCACTCCTACTGTGTAACTTTATTCTGTATCGACGAACTCGTATTGATTTACACAAGATGGCGGCGCCATCCCATGCTGCGGGTTCTCCTGCCTACATAGCGCGATGCCGAAGATAAGAGCATACCTCGCTAGACGTGCTAAACTCTTGTGACCTTCTCGCTTGCGGGGTTGCTGCTGCCTTTGTCAGAAAATTGGAAACAGAGAACGCGATTGTCAGGCATACTATGCTGCGGTGAAACGCCCGCCCGACCCAAATCAACACCGCCGTACGACATCGATGCACCCCTCCCTCGCGCTCGCCACCTTGCAAGCCACGTTCTGGGGTACCTCCCCGTCAATCGCTAATTTAATCTGGAGGCACGAGTTGATGTGTGTTGCGCGCAATGCCACGATGACTTGGTAACCACCAGGCTGTCGAAGCGGACTGTAGCCTGCGAACTGCGCAGATTGATAATCAGTACTCCCGTCGGGCTGATTGAGATATAAAAAGAGCGACTACTACCGATTGACAACCCCGGTAGCCTTCGGTGTGCGAAGGAGTAGTAGCCTGGACTTTCGCTACAGCTTGAGCTTGAGTTTCATTAGGTGGTCGGTGAAGGTAATGATACCAAATGCCACAGTTCCAGAACGCTACGTCAAACGATGTCTTAACGGAAGGGAGACTTATCCCAACCAGCAACAAAGATTTCCAATAATTATAAATATAATATGCTCCTGACCTTTGGGATCTGTATAGCATATCTGGGCAAATAGGAGGATGGAGGTGAGCCAATGTTCGGCCATAACAAGCCCAAGAGATTGGCCATGGTATCAACCGTGCAATACTCTCTTTTTTTGGACTAGGTGGATGTTGGCGAGCTTGTGCACTGAGCGGTGGCGTTGTTGCACTGACACCGCCGGCGCTTCGAAGTGTAGAATTCGCTGGATCGGGCTAAGAGTGACCTCAGTGAGAGGTGGTTGTGTCCCATATAGCAGGAGTTTCCCTACGCCGAGTACACCCGTATGTGACTGTAGCACTGCAGATGGGCAGAAGCACAAGTTGGTAATGTCACATTTAGTATGGAATGTTATTCGCCTCAGTAGGCTTCTTACATTAGCTTGAGTAGATAACTGGTTAGCATTTAGAGACCTCTAATAACGAGAAACTGGTACTTACACCTCCATCTTCGCCACCATCTTTCAGATAAACTGGTGCATAAAGCGGAACGAAAGCCCCTGCGTGTGGCTGTGCTAACTGACCGCTCGCTGACTTTGAAATTCTGCCTATCTACCTCCTCGTCTGTGGAGATGTAAATTCTACATCGATTGGAGGGTCAGTCCCTCGGGCGATCTAAGCGCGGGCTGATGCGCTTATACTTCATCAACTAGGTCTCACATCAGCCTCTAGCCCCCGCCCCTCGAAATATTCTAGGTGATTCCCCGGGCCACACCCCCATTGCCACAAACAACCACGAAGTCGCTGGGGCGCTAATTACGTTCACCACAGAGGAACACAATTCACATCTGCGGTATCGTTCACACTACGACCTTGACTAGCTGTCGTGGTTCTCGGTGGTTCCTGTCGACTCACTCAGTATTGGGACACAACATTCCATATAATGATCTAACGCCCCGATATTCAACCCTTAGCACGGTTCATATACTGATTCGACGGCCCTGGTACGAGCCGTAGTACACGCCTGAATGCTCTTTTCCCCTCTGATGATCAAATTCCCACAGTAATCAAGACAATTACAACACTGTAGCGACGAAGCGACTCTCGAAATGGATCTGGAGTGTTACAGAATTGGTTCTGCGAAACACCTGCCCAGCTTTCCTTGGAGAAAGAAAGGCAAGAAATTGAAGAGCATACTCGACGAGATGAAGCTGACTCAGTAAGATGAAAGCGACTAGCTCCGCCGTCTTCGCCGATCGCCGGCATACGCATTTCCCATGGTCTCAGGCATAGCCTATGTCATTGGGATAGAAGGCTCCTGGAAGTACATGCATCCGAGCGCTAGTAGCTCTAATTATGAGGTTCCCATGCAACGGTTGCAACGTCGCTACCGGTCACTGGCCCTCCAGCTCAGTGCCATGATCGTCCACCGCTCCCATTCAGTTACTGATCCGTCTTCGATCTGCTTGGGTTCGCGGTCTAGGTTCTTCCTTGTGGCCTCTCAATATTCAAATATCTTCAATGCCTTGACAAATCTCACCTCAAATTATTCATCGCATTCGATGGAGTTGGAAGAGCTGTATTTTGTGGTCCAGAAGATAGCAGCGGAATCAGCCGCAATACTCAGTGTATGGAGTCCTAAGGGATACTCGGATAAAGGGGATGGTAAAGAGGGCACTGGCTTACATACGAAAAGACTTTGAGGTATTTCAATCCAGATGCAAGCGCAGCACAAGCTGTCTATTGGATTGGTTTCGTTTGATGCAGTGGAGGGTGATCAGACCGCATAGGAGAATGTCTTTGAGCATAGGCTCAACCGATCCACTAATTAGAAGCGGCAAACACGTCGAATCTTCGGTTGGTAGGCCATAGGGATGGATTCCTCTGTTGACGGCGATACTCGGTGCAAAGGTGAGGGAGCTACTGTCCAGACGACGAAGGGCTAACGGAGTTATAACCAATGAAACAGAGACTACTCTATCGCCGACCAGACGAAGTGAGGGATGCCGGGTGGACTGTCAAATATTAGGCGGACTGACTTCGGAGGCGTTGGCGTCACATCGACAAACGATACTTTCAGGTTTCCCATCCCAGCCGACTGACGCTTAGACTTCGAGAGCCGTCACGTTCAATGGAACTGCGGTTCAAAACATAACCCTCCCCTTCGAAGTGCGCCACCCCCACCCCGATTTGTGGACTTGATGATCTCCTACGCTAGTTCTGGACAGCATATTCGTTAGTGACTTTACGAGTTTAACAACGACGAGAGCATTTCGCAGCGCCACACTTTGATTGTAGCTTACTCGTAGTTTCAAACTCCCACAGTCAACAGAATTATTGTTCTGCTCGTGGGACAACGGTGGCAAAATACTGGTAGACAGTGCATTAGCGCCTCAGCGCCTCAGCGCCAGTGCCCACTCATCACAATGTGCATATTATATCGATATTCCAATAGTTCTTCGGGTGACTTCGTTCAAGTAAGCGAGTGTGGGCGTATGTGGGCACGAGTACAACAAGTAAGCCAGGCCTCTCTCCATTGTTCTTTCATTAAAAGGCTGTGGACCTCTAACGTAACTGGAGGACAAGAACGAGCCCCAGTTACAGACAATAGACAGAACGTCTCGATGACTACCCGCACACTATTCGTATCTTCCATAAGAGCCGCAAGAGGGGGTGGGGCATCGTCCGCACACACACTTCCTCGACTCGTCTTCCTACTATGAACTACTTGAAATCAGTATTCATGCCAAGGCAACGCATCGTACCCGTCATCCCCGCTGATGAACGGGAAGATTACGAGAATCGACACAGACTACTTACCGAACACCGGGAGTCACTGGCCATCGCTATCGCTGAAGCGCTTGCTGAAGACGAAATCCCAGCGGAGGAGAAGCATGCCATGTTAGCTGATTTCAACAAGTGAGGGAGCGCTTGTCACACTTGGCAATCACTCGATACTGATTCCGTATAGAGTTGCTTCAATCCATCTGTTGCTGCTCTTGGAAGCGGAGGAAACCCTTTCAGAAGAAACACCATTAGTCAAGGCAGCGAACGTGTGTTTCGAGGAAATGGAGGCTGCCGAGAAGGCAGGGCATTGCAGAGGTAAATGCATCATGTACATTGTCATCGCTAGCACTAAACAATGTCATGAAGTGGCTGAACTCGAGCCCCCGGAAGACGAAGAAGTTTCGGCTCCCGAAGGGAAGGGAATATCGCATCGGGGCCAATCGAAGAGCTCTGAAGATGATTCATTGTGTCAGTGTCCAATGTCCAACGAGACAAGATTGTGCTGACACCTTCCAGCCGGCGACGACGGCAGCGCCGGGGTTGCATATCGTCTCGAGATGCCTGGTGACCTTATGATTTCACTGTTACACAAACAACCGTTGCGAACGAATTTGGAACTTGGGAACAGATACGTCGCCAAGTTCCTTGAAGACATCAAGACCGCCGACGTCCCCCAAGACTTGAAAGATCGATTAGATTCAGAGTCAACGGAGTAAGGACAATTATCCAGCGGATGATTACCGCAAGGACTGACCTTGACCCACTCAGGCTCAAAGACCAGCTAATGATGTTGGAACGTTTCGTCATATATCCTTTGTCTGTATTCCCAGAAAATATTCGGCTAGCCCGGGACTTCGCAAATGCCGCTCAGCAGTTCGACAAGTACGTGCAACAGGAGATAAATGCGTCGCAGCTCCAGAAAGCCATGTCTCAGGTGCACGTATCGAGCTCATCTAGAAAGTGAGATGGATTCAGCGCGGGGTTATTTATTCCCTATATGTACCATATTACCCTGTACAAGCCCGTTAATGAAGAAGTATAAAAGCGATGACGACGAACTTCAGACCAGAAAAATTAGGGTTTCTGCGTCCAATAGACATCTTCAGCCGAACAGAAGTTTTCCATAGTATCTGATTCTAATTCCAGACGTATACGGCCGGAACATTCGTTGTTGAAGCAGAGGCAAAACGATGTATAGCACGTTGCTGTTCAGCACCCGGTCCTCTGTTGGAGTGTCAACGCGTCAACCACGGACTCCAACAAATCACTATTCGCGGATAATGAGCAGACTTTGAATGGAAGATCAATGTAGACCCCCGTCCGAGTGGGTTCTCGTCTGCATGGGTGAACTGAGTATTTGATAGTCCGTTGCATGCCATGCGGCAGTAGGGCGCCATCAGCATCGCACCATATACAATAGATTAGGATGGGTCACAAACGGGAATAGACTAACCCGAAGTTAAGCTCATGGATTCAATTATTGTGGCGCAAGGAAGTGCCGAAGCCTGACATTCCCCACAGGCACACAGTTGTCCGCTCAATGATCGGACCGACAGGCTAACAGTCCTCGAATCTATATTGATGCTGATACTACGAATAAGTACAAATGATTAAAGTTGGGTGATGAAGCTGCCTCACCACATGTAATGTTCCTAACCGCGCTGTTCTCGTATCATTAATCAGATAGTCGCATTTCAACAGGACGAGATCTGATGCACCACATTGAGGGAGTATCCCCTAGGAGGTTGCTATGCGGCGCGGTCAATAGTTCGATTTTCAAGGTACTGAAATCATGGGGCTGGATTGCATAGATGGTCAAACGAACAAGACTAAACAAATCAGCCTAGTCTCGCTTTGCATTCACTGCACTACCCATGAGCACACTCGGTAGCTCTTGGTCGCCGACGCTGTACAGGAGCCCCACGGAACCTACTACCAGTAGAATTACTAGCACGACGGTACCTGTCAGGAGAACAAATGGCCTGCTGGTGATGAGCCACGGTATATCGTAAGATTTCTTACAAAACATACCCGCTGACATCTTTCCGTTCGCAGCTTTCCCCAACCCACACATCCGTCTTTGTTTTGGCACCCGAGCCAGTCTTGGTAACCCCACAGGTGCATACGAAACAACTTCTTCCGGCCTTTTTCGCCTCGACACATTGTCCCCGACCAGAGCAAGACGAAGTGCCATTGGTGCAAGCGTCGGCGGTAGTAAAGCAGGTAGAAATAGAGCCAATCGGTTGCTGAGGGGCAGGGCGATCGGAGGGTAAGGGAGATTGGGTCTGCTGAGGCTCGGCGGCGCGTTTGTCTCGGACGTGAGTAGAGTACGTCAAATAGGCGAAGTTAAGGGTGTCCGACAAGGTCATAGCAACATTCACGAGCGACCGCAGCTCGAGAAGGGTGATGGTGTACTGCTCGCTCTGTGGTCCATATTTGTTACGAATCTCCGTAAGAGGCGAGGCATCAAGGGCAGCGAATGCAGGTCTCTCGGTCTCTCGGAGGAATTTTGCCAAGGAACGGATGGTATCAACGAATTCCTGCGTCGAGTCCCCTACCACATATGTATCTTCCAGACCAACGAAGACCGACGAGAAAGAGTGCCTGGCGCGATGTGCGAAAGTGGTAATGATTGGTCGTGGGTTGTCAATTAGCGGTGAATTATATTGTAAAGTTTCTTGCAGTGACGAAGGCAGAATCACTGTCGGAATACGGGTTGACTTCTGAGCAAATAGATGACACAGAATGAGACGTACCATTCGCGTCCTCATTGCTGCTCGTCAGCAAAAGGCCATTCTTGAGACCCTGCCCAACAAACAACTCCTCCTCGGGCAAGTCTTTGGGCTGCACTTCGAAATATTCGAGTCCAAAATGACGCGAAAGAATGAAACTTGTATCTTGAGGAGTGAAATCTGACTGGGGAATTGAGGCTGCGGGGCTAAGGTAAAGGGTAGATGCCCTCGCCAGCTGCAGCCCCGACACCAACAACGTGAAAGCGAGTGTGTACATTATGGTTGGCGTTGAACGCTGAAATCGGGATGCCGACGCAGCTAGGCGCGGCTTGTTTGGTTCTGCTTGACGCATCCATCACGTGACTCATATTTGACGACTGACTCGGAAATTCGACGCTCCTTCTGGTACTGTTGTCTTTCTACCACGACGAGCAATGCAATCATCTTTAGCGCGACGGTCGTTCAATTTTTTGTTTCCTTTCCACAAGTAGGTCGTCTCACTTGCATGACTGTGCCACTCACTAGCGCCGTAGATGTGCGACATTTCAGCTATCGTTGCTTCCGACGCGTCAGCAAGCACAGACACTCCCGCTCCTTCCCGACGAGATATGGCTCGAGATCTTCGAGTTCGCCACATATCTTCATCATTCCAAGACCATAGCTCCGCTCCCCGCTTTCACACCGGCGCGTATATCCACCAACGCGATGGCAGCCAATACCCCTTATCTTACCATGAGAACAAAAAATGCTCTCGTCCTTGTCTGCAAATCCTGGCGTAGAATTGCGCTGCGTCTCCTGTTTGAACACATCTCTATTCCAAGCTTACGACGCGCCAAACTGGTGTTTCATGTGTTGCGAAACAGCTGCGAAACCGGCTTCGCGCATCTGGGCTATAGATACGGGCAATGGACGCGACATCTGGAAATATTCAGCCATGGTCGCGGAACATTCGACTATCTTCGAGTGATCTTCGAGATTATGAAACTATGTCCCAACTTAAACCACCTCACCGGGCATTGGGATGTACCGTTGCCAAATGAATTCCTCGACGCGATAATCAAGCTATACGGCCCTTCTCTAAAGGGCTTGCGATGGAGCGACGACAAAGTGCCGCAAGCTGCATCAACCCCCACATTCTTGTGCTCTTTTTCGTCGTTGCGTATCCTTGATTTACGCAATTTCTACGGAAATGATGAATCAGTCTTCAAGCCACGGTCCGACCTACCAAGTCTTCCACGAATGAAGACTCTCATTATTTCCTCCCGGGAGAGATCCGTAACCGTGGCCTCTGTCCTTGTGTTACCCACTGTCGAGAACCTAGTCATTGAAGTATTGTCGTCGCGGGGCAACGGTCTGGTGGGATTCTCCCAAGGGCTCACGAAGATGCTCACGAACCTCGGCAAGACGCTCACGTCTGTAGATATCTTACCCCCGGTGAACCCTAGTGAGCAATCTGATGAAGGTCAAGCCCAACTCGATCCAAGTCTATTTCTCCAACCCGGGGTGTGTCCGAACCTCCACTCGTTGACCTTCCCGCAGTCCTCGCCCCAATGCGCGCAACATGTTCACCCGAATCTTCGACGTATTGGGATACGGGGGATCAAAGGCGACTACATGTATCCAAACAAGGCATCTTCCACAAAGACCCACCTGATGTCAATAAGCCGCGAACTGTACCCGAAGCTAGAGATTGTCCGGACCATAGGATTCTTAGTCGATTCGTGTGGAGATTCGCTCATGAAGGACATATTCATCTGGTGGGCGGAAAGATTTGAAGACCAAGGGATCGATCTTCAGGATGGGGAAGGCGTTGTATATTTGTACACTGAGCCCGAGCCTGAAGAATCGCCCGGCATACAAATGGAAGTCGCCCTCGCTGGGACAAACTTACATTGAGACTTGGTTCACAGTCCTCGTGGTGAGAGTTGCCCCTTTCTAGTTATGACTTATATTTATCTGCTAACCTAGGTTGTCAGTATGGCCCAGTACTCCTTTAACATCCACATCAACCGCATGTAATGTTATACGATAAGATCTCCTTATTAATTCCTTTCGGGTTTTGTGTGGTATCAACCGTGATCATGTCCCAGCGTGGACGGTGGAAGTCGAAGACTGATTCAGTTGAACCAGGACAGACGGATGGGTCAAAGAAAGTTGCGATATGCAAGCTAAAGTTGCCGGGTATGGTATTTTCCGGTTCCTTCTGCGCTTATCACTCAAAGTTCATTCTGGCTTGTAGGCACCGGTTGGGTACCGGTAATCTCGCAAGTCTTCTGCTGTACGGCATTAATACCCAATGGCTATTAAGGGTTCGTAATGGATGGTGCATCTAATGACAAGCGAGACTAGGCTGACATGTCTAGTCCGTTTCATTATGCATTATAGACCCGGATTGAATTAAAAGATTCCGGACCCTCCCCTAAGTCTGAAGTTGCTTCCGGCCCTGCGTTGCCAGCATTATCGATGACATTGTTCGGCGTCTTCGTCACCACATGAACTTGAGTCTTTTCTTGGTCTCTTCTGTCTGCTCACTCCTAGAAACGTCAAACAATGCGATTCTCTCTGCATGCCGAGATTTATTGCACCGGCTTGTACCGGTCCCTTGCTTCTAAGCCACACAGCCCTCAGGTGCGTTCAGTCAGAATAGTATATCTGTACCAACAAGACCGTCAATGTTAACGCCGCGTACTTCAGCTTCTCAGAAAACCATATTGTTTCCTGCAATGGGCGGGCAATCTCATCTTCGTGCCTGAATACATTCGGCGATCCGTCAAGCTTTGACAGCCGTCTAAGCCTCACTTGGACACATTGCATCACAATTTTCGAGGTACATACAAACATAGGTCAGTCTATCGTTCTCTCATGTGGAGTGGCTTCTCCATTTGACAATTATGACCATTGTAGCTACTGATTCTCGATACGAAATGCCCAAAGGTACTCCCAAAATGTCCGCGAAATACAATGAAAAGTACAGTAGAGGTATTACAACTTGGTCCATGAAGAAATACTGCGTGTATGTTCAGTATCTGCTCAATATGTCTCAAGAACTAATGTAGATTCGGAATGAACATCATCAGGAGCTTCTCATCGACAGGGTGTCGAGGCCGAGGAGCAATGTTCTCAAGGTATGCCAGAGGCGCCAGATCTTTTGGAGTAGAAGGAGTCGGCGGCGATTGTCGCTCCGACACGACACGAGGATATTCGTTTCTCGGGTGAGGTAAGGACGGTCTTCTGGCATCGGTGAAAATCTTCTCCTGTGTGTCTGATATTGGTGAATTGATAGGTGGAAGCTGTGATCCTGATGAAGGTGTATAGTCGTCCTCGACCTGGTCGCGGATTCTTCCTTTAGCTGTGCGTGCGCTCTTGTACCTTCCTTGAGGTACAAGTAATGATGCGAGATGGGGTAAGTCATTCACAGTCCGCAAGTACTCCAGCGATTCTTCAGTGAAGTAAGCGACTACGCTAGCGTTAGCTAGGCTTAGATCGAAGAGCGTGTTTCGAGAAACTCACTGAGATGCCACTTCTTTCTCCCGCTTGTTGTATCGACGTAAACGGAGTAGGTTTGCTTTATCAGCCCGCGACTAGGTTCGTGTCGCATTTGTGATCTAGAGGGAGAGATACACAGTTGGGATCAGATCATCCTGGATGTGCACTTCGACTGACATTGGGGTTGCGCCGTATATGTTCTCGGCATCGATGTGTCGTGTTTCTTTCTCGTGGTAAAAGAGAAAACCCTGTTGGAAAGGATACCCATGAGTTAGGTTGGGTCGGTGATATTATTAGCGTGAATTTACATCGCGGACTCTTGATGGGCCCCATCGTATTCCTTCACAACGAGTCAGGGTTTGGCACCTCACAAGCTTCGCAGACGCGACGTACCATCTGTCCATCTTTCTATCCCTAACTGAGGTAACATTCGTTGGCATGCAGATGCCTCTGAAGAACTTGAGCACTTACACCAGTCGCTTCCGCATGGGGGCCTCTTTCCTCCCACACATACACCGAACCAGGTGTAATAGTGTTTCTTTCTTCAGTGTCGAGTCGGCGGGTGACGATGGGGAGGATGTTGAGATAAACGGAGTGGAAAATGACCCGAGCATCGGCGGGCGAACGAACGCGAATACCTGTGCAGGTAGCACGTTGGAGGGAGACAGCCGATTCATGGGGGGCACGGGTGGGTGAGTGCATGTAAGGATGCATTGGGGGTAACTATCGCTGGATAACGGTGCGAATGAAGAAAGTATTTAAGCGTTCCCGACCGATCTGCTAAGGCACAGATCCAAGCGGAAACAAATGCATTCCATTCACTTCTTTATCAGGAAATCACAGCAGGGAAAGCATCCGTTGAGCAGGTCTCAGTGACCAATCAAACCTTGATGGGGATTTCTGTCATGATGTGACAAGTTTGATAGCTAGCCTCGGGAGGGCGTTGTCATAGATAGACTTTTAGGGAACGATACCTTCACAGAAGATGGCCGATTGCGAATGTTAGCGGTCTTGATATCTGCGGTCCCAACAATCACTTAGCAGACAGATCCATGGGGACTTCTGCAAAGTTTGCTGGAGATCGAGAGTTCTAACTGACCGTCCCTTCAGAGCTTCAGCTTCGCAGCTTAACCAGCATGTTCGGTGATTGCCACGTCGCTGTAATGCAGAAAGCCGATCACATTCGCAGAAGTTGTGTAAAAGAAGGCGAGTTGCATGTCGAATCTCGTACACAACCTAATTCGATACATTGTCAGGCGATTCAATCGATATATTCTCATCAGTGCTGTGGATTACCTTCCTTGGTCGTGGGCGCCACTATTGAGGGAAGCAGATTCAGAACTTTGGCAATAGAAGACCCACAGCTCGGGATAACGAGACTTACGAAACTAACGGTTCGTTCGGAATTCGCCCGTCGAGAGGCTTATTGAAATGAACCTGTCAGCTTTTACATATCACCCAGGTCTGACATTGCCTCAAACTTCTAAGTTCGATACCTATTTTCACTGCAGACCACATGCCCTGCACTCACACCGCTGTACACGGCTGTACACATATATTTCGTGGGGAGCTCCGCGGACATGTCTTCGGTCTTCGCAAGAGAATGAGATCAGCATAGACAAGTGCTATGCCTTTTTGTGTTGGGAGTAAAAGTCAGGGCCTGAGCAACGGGGATACGCAAGCAGCTGGAGGATTTGTAGCTATGATGTCAGGACAATGGATATGGGAAAACGACATACATACCTTGTGATCTTGCTTTGATGACGGAACCGAACAGAGCTTCTGGAAATCGTTGGCCACAGCAGTAGCATGAGGAAGTTGGGCGCGATCCTACTGGTACGATGGTGAGTGACGTTTAGTAATAATACCATGGGTATATGAAATGTTACATTACAAGATTGAATGCCAATGTTCGCGGAACCCTAAGCGCCCATTTCCGCTTCGGAAATTAGGCAGCATCTTGAATTTATGGACTTGTGATAGATCAATAGAATGAACTCGGATGGCCACAGCCTACCTAAGTTATCTATCAATTACCAAGCGCGTCTCGCGCACAATGTGTATGTACCGCCAGATCGGGGCCCTAACCGGCTGTCTCCCTGCATATGTGAAGCGCATCAGCTTTTCGCAGAGATAGTCCGCGAGAATTCGCACCGTTTAGCGAAATACCCGGCGGGATTGTAGATTTGTAGCAGGGAACTGTGCCTCGACGGAGGATCTGAGGCGACTTCTTCTGACTTCAGGAAGCTCAGAAGGAAGCCTCCACAGGAAAAACAATATGGCCCCGGGTTCCCGCGAGAAGGGCCGGCGTATGTGCGTAGGAAATCATCACACACTCGAGGCAAATACCGCAGATTCCTAGAAGAACCAAGTCGTTAGTGGTGCGTGCTTCCGCGGTTTCAAGCACCGCGGCGAGACAAGCTTTGTATGCGTCTGTTTGCGACAGCGGCCCGACCAATGAGGAGGCTACAAACAGGTTCATTCCCTTCCAAGTTTCATTGGATGCACCTCATTGCGGCGGGCCCGCCGTTACTGCTCAGCCGACGGTTTCACAGGAGGTACTCATGGCGTATCTCCGATGCTCGTTCTCCTGCCCTCGAGATCGTAAAAAACTTGCGCTACGCTTCAAACTCTCAGGCTCAACCCAGTGTTGGCCTAGTGACTGTCAAGTGATCATGGTTATCACTGCTTTTGTCGAGTACTACTAATAGCTCTTTGTCGTTAGCAGCGGTGAATCCGGTGATGGAAATCGATAGAAACTCGAGTCGTAAATCTCCTTCTGTCTAGCTGGATCTTGGCACTGAATCTTGACAAGGTGCGATGCTCGCCTCCACAGTTTTGACTTTTGATTGCTGGCAGAGGTCACTGTCGAAGTTGAATAGCGGCTCGCGGCAAGTCGGGTGGCGAAAGATGATTCATCGCTTTCGGCGATGTGACCGCAATTGTCTACAAGGGGTAAGTTCAGTCGCTAGGCCTTATGGTCGCTAGCATTTACGTTTATGCTCCCTGACACCGTTTTCCAGCGGGTGCAATACTCCACGAACATCTTGCGTACCGGACGTATGATGCGTGCAGAAGACCCAAAGTCTCCTACTCATGGCTCAAGGATCCCAGCTCCTGGAAATGACAGAACTTCTTTCTATCGTGTCTTATCTGAAATGATCGATTTCGACACTGGTCGGCCGCCGGCAAGCTTCTTGTAGATTAGCATGCATCCCGAAAATCGACTTTCAGCTTTGCCCAATGTTGTTAATCCTCTTCAGAAGGGCTCCAAACGTCACTCTGGAGTCGATTACTCCCCCACAGGCCTACGCCACTTACCCAAGTTGAGAGCTAAAATGGCATAATGGTCGGTTGACTTCTAGCTCATTTGATTCGCTGTTAGGAATCGCGATAGTCAATATCAAATGCCCAATATCGTGTGTTAAACATAAGTTGGCAAGAGTGGAGCAGTACATGTGGCGATAACGGTCCAAACTCATCTTCGTCTGTGCACGGATGATTCGCTGATTCGGATTGCGTTTCCAACCAAATACACCGACCAGAGCCCGCTTTTTCATGGGCATGTTCACCCGAAAATAGATTAGCCATGCTAAGCCACCTGCCCCATTGCCCTATTCAGGATTTCTTCGCAGATTCAAGACAAACCATTTCAGTGGGATGTCTTTCTTCACTGCCTTCTCCGCCGGTGAGTACACACACTCTCTGATTTGAATGCCGTCATTCGCAGCAGTTCCTAGCCGCACAGTGATGTGTCCTCCCAATCCGGTCGACCCACGCAGGGATATCGGATCGTGAAGTACCCACACGGCGACCTTAGTCACAACGCGAAGCAAAAACGATGATATCATGCCTGTCTCCGAACCTTGCCTGCAACACTTGTCGCTTAACCCTCACGATCCATGGACCTGATTCCTCGCGCTGTCACGGGTAGTTGGGTATCCGGCCGCTGGTTTCCGTACATATATATTGCTTCTCACACATCGAGTTTAGGTGGGCAGAGGCAATCCTCGGAAATCGCTCACAAGTGTTGTCTTTCTTAGGAGACTGGATTGACCCGCTAGTGATGCAAGAAATGACGGAAATACAGACTGAGCAGTGGTGCGAAAGGGAAAGTAGGTGAGTGTGTAGCAAGAAAGGCATGTCTAACTGAATTTCCCGAGGGCCCGAGCAGATTTACTGACAACTTTTGCCTCTGCTTGCTTCGCCTTTGCACGCCTCGTGCTAAATATAAAACAAAAATCAGCATGTGTCAAACTACATCGCAAAGAATACACACTCTTCCTCGGCTTCCTTCTCCAGGACTTTGACATGTTCTCTGGCTTCCTTCACGCTAATCCTGGCTTGCACCAATGCGCGGTCGGCGTCTCTCTCAGCTGCTTCAGCATCTGACACTTTCTGACGCGCAGATTTGATGGTGGGGTCTTGCTTGCTTCCTCCACCAAAGAAACTGCCTCCATTTCTCGGAGAAGAGCGCCTCGATGATGAATCCGATGACGACGAGCGGCGACGGCTGAATATTCCACCGTTGCTGTTGTGATTCCGGGAGCGGTCGGGGGAATTCGAATGCGAGTCAGATTGCCGACTGGAAAAGATACTGCCTTTCCGTTTGGGCGATTCGCTACGACGAGACTGCGAGTAGTTGTTGCTTGAACCGAATAGTGGCATTGTGCGGCTCTATGAGATGTTCGTCAGAAAAGGTGTGCAAAATGCATAGTGGAAGATGATCACTAGAGCGTGTAGACTAAATTATTCGGGCTCGGTTGGAAAAGCGATATTTGGATGTTTCAAGGTCCTTTGTCCGTCAGATATTTATATGTTTTCCCAAGTGGAGCGCGTCGTGAACATTCCTGCATCATGTAGGGAAAGATGACGCCAATGTCATCCTTTTGGTGGGTACGACCAGGCGTACAGCCTTGACGCATGTGGAGCTTTCAGTGCCTGCGCGCAACGTTGCTGGTGCATTGGCCTTGGAGTGCTGGTGCCTCTTCCTCCAAGGCACCGAGGCTAACAGCGGCAGAGATTCTCTTGCAGAGGCCCTTCTCTAGCAGCAGTCGCCTCTCTTCGCCTCAGCGAGTACACGCATTGCAAGGACACAAAGGAACCTGTGGCGATATACTGATCACCACATCGTCTTAATGACGAAATCAATGGATACAGAGGCGGTAAAATTCCGAAGTTCGCCACTCACCACGACCAAGCCTCGAGGCTCTTGACGTCGTTCACTGCAGTGGTGAAGCATGGTCAGTGCGTGGGAAATGATACCAAGTACCCGTTTCGGAGTCTGAATATTGGTCTTACGGAGGGATTGGCATCAAGTATAAAAGCCCCCACCCTTGCTTCCCGCCCACTCCCCAGGTCCGCCCCCAGTGTCCAACCTACGTTGTCCGCTGTGTCCAACGACCGACAGATACAAGTGATAGTCGGTGGAGATGTCGAATAAGATTGTGGTGAGCTACTCACCCCCATTGTTGGTAGCCGTCCAGCCAGGTAACACTTGAATTGAGCCTGCCATCTATCGTGCGGTGATAGACGATGTTATCCTCAACATTAAGAACGAGTTCGAAGAGTTCGGCGTTTCAGAGGACGTTCTGGCTGAACTGCAGCATGTAAGTGCTCGTCACTCAAGTACCCATGAGGGCTTGCCTATGTGCCACTCTATCATAGAAATGGGAGAAAAAGGTTATAGAATCGCATGTCGCCGAGTTTGAGAGCGCCCCGCCGCCACCCACTCAGCAGTATGCGCCCGCTACGCATCATGTACACATGATTCAGCAAGCCCACCCCCACTACAGCGCGCACAATCCATACGCGCCCATGCCCGCTCAAAACGGCCAAGCGCCCCAGGTCAAGGCCGAGCCAGTAGACAGCCGGTATATTTTGGGAGGGCCTCAAGGAGTAGCCTCTCATTACGCGCTTCCTCCTCTCCCAGGACCCACCCTTAATGGAGCTCGGCCGGCTGCTGTGCACCCCGGAGGACATCAAAGCGTGCTCTCTTTCCCGCCAGGTCCGCCACCGGGTCAACAGCAACCTCAAGCTCCTGCTCAGCCATCGGCGACTGCTGCTCCTCGAGCTTACAATGCTCCTGCTCCGCCAGCCAATCCGGCCCAACCTGCGGCTGTTCCTCGAATACCACAAACGGATGGTCCTTCTGATTCATCTGACGACTCACCCTCACCTCCTCAATCATATGCTCCACGTTCTTCTCACCCTTCATTGCCCCAGCCGTCCACCTCTCAGAACTCAGTAGTCGATTCCGAGGCTATCAATAGTGATTTGGATGACTCAGATACAGAAGGGGAGGATGACGCCGATGAAGGCACCGCTGGCGATACCGATATCGTGTTTTGCACATACGATAAGGTGAGTAGTTTTTCCTATCGATCACTCCGTAGGTCTGACTCGTTGCGGGGAAGGTGGCTCGTGTCAAGAATAAGTGGAAGTGCATCTTAAAGGACGGCATGATTCACATCAATGGGAAAGATTACCTATTTGCTCGTTGCACTGGGTTCGTGCTTTCATAATGTGGCATCGTGTTTCACTAACACCAGCTTCGGATCATCAGTGAATTCGAGTGGTAATCTCATGTCAGCTCCATTTCCATGGATGTTTCTTGTCTCTAGTTTTGTTTGTCGCTTTCTCTCGCTCTTTTTGCCTTGACATACAAAAGCATCGTTCGCATTAGCAAGTAACTTCTGATATAATCTCAGTGATGTATTTAAATTGGTTTACATGCCCATATTCTTCGCTACGCTTCGTGTGTGATCAACTTTCCGATGTCGTGCGACGTTCCAGAGCTTGCCAATCCTTTCGAAGTCCCATCTTCTCTATTGTCGCCGCAGGCATGCAGTAAACAGGGTCAAGGTCAAGAAGGTCGGGATATCCGAGCAGTGATAGACCTAGGCAGTGGTGAGCCTCACAGCCATTAAGGAACAGAGAAAAGAAGTAAGGAATACCCGCGATGCCGAAAACGGTGTGAAATACGTCTACCATATCCCCCGCACGGTCAGCTATGCCCCCTCCTTCGCTATCCTATAGATACTTGAGTCAGTAACAGTCGAGTAGGAAGAGTGCGCATCCCCATACCTGGGCGGAAAGTATGAATGAAATTGTCCTGTCGGCATCAATCCAAGATAACTTCTTCAGAATTGCCAACGAAGAGAGTGCCCAGTGGCTGTAGCAAACCTGGGAAACTTGAGATTGGGAACCATGCAGTGGGAGTAAGATGGCGATTTACATCGGGAAGCTTCTCCGGACGACCGTTGAGACCTCCGCTTGGCAACTGTCTCTCAGCTAGCCACCACGCTAATGTTGGGACATCGACCACATCGAGGCGGTCCATTATGGCTAGCGCTGCAACACAAACCCATACTGAAAGCGAAGCAATTCATTTCTCCCCGAAACGACGCTAGCATCCAGAGTTATGTTACCTTGTCCAGCATGGCTTTCAGCTCCAACACAACTACCGAATCCGCCGTCGAAGTTTCTGCATTGAATGATATAGTTCGTTGTCTTTTCAATGTCAAGCTCGTGGAGACGGCCTAGAAGCGACAGGGCGCTGACGGCACAATATGAGAATCGCGTGTCGATCTCACCGAAGGAATCGCCCGCAAAAACTCCGGATGGTTGCTGAAGAGAGAGGATGACTGCGAGAGGAGAAGCAGTGGTTCGTAAGTATAACTGGCACCTCTCTTCTAGCGGTGAGAAGGTGTGTATATTCGTACATTTAACCACTTTGGGTACGTCCAGCCTATCCAAAGCATCCTGCATTACGAGAATCTGGATTGCGCTAAGCGTTGCGAGGATATGTGCATCATGGTTCGGGTGGGCACCAAATGCGCCTGAAACGACGGTCCGTGGTGATTAGGTTCCACGAAGCTCGTAGGCCAAACGTTACTTGCATACCTGCTTCTTCATCCCAACAGCTCATAACAAATTCAATCATCTCGTCTCTATCCAAAGCATCCTGGTGGTTGACAATGCTCAGTGCAGTCAGCCCCCAGTAGATGGCGTTGAGTCGCAGATGTGCCGTCAGGTGGTATGCGAGATCATCTTTGCTCTTGTGGTTCGTGAGTATGGTTGCTCCTTCGATATTGAAGACCTACCTCTCCCAGGCCTTGGATGTATTTTACATGCAGCGGTACGAGGAGGTGTGTTGACATGATCAAAGGCTAGAGATAAGATAAGATCCCCACGGCCAAACAACGAATGTGATTGGCGCTTCAATGTTAAGCGCTTGAGCGCTTACCGGTATGCCGGTAACCTCGTAATTACCGGCACCGTCCTCTACGCCGGTGTCGGCCGCCATTTGGCTGTGTGCTACGCCCCTCCAAGCTCGTCGCATTCGAGGCCTCTCGCAGACTCTCAGACTCGCCGTGACAAAGTCTTCACCATACTGCGTCGGGGAGAGAGACCGACGAACGTGTTTACCAGAGCCCTCGCCAGGTCCCAGATAGTGAGTTGAGTTCACACTCAAGGGTCCTACATGATGAAACATCACGCAAGTGAGTCGAAATCTGGAATCTTTTTTCAAATTTCAGACAACATCGTACCAGTAGACTATGTCCTGCTCGAATACTACAGGAATTTCATCTCGAAGTCTCGATGCGCCGCGATGCTGGAATCCAAAGCGTAAACCTATCTTGACGTCCACCGACCATGCAACGCAATAAGTCAGAACCTGCTTATTTTCAAACAAATCCAGGATCCAGTGCGTATGAGCGGCCTTTTTATCACTGGCAATACCATTTAAGGCTGGGCAGGTTTTTCCAGAAAGGTCTGTCCTGGTACCTTTGCTTCATAAAAGACAAATG
Organism: Pleurotus ostreatus; assembly: GCF_014466165.1. Taxonomy (NCBI): domain Eukaryota; kingdom Fungi; phylum Basidiomycota; class Agaricomycetes; order Agaricales; family Pleurotaceae; genus Pleurotus; species Pleurotus ostreatus. The sequence goes on along the minus strand of NW_023503160.1, from coordinate 458,595 downwards.
GCGCTCATTTTCTAAGCGTAGTTTTCTTGCTCACATCATTTGTAGTTGGTATATTTCGTTCACCGCGGCGCCCACCTGTTGTCAACGACAATATGACGACCGTCGATCGTGAAATCGATCACTTCTTGTGTTCATTGTGCCCGCAAAGGCCTAGACTTTCCGGCGGCATTGTCGCTCCTCGGTGCCGTGAGTATGTCAAACCGTTCTTTGTTTAGAGCATGTTTTGATAGTGTTCAGTCAGCAATGGAAGCGCGACATCAGCCTTGGATATTCTGCGAGTACGTATCCTCATACTCAAAATGACTATCGGCTGAGCCCGGCATTTCCAGTGTAAGCGCCCATTATTCTGCCAACAGGACGAATTGGTGGTGAAACCCAAGTAGTCAAGTTTCAAGCTGCCTGTGCACAATTGCACAATCAATATTGACCGAGACCAGGCCCATCGTTGAAGGTACTTTTTTTCTTTGTGGTCGCGCGGTGGAACGCCTAAACTTACCATCCTGTTGATAATGTAATAGACCCCAGAAAGAAATACGGGCCCCTCCGTATTTTGCTATCAGAGCACCCAGTGCCCGAAGTACGGCCAGGTACTGGTTATCAAACATGGGCGCGGAGCACCGACCTCACCTCAAGGAACCGAGGTACCTAGACCGTCCCAGGGAAACAAGACGTCACTCAGAACAAGCACGGGCGCCTGAGGGCGCCTTGTAGTGCAATAGGGGCTGGCCGCCCCTTGCAACGGACCGAAGGACGATCGGAAACCATGATACCTCAATCCTTTTCGGCACACAGAGACAACGCTTTTGGGGAGCTGAAAATATTGACTCTACTAAACCTGGTTCTCGACGAGTAGGACACTCTTTTCTCTTGACTTCGGACGGAATATTGACCATTTTGACAGCCTCTTGAAGAGTATGGTAGATCCATATTCCGTAGAAACAACGAGGGAAACACGTGAAGGCGTATCAACGATCGTCGATCTTGCTCGATCTCCGATCACTTCTTGTTTCGCTTCGCCGGTTTGTGATAATGCATTACTATCATATTGTCTGGAAGATGCTGATACTGGGTATCTCGTTCCTAAGGCTCCGAGGTTTAGTATTTAAGCAATGGCCATCTGGCGACAAAGGCCATCTCTCCAAACACACATACGATGTTCCCAATGCTATTCAACACTTCGCCAAAGGCTACTGTCCTGCCCATGTATACAGAGAAGCAAGGCAGCTCAGCTTCACCTCTAAATTCCTTATCTCGACCAATTCGAGTCCGACTTGCTGCGGGCTTGTTGGTCTTCTTGTTGACTTTGTCTTCGTACGCCCTCATCACCTCTCGCCCCTTATTCGGAGCGACGACGAAGGCTTACTCGCAGCGCCCCGGATGGAGGCCTACGCGAGTATCAAGGCCAGCGGTCACCAAGCCCGCATTCGAGTTCACTCCCTTCCAAGAACTCGCAGCCATCACCTCCTTCATCACTGCCCTCCCCTCCAACATGATCCCCCCCTTCGTCAACCCGTCGACTCCCATCGACCCTCAGTTGGTCTTGGGCTTTGATGTCGCCAGGCACCCAGAGGAAATGACAGTGGTAGAAGACGACGTATGGACAAGACACCCAGTAGTTCTCTACTCTAAGGTTCGTTTACTCCAGATATTTAATAAGCACCTGTGGCTGACGATACCGCGCCTAATAGTACTATTCTGCTCAATCTCGTTCTGCTAAGGCCCAGCTCACTTCACTTGAGCTCAACCCTGCCCCTACATTCATCGATGTCGACACTCGAGATGATGCCAGCATTTTGGCACCGATCCTTGCGCGCCTCACTGAAACATCTGAACTCCCCATCTTGGTCATCGGCGGCCATGTCTTACGCCCTGCCTCATCGTCGCTCGGGCTTGACACCCTTATCGAGTCCCTGCATCATTCAGGAGAACTCGACGCCATCATGGCTGACGCCGGCGCCATTGTCGGTGGAACTCACAAAGTCGCAGTGAAGCAACCAGTCCAGGCGGACCCAAGGAAGCCGAAGGTGAAGAAGGAGATGAGCGAAGCCGAAAGGATATTCCGCGGCCTCATCAGCATATAATCGTCCTAATCAACCGTTGGGATGTTTTCATCTTCACAACTTCCTCTCCTCCCGTCCGTCATGCCGGGCGGTGATTTGGCGCAGAGGCACCACTATATCCAGACGGGCCAGTACATGCCGTTGATGCCATGCGCTCACACATGTCACTCGTACCCATCTCAACTAGACAGTATCTCGTGTGGTACCGGTTACTGCCATACCCTCGCTGCGCTTCGATAGCACGACAGCACGACATAGAGCAGGATATACCCTTTCAGATAGTACCTATCTATGATACCTGGTTCGAAATGACAAATGCTTTGACAGCTCAAATTTTCTTAGACCGTCAAATTGTAAGCAAAGTCAGTGGATAAATGTTTGACACTGGTCTCTCGACTCGGACCTGGTGGCAAACCGAGAGCAGGGAAATCGAGAATTCGATGTAATTCAAATAACAAGATGGGCACAAGGCAATCTGCTCTAGGGTCTCAGATAACCGATAGATATAGAAGAATAGGCAGTAATATCATGACACTGCCAAATAGTTCAGGCCGGCGAGCGTTACTTGAACTAGATGCAGGCCTAGGGGTACCACGTGGAACCCCTAGTGAGCCTTCTGAGGTGTTTCCTGTGGCGATGGCTGACCCTAAGTTACGCAGGAAAGGGTGTTAGACTGTCACATCAGAAATGCAGGCAACGCACTGATAGAGTCAATCAAAATATCGCTAGAGTCGCCACCAGCTTCCCACATGGCAAAACCCGCCAACCCGTTCGACTTGATGAACGCCCCCTTCGCTGCAAAGGAACGCGAGTCGTCATACGAGACCATGACTCCAGACGTGGAGTTGTATACGTATGGCTATTCAAAATACACGACCATCCATCAACAACCGTCGATAGACGACAGAATCGACTGATCACGTACTGTCTGGCTACAATCATCATACACCGACGCAATCCCATTCTTCACACTTCCATCAGCATTGAGGAAGTCGTTGTCCACGAGACCCCAGAAGGTGAACACGCCGCCCGTAGGAACTGAGTTTCCACAGATGTCCGTCCCAGCATCCCCATCCCATCGATCACCATGGGGCTGATCAGTAGCATCGAACTGCGGGAACAACTTGAGTGTTGTCTTGGACCCGCCCTCGAAGGCGTTACCCGGGCTAACAGCGAAGGAGTGCCCATACGAGGGGACGCCGAGGACTATCTGACTGGCCGGCATTCCAGCAGCCGTCCAAGCTTGTACCGCGCCAACCGCAGAACCGTCTTGATCCCCCGCATCGGCACATGAGTCGTTCAGAGGTGCGTTAGGACCCACGCCGGTCGACCAAGATCCCCATACATCGTAGTTCATGATGGCGATGTAGTCAAGGACCTCGCTAAACGGCTTGATATCAGCAGGGTCCCCGTTCGAGTCAGTGTATGGTATAATGGAGGTGGCGGCTGATAGCGTCAGGTTGGCACCAAGAGGATGTTGACGAAGTTCCTGAAGGAATGAAAGGAAGTTGGATGTATCATTGTCGTTTATCTCATTGCACCCAATTCCTTGGCGGTGAGGATATTCCCAGCTATTGTGGTGAAGGTCTCGTTGAGTGTTGCGGGATGCATAAAACCGGCTCACTCGAAGTCAATGCCATCTAGAGAGTATTTCCGTGTGATGTTTATGACCGCCCGAACAAACGAGGTTCGGTTGGCGGCGGAACCGACGTTTGAGGAGAAGAATCTGGATCCCGTCCAACCCCCAATGGACAGCGAGGCTTTTACATTCTAGGCCGCCGTTAGGGTTGCTGAATCAGGGAAGAAACCACGTTCCCTTACGTTCTGGTGAGCTTGAGTCACGAATTTCGACAGTAAAACATCGTCGGAGGCTTCGAGCGATATTGTATCTGCCTCAGGTGTTGTAGTCCTATTGGAGGATGCATGGTAAGTTGAACGGAGTATGAGGCACAAAGAAACTCACGCAAAGGCATAGGTCAGGATAGTATACTTACTCCAGCTAATTGCTGACAGCGGAAAGTCCTCCGCATGCCATCCTGCGTACCACGCTGCAGCAATACGCCCTGCAGTTGAGGCGTCCTCCTGTCTGACAGCAGGATGGAGCGCTCCCGAGAATGCGACAGAGACTGACAGGAACAGAAGTGCCCTGCAAAGTAAGTGATCCGCGACCATGGTCACCCAGAGCAAGTATCCGGGTCAAGGAGGAAAGTGTGTGCGGAGTGCGAGGAGCTGGATACTTATTAGAGCACGAGGCAATACCGTGAGTTTAATCTTGTTCTGAATCATAGTAGCTGTGGTGACCGTCATGCGCATGTTCCATTGTCCTCTCACGCGTTTGGAGGTGAGTTCTATTTATAGAACGTTGCACTGCACTAACGCCACATGTAAGTGCGAGGTGCTTCACAATATGGTTCTCGACAAGTAGTCCTAAATTATCCACATAACGAAAGTACTTTCATATACCAGGCCACACACCATCACAGTAAATCTTCATTCCTTTCGCCGCGTACTCCGAGAAAGAAGCTTGAAGCTCGCACGTAGGCTGGCCGGTGGTGATGAATGACAAGGATTCGATCTGAAGCGGTTGAGGCCTTAATTTCAGTCGGGAATGGAGGAGACGCAGTAAGGAAGAGTGAGATGATCGGGTCAGTGGGCCATGCAAAACGAGGTGCTTGAGATGCGGCAAGGATATGAACCTCCCAGGCTGTTCATCGAGGGCATCTAGAATGGTGCTGTTCGCGTCGGTCACCAACTGAACGACGGAAACTGCCGACTGTAGTAGCCTGTGGTACACCCCCTTTTCCATTGTGACTCGTATGAATACCAATGTCCGAAGCGTCGAATATGAAGGAATGGATATGCCACTGTGATTCGGTAGGGAGATGTCGACTAGCCAAATCTCTCGGATGAGCGGCATGGTGAGATATTGAATAACATCACAACTAGTCCGCAGAGTCAGCGTCCGCATAAATGGTAAGCGAGCCTCGACTGCTGGGGGGAGGAGATGTTGTTGGTTCATAGATATTGAGATGTCACCCTCCACGACGTTGCCAGCGAGCGCGAAGATGCACCAAGTATTGCAAGGGTACGGACTGTGGGTGATTAACCGTGCTAGTTGGTTCCAAGGGATCCGTAAGGGAAAGAATGGGTCTATATCAAGATATCGAAGATTAGGCGCCACAGAAAAATGGTCAGGAGAAGGAGAGAGGGAGGGAGAGGAGGGTAGACACCAGATATATCCAAGCTTCAAAGAAAGACGTCGTAGCATAGGTATACGGTCGCGGATGGGGGACAAGGCCGTCCATGTCGAAACGTTCATGAGCGTCATGCTGACATCTTCCCACTGCGGAGAACAAGCCGTAAGGAGGTTGATGATCGGGTGCGTGTCGTGGTAGCTGAAATCGATCTCCAACTTTAATGGATGTTGTGCCGCCCGTTGTATGAACGTATCAATCAAGCGACGCGAGCGGGTGGCAAGGGGGGATACGAACTTGAGCTCCACGCGAATACGGCTCCACAGCTTCGGGGTAGATTCTGTTACCATCCTCCAGCTGTGGCATACCCTCCCAAGTAACCACGGCATCTCGTCGTAGTCCAAGGGGTCACACAATGTGGTGTCGTCGATTGTGGCCACGAATATTTCGGCCAGTATTTCAGAGGGGATACGCCTTATCGGGGCGAGAATAGTTTTATGCTGTGATAGATGTTCTTGAACCTTCCGTCGTGCCTCCCGGACATGGACGATGTAGCTCTCGGCAGCTTGTAGTTCGGCTTCCAACAAGGTCAGACTGCGTCCCGCCTTCTCGGCGCCTCTTTCGGCATCATCACGCTGCCCTTGTGTCGGCGAAGTCGTTGAACGATATACAGCGCTCAGCCAGGGTGGCGGCGCCTTCATGTCTACATGGTTATTTGTGAATTTCAAGAAAACAGGCGATGACCTAAGCGCGCAAGCAAGTCAGCGTCATCACTGGTGGTGACTAGCGGTGGAAAAATTACATGGATTGACTGAGGCCTTCTGCGAGGGGGGGTTGATCAGAAAAGCATTGTGCCATGTCTGAGATGCTGTCTATATAGTATCATATGTCCTTACCCAGCGCGAAACAGCATCCCGCGGATCCGCGGACTACCTGGTAACTGCTAGAATCATGCCAGATACCGAGGAAACAAACCCTTTCGCGGCACATTGCCGTATCTTATTAATTCACCGTCTATTTGGTTGGATTTTCCATTAGATGGAACCAAACACGACTAACGTAGCCCGTCTCTTGTTAGTCTGCCGAATACGGGGGCAAACCCCAATGCTCAGGAACGAAGTCTTCCAGTGATTTCAAGACAATGTCGGCCTTCTCCACGCCCCCATAATCCACATTGAGTAGGTTTGCATCAGGGACCCAGACAACTGTGAGCAACCAACACTCAGCAACCATCGTGTGCAAGATCATGTAAGGAACATAAAACTTACCGGTCATTCCGGCTCTTTTACCTGCCTGCATACCAGGTAGAGCATCCTCAAATACCAAGCCCTTGCTTCGCTCGTCCAACTCCTGTGGCACACAGTCTGCGTCCGGGTCGCCGACATTTCTTCCAAGGAGAGTTCTCGCAGCCCATATAAATACATCAGGAGCCGGCTTGCCTTTCATCTTCCGAGTAATATCTCCATCGCTGACGTGATCATCGGCACACAAGATGCGTCCTTCAAAACAATCAAAGACATCTCCGAGGTGTTGCGTTTTCAAGGTAAAGTTTCTCCGTCTGGACCCAGTCGCCACCGCGATCGGAATGCTGTGTGCGTGTAGGTGTTTGACGAGCTTTTGCACTCCTGGAAGCAGCTGGACTTTCGGCCAGCGCAGGTCTTGTAGCTCATCTCGCCGTCGCAGGTAGTCTTCGATGGTTAGGGTGATACCAGGAAAGAAAGACAGTAAATGCTCTGCAGCTTGGCGCTCCGCTGGATAGTATGTGGTCTGTTTAGGTAGCTTATGCCAGAACACAAACTGCATACGTTTTCCCATACAGCCCGCTTTGATATCCCATGTCATCTCCTTCCCATAGTCACTCAGGATTTCGTCTGCGAGAATAGATCGCGTTCAAGCAGCCAGACTTCGCCGTGCACGGCAGAGCTATACTAGGCGCGAACGTACTGGTCACATCCGTGTATACGCGTTCCGAGTCTATCATTAAACCTATGGGGCCTCGTGTCAGCAAGAAAAATGGAACGTGAGTACTGCCAAAGAGCTCTCACCGTCCATGTCAAATATAACATACTCAACGGCTGGAGCCATCTCTTTCGGTGGGGGATAGTGCTCGAAGTTAATCTGAAACCTTCAATGTTGAAGAGAACGCGATTAGATAAGATCTCTCAGGAGTGACTCAGGGGTCAGGGAGCAACGATTTGCCTCCCACAAACAAGATGATCCGATGCATCACATTATTATCGCGTACTTCATTACGTTAGTGTCCATTGCGCTTATGACCCTTTCCTTTTCCAATGTGTACCCCAGCATTCTCCAAGAGCTCGGCCAACTCGCCACTCGATTCCAACTCTTGCAAATACTCCAAAACAGACGTGTCAATTTTCTTCATTGACGCATGCGAGTGTCCAGCATCCAGTATGACTTTGAGGTGTTTATCTGGCGATGACGAATCGTCGCCTGAGTCCTCATCATCAATAGGTCGGACCAGTTGCCCGCCGATCAATATGATAGGCAAGTCCATGTCGGTGAGTCGGCGGAGAAGTGGCTCCAGGATGGAAGCATCCACACGTGTATCGACATCTATGAAGGTCGGCGGAGGATGCATGTGAAGAGCTTCGAGTGTTGCTTTAATCGCTCGTGAAAGGGGAGAGAAGTGCTAGAACGACATCAGTATCTGTGAAAGGAAATAGAGGGATAACGTACCTTGGCGTACAGGACTACGGGGTTCCTTGACCAAACATTCTCTTGCAAAGATTGTAGTTCTTCTTTCGCTCGGGGATTCCGGGTGATGTCAAAATCCAGCACAAGTTGCGGATCAATCGTCTTGGACGGATCAACGGTCGGGGGGAGCATGTTCATATGAGCGTCGTGGATGGATGTAAGGAAGGATGTTATCGCAGCTAGCTCGAGAGCTGGCGTCAGGACTGGTATTGGCAGTGGTGGTAAATTCTTCGTGATGTGATGACCATGGCGAGCTTTCCCTGATTGTTGTCGATGATTGGGAACGATGTGTTGAGCATCCACTCGCGCAATATCCACGCTCGGTGCTGTGTTGAAGGCGCGTAGTGTTGGGGTAGATAGGAATATGATATACGCCGAAAGCACTATCAGCGCTATGAGCACAAGAAAGGTGGATTGGAATCTCCGAGGTCTGCATGCAACTGGTAGAGGAAGAGTACCCGAACTTCGTGCCCTTATCTCCTGTAAAGAGGGGATCTTATGGCGGAATCCATGTATACGAGGGCTTGCCGCTGGGCTTGACTCGGCCGACGAGAACGAAGGGGAAGGGGAAGGGGGCGAGTGCAGTGGAAGATACTCGTCTGAAGTCGCTGCCATGGGCATCCTACTCGTGAGCAGGGTCATCCGAGAGGGTGTAGAGGATGATAAAGGCATGTGGAGTCTAATGTAGTGAATTAAGGGCCTTGAAGCCGAAGTGTGGAGATGCTTCTGCCCTCAGTGATTAATGTGATGCGTGGCTGCTAGTTGGTGGAGTCGATTCCACGCGATGTCGGCGAGGCAAGCAGTGCTTCGGGTGACAGCGAACCAAGTAGGGTGTTGTTCAGAAGCCCGAGCGGATATCTGCACGCGACGGAACCCATCAGGGCACAGGAACGGAAACCAAGCTCGTGGTAGGCACTCACCGAATGAAGGACTTCAGGGGAGAGTCAAAGAGCGGGAACAGTCACTTCTTCGCGTTGTACGAGACGCGTTGGGGGATAAGTACGAAAAGAAAAAGAGAAGAGAAAAAAGAGGTGGAAACGAACCACCGCTTTGCCGGCTTCCCTTGAATTTTTCTGGCTGTGCCATCCGCGTGGCCGGAGACTTCTAAAGCCAAATCGTGACCGGACATAACCACTGCAGCAACCACTTCTCCATATGTAATCCCGACGCGACGTGCGCCGACTTGCAGCTGTCGGTGGTCGGTCGTTGGTGCTGCCTCCCGCCTCCCATCAAATCCTGGGCCCACTCCACGATATTGAATAACGTTCTCCATAAATCAAAGTACCTCCGTTTGCTTCGAATTCCTTTTTTTCGACAGGTCACTGCATCGCGGGTTCAATATGAGCGACAGCCAAGTGGAAGCGAGAAGCAAGCGGTCAGATCATATTTAAATTGCGCGTTTCTGATAAGATAAGATTGGATCACGTCCCCACGCTCGCTGGCGCTGTTGGTTTCGAGTTCAATCAATCATGCATCGCAGTCCACACGCATCCACATCATAAATCCTAATTCAAATTGCTACGGTACCCTACAAATACCCAGCATGGAGAAGCAGCGCCCGCTTTCATCTTCAGGGCCAATGGCTGCAACAACCTCTGTCCGACGCTCTCGTGTCCTGCTCTTCGCGATCCTGGTGGTCGCAGGCTTATTCTTCTTTGGCGTGCGTTGGGAACTTCCTAGCGCTCTCAAAGACACCTCATCTGAGCTCTACTCCAAGTATGCACCCTCAGGACTGACCCGCGCCAACATAGTCGCCCTCGTAAAACCAAAGTCAGCTGTGAAGGTGGACGAAATTTACGGTCTGCTACACTTCGTTACACGGGAGGATGGGAAGCAATTCGATGCGGGATTTGATGTATCAAAACCATTGGAACTGGATACATACACCCAGGGCGAGAAGGGCGTCGTTTGGAGCGAAGTCATGAAGCAATTCGACACTGAAGCGCCAGTGGTCGTGTTCAGCAAGGTACGTGCCGAATTCGGTCTGTCAACACGATTATATTGAGCAGAATGACTGTCCACAAGACATATTGCCCGTGAGTCTTTCTGCTATGGTCGATCATCATGCCCTCAAACGTGAAGCCAATCAGATACTCCAAGAAGGCAAAAGCACTTCTCAAAAAGTACGATTTATCCCCACCACCAACAATCGTAGAAGTTGACCTACGAGGTACGCTCACTCAAATACTGTCCAGGAACCTCAACTCTAACACTTGTCACGTCCAGATGACGATGTGCAAATAAAAGCGCTGCTCAGTCGTCTCACCGGCCGAGGAACATTTCCCAATGTTATCGTCCGTGGTCAAACTATTGGCGGTTCTGACGACGTTCGGGATCTTCACTCAAAGGGATTACTGCGCGCCAAGTTGGAGGAAGCAGGCGTGGTAGTGCAGGGCCGCGACTCGGAGATCACTGTATAATAATCGTTTTGCAATCTTCTAGAGCATCTCTGTGCTATCCGAGTTGTTCGGACGAAGTACAGCCTGCTGAAGCACCAGACGCCGACCACACAGACTCGACGTGAATTTCTCAGAACCCTGATTGGCGATTGAACTGCTGGCTGTCGCCGACTGTGCGGAATCACTTTCGCTACGAGAGCCACAGGGCAGCCGCTTCGCAGCACGGGATCTCTCACCATATGTCGACGCTCTGCCATTCGATCTAGGCTGGCTTCTATGTCAAGAGAGACGCCTTCATGAGAAATCACAACGCACACAATTGGTCAACTTTAACGCCCTCGGCCTCTTGAAGGAATGAATGTTGATGATAGGAGATACCTCCGTCTAAGGCTCTGTGTGTACTTCCAGCGACAGAATTCTGGCGCTGGCTGATACGGGTCCTCTTCGTCACGACTTCGCTAACCAGTTTCATAAGTAAATTGCTGCTCATCAGCACTTTCTGTATTCACCGCTGTCGTCATTTACATGGTGTGCATGTGTGACTGACATGTCTGAAGGTAAGTACGGCAGTTGACTCTAGGACTTGCTTGCATCTCACCACTCTTCGACAGTACTTAGTCTTACATCCTCCGGCGTCTCGCCAATGCACTACGGTTCGTTGGAGCGCACACCCAGCTCATGGTCGAAGGGTGCGCAGACGCCCTCGTTATGAGTCTTCAGGGCTCCTGCTTACATCCCGCGCAGTTGCTGAGAAACGAGTGACGGACGCTGGTGAGAAAGTATCTCTGGCCTTCCTAACGTTGTCACATAACAGTATTCCTCTTAGATATCTCAACACCCAGTCAAATGCAGCGAAGTAGCTACCAGCAAAGTGAGCAGGAATATAAGCCTCCGACAATGGAAGGAATGGCTTGGACGAGCGGCGAGATTCCTGGCGCGCCAAAAGAAGCGCTTGAAACTGCTTTCCAAGACCGTGAAGAGCACGATGGGAGAGGATACCCTCCCAACCGAGATCCTCATTTCGCTACGGAAACTTTGCTCCAACGTCGTCGAAGAGCAGCCATGGAATTGTATGATCAGATGATGGCGGAAGGCTACTACGACAACATCCGCGCTCTGCCTGCAAGGCAGAAGGAGCCCAGATTCAAAAAGGAGAGGCTTCGACCGTTATACAAACGTGCATCGTCCAGCTCCTCTAACACTGTGCTTGGCGACGGAGTCATTGGGGCCTTAACGCCCGCAACGCCTGGAGTACGTTCGATATAATGAACGTCAGAAACACTCACTTGTTTACAAATGTAGGATAACTCGGAGACACCCTTTGGTGAAAATCCCCCATTTTTTATGCGAAGGGACTCGTCCTCTGGGCTGCTAGTCCCCATGCCAGTCAAGGGAAAGCACGTCATCAACATCAATGGGGACACTTACAACGGGCCGATCAAGAACTCAAACATTGGCGGACACCGGGGGCAAAACTCAGTGAAGAATGGCCCAACTCACGATGGTTAGTTCGTCAATAGCCTATGCCTTGCATCATGATCACCCATGCCATGCTCGTGTGCCATTCTAGTGGAGGCTCAGAGATTACTCGGAGTTCCGCCGGGTCAGAACACGCATAACAAATCAAACGTTGATGCCCTACTCATCATTATATTTGCCCTGTTGGCGCTCATCTGTATTTCTTTCTTCGTGGACCTTGATGTACTTCTAGCACTGCTGAAGATGGTGAATGGGAAGGGTTCAACTTAGCTATGTTGGCTGCTATGATAATGTATACGTATGTACGATGATTTCCTATTGCATCGTGTTCTTTGCTAATAGTAAGGGAACTGGTTGGCCTTCCTCATCCGTACTGAACCGTTTGAACCCTGGACCCCCTAAACACTGACTGGCTTGAAAATAATCATTCCCGAGCCAAAGCAAACGTCTTTCTACCTCAATGGGGCTGGAGGCGGGGACGGTTGTTATCGACTCATCAAGAGCTCAAACGTCGGCGGGCATGGCGGGTGGGATTGACCAACACCATGGCGGCCAGGCCGTCGACACAGCCTATCTCCTCCCGGCTTATTAACGATGTACGGGAGACGCTAGACTCGCCTTCCTTTCTGTTTTGTTAGCGATTGCCGGTGCTTCGTTCGTGGATCTTGACTACTGCTAAAGATGCTAAACCGGAACAACTCTTCATAGCTATGCTTGCTACCACATCAACCTCGACTTGTTTTCGCGACGTAAAGATGATGATGCTTAATGCAACGCGTTCTCGGGCAAACGCAGCTAGGTAGCTCGTGCAGTCGTGCAGCTCCGACATGCATCCTCCGATGTCGCAAAGACACCTCAAATCAAGATGTGATTGATGGATATGCAAGTAAAATGTAGACGTATAAATACATTATAATAAAGTAATAATGTCGCTGTAAGGTATTATACAAGTCCTTTGGTCCGATTGCTATGGTCAGCAAGTCATATGGGGGATCTAATGCAAGGGTTATACGATGCGGTACAATACTGGTAGTCCGTGGTGTGTGGCAAGTCCGATGTATGTGTGCTACAGGGTTGGGTGATGAAGCAAGGCAAGAAAGCGGTAGATAAGTGGGGGGGGGGATGATAGCGAAGATAGCAAGGTTCGGAAATATGAATAAATGGGGTTGCAAAGAAAAGAACGGTGTCCGAAGGGGGCGGTAGTGGAAATGTACTATATAAGATGAAAGATGGTCGTAGAAAGAACGTGATGGATGCCGTTGTTAATCCTAACAATGTGTACAGCAGATGTCCGTGTGGTAAATAAAAGTTCGTTGTCCGTGATGTGATGCAGTGTCCATGATGAGTCCGAGTGTCCGAGTGATGTGTACAAACAAAGTCAAAAGTGTCCGCAATGCGGAGGCAAAAGGGGAGAAAGAACAAGGGAAGAATCGACAATATAAACGGCGAAGGCAAAGGCAAAGGAAGAACCGTCACCTGCGGGAGGGTGTGTGTCCGAAGCAAGAAAACAGTATATGTCCGTGTCCGAGAAAATAAACGAAAGGAAGGGCCAGTCCATTGAAGAATAATGAGGTGGCGACGGGGAGAAAAAAGTGAGAAGTTAAAGAAAGTGCGTCTCCACCTGAGAAAATAGATGTCCATGTGTAGTATAAGTCCGTTTTCTTGTCCGTGTTGCTTCATTCGGGGCCACAGTAAGAAAGCAATGGTCCAGACATATAACATCGCGTAGTTGTTTACATTGTCGATTTTGTTCTTCTTTCCGTTTCGTCTTCGTCTCTTACGTAGTAAGTCATTGCGTGGTCGTTCGACTGACACGTCGGCAGGTGGAGCTCCTTTCCAGTCGCGATCCGGGAGATTCTGCAGGGAGGCCGTATGATTGCTGCTGCAGCCGTTGGGGAGAAGGTTGCTGCTGTTGTTGCTGGAGTTGAACTTTGTCCATGCCGTCTCGGCTGATCGGTCGTGGAGAAGGCGCCATGTAGAGCGGACGCATCCACGGTTGGTTCTGCTGTTCAGCGAGAAGGGGAAAGCGAGACCCAAGACTAGTCACAGCATAAAGCAGTACCCCGATCTCGTTTCGAACGTCAGAACTGTTCATCAAAGGCCAGGATGTTTCGAGATTGTTCAGCTCCTGCATCAAGATATCTGCCGCATCGGTCCAGCAATGCTAGCGTTCCAAAACACAATGATGGCCATCAGCTACGATCTTCGCGGGAAAAAGATGAGATGCGAAATCTCACTCACGCTGATTATGGGCTCTAGTAAGGTGAAATCAGCCTCAGATAGGTGCTTGATGATGGCAACGCAAGTATGCGCAGCGCGAAGGCATTTGGCATATGACACTCCGTCGCTCTGAGCGAAGCGCCGGTAGAGATGAATCATAGTGGCCTGCGCAAGTGTGTGTGCAACAATGATAGCGGGCTTGTCCTCGGGGCTAGCTGCGTCCAGCTGATGTATGGGAATCATGCTAGGAACAAACTGCGTGATCGCTCGTTCCAGAGTTTGCATGTCATCAAGAAGAGAGCCAGAAGGTGTTACCCCTATTGTTGGTCGGTGAGAAGGGCGCTGACAAACGGGAAGTACACTTACGAGGATCCCAGTTCGACACAACCTCGTCGGCGCGGTAGAAAAGAGCAGTTGCCTTAGCACGAGCGGCCTGTGTCGAGTACCCACCAGAGACGTCACCATTGAGGAACGACCTCACAGTCAAATAAGAGCTGCCTTGATGCATTTGGCCCTAAAAACGACATACGGTCAATAATAGAATCAGCAATGAGGCAATGGGATCTTCCAGTAAATCAACGTACAGCTTCGTAGTCGGCGATATCCAAGGGCCATGGGGTGTTGATTGAGTTCCACCCATCAGGACCATCTGGGATCATAGACGGCCTACGCATGACCACTGCCCAACACCGATCCAAATTGAACACTTGCCAGAACGTCAAAACACGTTCACTTTCCGAAAGATCTTTGACAGGCTTGATATCAAATGAATCGGCGCTCTGGGGGATCCATGATTGGGAATCCAGGGAGATGCCTCGGTGGAGACCACATTGTACGGCAAGGCCGACAGCAGCTGATGCATGATAACTCCCTTCTAGCATGCGCCCGTTAGACAAGAAGTACATCGACAGAAGACACGAAGCCTGAATGACGTCCAAGGCATGGTTTCCAAGCCGAATAGCTTCTCCAATAGCTTCGAGAGCACGTGCAAGGTAGTGCTCCTCGTGTTGGCAGAGGGGCTCGGGACGCGATATGAAGCAGGCCCAAAGGTAGATAGCGTTCATTAAGACTGGATGACGCTGCTCGGAAGGAGGCAAGCTCAAGCTTTCACGCAGTCTCTCGGTGTGAAGCAGCAACCCGGATTGCTGGCGATGAGGTGCGTAAATGTCCAAACTAAGCGGAGATGTGAGAAGAATGATGCGAAAAAAGCTGGCAGAGACGCTAGAAACCTGTACGTACAGCATGAGCGCAAGTTCGAATGGTGGCTGAACTTTGGCTTCTTCGAAGTACAGATCTGGGCTGAACGGTGATGGAGAGGGTGAAGGCACACTCTAGTACGATATTAGAAAGGACTAGTGAATCCAACGGAGGTATACTCACGGGTAGATGGGTCCACGAATCATGAGGCGAGTTTGTAGAATCTACTGGGAAATCAATTGGGAATGTGTGACGAGACGAAACATTGGAGAAAACAACCCACCTGAAGCGAACGGTGAATGGCTCGCGGAGAGAGGCGTTCCTCCCGCGGAACTTATTGACGACGACGAGCCTGACCGTTGGTGAAGGTTGGGATCATAGAGGGTGACAGCGGGCGAAATGTATTCGGGATCTTCGAGCTCTCGGATGCGGTTTTCGAGTCGTGCGATGGTTTCACGCAAAATTTGCGTTCTTGTCTTGCCTTTGCCATCGTCGTACTCGCAACCGTCTGCCTTCTTCGCGCGGATACATTGTTGACAAGCTGGCTTCACGCCGTCGCAGCGCTGTCGGGAAAATTAATAAATATTGCCGGACATCAGGGATGATCAGCGACGCACCATCTTCCGTTTTCTAGTAAGCGTGTCAGTCCGCAGTCATTTTTTGCACATGACGGGGATGGCTTACCTGCATCGCAAGCACGCCTTGCCTCTTTGAAGAGATCCGGCGATGGACGCGGCCTCGGTCTTAGTAGCCATTAAGGAACTGCGAACTAAATTTACAGAGGAAATTGGAAGTGTGCGGGGAGTAGAGGCCTTGGATTGTGGTAGATACGGCTTGAGAAGACCAGGAGAAGGACGGACGGCCTGACAAGGAATCTGGGTGAAAGGGAGAAGAGGTGGGCCAAGACCGGGCAAGAGGAGATTAGTGAGAGAATAGGGGAACGGGCAGCATGGAACGGGCTGAACCAGAGGGGAGGAGGAGGACGGGTGAATTGGAGGTAATACTTATAATGAGCCAGCGTCAGCCATGGTCAGTGTTTTTGTGAGTGCACAGCCGAAGACGACGGGTTCTGTTTGTCCAGGGACGGGCGAACTGATCTGATCTATGCCGATATTTGTTTTCTACCACCCCGATTAGGAAATCTCTTCCAGCTCTCGGTTCGCCCAGAATCACGCCCTCTCCCTCAGACGCCGACCGCGACGACGACAAGGTGAGGCCGCTCCAGCGCGTTGGCGACACCATCCCGCCGTCTTGGCCTCGTCGCGCTTCTTCTTCTGCTCCTCCACCATCGTCCCACAACACAGGTCCCACATCGGCCATTCCATGCCGTCTGGCTGATTGCCACAAAGAATCCGACTTATTGCGGTCCGGTCCATTTGATCCAATCGCGCTGCAGAAATCCGCTCGTCAACACCCGCACAGCCATGAAAATTAGACTTTGACCCCATACATTTCATCATCTCCAAAATTACGCTGCCTGAAGCATCCCGAGCTGCTCGTCGATACTTGACCCAGGCACGGCGCATCCTGATTTTCAGTCCAACTCCGCGTCAGGTTGACTCACGTGGGACGCGGAACACGAAACACGTCCACAAACGTCCACGCGTCGGTTTTAACGTCATGAGTCAGTTATCGATATCAGTGAGTACCATCTGGTCGGACTACTACTACCGCACTACTGGGCATATATGCGCTTTTCAGGTCGTTATATGCGCGTATATGCTCCAGAAATGCTTCTTGGACGCGCGCAGGGTGCTATCAGATTCCTGCTCAACTGAACTTGAGAGGGATCGCATCCATCTATCGCCGTCGGAAGGGTTATCGTTGTTCACCGACGCGGCCATCGTTCCCCTTTCCCCAACCTAGACCCATGCACTATCGACTAATACCGAAGGCAGCCCTCTGTGAAATTCAGCCCTGTCCTTGTGCCCATTACGACGGTTACCATCAAGACTTGCTTCTAGGGTGTCACGAGATATCATCTACCCATCAGTGCTGGGAATTACTCACACAACTGGCAGACTTTTGCGGTGTCACGGTCGCCTCCGAACGCGATTGGTGATGTGGCGTCTGATATAACTAGTCGAAACGACAGGCGAGGACGCGCTGCAAGCACCCTTGCAATACTCCAATTGTCCCATATCACGCTGGTGAGTACCCAGGAGAAGTCAAACATTATTCATGTCGTATGAAGTCAATCACTAAAAGATGACTGCGGGAGTATCCTTCCACATCGCTTGAACACATCTCGCAAAGGGGCCGTGAAAGGTCCGGGTCATTGCGAGTTGCAATGGTTCACAAACCAACGCGACTCAGACCAATTTGAGGCCCACCTACAGCCGCAATGATGCATGTATAACTGACTGTATGCACTTCCTTCAAACCAATCGCAAACCGTGCTTCAGCTATCCCCATTTTGCTTCGGTCCCGCACACGCTCACATTGGACATATGCATGAGTGATTCACAACAACACGCCGTGTATGGGGGTAGAACTCTCAGTAAGTAGCTCTTCCATGCTGCTTTGATATCTTTACCTCGCTCGGATCCATTGTGTCTTACCAAGAGGAGCACAGAAGCTCCATGCCAAAAATATCCTATCAAATTTGTGAGTAGAACACCGCCCATACTCGTGTATTCACAGTGATCTTACCTCCATCTACTAGTGGCTGCTAGCAATGAAATTACCTCCATTTCCTGTAAGCCGAGGGCTCCACGAGGTTAATGAGAATAACTTACGAACTCTAAACCATTCTAGACCTGTCACCCGGCACTCTGCAGTCTCGTACAGCAAGACTTCGACTAGGAACCGTATATCGCACTGACATCGCTCACGTACTCGTCTAACGGCGATTCTGGCTTTCCAGAGTTTGCCTCCGACCTTGAATCCCTTCCTACGCGAACTCCCGGGTCTACACCCGTGCTATCTTTGAGTACCGTTTGCGCCTCTCCGGCTATCATACCGCATGTCGTAAACTCCAACAATTCCCCGATGCACTTGCACAGAACTCCCTCTGTCCACCTTCCGTTGCCCCATCCGCGCGAACCGATCGCTCCCTATGTGACTAACCGATTATTAACACGGCACACTAGAATCCCAAACGTCACAGGTGAGATGCTTTTCTTACCTCCCACCATGCATCATATTCACTGTCGTTTCATGGCACGGAATGCCCATTGTTTCGCAAGTTTCCGCGAACAGCACAAAGGCAATTGTATTGAGTACTTCCCGTTATGCACGGTTGATTGACGTTAGTATTACCCCTACCGTATAGACTTTCGTTTTCATCGGAAGACGAAGAAGTCTCACCGTGATGTTCATGTCCACCCCCTGCGTACCACCCTTCCGCCACACGGGGACAAATGAGCCCGACTCGTCATCCACGGAATCCAAGCATGCATTACATCAGGCTGAAACTACGAACCGTGCAGCACCTTTTCTGATCGTCCCGAACTAGTCGCTGGGTTTCCTTTCCTGGAAACGGTCCAGGGATGTGTGTCCAAACTGCACGGCCTAGACCGATCACCGAGTATTAGATCAACCGAACCGGCTACATCGACTCCGCTTGTATCGACCGAGGCTCTGTAGAAGTTCTTCAGCACTACTATTATCGGGTATTCTGGCTGGACGCGGCTCGCGTTCAGGTAGGAGGGACTCCGTCTGGAATCGGACGCTTCCTAATCGTGCGTGATCTGCGCAGGATTGAAGCTTGAACTCGAGGCGTGGCCCAAGTGGATGTAACTGGCACCGGTCCGCCTTGTACCCTCTTGTACTAATAATGCTTCTCCATCACTGGAGCCTACCGTCAGCATGGTTTGCACCCCTCCCTTGTTCTTCGATACTTTCGGCTCCTCTCGCACATGTTCGCCAACATCAATATCGGCCGAATGTGCCGTCAGCTTGCCTCGAAACTTCGCGAAACTCGGAGGCACCGAGCTGTAGTATGGTCGGTGCATCGTAGACAACTTGCACGGACCCCGATCCTTCGACCTTCTCATCAAATTTCGATGTACCTTCTCAATACAATAGCTCACGTGTCGCTGCACAATTGCCAGCAATGGCATCCCTATTGTGTGCGGCTATTAATCATGCCGAGGTTTATGAACGCATTGACGCGTAATATCTCCACGTCCGTGGTAGTGGTTCAGACCTTCATTATACGCAAAAACAAGGCCTCGTGGTTAACGCCTGGACGTGCCTGTAATCGGACTCTTTCAGATCAGAACTCAACTTTTACTCAAGGATGCTCCGTTGTATCTCGGCAAGTTCCTCGACTTCGAAATTACATCTTGGATGGCAAGCATGACTACGGCACTGGAGCCACGGGCGTACACCGACATATGTGAGCCATACAAACGTCCGTACGTGTACTCGATACTTCCCGATCAATTACTAGTCACATAACGCTTGGGGTGTAGATTGTTTTGCTCGTTTGATGATCACGTCCATGGAAATCTCACAGACGGTTCGATTGATGCAATAAGGTGTGTGAAGCCTTTTGTTTACAGCAGAAGCCCGGCCTCGTTCAAACATCTTCTCGTGTATTTGGGAATGTCAGGTTTCCATCGAATCTCGGTGTAAGACCGACCATATACAGTCGTGGCCCATAAAGTCTACGCTGGACACACTAGTTATGTTCAGCGGCCTGATTACACTGATACATCCGAAATTTAGTTTCAGGAAAAGTGAGCTAACGTACTTCTTTTCTGACGGTGCCCTCCTATCTTCGCGTCGCTCAATACGGGCAAAAGGCATGCTGCCGACCTTCTGGCAGACGCTATAATACTCCCAGATCAATGGGTCGGCCTCTAGAAACCCCTGGCAATTCATATCTACACAATTAATCGTACGGCCTCCCCTCTCCGCGCAGTATAGCCCTGCACACTGGGCTTGTGTTCGCTGATGTGTCCGTCGCAAAAACACACGGTAAGTCGGTCTTGGAGGGAAAAATAATGGCCAGTCTTATGTCGTTTCGAAGAATCCGGACGTTTATTGAATGCCACGGCGTTGGTGCTCCCCCGTGGGAGGTGTACTAGGCAGTAAACCACCCCCGATAGGGACTCCCTACTCGTAGCAACCAACAAAGAAACCAACGAACAGGGAAGAAGACTGATCGCCTCAGTACATATAGTGGTTGCGCGAAGCACAGGAATGTTCGCGCCCTGGAAACCATAGAAGCCAGGTTCCACAGCTCAGACGGAGATTTGGCAGATACTTCCTAGCACATCCCATCAACGCGCAGCACACAAGAGCGCTGCATGGTCCAGGTTGCTCGAAGATATTTTTTTACATCTCAAAATCGCTCTTTGGCGGGGCAAGCAGATATCTTTCGGAGCTCGAGAAGAAATGCCACCTCCGTTGGCTATACTTGGTGTACGTCATAGGGTATCTGTCGACCCGCTATGAATGCCCGGGGTTTTCAAGCGCCGTGGGCCCGCAACGCGCTTTCGTGGAACAATTTGCTACGAAGAAAGGGTTGAAAGATGGAAGTTGATTTAGCCACCGTTTAGCCACATCGCCTAATCGACCTAGGCTGGAATTTGCTGAGCCGATCTTTTTTTCCATTTCACCGCCCATAGGCTATGCTCCGTTTTGTTGAGCTTCAGTGCGATGATATCTGTCCCATCAAATATCGACAACACTGAACGCGATCGTCCAGCCGCCAGAGTCACATAGAGTTCCGAGTCGCCCGTTGCGTGTTTTCAATCTCCGCGCAGTGGACCTTCATCCGTTGCTGTGCAAGAAGAGCCAGGGCTACACGATATGAGTAAATATCAGATTTAGATGTGTCGCGTTACATGTGTCGCGTTCAACGTTCAGGTGTGTAGAGTTTGTCATGGGTATCGTTGAAAGCCTAACTGACAACTCACCTACCACGTCTTCAAGCGCCGATTCGTGACTTAAACTTTGATCACCAGGTGCGCGGTATGCACGTTGCGATAGGTCTTGAGTCCAACGAGACAAGACATACGTACCATCGGCTAGATGAATCGCCGCAACCGAAGAAGTAATGGTTTCCCGCCTATGGATAGTGCGCGTCTTCTCAGAGAAGTGTGCCGGAATCCCAGAAAGGTGGAGTGTTGACAGCACTGTACTGGCGGCTTGAGGCTTATGTAGGCTCTACCAGATCCTAAACAGCGCTAAGCTGGGTAGAAACATACGCCAGTTCGTCGAACTCGTTGATTGCTGGGACCAGGTAGTGTTTCTCCTAGGCTAATAGCTGTACGGCTCAAATTCCGTAGGAAGGCGAACGGCTACTCGGATACGGCATTCTGGATGTGTTTTTTATGCATCTGAAGCCGGAGCGAACACCTACCGAGGCCACTGTCCCCAATAGGCTCACTCCTGTCGCTGAGATGGCCTTTCTCGCTCTTATGGGGATTGTTAAAGCTGCTCATCTCCTGCACGACCCTTCTCCGCACTCCGACGCTATCATCCGCGCCTGGCCCGGAGTCTTCAAGTGGAGTGTATTTTTCTTCTCCGTCGACATTCAGAGGCCCGGCGTTGAACAGGACGCTAAATTTTTTATGCAGGATCTCATCGCCGCGACTTGGTTCACTTTCACACGCGTGGACCGAATTGCAGCGATCATGGCTGAGACACCCGGGGCTATCGAACTCATGACGGAGCTGTTCTTCCTGGAGGGCTCTATCCCGCAGATGTCGATAGTCAACCATCCGAACGCTGCTGCAACGCTTGATTCCATGCTGCACGAGGCCGAGGACGTTTGGGGCACACTTGACCGTGTGGTTGCCACCGCCAACGGAGATGCGGAGAGAATCGCTCGGGTGGCTCTGTCGCGGCTACGAACCGCCGTCAATGGCCCAGGATTTGAAACCCCCATCGGCGGGGCGGCTTTGAATCTTATGTGTCGTCTTTGTAGGCGTCGCGGACACCCTTTGCTATATGCTTTCTTGCACCACAACGCCATCGCCACGGTTACAAAGGTCGCTGCCTCTGCAGCAAGATCATACATGAAAACGGGCAATGATGGGGTTATCCCTGCACTGGTCGGCTCGTTCGGCTTCGTCGCGAACTGTCTTGAGTCCACAGATGGCTTCACTTGGGTGACAATCGCTATGCAGTCAGGCTTAATCCAGGCTTTCCTCGAAGTCAGTATTCTCTTGCCGACGCTCCCGGTTGAGTGTGACAGGGATATGATACTAGCCATCTTCAAGGTTATTCTCCCCAGATATCTGATTTATCGGTCCGTTATTCAGGCCGTGGACGGAGCTATGCAAAAGGTCGAGAGCAACCCTGCCAGCAAGTGGGTCTCGCAGACACCTGCTAAAGACGTGTGGCACAACTTCAAGCGCGTCGCTTTTGAACGTCGGGCACTTGTAGCAAACCTCACGGACACGAAGCACAAGGCCATCACAAGCTGTGATAACTCCAAGGTGGGTGCGGCGCTACTCTTTCTCCGAAAGGGTAGATGTGTTGATTACTCGCACAGTGCCAAAAGGCGGATTTTAGGAGCAATTTCAGGAAGTGTTCTTCCTGCTACACGTCTTTGTATTGCTCCAAGGAGTGTCAAACGATCGCCTGGAAGGAGGGAGGTCACAAGATAACCTGCAAGCTCAAAGTCCAAGAACGGTTAGGTAGACGACCAGCTAGTTGTGCCCTAGGTGGTACGCTCACCCGATCTATCTCTAGAAGGAAAGAACCAGTCCGTATCAAAGAATGACATTGCTTTCTTCCACTCGGCGACAATACGAGACATCAGCTACAATGTCCCCTTATATAAAGAGCTCGCAGAGAAGGAGTATCCCGATACACCCATGACGAAACTAGTAGCTTGCATCGACTACGACAGGCCCGAACCAAGGTATTTTCTGCAGCCCCTTGCTGGCTTCGAGAACAAGCAGCCTTCCCTTGGAAGCTCAAATAATGCCGTGGCGCGGAATGAAGCGCTGATAGAGCGCGTGCAGACTAACGAAGGAAGATACAGCCTTTTCCAGAGTTCCATCGCTTATGGCGAGACGTCGCGGCTGGTGCTGAGCATGGTGAACGGGGAGTTTTGGAAGATGGAGCCGCAGATGCTGGATGGCATTTGGGGAGAAACTTGGAAAGAGGACGAGGAGGAAGGGCCTGAGCTTGATATAACCACGGCGAGAGTGATCTTCAACGAGTATCTGCGGCGCAGTGAGGACGAAGGAGCCCAGTGATGTTCTGATCCTGTATTTGTAATTGTATGACTTGTTGTTGCAAAGTAGCTGAACCGAGAAGACACGACGCGCACTTGGTTAAACAAAAAGCGTCGAATAGCCGCCTTGTACAGCAGAAAGGCGAGCAAACGTGTATGGTATATTAATGAGACGCCTTTAGGCTACTTTGGCTTCAGTTGAGGTCTGCAACGCCGACCCAATGACGATTCAACGCAATATTACAGAAAAAGGCCTCGGTATTATATTGACATAGTCCCTCAAAATAAATCCAGACATTCGCAGCTCTCTGACTTCTTCTATTAACTTCCTTCAATTTGTAGGTTCAGGAGTTGACATCGGAGCTTTCGTCCATCTGTAACACTCACATAGCACCGTATTACCCTCTCTGCCTTAACCCAAAGACTTGTTTCTTGAGAGATAAGACAATGAGGAGCTCAGACTGTATTTGAGACTAGAATACTTGATGCGCACCATAGAAGGATTCTGATCCTTTGAACGGGCAAAGTAACTCGTCTCACAAGCGACAGGAGGGCTTAGGGGAAGGCGCACGTGGAAAGATCGTTGCTCGAAGTCACGTTCTCTCTGACTTAGATTAGCGCCCCCGATGTGAATTGGATCTTATCTCTTCTACGAGCGTTTAATTTTCTTCGCCCGACGCATTCTCCGAAAGTCAAGGAGGGAATTGAGCTAGTCGTTAAACTTACTCGTCCTCACCTTGGTCTTGACTCTTCCACACCATCGTGCAAAACGCGTTGGCGAAGCCATTCCTTGACCATCCCCTTGCTTCTGCACCATCACCCCAGACCCCAGGGAACAGTCTTTTAAACCCAACCATGGCACCTCAAGACGGAGGATTTCTGAAAACAGCCAAGGACCTCACCGCAGGCACTGCTGGGGGGATAGCACAGGTACTATCGTTTATAAATTCCTTGATTATTTGCTAAAGCAATATAGGTGCTTGTTGGACAGCCATTCGATATCGTCAAAGTTGTATGTCGACCTGTTTTACTCTGCGCTCCCCTTCCCTACGGTGTATCGGTATTCATTGTATGAGGATTGATTGTTCAAGCGAATGCAAACAGCTCCGAAAGGAACATATACTGGCATGCTTCACTGTGCAGGGGGGATATTAAAGAACGAAGGACCCCTGGCTTTCTACAAGGTAAGCAACCCCATTCGCGAAATCAAGTGTATCTGACGTATGTCAATACAACGATATTAGGGGACTGTGTCGCCCCTGCTAGGGATTGGTGTTTGCGTTTCTATTCAATTCGGGGTGTTGGAATATACCAAACGGTTCTTTGCGGAACGAAATATCAAGAATGGTATCGGAGGCGCCGATGGACTGGCACTCGGGCCCGGTCAACTTGTTGCTGCTGGTGTAGCCGCTGGCGTAGCCAATGGATTTGCTTCGGGACCAGTCGAGCATATTCGCATCCGTACGTTTGAATGTCAACAAGTTTCCGACCCTCGGTCTGACAATAGATCAGGCTTGCAAATCCAATCCACTGGCAACAAAATATACTCGGGGCCTCTTGACGCCATCAAGAAAATATATTCATCTCATGGTATCGCTGGTATATACAAGGGGCAGGCGGTAACTTTCCTACGCGAAGCCATGGGATATGGCGTATACTTCCTTACATACGAGAAACTAGTCCAGCGAGAGATGCGGATGAAGGGGATCAAGCGAGAGCAAATTTCTCCAGTGAATTCCGTTCTATATGGCGCAGCAGCAGGCTACGCTGTAAGTATTTCTGAACCCCTCGATTTCACAGCATGCTTATACACGGACCTTGTGTAGCTTTGGGCTGTCATCTACCCTGTTGACATGATCAAGTCGCGCATGCAGACGGACGGATTCTCGCCTACCACTGGGCAGAAGTACAAATCCACTCTAGATTGCGTCCGGGTAGTCTGGCGAACAGAGGGTATTGGCGCGTTTACTCGGGGTCTAGGACCTACCCTCATTAGGTACGCCTATCCTTCCTGTCGTCTCCTCTATGTGTGTCTCATAATTGCCTCACAGGTCTCCCTTTGCTAACGGTGCCACCTTCCTCGGGTTTGAGCTAGCAAGCCGGTTGATGAGTTGAGCAGTGCCTTACATACACTAATTTATGACCATCTCGTACTCTGCATGCATTTAGAATGATTAGATTTTTTTGTTTCTGTTATCACGTTATTCGTGTTCGAGCGACAATGTTATGCACTCATGGTACACAACAGTGAGGCTATATATTCCCCTCCTTGCGGGGTGATATCTGCATCTTCTCATACGACGACTTTATCCAACGCTCAAGGTCCATCCATCCACGCCACCCTCGAAACAACGTCTCGTTAAACTTCAAATATTCTTGGGCGTCGGAGAACAGCGTCGCAAGGCTCGAATCAGAGTATTTGCGCCTCGTCATCTCTTCGTCGAAATACGCCGCAAATTGTGCCCGTAACGTCACCCGTCGTACCAAAGCACCTACGAGTGGTCGGAAGTCCGCAGGCATGTCTGGCCCAATAAAAGCAGCTGGATAAGACTCAGGAGGGGGGTGCGTCCAATCGTAAGGAATACAGCGCCAAAAGTCCGGATAAGGATTTTTGGGAACATCAGGGTGGGTGAATGGGTGGTCGTTGGCAGAGAGCAGGTCGTCGGGGTACAGTGCAGTGAGTACGAGTGGTAGGATCTGAGCACCGGCCCAGTCAATAACGCCTGTGATCTTCAATGTATCTGGGTTGACCAACACGTTGCGAAGAGCTAGGTCGGGATGGTGTAGCACCGGGCGACTGTACTTGGCCGGTATTTTGAAGTGATCGATCAGCGAAGAAAGTTCCTGATAGAGTTCGGAAAACGTCTCTGGCGTGCACGCTGGCTCAGGCGGGGAGCAATTGTCAAGCGAGGCCCTTTGTTCGACTGTGTACAAGGCTTCGTATTCCAGCTTAGCACGCCAAACGTCCTGCATGGATGTGAAGGGGCCACCGAGACACGCTCGAGATGTTACGAATGGACCGATGCTATACTGCGGCTTCCCCTGTGCATCCACAGGGGCGATGCTCCCTATCTTGGTGAGCTCAGAGGGCAGAGGTCTGCTGAGTGACGCCTGCAAGATCGCGAGAGCCTTCACGACCTTGTCCTGCTGCTCATACCCCAGATAGTCCAGGCCTTTCAACCCTCGTGGCTCTGGACCTCTCGCGTCGGCTAAGTTGACGCCAGGGACAATATCCATAAGAATGTATGGCGCGCCAGCCGGGTTACTGAACGTGGTGTCCCATGCGTGGACCTTCGGTACAGGAACGTCTGGAAACAGTCCAGATTCACGAACGAACTTCATCGTTGCGATTTCGGACTGCTTTGCCGATGGGTTGAAGGCCCTGACTTCAGATTTCGACACAGAGGCGGCGAGTCGAGTTCCATCGCTGAGTTCAAGCTTGTAGACGGTGTTGTAGGCCCCTCGGCCTAGCAAAGAGATGTCAATGCAGCTAAGGGGCTGAGAGCGAGAGAGATGGGAGACGGCGCAATGTATGAGACCGTTGAGGTCCAGCCATTTGGGTGTCGAGTACAATTGTTTGAGTGCCGATATTTGGGGGGTTAAGTCGTTTGCCATCCAAGCAGACAAGAGGGGAGACGATATGATAGTTTGGTTGTAGAAAGTGTACTTATACTTTATGTTAATGGTACCTACATCGATTATCAAACGACACTGATGCAATACCGACGCCAACAGACACCCACACGGAGAGTCAATTTCAACATTTGCCACATGATGCATTCTTGTGTCGCCACGGATTCGCCTCATTGTCATACATCCATATTTATATTAAGTACGATAATGGGACCTGCAGCTGGATACCAATCGCGATCGGTGAGTGCGCAAGTGTTTGTTCGAGGAAGACAGTTCTCGATAGACTTGGGAAAACGTGGATCTTCGGGCGATGAATTCGCGACGTCTTCGGTCCTCTCTTCGACTAGTGTACAGATGCTCATATTCCAGTTCGCTGAGCGATGCTTGCAAAACCGCAAGGGCCTGAGTCACGGCCTCAAGCTGATCCCCATATCCCAGATAATCTTCTAGTCCACCTCTCGCCGGGTCTCTTGCATCAGCCAAGTTGACGCCAGGAACAACGTCTATGAGAACGTAAGCAGTCCCCAGCCGCGTTACTGAACATGGTGTCCAGTGCGTGGACCTTCCCTATGGGGACGCCTGGGAACAAGTCAGATTCACGAACGACTTCATCGTTGCGATTTCGCATTGGGTTGAACGGCTTGCGGCCTTCGCTCCAAGATCTAAAAACGGAGACGGCGAGCTGGGTCCCATCGCTAAATCCAAGCCAGTAGACGGTGTTGTGGGCCCCTTGACCAAGCAAAGAGATATCTACGCAGTTCAGCGTTCAGGCCCAGGGGCTGAATACGAGAAGATGTGAGCCGAGTGGTCCACCCATTTGGATGTCGAATATAGCGCTTTGGGCGTTGATATCTGAGCTGCCAAATCGTCAGCCATGGGAGAAAGAGAGTAGATTGTGAGCGTTCGTGTCAGTTTAGCTGATGAAGGGGTCGGAGTGCATTGGGCTGAAGCAGGTGGAACTAGTTCAATATTCAAATATTCGTCGTCTGTCGTCTTCGAGTCGTCCTCAGAAAACTATTCAAACATACCAGATGTTCGTTCCTGGTCCAAATAGGTGAAGGCGAGAGTGATCAGTTGCTTGAAACCTAGAGAGGGAACAACCTCAGCCATATCGAAGTTTGTGACTGCATCGAAGTTCGTTTAGCGCCCACTGGCCCTTTCCTGATCACAACCATCATTCATGATGCATGATGCACCTTTGGTGCGAATGCGGTACATCACATTGAACCATTAGATTCCTACTTGCTTGTCGCGCCGTATGGTGAATATTGTATTCGTTTCTTCAGCGATCCTGTTTAATCGCAGAAGATTCTCAGAGGTACGTCTTTGTCGCAAATCTTGCGAAAATCCCTTTAGATTCCGACGTCGGTCTGTTATCAGAGCAGTGCTATAAGAAACGAGGTCCCCGGTGATCAAGGAAATGTATCGTCCCTTTGGTGCTGCTTGGATATATGTTGAACGGGGCCTTCTGAAATATCGGCATACGTTCCGGGTATGTATTCCTTGACTCGTGCTTCGTGGTTGAAGGGTTTCGCCAACCAACGTCCGTAGTGGGTGATGAAATAGCAAGTTACGTGGTGCGTACATATACTACAGCCCCGTGTACTACAACGTGCTGATCTATGGAACGTGTAGTTCCAAGGCATTGTCCGACCATCCTATCGACGGTGATCGTGTCGCTTATGCGCACAGACGTTGTTGGTGGGTAGAACTACAGATCCACTCTAGATTGCGTCCATGTCAGCAATGAGCAGACGACATCGAGGCTTTACATCACGCTCTAGCACCAACGCACTCTTGTTTGTTTACGTTGAATTCGCGGCCTCCGTTGGGGAATTACACAACCCTCCCTCCTGCCTTGCTCATCTTGTAGTCTGCGTCTTGGTTTGAATTAATCTGTTATGTGTAGTTCTCATTGTCCATGAACCCCGCCAATCAGAGCAAAGACCCTGCGTGCACGTGTTGGTATAGTGGCGTCTTGTAATAAGAGTTGTCTCAACTTGAGTCAACCCAATCTTCTCAACCGCGTCTTGACGACCTCCCGTCAAGCCAAATTCTACTGTTAGCTTTGTGATTGGTGTCTGTTCGACGTCTGGCAAGATTTTCAAAGTTCAAAGCCGCCAATCCCAATATCAAAAGGTCATCGCATTGACCCCTTGAACAAGACTACAGCCCTTTGACGCGGCAGACATCTTTGACCGCGGCCACAAGAAAGCACGGTGGCCTTTCAAGACGAACAATAAAAGGCTTTGGATATAATAGCCTTCCTCTCCTACGAACAAACCTTCACCCAGCCATAACTAGTGAATTTTCCACCTCAATTCCTTGAACGCCTTCGAAGCACCATGAACGACGACGCAGATCATCATGAATCTGAGGTTCCCGAGATGCTAGAGACACAGCAAGAGACCCAAGAAGAGACCCAGTCAACGCAACCCGCATCACAACGGGAAGGGACCATGGACGCTCATCTCTGGGGCTACCTTCAGCCATGTAACGCGGCGTTGACTCGGATGGATTTTTGGAAGATACGTCCGAAATACACGATTGGCAGAAACCATGACGGGAACGAGATAATCCTGCCTGGCTTCAAAATCAGTGAGTCCCGCGCGTTTCGTTGGGTGAGTGGCATGCTGAGGCGTCTCTGACAGGCAACTATCATTGTGTGATTATGTGGGATGGGAAGGAGGATCGGACGTCGTGCGTGACTGTACAGGATCTGTCGAGCAATGGCACCTTCGTGAGTCGTTACGTTTCGTGTATCCCGAGTTGAAGCCAAATGTGCCTGGGGCTGTAGATCAACGGGGTCAAGATCGGCCGGGGCAACACCAAAATCCTGCGCGAAGGAAGCGAGCTTGCGTTCGGAACCTCTACCCCTCAGATTGTGAACGGGGGCATTGAAGATTATCGCTTCGTGTATCGCCACCTCGCGGCTGGACCGCCAACGGAAGGCCTTTACAAGTATTACGACCTGTGCAATGAACTCGGCAAGGGCTCCTTCGCCACCGTGATGAAAGCCGTTCATCTCGCTACCGGAGAGTGGGTCGCCATCAAGATGATCCAAGACAAGAAGGCGAACGCCGCCGGGACGAATGCGAACGCTGATGGGAATGGAACAACCAAGCACCAAGCCTTCATGCGCGAAATCAGTATTATGGAACACCTCAAGCACCCGAATATCTGCGAGCTCAAGGAGGTATATATACAGCCGAACGGAGATATTAGTGAGCTATTAATCTTCTGTGGGCGCTGAACCTGTTATTGACGCACGGTCATAGATCTCGTGTTGGAACTCGTCGAAGGAGGAGATCTCCTAGATTACATATTGACTCGCCATGGCTTAGGTGGGACCCTCTTTCCATCATTCAACGTTGTACTTTAGGCTCATTCAAACCCACAGTGGAGGACGATGCGAAGCACATAACCTATCAAATATGCGATGCGCTTGCTGTGAGTGACATCTCCTTACAATGTCCTGGTGTGCTAACATCCCGCTAGTACATCCATTCGCTTGGAGTCGCTCATCGTGACTTAAAACCTGAGGTATTCCTTCCTCATGTCGTCGTTACAGCCTTAGCTGATCGTCATGACCATAGAACATCCTTCTCACCAGCGACAAGCCTCCTCGTGTAAAGGTTGCTGACTTTGGGTTGGCCAAAGTAGTGGATAGTCTTACTATGCTCCGGGTGAGCGTCGCGATCCCATTCCCCATCTCGCGTTATTCACTAGCACTTGCAGACGATGTGTGGTACTCCCAGCTATCTTGCACCCGAGGTCGTGAGGCAGCAGAACGCAGAAGGCTATGACAACCTTGTCGACAGTTGGAGCGTCGGCGTCATCGTTTTCTC
This sequence comes from Pleurotus ostreatus, assembly GCF_014466165.1. Classification (NCBI taxonomy): domain Eukaryota; kingdom Fungi; phylum Basidiomycota; class Agaricomycetes; order Agaricales; family Pleurotaceae; genus Pleurotus; species Pleurotus ostreatus. The sequence continues at coordinate 427,704 of NW_023503160.1, read as the reverse complement.
TATGTTAGGCCCTTCTCCCGCCTTCCTGTGTTGCGATTCTGATTGTCCCTTGATTAGGCTCACGAATGCCGGTCCTTTCATCGAAGATGAGAATCAGCGGGACATCCGTATGCGGATCATCGAACGCCAAATTGACTGGGACACTCTTCATAACTCTAATGTTAGCCAGGAAGGTTAGTGATCACTCTGCTTTTCTGCCCTATCTCCGTTTAACTGTGGAACTATATAGCTCAATCTTTCATCCGCTCTCTCCTTGTTGACGACCCGCGTCGTCGTATGACTCTCACCGACGCCCTGCACCATCCCTGGCTCGCAAGCTACACGCCCGTCTATACACCTTCCCCTTATCTCCAACAGCACCCTAGTACGGGCAGTTCCATCCCTAGCGACGACTTTTCCATGCTCTCCGACATCCTCGAAGGAGATGAACCCGGGTCTTCGAACAATATTGTGGATATCAAACGTGAAGGCTCGCGCTCGCAGCCACTGCAGCGCAGGGCTCGAGTACTGGAGGATGCCGCCGAAGGCAAAGGAGAAATCCTCCAACCCTCGCAGGAAATGATCAACGCCGTCCTTCTACTAGAGCCGGCGAACGCTGCGCAGAAGATTGATCGCAAGCGCGCTCTGGACGAGGACGCGGAGATGGAGAGTGCCGCTGAAGAGGATGTTGTGAACAGCAGGAAGAAGGGCAAGGGCGTGATCGATGACGTCGCATCGCCAAGGGCAAAGGGGAGGGGGAGGGGGAAAGCCAATGGTGGCGTCAGCAAAGTCAAGGGAGGTACTGGGAGGACGAAGGTATCGGTCCCTGCTGTTGCGGATGTAAGTGAGGATGACGGATCTCCGGCTACACGCTTACGACGGTCGTCTCGACACAGCCAACCCACTCCTCAGAAGCTTCCTAGGTTCAACTGAGCGCCTTTTATTTTCTCATAACCTTCACTTACACATCCCATCCGTTAACCCTACTACGTTCGAAGATCGTGTTACATTCAATGTCCATATTCATTTCCTTCACGTCAACGCATCGCATACTTCTTGTACATTTGCCTCATTTCCCTTATTGTATATTCAAGCACCCTATATACAGCTCAACATCTATACTATCGATGTACAAATTTATGTACGCTATGTTACAGTGGCATATTATAGCTCGTACATTATACTATCCTTCGGGACATCCAACCTGAAGTCTTTGAGTTACCAATTCAGTCTTTCACGAACAATGGGCGGCAGACGGCCCGGGCCTTTGTTCATGTTGGTGGCTAATTTCCTTCCCCATTTAGGATATAATCTACTAGATGCGGCTATTACCCCTTTCTTTCCAGTGTCCTTTGTCTGCCCAAATACAGGCGGAGCCATCCGAAGGCCAATCGTGTATGTTATAACCCACCGAGACCAGCTTTTGCTCCTTAGCCTCGTACTACCACCACAGTCAACCTATCTCAGTGGCAAAGTCTCAACAAGACGTCGAAATGCCTTATTTCAACGTTTATCAGTCCATGACTGTTTCGGAGACGCAGTCTTCGGACAATAAAACTTATAGACTCTCTAAATTTCAACAATCACCCCCGGCCTCTGCTCTCATGGAGTTAGACATGAGCATAAACAAGGGTGTAAGGGATAGATGTCTCTTATTATCAGCGGTACAATGAGGAACTTATAGAGTGTAAATAGGTCGTCAAGGCCGTGGCACCAAGATTTCCATGCGCTGAAATAGTCCCCCCTGCTCACGGACGATACCAGCTGCAGCGCAGCAAGCGTAGACGCTTTAGAGCACCCACCAAGCGCACGACCGTCGATAAACCAACACTCGAAGTAGATCGTCAATACCCGGATACCCTGAAGTCGCTCTCGCTTTGGGTAGCATATCTACTCTTGAGCTTTATTACTCCAGGGGCTGCGAGGTGAGCGACAATGATGTTCACTGAGACCAATCATTCACTAAACATACTGTGTAGCGCTGAGAAGTACTCCGAAGCAGTGAGTGAAGCCGGCGACCTCATCTACCTTGAGATTTGTCGCTTGGAGCTGTCAAACTGCGTAGTGGCTGCCTCGCTGTGGTATGCTAGGCAAACTATCTTCGGACAATTAGCGGAAGTTCACGATGTACCGGCCGTGCTTCACCACCTCTTCCTGCTCAGCGCCTGCCTAGCTCGCAAGGACACCTCTGATCCTCCTCTTACGGTTGAGACATGGTGAGTCTTCGTTGTAAGGATTATATCAGCCTTTGATATTTAAGGGTATTATAACAGGGCTCAATGCCTCGGGCAGAACGCAGTAGATTTTCGTGCCCTGGTGAAGGCGGCATCGGTATATCTACACTCCGACCTTGATATAGGGTCGCTGCAATGGCAAGGATGGCTGCAAATCCTCTCCCAGGAAGCTGCAAATCACTATCCTTACGACAATTTATCTCAACATGCCGTCCAACACGTCCTCAAGGACCTTGCGGGCTGCTAACTGGCTTCCATCAGTCCCGATGCTATTTATGCTCTTCGTATCGTCCCAACATTACCACGAAATCACAAACCAGTCACATACACGACGTAATGCATGACGCTGGGCCCGGAGCGACTTGAAGTTCATTTCCAAGTCTTCCGTCGCGATAGCTCTGCGATCCTCATCTACGAAACTGTGTATCCTTTGCGACCGTTAACTCTAGCTTCAACTAATCCCTCGCGATTCACGAATAATGTTCTCATGTTATATATATATATCATATTAAGAAGAGGAAGCCTACGGAGTACGTGACATGATTTCTCGACGATGTGTAGTATTATATGTAAAGTCCTTTGCCAAGCGTCCAAAGTTGATGATGATGAAAAAGACGAGGTGAGATATAGATGATGATGGTGTTAATAACAACATAGGGAGATATATCAGACAGGGATGCAAGGACACAAGCTCACAATGTGGCACACAGACGAGGCTAGGATGAAAGCAATCGGATGTGTTGACGATTCACGTGAAGTCGAAGCAAATGTTGTAGCACAGGCCTCCACGACGCCATGATTGTGATGTTCTTGTCTACTTTTTGTCTTTGTCCTAAAGATCACAATTAGTGAGTAGAGATCTCTAAATCTTTCATTGACACTTACCCCAAAGATAGCTGCACCTGTGGAACCAAAGATCTACGAACATTACGTGATATCTAGGAAGTAGAGGCCACACTCGGTACTGACCTTGCCTGGTTGTCCTTTACCAGGGGTTACTGAAGATACGGGGTTGTATGCATGACCCACGCACGTGCCAGAGCACGATGGGGCATTGAACGAGAAGGTGATATGTTTCTCCTGGTCTGATCTACTAGTGTGGAAGTTGTTAAGAATCGTGACGGCGAGATTGTCGGGTAATCCAAGAACTGGTTGCGCGTTGGTCAATACGTTGCTGACTAGCTGTTGGGCAACAGCTTGTTGTTGAGCGCGGTTGCTCTGTTGCGCGACGGCCTTTTTGTTCTTCTTGATAGACTCCTTGTCGGTCCCAGCGGGCGGAATCTCGAAGGATGTCAGGTTGCCAGTGAACGAAAATGCCGGAGTGAGGACGCGAGGAAAGAGGATAGATATGTGATCGCCCTGTGTGAGGGTCATCAATCAAAGTGGTGAACGAGAATATGTTGCATCCAAACCTGATTGACTGGTGCGGCTAGCACATTGATGGAGAGGAGAGAGAAAAGGAAGAAAAAGACTTCGAGTTGGAAGATCATTGTTGGATGGTATCAAAGAGTGTTGGTCGAAGCACTGTGGGGAATCAATTAGACTGGCGCTGGCAGAGGACGAAGCCACGCAGTACGCACAAAGTTATTAAAAGGGGATGCTGTGGGAAGAAAGAAAGCAGTCGCTGGGATTGCGGGGGGAGATGTCGCAGACTTCTGAAGAACTGTAGCTGCATGTGCAGACCTTTATATGCCTGCTTCCCAGCATCTCGCCAAGTTGGGATAGTCACAACTAGTCCACCCTTTCATACATGACTAGACATGTTAGGGGATGGCACAAATGTTAGTAGTCACATACTAGCGTAGAGATGATTCAGACAGACATGACGGACACTCACTGACACGTAAGGCTACAGTCAGCACCGCCTTTAGGTTGATATCAACCTCGGGAGCATCAGAGGTAGCACTTTCCTTCTGTCACTGACAAGTTCAACACGAATGGGCAGTGAAACGACAAACGGAGCTAGGGAGCACTAAAACAAAGGTTCGATTCGTAGAGGAAGGTTAAACTCAACGCATTCGTGAGTGAAGCTTTCTCAGTTCTGTAGGAGCTCAGTGACATATGATTGTGTCGTATGTCCTATGTTTTAGCACTGACCTTACTTGAGACTGACATATCCACACAGGCGCTTGTCAGTTGTCAGACCATAGCAATCAGGTACCTCCTGTGTTGTCTAATCTAACGTTTGAGGATGGTCGTAGTAATGATACATCATGATATCTGTTTGGCGGTGTTCGCGTACATCAGAGTACAAGGCTGGCGTCGATTGTGTTCACTTGACTTCCATCGCAGAGTCTTGCACCGCAAACTCGCAATGGCTCTGTGTGGAAAGCAGGTCGGAACCTCGTCCAACTGCGCGTAGCCCCATACGCCAATTTAAACTGCAAGTGTTTAGATGTCCCGTTCAGCTTCGGGATTTTATAGGGACTTACCTCGCCAGAAATGAACTGACATACACTGTATGACATAGTATCTCATTATCGTTGGCGTCGGGGAACATTGGACTCACCGTTAGGTATAACGAATTGAATAGAAGCGAAGTATTTGTGAGAACTCCCGGTTGCAAACTGTTGATGCTATAGATTAGCTTTACTTACAGAATGTCGAGCGAGGGCTTGCAAACTTACCAAGACCAAAGCCACGATGGAAAGGATGCTGTGCGGGTGTATTAACGATAGAGTCAACGATCCCACGATTCAGTCAGATCTACCATGCATTCAACCCAATTGCTGTTATGTAGTCAATCAAGCGGCGGACAATACTGCGCGTTCTTGGGGGCACGGTAAGTGGGAGGTTTCGTCAACTATACCATGGTCATACCCAAAGAGATTTGTCTCGTAAATCCCGATTCGAAGATAATAAATCAAGCTAACAGAGATCAGTACATCCGAGACTATACTTGCGGAGAGTTGGGTGTAACGAAAGGCCTAAACCATGGAAGGGGTGAAACGAAGAAGAACGAAGTTATGAACGACGGAGGTTGTGGTACTCACTTCAATGATCAAATTTGGAGACACTGCACTCGCACTGAAAGAGCTTCCAAAGGAGCATAAACCCAATCCTTGTCCTGAAGCATCTAAAATCAACCCGGCAACAACGACTGCGGACGGCATTGCATTGACGATGATTTACAGTCAGTATAATCAATGAACGTACCTATCCAGGTCCCTGTAAGGATGAGCGCCATGTTAACAGTGTATTGGCTTAAGGATATGCACACGTACCGAATTGGCACAGTGTGACAAGAAGCTAACGGTGTGTCGGCGTTAGTGTCATTTTGAAAGAATAAATAGACGGACAACGATTCCGACCAGCGTAATGTTGTGATCGCTCACTGAATCCACCATACTTCATCAGAAGGCTTGTGTTTCACGTAGGATTTAGGCCTCACGGTGAAAGATTCTCAAAACATAGGCACTAATTATGATTTATTCAGGTGCAGCCTCGGATCGGTCAGGTGGTATTATTCACCTTTGTACCAGGCAGGTGAGCAAGGCCTTCAGAGACAAATCATTTAAGGAGCGCCAATGACAGCAATCAGGAGGAACGCACCCCCAGAATTTCGGCTAGCTGTTACTGGTTTCAGCTACTGAAACTACTGAACGAAAAGAAAACATGTACCATGAGAGTGCTGCAGTTTCGGGCCCCAGTGTCAGCCCGGCGCCCCTACATTCGATTCCAGTGGGACTCACATTTGTTCATGACATGTCGATGATTGATTCAGGCCCATGTGATCGTGGAGGCTTTTGAACGACATAAAGACAGCATGGGCCAGAAAGGCGGAGCGGGCAGAGCCCATGAACCTATGGAAGATGTATGCTGAGCTCAGTGGTTCAAAACTATTAGCAGGAGGTTCACAATAGGATTGCGACCTACGGCAAAATGCGTGAGTGTCAAGTACATTCAGTAGAGATGAATAGTACCAGGCATTTTAGGTAGCGAGGGTCGCTAGCATATGTCGAATAGTAACGAGCGCTTTGATAGATAGAGATGGCGTATAACCTAGGAAATATAGGTAGCAAGTGAGTTGTTATATACCACCGCACAGGAATTTAGACAATCACGGGGATGAGATTGTTAAGCCTGGTGGGAGGGAATCAGATTGTGGTTCCCACAGCAGCTAGAGGGGCTCACCCAGCAAGTAGGGAGCAAGGTACTGCCGGAGTGATTCAACTTCCAAGTAGCTATTCTGCATAACTTGAGTGCTCATTGAGGTTGGGATGGGGGAAGGGATCGAGGTCGGGGGCACGATGCTCCGTCGTCCGTTGGATATTATAGGTTTTCGTGGCGTGCGCATCCGGTGCGAATCATCGCAACAGTTTCACACTGCCGTAGGTAGCTCTGATTGACTTTTGTCTGCCAATCGGGGATCAAACCCGGAGGACTAGATGTGCACGCAAATCCAAAATACCAGAGTCAATGTTCCACAACCCGAAATTTCGGATGGAAGAAAGGACGTACATAGACATAGCGCCGATTGACAGCGCAAAGTACTTGATGTGCGTAGTTTGCATCACAAGTAGGTCAAGTCAGGTAGATGTCCTCTCGAAGGAACTAGAAATTTCACATAGGCAGGTTTACGTATGTCTATTCAAATAATCATTCTAGATGGTTTCGTCAGAGTGCAGTGAAATTGGTTACGAAGGAGAAGCGTCCCTAAAACCCTTGTTTCAAACTTTGTGGAAGACAGCCCTTTGTATTGTTGCAATGGTTACTGTCCCCTTGTACTCAACGTTCCGATGGTCTGCGCGGCTCCTAGATCAGTAAAGAATAGGCAAGGAGGTGATGCCAGGACTTGCTGAAGTTCGAAAATCAACCTCGCTCGCTCAGCTTAGTGCGCATCCCGGGAAGCTTGTTTTGCGGGCGAAATGAGCAAGGTATGGTCTCATGGTACAGAAGATAGGGAGACCGATGACGGCGGGTTTCTCTGGTATGTCCGAAGTGCTTGTTCCACAGCGTTTCCGATCACTCGGCGGTTGCGAGACGATGATCAACGTGTAATCCCATTTGATACGTCTATGGAGATGGTGAGTCTGGTGCCCAATGTCCACAAAGCAAGTGAGGTAGATGTTAGCACGCACTTGCGGTTCGGCACAAACTAGTCCTGCATTCCGTATCAACCGACAGGACCTCGAAGCCGCTAACAATGCTGCCATGGGTGTGGATTTGCTCTCCGGGCGCAGGCTAGGGAGGCTATCGAGAACCGTATATGTGTATGGAAGCACCCCAGCCTGACCCTATGAGAACGAGCCACTGCTTCCCGTACGAGTATGAGTGATTGATTGTCAACACCTGGCGTGTCCGAAACTGGACGCCACCAGCGCTAGTGGCCGTCGCGAGGAATATGTTGCTCTGAGTTACGTCTGAGCACCACAATCGCACAGCAAGCCGCAGTCCAAACCGAGGAATCAGCCGGTTCATTCAAGGAGATAGCGTCGCGAGTTTTTGCATCGTAGATATAACTGAGGGCCAACTTTGCCTCCAACACCAATCCTTGAGGGATTGAAATGGGGAAGATGTCCGTCCGTACGAAGGCTGGGAGACAGTCCTACAAGAGTACGCGCGGCACTCGATCGCCAACAAATTCAACGCAATTGATGCAGTCTATCTCGATCCATTCGCTCATATGAGTCGGAACTCGTTGGTCGTAGGGTAACTGCTTACACGCGTACAGTGAAGGCGACTTTCAACTACACCACGGAGGTGCGTCGCCAGTAAAGCTGGGATTACACCTCCAGGGAGGCTTGCTCTTGACACCCGTGAGCACAAACGCCAGTAGGCATGCGAAGCTTCGCCAAATAAGCCAGTGAGAGGTCTCCAGGACATCCAGAGCGGGGGGGGGGGATATGTCTATTCCAGCATGTATTCAAGTTATCTGGGAACCGAGAAAGTATTGTATCGTATTGAGCAAGGACCGTCCTGGTGTTATAGAGAACTTTTGGGGCTCCGTCTGGACGCTTTGGGAGATGGTGGTGAGGACGAGACGCCGATCGTCAACCGATCGTAATTATTTGCTGATGATCACGTGACTGATTTCCTCTTGACCTTGAAAATTAGCCTTCTTTGAAAATTATCTTGGAATGCGAAAACAATTGGATCCTCGTATACCAATTCTCATCAATAACAATGTTACGAAGAACCATCGGTCATTCATAGTTCTGGTTGGAGACAAAGGAAGGGACCAGGTGCGCTTACCAGCTTTGTATCTGGAGGGGTTATGCTGATTAGTAGCAGATCGTGAACCTGCACTTCCTCCTTTCGCAAGCACGGGTCTCTGCTCGTCCTTCGGTCCTATGGTGCTACAAGAAAGACCTGGGATTCACTACGTGAGAACCTATTCTACTTGATATCTGTATTACTGACCCTTTCGCAGACATCGTAAAAAACGCGAGGCCAAGATAAAACGCGATGTAAAACGCGGAATTCGTGAGCCAAACGACCAAAATCCATTCGAAATCTTTGTCACAGTGACGGACATACGATACACGTATGTGCCATACTTCTGACATATCTCAGTGTTCTTAAATAACATAGGTATTACAAGGAATCACACAAAATCTTGGGGAATACCTACGGAATGTGTGTTCTCCAGGACTTCGAGGCCATAACTCCAAATCTACTAGCGCGAACAATAGAGACGGTAGAGGGAGGAGGGTTGATCGTGTTACTTCTCAAGACAATGTCGTCACTGAAACAGTTATACACGATGACCATGGTGAGTCGCGATCCCATTCTGTTATCTACCCAATATTACAAACCGCTTGTAGGACGTGCACGCCCGATATCGTACTTCGTCGCATGATTCTGTGATTGCACGATTCAACGAACGGTTCATCCTATCCCTCGGTTCATGCTCTGACTGCTTGGTCCTTGATGACGAGCTCAATGTTCTGCCCATTTCGCGGGGTAAAGACATTTCCCCTATTGAAGAAGGACGAGGCAAAGGCAAAGCGGACAACGAGCTCAAGGACTTGAAAGACAATTTAGCCGATACTAAACCTGTCGGTGATCTCGTCAAACTGGCGAAAACACTAGACCAGGCCAAGGCAATCCTCACGTTCGTTGATGCGATCGCAGAGAAGACATTGTCATCTACGGTGACGCTCACAGCAGGTAGAGGTCGCGGGAAGTCTGCTGCACTTGGACTTGCTATTGCTGCTGCGCTCGCCCACGGTTATTCAAATATCTTCGTTACAAGTCCAAGTCCAGAAAACTTGAAGACCCTTTTCGACTTTGTATTCAAGGGCATGGATGCTTTGGGCTACGAGGAGCATCTAGATTATGATATCGCTCAAAGTACGAATCCTGACTTCAACAAAGCTATCGTCAGAGTGAACGTCTTCCGGAATCACCGCCAGACCATTCAGGTGCGTCGAGTGCACGTTGTTTTTGCTACAATCAGTTGAACATCTTGTTCAGTACATCCAACCCCAAGACGCCCATGTACTTGGCCAAGCTGAACTCGTCATCATCGATGAAGCGGCAGCCATCCCCCTCCCTCTCGTAAAAAACCTGATTGGTCCTTACCTCGTGTTCATGGCCTCAACAATCAATGGCTATGAAGGTACCGGTCGCTCTCTTTCTCTCAAACTCATCCAACAGCTACGCGAAAGCACGCGTCCTTCTCTCACGAAAGACGTCACCAACGCCGGAGCTGAAGATGATGCGGCGGGTGTAGCATCTCCGTCCAAGAAAGCTACCCACAAAGCACCGCCTCGCGTTCGTTCACTTCGAGAAATCAAGTTGGAGACACCAATCCGATACGCCCCTGGTGACCAGGTCGAGAAGTGGCTGAACAGCTTGTTGTGTCTCGACGCCTCGATCATCCCAAAGTCTGCGCATCAAGGGTGTCCACATCCATCGTCGTGCGAGCTCTTCTATGTCAGCAGAGACACCCTTTTCAGCTACCACCCCGCATCAGAGCTGTTCCTCCAACGCATGATGGCTCTTTACGTTGCTAGTCACTACAAAAATCAACCGAATGATCTACAACTCATGTCGGATGCGCCAGCACACCATCTTTTCGTCTTGCTACCGCCGATCAAGGATGACGAAAGTCATCTACCTGAACCCCTGGTGGTTCTCCAGGTAGCGTTAGAGGGGAATATTAGCAAGGACGCGATCTTGGATGGCTTGAATCGCGGTTATAGAGCTGGCGGAGATATGATCCCATGGTTGGTCTCCCAGCAGTTCCAAGAAAGCAAGTTTGCTCTCCTTTCGGGCGCACGTGTTGTCCGTATTGCTACTCATCCGGATTACGCCAATGTAAGAGACCTTCGCTCCTCCATGGTTCATTGTACTGAGTGACTCTTGTAGATGGGCTACGGTGCTCGCGCATTGCAAGCCTTGAACTCATTTTACAGCGGCGAATATTTCAACTTGGACGAAACACCTATAGATGAGCCATCCTACCCAAATGTGGCAAAGGTGGATCCTGTAAGCTTCTTTTATGGCCCCCGTTTGTTACAGTCTTTGATGTCTCATTCTGAAGTCCGCAACTCTCCTTACGGACAACCTGGCCATCCGAGCGCCAACAGCGATGCCTCCCCTCCTTCAAAAGTTAACGGAACGGAAACCCGAGCAGCTTGACTATCTAGGGGTTTCGTACGGCTTAACCCCACAACTCCTCCGGTAAGCCGCGATGAAACGCAGTGTGTGCCGGCGACTGCTCATGCTACGATCTAGCTTCTGGAAGCGTTCCGGATATGTGCCACTATACGTGCGACAGACAGCGAGTGAGCTTACTGGCGAACACACATGTGTGATGGTTCGTGGGCTGAATAGCTCCACGGAAGGCGAGTTAGAATGGCTAACAGAGTTCACCAAAGGTAAGTTGGCGCTTGAACTTGGTACCGGCTCTTTCACTTATTGGGCTATTTATACTTTCCGTATCAGACTTCCGACGCCGGTTCTTGTCCCTCCTGTCCTTCAAGTTCCGGGAATTTGCTAGTGTGACTGCATTGAGCGTGCTCGAGGCTGCCAACACTGGTCTAAAAAAAGCTGACGACAGCCAGACGAAAGGTGGTGATACCTATCGATCAGGGATATGTGCTATTCGCTGACCGTCCTCCCGAGATCCAGAGCTCACTTCAACCGAACTATCTTTCCTTCTATCGCCATTCGATCTCAAGCGTTTGGAATCATATGCCAATAACATGCTGGACTATCATGTTATCCTCGACCTCCTGCCGACTGTCGCCTCCCTTTACTTCGAGAAGCGTTTAGGCAGCGAAGTAAAGCTGAGTGCGATTCAAAGTTCTATACTGATTGCACTTGGGTCTCAGCGGAAATCGGTCGAAGATGTCGAAGTGAGTGTCACCCGATGTACTCGCATAGCACGGAAGCTGACTCGCGTGGACCTGTCAGACAGAACTTCAACTACCCGTCTCTCAAATATTAGCGCTATTTGCTAAAATCGTCCGAAAGGCTAGCAATAAACTGATCGACATTCAGAAAGCTGCCATTAGCGCTGATTTCCCCCCTCCCGCGTCGGACTCATCTAGTTTGAGAGTCCAACGTGATGACGGTGAAGAGGGCAAATCGGCATGGAAGCCGGCCCAAACTCGTGTCGAAGAAGAGTTGAACGAGGCCGGCGACGAGGCCGCCACAGCATTGCGGGAGAAGCAGAGGGAGATCATCGATTCGCTGGATCTCAGCAAGTGAGCGCATTGACCCACGTCTTCCGTGAAGAGACTTATTTATAGAGCAACTCTGATTTAATAGGTTTGCTATCAATGATACGTCTATGGATTGGAGCCTTGCAGAGTCGCAAGTGACAAAAAGTGGCAAGTCAACTGTTGTGAGCGTGAAAGCATCAATTGCACCCCAAAAACGTAAAGCTGAAGATGGGGACGGCAAAGAGAAGGAGAAGAAGCCCACCAGGAGGGGAAAGAAGGTGAAGCGTTGATAGTGGCCCTGACCGAGTCCATGTGTGCTTCAATGTTCGGGGCTCCTTGGTTCAGTGAGGAAGGCGGTGAGCCGTCTATTTTTTGCCTACTCCCATTTGTACGATGCGCATTTCCTCCCTCCAAGAAATGATATCTTCATTACATCTCAATTCGCCCCAGGTCATTATGACGGTGCGGGGTAGCGGCCTCGTGGTCCGACCCCCACGGTACGTGTGAAAACATATGCCAAGATGTGTTATTCAAAAGCTCCCTCTCCGCGTGATTAGACGTAAGTCGTCTTGGCTCTGGCAGATGGGAGAACTCAGACGGTGGACGTCCATAATTATCCCTACGCCCGACTTCGGCAGACCACGCTAGTCTTCTCAGAGCGAAGGTATAAAAGTAGTCTTAGTTCTAATTCCGTCTCTCAGCTTTTGCCTCCACTCCCGACACCCATGGCTCCTTATTTTCTTCGAAACCTGATACCGCAGCGGGAGCAGAGGGAATCGGCTCGGCCGCTGTTGACGGTGCTCGCGGGGTTAACATGGGTTCAATGGGCGCATTTCTTTTCTGGGTATGTTCCCAAGCCTTTTCTTGTTGTGCCACCCCGCAATCGACCTGCCAAGTCGTCTCGAACGGGATTTCTCCTTGCCATTCAGGCCTCAGGGTTCGAGCTTGAGTTGATCGATCATTTCATGCAGGTGGTTGGCTTGGACTTGCGACGCGATCGATTTCTTCTCGGTGTCGCTCAGCATCTCACATTTGGAGGATGAATTCAATAAAGAAGCGTCCGAAATCGTGAGTGGCATGACTTACCACAGGGGTGCGGGCGCTGATCCTGCACGATAGACGACTGCTATTACATTAACGCTTCTCTTTCGCTCTGTGGGAGCTGTGAGTTACCTGTCAAATCCAAGATAACGTTCTAAACACCGTACTACTAGGTAGTCTTTGGTATCACCTCAGATCGGTTTGGTCGGAAATGGCCACTCATCGCCAATATGGTCTTGATTGCGGTCCTCCAACTCGGCGCAGGCTTTGTGCAGACCTTCAAACAATTCCTTGCCCTCCGTTCCTTGTTCGGTATTGCCATGGGCGGCGTTTGGGGTCTTGCTGCCTCCACGGCGCTCGAAAATCTTCCTGTGGAAGCCCGTGGCCTGGCTAGCGGTGTCCTCCAACAAGGATACGCTGTTGGTTACCTCCTTGCAGCCGTTATCAACTTGACACTCGTACCAGAAGTCCCAGCGGGGTGGCGGGCGCTCTTCTGGACGGCATCCGGTATCTCGCTCTTTGCGGCAGGCGTGCGAGCACTCCTTCCAGAAAGTGCAGTCTTCCTTAGGGCGAAGGCAGCGGAACGAGCGAGAGGCACGACTACCGGAAACAAAACGCGGATCTTCCTCCATGAGACGAAGGAAATGCTCAAACGGCACTGGCTGTTATGCATCTATGCCGTCCTACTCATGACAGGTGTGTGCAGGTGGGGCTCCGTGTAAGATGTGCCTGGCTGAACGGCATCGGTTAACTTGCATAGGGTTCAATTTCTTGTCTCACGGCTCTCAAGTTGGTGTTCATTCGTCTTGCTCCCGCTCAGAGGACTTATGGATGTTTGTTATTTCAGGACCTCTATCCCACGTATCTTCAGCAGTCGAAGGGTATCTCGGCACACAATGCCACGGTGGCCACCATCATTGGGAATTGTGTACGCCTTATCTCCTACGTTTCACTTTGGCGTACGAACCACTCACATTCATGCCATTCAGGGAGCTATAGCGTATGTGCTCTTCATCGACGATCGAATCCCTAAAATGTCTTATATATCTAATCCAGTGGCGGCGCTATCGCCGGATGGGTCAGTCAATACATTGGTCGACGATTGACTATCATGTGAGCATTTTGATTTCTCACCATATTTGTCTGCCGAAAAGCTTGACATAGCTTTACGCTCCCAGACTTTTCGTAGTCCTTATCGGAGGTGAGAGACGATGTCAGAAAGCACCGAATTAACCGATCAGTAACTATTTCTATAGCATTTATCCCATTGTGGATCATCCCTTCCACGTTCGGTGGTCTCGCCGCAGGAGCATTTTGTATTCAGTTCGGCGTGCAGGGGGCATGGGGTGTCGTAAGTGCTTACAATACTCTGCTTCTGCGCTTGCACGTACTAATGTTGCCACAGATCCCCATCCAATTAGCAGAGATGTCTCCCCCAGCGTTCCGCGCCACTTTCCCCGGCGTAGCGTACCAACTAGGAAATGTTCGTTGTTTCCCTCTCCATCAAAACCCCTAATACCAAATGCTGACAATATCATTGGATAGATGGTATCCTCCGCTTCTGCTCAGATTGAAGCCAGTGAGTACTTGCAGTGGGAGTACGATCTAACATAACCTCATATCGCGTTCCCTCAGCTGGTGGTGAAAACCTCCGGACTACTATAATTAAGAATGGCGTACCCACAGACGTCCCGGATTATGCTACGGTGCAAGGAATCCTGATCGGCGTGGTGGCTGCCTTCGTGATAATAATAACCATTATCGGGCCCGAGTGAGTGCTTCTTGCCCACGAGGTTCAACGCCGCGGACGCTGATCAATTACTGATAAAGGAAACATGGATCTCACTTCGAGAAACATAAGACAGCGTTCGAAGAGGGAGGTGGTGCCGACGCTATTGCTGAAGAAGAGCAGAGTCGCGAGGATTCTGCTGGATCAAGAGTAGGATCATTAAATGAGAAAGATGACGCAGAGAAGGTTTGAGTATGTAGTGCCTACATCTCGACTCTTGAAGACGAGGTCGAGAAGAGTTCGATATTTCTTACGCTGTGATGCTTTTTGTGCTTTTATATCATGATTTTACGACAGCAATGAGTCGAATGTATTACCTTCCTTAAAGATGCACAAACCAGGCTCACTCAAGGACGTGTCCATCATTGATCTCGCGCCGCGATGGGTGCCAATTATTGTGATTTGTCTGCTCGACGCGCAACGGGATAGGCTGCGACGACTGAGGCTGGCGATATTGGGCTGGCTGGTCAATGTCGACGCTGGGGCAGCTGTACAACATTCGCGAGGCATTCTTAATTGGGTTTGGACTCGAATTGAAGCTCAGTAGTACAGTTGGGACGCGCTTGGGAGACTACTTAATGAGGTCGTACACTAGTGTCGACGGTAGCCGATGCATCGTGCAGCCCATCAAGCAGTACGAACTTTGAAACGAGACCTGTAAAGCCAGGTCCGCCTATCTGGGAAACCTGGGACGGTGAAGACATATGATCATCAGAGCTGGAAGGATAGCCTGGATCAAGGTGGCTACGCACTGGAGCGACAAACGACATCGGGCTGGAAATCGCAGAATTTCTGATGATTACTCTGAAGTCGCCAACTCGAGTTCCGTTCACAAAGATAGTAGTCGAGTCTTCCGTTCCTCGAACGACGAGATCGGTCGAAGGGTTTCCAGAAGGAAGGGCATATCCGGATAGGGAGTATGTGATGTTACTGGATACGAACGCGAACGTAGTCGACCCATTCGCTGCGCGAGACAATATGAGCGAATTATCTGGACCAGAAAGCAAGGTGGCGGAAGGGGTGGAGGCCAAGATAGGTATTGTTGTGGAATAGGTTAGCAACAAGGTATAGTTGGCTCCCTGTCGCCAGTGGTCAGCCAATCTCACTAATAATAAACTGAAACGGGTACCTTTGACCCGAGTGGCGTAGATATATGACCGCCATTTTCCAGCAAGAGCCCTCCTTTAGATTTCGACACTCTTCCCTCAAGTACAGCATTGTAACCATTCCCACTTGTATCCTTCACCGTTCTCGGCGTGCTACCAGTTTCACTGGAAAAATCATACACAACCACCTCAATGCCCTTAGACTTGATCCGCCTGTCCAGATTCTGGCCAGGAACGGAGGCTTCCAACACGTCGAAGACGCTATCAAACTGCTCTCGTGTCAAAGCGGTAGATCGAGTGGCCGCGTGCCAAGCATTAGCCACTACAACAGGCAGGCCCATCTTGAAAGAATAGAAGGCTTCGAGCGGAGTGGTTGCCGTTGGGCCCTGGTCAGACCATGCGGCCATGATCCCACCTAGAAGGGTAGGAGAGTCTAAGCTAGGATTTCCTGTTGGAGCTGTCGAAGGGGATATGAATGAAAATACAGCGTGAAATAAATAAGGGACACGTGCAAGTGTGGTCAACTGTGAATCGAGAGGTATCTTATTGTCAGAGTACGTACGATAGAGAAACAGCGCGACGTACACTGAGTTGGATCCCAAGGCCCCCCAAGGGCATTTCCGCGCCACAAGCGGGTTTGATTCAGCCGCTGGGGGAATGAACCCGATTCTTTCAACACGATGTAGAGAAAGAAATCGTCACTATTGATAACTTGGTAGCCCTGCTGTAGGAGCTGAAAGGCGTTATCCTAGGGGATACTTTGAATACTCGCTCCACCATCAGCTGCTGCGCGACTTACTTCTGACCCTTCCTGCAGCAGAAATTCATCAGCTAAACACTACAGGAGTATTGCGTCGAAACGAACCCAATGCTGCACAGTTGTATTCTTCGTCAAGGCCAAGTTACGACTCGGTTCATTGGTACCCCACGATCGTATGGTCTTGCCAGAGACTTGCTGAATAAATTGGCTCATATTCCCCACAAACCTGAGATAATCGTCGGCCAGGGCGCTGGAGTATTCATCGGCACCGATTGAAACTTGCTTAGAGTGAATCCAAGGTAGAAACTCCGCCCAAACATCTTTCATTGTCTGTGTAGATTCTGGGAGGCTTAAACTAAATCGGGAAGGAAGAGTTAAACTCTTCAGTCTATTGATGAAAGTATAGGCC
The DNA here is from genome assembly GCF_014466165.1 of Pleurotus ostreatus. Lineage (NCBI taxonomy): Eukaryota > Fungi > Basidiomycota > Agaricomycetes > Agaricales > Pleurotaceae > Pleurotus > Pleurotus ostreatus. Next base: position 410,769 of record NW_023503160.1, on the reverse strand, counting down.
TGCTCACTTCAATAGAGTAGGGTCTGTACTCAAAGCAAGTTGCGGCTTCCATTGGGAAATGACCAAAGCGTGTCCGGGTGCCTCGATTTCGGGTACAACTGTAAATCGCAAGAGCTTACTCAGCCTAGTCCGCAGAGGCAAGTTGAAAGTGATAAGGAACGTACTGGTAACGCCGCGTGAAGCGCAAGAGCGTTGAAGATCATCAAACTCCTCACGAGAATAGGTTTCGTTCACGTGAGGGGAAAGACCTGCGAACTCCAGTTTATCGCTGTGTAATCGAAATCGGGCATACGTCGAATTCAGAGGCCCTAGGACCCTTCCTGGCTTCAATACGTATACTGAGAAACGGAGGGAGAAAATATACTGCGGTCATTCACATACCAGATTATCAGAAAGATGTAAATGGAATTCGGATGCCTGGTTGAAGCTCAACAGTCGGCAACCAGGACAACGAGGGAAGACTGATGGAATGCGATACCTTAAAATATGACAGGTACGCGCACATCTCTTTCAGATAATTGGCTGGGTACCACTGGCGGCCGCAATCCAACATAATGCCCCTTGTGGCCCAGTCTGGTTGATCGACGATCGTGCCAGTAGGAAACGTCCCATTCCCTTGCACCAGGCCTTGTAGGAGTGTGGTGACACCGCGCCATACACCCAATGGACTGGATCCGCGAACTTCTATCCCTTGGTGGGATACGTCTAGTATGTAGCCCTCCGATGACGACCTGCCATTCGCGAGTAAATAATCGGCATCTTGATCAATTGTCAGGAAGATGGCTCCTTTCGAGGGTTTCTCTGCCGATGTAAGTTGGGGTGAGAGACTCGGGAATGACTCCTTCAAGTCTGATGTGAAAGTGGTTGCGAACTCGTGCAAAGTCGGAGGGATCAACGTTAACCCGTTCTCGTCTCTCAGGCCTTGGAACCTTGAGTCGACAAGGATGGACAAATGAATAGGAAGTGTGAATAGCTCGCCGTCCACCGTCCAGGACCTCACCGCAGGAACTGTGATGGGCGTCGCTGAGTACAACGAAGCAACCAACATAAGTCAGTTTACCCCCCTCAGAGATACATCTCTCTTACCGAACGTAACGAAGCAATAAAGGCTCGAAAGGGTAAGGAGCAGTAAGGTATTCTGCATAACTGTTATCATCATGCGTAGGTGAAGAACTGGCGATAGACTCCACCTCCTCCAATTGTCCATATGCACTCTGGTTCAGCGCGGTCCGTCGGCTGCAGTAGAAGCCCAGAGAAGGCTTCTACAGGGCGTAAATATAGTACAGCACTGCATGCGTACTCCCATATGAGGTGCCTGTCGGCAAACGACGTGCTCAAATGACTCCAAGCTACCACTGAGCCGACATGGTGCCCACAGACCTCACTACAATGACTATAGGATAACATAGCGTTCAAATTAGGAAGAAAATAAACCATGACAGAAGATCAAAACTAACCTCGTCGTATCACCACATTGGTTGTAAACTCGTGTATTCTGATTCTGATCCGAATTTGTGTGGGAATAGAGGTTACCGCGAACTGATCAATTAGCGCCCATGTACGTGATCGTGACTTTCCGACTCTCACCAGGACCCTGGAAAATGGTAGAAAAGGATTGAGGCCGGCGGGGGGCGAGTCTGTCTGGTTGGATTTTCGAAAATTTGTCCGATTTTGAACAACCCTAGCTCACCTGGGGGAGAAATGTCTGATTTTCGGGAGGAGGCCCTTCGGGCCTCCCTAGTTGTCTGAAGTTGGGATTAGGGCTTTCTGGATCACGAATTTGTCCGAAATCGGCCTTAGGCCTCAGAAAAGTGCTATTTCGAGTCCTGGAGGCTCCCTAGAAGCTCTATAAGCATGTATAAGTAGTAATATAACTTGGTGTAGGCTGCATTCAATAAGTAGAAGCTCTATTTGTCCCCTACAAGTTCTTTACTACCTCGTTTCCGCGACAGTACCATGACTTTGACAAGGATCTTCAATGTGTCCTTCTCTGTTAGTAGCTTAAAAGTGTAAAGTCCTAATCTGACAATTCAGATTTACGCAGGGTTTGTTGCGCTGGCACCGGGCGTACTACCAGGCATTCAAGACCATGGCAGGGCTGTTCTCTACTGAACTACGCGTCAGATTTGACCAGGTTGGAGAAGCTGCATTGTTCCGGAAGCACCATGTTGATGAAATCACGTATGGAAAGGTGCAACGGCGGCAACAGCTGCTGCTTCAATGATGGTGGAATCATGAGGACTGTTTCTCGTGCCCATTGTAGTTCGACCGGGGTTATACTCAGGTAAGGAGGCTTGTTCCCCGCGCGCCATTCTTCTCGGGTACTGTTGATAGTTGGGGTGTTTGTAAGGTCAATGAGGACGGACATTGGGTTTAGAGAGTAGAGACCAGTGAAGGAAATAGCATCATAAATTTCCAAAAAAAAACTGCCACTAATTGGTGGGTCCTAAAACGTGGCCAGACGACACCCCACAACATTACAAATGACCGAAGACGAAGGTACGGAAAGTACGGGATGGAGACGTTCAAACATGGGACCCAAGGACCTCAGGCCTCCAGCGTGACCTTGGTGTCTGATTTTTCTCTCAGGCCTTGACTGGAGTCCCATAAATTGTCCGGGATATGCCTCCAGCTGACACTCATTTTACCCTCAAATCTGTCTGAAACGGCTCAAGCCGGGCGGCCTTCGGCCGCCATTTTTGTCTGAAATGGGATCAATCCTCTACTACCATTTTCCAGGGTCCTCTCTCACCATGCGTTCACCGCCACCATGGCTTTGTCTCTAACTTGGAAATCAACTTGAGACCATCTCGGGGTAAATTTCCCGACGTCTGCCACGATGCCCTCTATGTTGCCGCTCCAAAATCTTGGGCAAATATTCAAGGACTTGAGCACCGATGATCACGTATGAATTGCTCGTGTCTCCAAGTTCTGATGCGACGTCGCTGTCGGCCTTATCTGGAAACGGATACGGGAGATGGAAGTGCTCTTGCGACTGCCGGCTCCTCTAATTGTCAAGGATAGCAAAGTGGTACGCGAGCTGGTGTTCAATGTAAACAGAGATAGTAACTCATATTCTAATAAATAACAGGCTTTCACCCAGCCGTTGACAACCCAATACTGGGCTAGGTTCGACTATTACGCGCGCAGAGTATGCGAGCTTGCCCTGAGGAATTTCTCCAATTCACCCCTAGCCTTACACCCATCTCTAATGTTAGAGAAGGAGATATCGACCACGCGTGCTTCTACCAAACCTACAATGTTTACAACTCTACACATCTACTCTCGACCCCCCCCCCGGTGGTCTTCTCCATTCCACGGTCACGTCGTTTCATATTGCATGGCTCTGGGGCGACTCTGATCTCGTTGGCCATTACTTTTTGCGTTGCCCACCGAATCTCCGGGGGCTTAAGAAGTCGACGAACTCGACTCGAACGCCGCCAATGGCGCGCCCTCTAGATGCTAACTTTGAAAGGACTGTAGCTGCGACACTGCAGAAGTTGCCGTCGTTGAACCTGCTGGATCTGCTATTTGGGCTCGGCTAAATGAATTATGCGTACAGCGGGTACACCCCAACTCAGGTGAAGTCGATGTCTACAATTTCGAGCGCCTCTTCTCTACGTCTCTGCCCCCGGGTGGTTCCCTTCACTTTCTATCTTCAATGCTCCCATCCCATCCTCGCAAGCTATGGACGTCATCTCACAGCAAGGCTGGTTCAATATGCTCTCCCGCTTGTCTATTGAATCCCCCACGGGAATACGGGGCGTTGTTAGAAACGTTGTCTAATTGCTGCCCAAATCTGGAAGTCCTTAACCTCAATTTCGGTCGACTACCACGACAAATAACTGGCAGAGTAACTTTCAACGAATTGTCACCTATAATGAGACTGGAGAGCCTTGAATTTATCTCCAACATACGATGCCATTTCAGCTCGTCGCAGAAGCAGGCGTCACGATACTCCGAGCGTTGCCTAAGCTCACGTATATAACATTAAACTCACGTCCCGAATTCGATTCAGAAACGACACTTAATATCTCCGTCCTCTCCCCTCTTTATAAATTGCGCCCAACCTCAATATGCTGAGACTATACTTGGATGCCTCCCCTGGTGAACGATGATGAATACGAGCCAACGACATTACGTTTGGTGGGACCACGAAGTTCGGTGGAACTCGATCTCTCGGCATCACACGTTACGTCGCCGATACCCCTTGCGATTTATTTGAGATTTGAGTAGAGTCCTTCCCCTCTCTTGGTACCTCGAAATTCCACCAAGGCGGGATGATGAGGCTGCCTGTGTTCGTCTCGGCGACGCCATGATGTACCCATACACTTGATTGAGGTCGCGGGAGTTTATCGCAACTGAGATATGCCCTGGGCTGGCCGTTTATTTCATCAATGATTATATTCACGCTCTCTTCAATCTTGTGCGTATGTATGTATTCGTATTCGTATACAAATACTCTACGATTTTAGTTGAGATCCACGATAAAGACCCAGTGCTGATGTCCTGGCACCTCCAGCATACGACGAAGATACTTAAGTGTTTGGACCGAGTGGAAACGATATTGCACCGAATCGAGACTTCCATACGCTGTTTCAATAGTAACACGTGATCAACACTTACTTCCAGAATCGGGTCCTACGAGACAACGTAGCGACGACGCCGTTTTGTTGACCATCCGCACCACGGCGGTACACAGGACGCTACAGCTTAGGTACTTTGATGAGCTTATTCTTTGTGCTGCAATTATAAATGTTTCACACGGATGTAGGATAATGGGGAGTCCACTCGCATATACCTAGTCGCCCTTCTACAAGGACTTTCCACTTGCGAACATATATTTAGCTTGGCTCTGATCTGTATTGAAGGAGGCTACTCTTTTCCGGGGCCTGTTAAAGCTGGTGATATGATGGAGCATAGCTCCTTCGAGGCAGGGGTGAAAGTGGTGTGACCAGAACTGAACTCGTAGGAGGTAGACTGCGACATACAATATATCAAAATACAGAGAATTGGCACGAACTCTTCAGCCTGAAAGTAAGCGCTCTTCAGTGCACCCATCGTCGGCCAGGCCCCTGGGAGCCCCTATGACACTGAATCGGAACAGGGACCACATTGAAATCGACCTAGTGAGACCGTCCAGTGATGCTTCTGGGAGTAAAATTTCTTGACCTCCTCGAAAACTGCGATGCCCCATTTACCTGCCGCCCATATATTATTGATCCACGACGTCCTCAAACTTTTTCCCTGCCCGCTAAAACACGAAGCCTCGAAAAACTTTCATTGTAGGTTGATGGGTTCTTCTCTCCATGCACTAATGCTGAGCCGTATCCCCTAGATCCTGATGTAGAAGGAACTTTAACTGAGGAGCTGCGGGGGCCGCCATCATCGACTGTCACTGGATCTGCTAACTTGGTGGCCTACCTCTGCCATTTTCCCCATCGCTGCTGGCCCAAAACAAAGTGGTTTACGCCCAAAGCATCTGCCATACTCTGATTCAACCTCCACCGACATCGAAGTCCCTCATTTTGAGCACTTCTTCTCCCGGCGCCTTTACCCTCTGGCAGTAGCCTCGAGATTTGCATCCCATTCTTTCGTGCTACAAGCGTATTCCCACAACAAGATTATCTCAGCGTACTCTCCCGCTTGGATATTATGTCCCCACGTATTGAAACGCCCCAGGAATACGGAGCCTGACGTCGTTGCCTAACTGCTGGCCAAATCTAGAAGACCTTTCTCTTCATACCATTCGATCAACCATTGGAGAACATGCCAGTGTAGGCTTTACCGAACTGTCTTCTATAGTCTGATTAACGGCCCTTGCCGCTCTTGATCTTCATCATTCTATGCCGTTCTAACTTGCTACGGAGGTCGTCGCGATTCCCTAGCGTTGCCTAATCTCACGTCTCTGAGAACAAACCCAAACCCCGACTTTGAAGGAGCCACAATACTGAACGTTTCCGTCCTTTGGGCTCTTCGTGACCTGTGTCCCGACCTCGATGCCTTGGGGTTATATCTCGATACCTCCGAAGACTGGCATATCCTCTCTTCTCCGCCAAGTGATGATGTCTACGAGCAAGGGACTTCAGGCTCGACAGGATTCGCAAGTCTAATAGACCTTGATGTCTTGACGTTACCCTTTCGTCGCCAATTCCGCTTGCAATTTATTTGAGCAGTCCTTCCGTCCTCTTGCTCCCTAGAGCTCACGGTAAGGGTAGATAATGACGGAAGTGTTTCTTTCGGGGCTGAGAGAAAGTCAAGCAGCTTATTCCTGCCTTCAGGTAAGTGCGAGAGGAAAGGATAGCAGTGGGACGTGCGTCTCGGTGACGACCACGGCGCATTCTACTTGATGATCGGGGTCGCTAGTGTTTCGTCGCGCTCGAGACCCGTCCGAACCTATGTTTGGGGTAGGTTTGGGTCCGCAGTCGTACACACGTCGCAGGAAGCAATCTTGGACTTGGGGCTAATACTGGAAAGCTTCCCCTGGCCTTGAGGCTGCTGGCCATCCGATGTAAACGCGATGATCACGGGTGAGAGCTGAGATATGGGACCTCAAGTATATGGAGAAATCGAGAATCATTCTCCAAGACCTTCTGACGAACAGAGTAGGAACAATTCCTTTTCAATTCCAACACGTGATAATCGGCCAGTTACTTCCAAAATCGTCGCCAACCAACCGCCTTAACGAAGCACGATATATGCCACCGTTGAATAGTATGATCATATTGTAGTATGTAGTCTTTATCCATATACTGCAGTAATAAACGATGTACATGAAGGTCTGTAATGTGGTTTGTAATGAAACATGTATGAATGGATATATATATATACACTTAAACAATATATACCATAAAACTAGCATCGAAAGCATGGGAAAACATAGCAATAGCGATCAGATAGCGAAGCAGGGGGAGAGCGGGACGATACTGATAAGGACCAATGATAGATACAAAGAAGAGCAACGTGAGACTGCTGTCAGACCGACCGTTGGGAACGGACAAGGTGATGCCAAATCGTTATTCCTGGTTGTGAGGGATGCGCCGGAATACGGCGTCGAAGCGACCATCAACTCGGAACGAAGGTCATAATGACGAACGGGATGTCGCCGAAGAGGGTCGCTTCTATGGAGAAGCGCTAAGGAATTGAGTGTGAGGATACAATGGCGGCATGGGAGTTCCGCGCCTCAAATGGTCGGAGGAAGGTGCCAGCGCGCCGGCCATGCATATACATATAACACAGACTTCGCGATGCCGATCCTGGAATTCTGGATTGAATGCGAAGACGGGAAACAATACCGGACTACTCTGTTTCGATGGGAACTGCGTCACTTGGACTGGAGTGAGTGCCAGGGTGCTTCTGTTGCGAAACGTCTGGTTCGGAAGGTCGGTGGGAAATGCCAACAAGAATTGGTTTCTGATCAACAGGGGCGGGAGCTTCCGGTACGGATGGGACAGGGTTGCTTTTCGAGTCGGGAACTGCCTCTTTCGGCGTTTCTGTCGCAACGGGTGCTTTCTTCTTCCTCATACCACGGCGGCTTTCCAATGGGTATTCGCATTTCAGCGAGCGACGTTGACACTGACTACGATTGGGGTTCAAAATGTTAGCCTTTACTCCATCAAGGGTGATTGAGAAGCATGGAAAACAAAGATGATCAAGATAATGAAATAACATATCACATCAAAGATAAAATGAAAGCAGAAACCCCGACAAGCCCTTGCCCTTGTCAGGACTATGTCTGACACGCTAAGGCCGCGTGATGCCCACCTTATGCCCCTCGCAATGTGGATGCAAGAAATAAGCTGTCATCCAGAAGGCGGGAGGGCGGACACATCCATGCGGTCTCCCGTGGTAGAAGAGAAGCAGATGAGAAAATAACAAAGAAATGAGACGTAAGGGGATAGGAAGGTTATAGCTTGTTGGGGTGCGAAAGGCCCACAGCGCTATCTGTCTGCAAGGCCAACCGATCGGAGAATGGAAACCTCCAGGCGATGCAAGTCACCGGGGTAAGACAAGAATAAAGCATCCGAGAATACCGATGGGGCAGTGAATTAAAACGATGTACTCACTTGCACGTGCGATCCTTGCTCCCGGGCAAAGGCGGCCCACAGGCGATCTTTCTACCTCGGCAGAAGAGGCAGGCCAACGGGGGTTTCTTCTCAAGTGGCTTCTCGTCTGACAGCGGGCTTAAGGGAGCTGGGGACATCTCAGGCTCGAGGGAACACGAAGAAGCGGGGTATGTCTCGAGTCGTGGGGATGGCGATCTCCGAGAGCGACTGGGACTACCTAGTAGACGATGGTGGGACTGCCTATGACGATTGTGATGGGGATGGTAGGGACGACTAGTCGCTTGGCGGGAATAGGCGGAAGAAGACCGTACTGGGGAGCGGTGACAGAATGTGCTAGTGGTAGGCGATGCCGGTGAATCGAATGGAGGCGAAGTGGGGTCTAGACTGGCCAGCGTAGCAGAGCCGTGTTCATATTGCGACCACTCGGGGTGCGCTTCTCCATGGTCCGATGGGGTACTCGAGTCTATGCAAGTCTCGTACCGGTGATATTTCCAATGGCCGTCAGAGACTGTCATAGCTATCCCTTGCTCAGTATATACAGGCGTCATTGGCGTATCGGGAGAGTTTGGAGAGATGATTTCTGGCATCTGCGACAGGAGGGAGTGGCTCGCATAGGACGGCTCGGCCTTGACTACGGGCTGCGGATAAGGGTTATGCATGTTCGCCCCATGGCCCCACTGCTGTTGGCGTTTGATCTCGGAACTGAAGTCGACCGTCGGTTGCTGCGATGGAACGACCAGGTGAGGTGGAACTGCCGCCACCGCGGGAGAGGCGCAAATGGACTCATGGACTGGAGCGCTTTTCTATAATTAAGTGAGTATATAGACCAATTGAGTCGTTACATAAAGAAACGTACGTTGGGCTGGGTGTCGTAAGAATACGTCGCCTTCATCAGGCTGCTATCATTAGAGGGAGTGGCTACGTGATGACTATGCTGCAGTCCTGAGGTCGGTGTGGCACAGTTACTGTGAGGTCTACATGCAGGGATGGATTCCCGGTACTCGTACTCCTGCTTTGCACGCTGAGCGAGGGGAACGACGGGATTGGAGTCATCCTCTGAGAAGCATGGGGGGTAGTCGCTATCCTTGATTACCACTGCGACTTGCGAGCAGTGCAAATACTGGCCAGTCGTACGGTCGTAAACCCACTCGCCTGACGGTGGCACAATCGGGGGTAACATGGCAGCGGGGAATGTGCGATAGAATTCTTCGTCAATCTCACGAACTGTCTCTGCGAATCCGCCAGTGGATTCAGTATCATCCTCGAGCATCTGTCAAGGACGTCACGTCAGTCGTGCCGACACAGTGTAGCGTACCGAGGATACAACACACCATATTCTGCCCACCGCGAACAAACATAGGGAACGCTTCTGAAGGGCTTTGCGTAGCCAGGGCTCGAGGTACCTGCTGGGCGCCATGCGAGAGGTAATCGTAATTAAGGCCACCATGCATAATCGTAAGTCGTGATACTGCGAGAAGCGGGGAAATTTTGGAGAAGAAGGGGGAGTGAGTAAACCAGTAAACCTATAGTAATATAATGATCATAGATCCGAAAGGATTGTTTACGAGTCGACACAGTGAAAGACGCTAACCTTGACAGGTTGGCGAACCCACGCTTCTCGTCATCTGACCCTTTCTGATTACGAGTCTTGCCGTAAGAAACCACTTAAATCGGTTATCTGACATATACCTTTTGCCCCTGATGCGTGAACCTTAAAAGATATTCTAGATGGTCACCAATAATCAGATTTCACGACTGGATCAGTTCAAATCGCCTCACCTTGATGATGAGCTTCGATATTTCAAGCGTGTCCGGGAGAACCAAACAGGCATTTGGACCCACAACAAGCGAACTCGCCATCTGTCGCGATCATCCCAATCGGTTAGGTTCGTCGCCTCGAAATATAAAAAATCCATGTTCGGTTCAAAAATCTAACAAATCTGTCACATTTACTGCCGCGGAGTTTGAATGATGTTATCCATTTAAGGGGGCCCCCTTTTGCTTCCGGCTCGGAAGCATTTTTGCTTACCTCTTCGTGTTGTTGCAGTGGCTAAGACGTTATAATGGCTGTCAGTCAGTAATATAATCAGTAAGAGAGTATTGAATTGACTGAATTGCGGGAAGTATACAAGCTTCAAGAACGAATCTTGAGCATAACAGAGCCAACCTCAAATCTCCAGGTGACCAGGTCGGCACTTGGACCATACAGGGTGTAGGGCGTAGGGCGGACGCTCTAGACCTTCACTGCCTCTCAGCCTACTTACATCCACAATGCCAAATATCAGGATTACTGCCTTATCGGACATCCGGCAGAGGGTTTAACTTTCAGCCCCCGGCTGCCCAGTAGATTAGTAGACGGCTGTCGTAGACAATATTAATGATAATGAACAACGATGATAGAGAGAGAGATCAGTAACAAGGTTCCCATGGCATAAGACTACCATTCTCACCGCCAGTACGCCTCACGATTTAAGGTTTCTCCGTGTGAAGAGGCCAATCAGGAGCCAGTAGTCGGAGCAATGGCAACTGACCTGAACTAGCCTGAAGCATCGTACGCGTGAGGCCCTTGAGGCCCCCGCTTATCTTGCTATGCACGATCGATGTTGGTGCTTTACAAGAATTTGCAACGTGAGGCGGGACCGGCGCGCCGTGGCGTAGCGCGTGTGGTAGCGCGTGTACATTGACATCTGGTACCTTCTTGTACAAACAGTATGGGAATGCGACCTCAATGAATTTGGTCTCGCCTCAGAGCCAGAAGGCATTGCGCCCGGCATGGAGGACCCAGGTCGGCTCCAGGGACTGACTTCGCCTGAGAAGTGCTGGGAAGCCACTGGGAAGGTTGAGGAAAATAAAAGAAATCCCAGAAAAAGAGGGTTCAGCGCCCCTTGACATCGATCGATTCAAATGCACCAGACTAAACTCACGGAAGAATAGCGGAGTTATGAATCAGCGTTTCACCCGAATTGACTGCATTTGGCGAGAAGTTCGATTGGTCAATGGTGGGGTTGAGCGCGCAACCAAGTTTGTCCCATTCTCTCGGGGAAGCGATCGTATGGCAGGGACGCTCGCTACGAGTGAACTGCGATTTGAATATTTGAATGCGATGGTCAACCGTTCACATTTGTAATTCGCTGTACATACGATGAAACAGTTCGCGTCGCGATAATAGTGCTGACAGCCAAGCCAGCTACAGCTCTCCTAATTTAGGAAAAACTACTGCCTCCGAGGTTCGTGCAACCTCGCCATATGTCAGAACGCCTACATAAGGCATGATGTTGTACTTGAGTGCGTATTGCGCGTGTGGAACACCCCTAATAGGCTTAGTTTTGCGGAAGTATAAGGAACGAGGTACATACCTGAAGGTCCTGGAGACGTCGCGGAGGTGGTACTTATCTTTTGCAACAACGTTGATGGACGCGTCTTCTTTTCTGCGTACAATACGGTCCCAAATAACTACATCGTTCTGGACCTATTCATAGTGAACAATTAGTTAGATACCGGGAGACATTTCCAAACTGAAAGGCAGGCGACAACGAATGAAAAGATGGCATTCTGGAACGACTTAGGGCGCCACTAGAATGATGACGCCTGTATGGCCTCAATGAGGCGTGCGTAGATTGGAAATACATTGCAGCCGGATGCTTGTTCACTCCAATGTATTGGAGAAGCGATAACGGCTATAATTTTAGTCTAGCCAAGAAGAACTCACTCCTTCGGTAGTGTTATACTCTGCCTGCAGGTATAAGAAGATTTGCTTCGTATTCCAATGAAATAGTGGCGTGAGATCTGCAGTATTGCACCGACGCGAGGGTTTCGTGGAGACGATGAAACGACGAGGCAGTAGTGGTAGGATCAACAAATGCGTGAAGCCCATAGGATTAAAGACGGTCCCTCCGTATCAGATGAGGGCGTACCAGCAGTGACATTGAATCGCACTACCCCGACTTCTTGCTTTTGATTGTATCGTCGAGGATTCCGTCCCTCAAGGCTAGAAAGACCAAAATAGCTTCAGCGAGGTTAAGCCACCTTCAGCGAACACGTACACTCGTATTGACCCGATAGTCAAGTTTCCCTGGGGCTCCGCCGTGAAGACGAAAGTGGAGAGTGTTACGGCCAGCAAAAGGCCCATCAAGCATGATGAGAGCAGCGAAGAGCCATTGTTCAGTCTCGAGAAGATACTATGCATGTCGCCAAATCAATTTTGAGGATCTTCACGAGCGGACGATGAGGAGAGCGCCAGCAAATGTTTCGATTCGTTCGCTGCGCCGCTGCCAGTGACACGAATGCAGGCAAAGTCACGTGTCCATAGCGCGAATACGAATAGGGGGCGACTGTCGGAGACAGAACTTGGTTCAAGTTCAAGTTCAACGCTGCTCGACGCTGGTGTCACTTCCAGGTTGGGACAGTCCCAAAACAAAAACTAGGTCGAAACCAATTACGCCAAGATTAGAAGAATAGCCATGTAATTTCGTGGTGTTTGCCAGATGGAGATTCAGATGGAGAGCTATGCTAAATTTTTTGCTCGTGGAACCTCCCGATGCCTTGGTTGACATGTTCACACAGGTGAAAGCTCTATTTCCTCAAGGGACGTGGAACTGGTGCGGCTCTTCTTCTGTGGGAGGAGAATGGCTGTACCCCTCTTTGAGTCTACCTCGTTGCGAAGTGTCTAGCACCGCGCCGAACACCCTGCTATCGAGACTGTCCCCGGAGTCCAGAAATTATGCTTGCTGGACACGCGGGAACCTGCGGGTTCCTACAGTGCTCGATTGACTCCCACACATCCAGCCACCGATCCTCTGAGGTACGCGTTCATTATGTATGTCTTCGTTCTGAGTGACAGCCCACAGAGGCTGACCCTATCTCCCCTACCAATACACTCGCACTATACTCGCATCTCGACTTTCTCCGGCGGTACATATTGACCTCCATTTGCTTTTAAAATTTGAGCTCTCGCGTTTGGCCGCAATCGCGCCGGCGGTGAGAATGGCATCGCTGGGATTCCTAACCTCGTTATCCCAGCGAATAGTAACGCCGCTCGGAGAAACATGCCTAGGGCCATGGTACTTCGTCTTTGGTTCTGGTCGCCCTAGGCCCGCGCAGATAAAGTTACCATCTCGATCACTATGGGTCCTTCCGGGACCTCTCGTTCAAGCTTGAACGTGGCTCACGCTAGAATGATGTCTTTATTGCCTCGGAGGTTTCAATCATCATCGATATTGGTCAAAAACTCTTGCGTCAGCGACTACTAGACAAGCTCGAACGCGTCGTCAAGCTTCAAGGCCGATGTTCGCCAATTACATTGCCTCACCGGTTCCTCCGATCCCCAAACATTCCCTTTCACTGTTGTGAACTCCTTCGGATCACCTTGGCCGGACTGCATTCCTGGGCCAGTCAGCAGGCATCATGATCCTTCCCTCATAACGTCTGACGTAGCCCAACTTGTCTATCAATCAACAGCTTCGACCTCTTGAGAAGAATTTGTCTTTTTTATCTTGCATATGACCGTTTAGAGGCTATTTCCATTGCGGCATCATTGAATGGTGAGTATCGTGTCAGCTGCTTCCTGTTGATATGTTCATCCGCCAGTCCACCACCCTATTAATACGGCCCCCCCACCAGGGCTACACATGCACCTTGCGATATGTCTTGTTCTAAAGAACATAACCCTGCCTAAATTGAGAATCGAATTCACCGGTCCAACTGGCACACGCTGTCATCTATATCACATCGAGGAGTAAAATCTTCCTCCGGTCTTATAGGTGCTTTCGAATTGCAAGAACGTGCAATCAGACCAATCTCTAATGAAAGATTGATACCCGTATGTCTTGCCGCGACTTGCCATCGACTTTTCTGAAATACCCACCAGTCCTCAAAATAAATCTTTTCGACTTTCCTGTTGGGTGTTAGAACGGTAACTGTGATATATATACCGCCGTATAACTGGTCGTTGCCTTCTACATCTGTCAACCAATGATGGCACCAAGACAGCACTATCAAGCGCTGTAAATAAGCTGATTATCACCAATGACAATAGATGGAAGGGCGCTGGAAGGGGAGCCTAACGATAGATTAAGCACCCCAATGCGACGCTATCGGGGACACGCGGCAAAATCGAAGCATCCATTCTCCACCACGCGTCTTAATATTCGGGCGTGGAGGACACGGACGTCGAACACGCTGATCGCGGGGATGTGCATTATGCAGGGAAGCGTATGCACATCGTCAGTGTGTACTCTGGGGCTGTGATGAGGCTGCTCGGTTAATTCGCCTACCAACGTACGTGGACATCAATGAGATCTACATTCCCCCTTGGGTAATATACCCCCTGGCCATGTTGTACGCTTCACTCCGAAGTGATACGCGAGCCCAATCGATTATCGTTGATATTCCAGCAGTTTCCTTAACAATTCTGCAGCGGGCCTGTTGCATCTGATGAGGCTGTAGTTGCTTCCTACGTTCATCGCGTCGATGGCAAAAAGTGGTTCAACCCAGGATCGAACTGGGAACCTTCTGTGTACATTACAATGTGAGACAGAAATCATAACCATTAGACCATTGAACCGACATTAGTTGTTTCCCAACGAACTGTCCAGTCTCGTAAAACAAAAGGCATAATCAGAAACAACATCCGTACGTATAATACTCGAATATGTCAAGAGTACCTAGATAGAAGTAACATATCGTAAAGCAAATCATGAACTGGAGGGTACCCAAGTCGCCTGATCTTTCTCCTTCTCGGAGTCCTCTCCTTCGCCCTCGCTACTCAGTGCTGCCCAATCAGCGTCTCCACGATAACTCAATGACGGGACCTTTGCGCTCCGCTTCGTCAGGAAGGAGATAACTTCCGACGCTCTCCTCCAGCCAACCGGTTCAGACGCGGGTGTTACGCCATCCGATGTGACGTCCAAACTGCCTGCCCGTTCCTCCACCGTTCCACCGTACAGTTTGGCCAGATGAACGCTCGCTAATACACGTTGGTTATTCTTCTCCAGCTGATCAAAGAAGATCGCGAGCGCTTTCACGGCTTCTACTCTGGCACGTAATACGTGCCGCATGATCCTGCGGGAAGGTGGGCGCCGTCTCGGGGCACTAGACACGGGCGGCTCGGGTGGTTCTAAACCGGACGCTAGCGAGGAAGGAAGCGGGGCGGCGACGTTACGTGCGGGCGATGAGGTCGACGATTTGGGTTTGTCTATCCAGGGATTTTCCTTGGGGACAATGGGGGTAGTGTACTGCGATAAGACAGCAGTAGAGAATTCCCATCGCCTTGGGGCCCATACGCCAACAAGTACACGCCAAGCTGCGATCACTCGTTTGGCACTACAATTCGACGAATCAGAAATATTTCAACGGTGGAAAATAATAACGTACTTTTCGTAATAATCTAGAGATGATGAAATATTACTCACGGCATGCGCGGTGAAAATGGAGCGGGGCTTACCATTGATCATCTTGTTATGGTACACCGCTAGGTAATAAACCGTGCCGAAGGCAAGTATTGCGCCGATCGGGGTGTACATGAACAGGGCCCACAAGAAAAAGAACGAGGCAGGATACATGAGTAACGTGAAAAGTAACCCGAACAGCACCTTGTTCTGGGCCTAGAGTAATGTTCGGGATTAGATATCAATCTAAGACATCGAAAATGCTTACCTGAGTCTCTTCCTCATCTTCAACCAACCTAGCACCGAGTCTTCCCATGATATACACGGGCGAATGAACAATCAAGGGAAACACGAAGAATGGTAAACTAAGCAATGACCATAGCGTATCTCGGAATAAAACCGCGAGTGTGTAAAAGCGGCTTGGTAAGGTCGCGGGATGCCTTGGATCCAATGTTCGCGGCAACGGAAGCGAGGATAGAACCGAGTTCGTCAAGTGGGTAGACTGGAGAAGCGAGTAATATTCAAGCAACGTGCGCTTCATGGATGCCATCTTAGGAGTAGCATTTGGTGTAGAAAAGAGATCCACAAGCCTGGAAGAAGTGAATACGCAGTCGAATGTCTAGGGAACCGCTTACGTTTGAGATACGGCGACGAAGTCATTCAAGTCGATGGACTTGTCCCCTTCCCACATAATATCGCGCGCCATTCTTGCCGCATAAAGAGTATCCCTAGGTTGAGAGCATAAGCCCGCGAATGACGGTTTTGGACAGATACGAACCAATCGGGGGCGTTGATTGTTGCTTCTATAAGCTCGCGTTCAATGGTTCGCGTCAGCCGCTTTGCAGCAGCCCTGGGGGCGCCATCTTCGCTAGAGAAGAACTGTTGCCTGTATTCATCCATCGTTATAGGCTGTCCGAATCTGTTATCATCGTGAATGAGTGTATGCACTATGTCCGAAGGAGAGAACCCATACTCTAAGATAACCTGGAAATGTTTAGGAATCTGTGAGAAAGTGCGGAGCACTATGACCACTCACTTTACTCCTATATTTAGATTTATTCGTATAGACGATTGCTGCGGGGATGATAGTAACACTACCCTCCGTGGATTTGCCTGGGTTCTCTCCAACCCACTTCTCATATTCCAGCGCGGCCCAAGCAGCGCCGTCCTTGACTTGCATTATCCGAGGTTCCGTGTAGCTTGTTCCCTCGGGAAACAACGCGACGGCCCATCCGCGAGAAAGTGCATCGAACGTGCCCTTGAAGAGTATCTGACGGTCTTTGCTCTTTCTGTCAACAGGAATGTTGCCGGAACTTGATAGTATGTAGGCAAGCATGGGATTTCCAAACAGACTGGCTGAAGGGGAACCTTAAGTCAGACACTTGTGTAAATTGAACAAGAGACTCACCTTTGCTCCAGTAGTTCAGTATTCTGGCATAGGGGAATGCAACAGCTATATATTTCGGGTCAAATTACGAATTTTCAGCATAGCTCGGTGCGACGTACACAATATGGCAGGATCAAGCATCATATTGTGATGTGTCGCGGCACTACAAGGATACGGGACGCGTTCATGAGCAATTCGCATAGGTCTAGGAATACTGACACTATTATTGGGCCATGCTTGGGCACATTCTCTCCACCAATAACGTGAACCTCGGTGAAAAACGACCATACAGCCCAGCTAGCAAGACGCCGAATGACACGGTGGAGAACCTTCGGAGGGTCGGACATCGACTCTCACGTACCAGACACGCTGGGATCGAAACTGGCGAAATGGGAGATGGGGGATGGAGGACAAGGTCGAGTCGGGGTCGGGGACTTGGAGGAGCGAGAGGCTTGGCCTCAAATGCGTCTGCGACGGCTTACATAATGCAGCAACTGGAGAGCTGCCCAACAGCAGCAACTTGCGGGGAGCCGCTCAAGGTCGCATCAGGACATATTTGCATTTCGGTGCAAAGCAGCCAAAGAGCAATTGCAGAGAAATGAGAGGGTGAGGAGCTTGGTCAAACGAACTAATCTTATCTCCCAATGTCATTAATCTCCATTGTTCTTGAAGATTCTCTTAAAAAAAGTGACTAATGCGAGCAGCTGAACGGCGCCTTCTGTCATTGATTAAGAAGCAGAGTTTAGGAACTTGCAGTACAGGTTCCTAGGATGAATATTTGCGGCCAGTTCAGAGTAGGCTCCAAATAGAGAAACAGTCTCCAAGTCGGCGATCTCTGAGCGCCCTTTGGGCCGATGGAGGGGCCAGCGTCGTCTTCACTAATTTGTAGAAAAGTGATTCGTGGGATCTCCATAATAATACATGAAATACAATTGCCTAAACCCGTAAAACTAGAAACACAGTAATGGGTTAATAGCCATCACTGTGGGCAAGAATTAGGCGCCACAACATCTCCACAAGTGGCAAAGAGCTCACCTTGGCCGAACTGGAAGGCGTGTGGTGGGTTTATCCCGGTTGAGACTGATGTGTATGTTACTATTAAGAAACACGCTCTGCCGGAGAAATACTTACTTATAGAATTGCTGCAGGAAGTGTCCTCGCCGCCGTTGCACTTGCGAACATTCTCAGGTTTGGCTGTTGAAGATCTCAGCCAAAGAGAAGAAACTACGGAGTCGAGTACGACAAACATGGATCTTTATGTTGCCAGTACTCGGTGCCACTTTACAGTTGTTAGCCTTAATCAAGGTGGGGAAGTAAACTGCAGCGTACTAATGTCGGTAACCGAGCCATCTGCCCAGAAGAGTCGGCACGCCGTCTATAATTTCAAGTAAACCGTCAGCAAACTAGCTTGCTTGAACCGGCTGGTGTCGTACCCCAGGTATGAACGCCTGTGTTCAGTTAGTAACTGTGTCTTTGTACTAGGGGAACACTTACCTCGATAGATATTGTTGATCCCCAAACGGCTCTCAACCAGCGAAGCGAACGCAGCATCGCCAACCCGAGGGGCGCCTAGGTCGATAAACATTGTCAGCCATCAAGAGTATCAACAAATCAATTAGCTAGTCACTTACCGTATGTGAACAATCGAAGAGATTTGCTGGGGTACTTCGACTTGAGGGCAAGGGCTGCGAAAGTGGCAACAGCTCCGCCTAGTGAGTGGCCTATGGGGTCCGTCAGGTCCTGATATTCCTACCGAGAACTAAATTCTCGTACCAGTAACGACAAGCTTGTAAGAAGGGTACGCGTCGATCTGTGACTTCATCAAACTTTGAACCTCATCGGTCACAAAGTTGTACGCCTTCTGGAAGCCGGTGTGAACGCGTGCGCTGCCAACGTTGGATACACCAGGCGTCGACAATGGAGTGAGGATGATTTGAATATCTACGCAGTGGCCATGTTTAGAGATGTTAGTAGGATCAACAAATCCGAACGTACCGATCAAGATATCAACTATCTCAAATGAGCCCCGGAAGGCTACGATGATTTCCTTCCTGGCATCGTCACGCGCGACAAATCCTTGTGTCCCCTTGGTGTCGAACTAACGAACGTTAAGCACATCCAATCGCGGAAACGATCTCTCGAAACTTACAGCTTTGATCATCCAGCTACCCAGGGGGCGAGGGCAGAATGGCTGATAGACGGCAGACGAGTACTTGGCATAAACGACGAGGTCATCGTACACGGCTTGAGAGACACCGCTGTCCCGAACCTCCAATGGTAGCGCGGGCGCCGCTTGCGTGGACCCAAGGAAAGTGAGGAGGAGAGTCACGACAAACACCAACGCGTACATCCTGGGGCTCGGGAGGTCCTGTAGAACTTGGAGTATCTCTCTGCATTATGTCCGCTTTTATGCATAAATGCGAATGTGTACGAAGGTCGCTTTCTGGCCAACACCGCGATGCCCATGCGCCCTCGGGGTAGACCCTACATAGTTCGGTCATCATCTGACTGTCTGGGGTTTATGGCTCATTAGCCCACCGATCCGAATGCTGACAGAAATCGCTCAGAAATCTGACTGTGACGGAGCTGTGGGGGTGTAAGGAAACTGAAGAACATGTGGAGGAATGGTGTTGTACCTTACTGCTGCTCAAGTGGTTTCAAAAATTGCTTGTGAGCCGCATGGTCGTCATCAGCTGTCACCAGCTAGGTAGATCACAGCCAGTACAGACAACGATTCCAAGCGCCGCGGTTCAGGTATGGTGCGATCACAGATCTTTGCGGGGTAGACAAGGGTAGACGTGTGTGAGAGACGCTTGCGCTGTGTGGGGAAAGCTGGGGACATGCGGTACCTATCTGACGGCTTCCGGCGGACCAAGGAGGCAATCTGAGGCAACATGGGGGTCTTCCGGTGCCCCACGCGGGTCGGGGGCCTGAGGGCCCGAACGAGAAACCAGGATTGGTATCAATGTTCCGTGTTCGTTTTGTTTCTGGGTTGGATACCGGAGAATGCAGAGTCAGTCGTCTCCAAGGACCGCCACAACGTCAAAGAGAATGCAGAAGCTGGAACCAAAGGCTTCAGTACTAATGTTTAAGGTACTGCGAAGACTCGTTGCTGATGAACGATTTCGGAACTTAGGTTACTTTAGACCTCGATGCATATGGTCAACCCTGAAGAATTTTCCGATAATTAGTGGGCAGACTATGTACAGGCGAATCATATTCAACGCACCTGGGATTTCATTCGAACCAGCGTGTTCCTATGGAGCATCGCGACAGGATGAGATGATAATACAAGCGTTGGTCTGCGATACTTATCAGTCATCTGCACACATCGTTGATGATAAAGGATCTGTAAGAAAGTCAACTTCACGAGACACGATCAACTAGAGGGATGTCATGGTTTATCATAAAGCCTAGCCTATGCAATCGGGAGATAATGTGGCAAGTAGCATGGAATATGAAACGTAAAGGGGAGAAGCACAATAGAGGGTAGCATTTGATGATTTAGACACGACAACCGCTCCATCTTGAAGCCGCCACTACAAGTATTTAATCCCAGCCAGAACCGGTGGCGGTTGCCTCCCAGGCGCCAGCAGCAGCAGGTTCAGCAGACCAATCAGTGGGTGCACCAGGAGCAGGCTCTGCTGACCAGTCAAGAGCGGCTAAGAATATACATAGTTGAGTAAGCGCTGAAATCGACGCCCGAGCAAAATTAACGCACCACCATCCTGAGCAACCAAAGCGGGGTTGATGGAAGTGCCTGGTGCTGCCGAGGTGACATCCCAGCTATCCAAAGGTGCGGCCTCTGCGTCGCCGGCCTGGGCGGCGATTTTGGCAGCAGCCTCTTCCTGTTGCTGTCTCTCTACTTCCTCGGGGTCTCTGTAGAAGAACATATCTACCATGACATTCCAGCCGTCGGCTGTTCGGGGGATGGTTCCACGGAGTCGGAGGACTTCACGGGCAAGGAGCCACCATACGAGACCGATCGAGTGCTTGGTCTTGTTGTTCGTGGGGATAGCAACATCGACGAATTTAGTAGGGGCGTCGGTGTCGCAGAAAGCAATAACGGGGATGTTAACGTAAGATGCTTCACGGATAGCCTGGTGGTCCACGCGGGGGTCGGTGACGATGATCAAACGAGGCTCCTTGAACGAACGGGTGATGTAGTTGGTGAATGAGCCAGGGGTGAAACGTCCGGCGATAGCTTGAGCACCAGTGTTGGCTGCATATTTCAGGACGGCGCGGTGGCCATATGGGCGAGCAGAGATGACACAAACGTCATTTGGGTTCTCGACGGTAGCAATAATACGGGCGGCGAAAACGAGCTTCTCCCAGGTCTTGCCAATGTTGAGGATATGGATACCTTTCCAACAGTTTAGGCCTGAAGCACCAGAATATTTACGATATCTATTCACCGTCAGATCTTCGCTTCCAGACGTAGCCTTCCATCTGCTTGTCACAGTTTTTCGTGCCGATATGGCATTGGGCAGCAAGGAGGAGCTGAATGTCCTCCTCGGTCGCGCTGAGTACGGATGGGAGTTTTGAAGACATATTGGACCTATCGTAGGCGTAGTCAGACCAGAAGCCCTATATCGGACCAGCCTCATCCCGAATCCAGGAATCCCATCCATCTCATCCAACCCCGTTTCCGATCCGTTCTTCCACGCAATCCACATACGAATGGCACAGAAACATACCGTCGAGGTTAGTTTTGAGCAGGACGCCGGGCGGGCGACGTCTCCTTGATTTCTTGCTGGAGCGGTGAATCGGTATCAACACAAACTTCGGGGTGCAGCCACACAAGGCCTTAGTGACCGTGAGAGTTGTTTAGTGACCGTGAGAACATCGCATGGTTGTGTTTGAAGTTCGAGCTTCATTCCGGTCCCAAACTTCCGACGAATTCCAAGTTACTGTGTATTCTATCGAGGTTGAAAGCCTAGGTCATATGCATGACTTTATGGCTGATCCTGCACAGCTAGCATGTCCATCACATAGGCGCTTCAATAGGCCTTTCTAGGTTTGGTCTTGACCCCTGAAGATAATCCGCTAGCCCAGAGTTCCGGCCTGTGGAAATTAGACCACCCGGGGCCCTAGAGAACCTGGTATACTCTCCGCCTTGTCTAATCGCCGCATCTAGGTATCATCTACGGCGAATATATATTCGCCTCACACGCCATTGGAAGTATTCACAGCTATGGCACACATCTCAGAACTATTCGACTCGCCAGTGGCCATCATGGATGGAGGCATGGTATGTTAACATTTCCCGCCATCGATCGCAAGACCAGGCTAATGTGTTGATCAGGGAACCACACTGGAAACATTCTACTCCAAATCCATTTCCAACACCCCCTTGTGGTCTGCCAACGTAATAATGGAAGATCCAGAGGCAGTGATCAATGCACATCTGGCCTTCCTGCGAGCGGGAGCAAAAGTGATCTTAACAGCAACGTAGGCCGAGAATATCATATCCAACCGCTTCGCGCGCTGATCGCATTTAGTTACCAATGTGCGTTCGAAACATTCGAGCGAGCTGGCTACTCGAAGGACGAGGCTAGCCGAGTCTGGAAAACAGGCGTGGCACTGGCGAACGAAGCCCGTTCGCGGTTCCTCAAAGAATACTCGAAGCGGGGACCTCAGCCAAAGATCCGCGTTGCACTGTCCATCGGTCCATTTGGTGCCACGCCCGTCCCAACGCAAGAGTTCGACGGGTTCTATCCTCCCCCTTATGGTCCGCAGGCGTTTCCTGGTGAGGGATTGGACGGCCGGAATTCGTTTCCACCCGAGGAACAGGCGAAAGAAGAAGAAGCAACACAGGCTCTTGCCGAATTTCACTTCCAGCGGCTCAAAGTCTATATTTCCGACCCAGAAACATGGGCGATGATTGACTGCTTGGCGTTCGAGACAGTCCCTGTGGTTCGTGAGGTCGCAGCAATACGCCGGGCGATTCGCGATCTTCAGGAAGAGTACGGTGAGAACGCGATGAAGCCGTGGTGGATATGCAATGTCTTCCCATTTGGGAAGCTCCCTGAACGCCCCTCAAGTCCGCGCGAGGTGATACGCGCCGCACTCAGTGGCACTAATCTACCCCGACCGTCGGCTGTAGGGATCAATTGTTGCGGTGTCGAGTTCATGGGCGACATATCTGCAGAAATGGCTGAGGAGATCGGCAGTATCGAGAGCACAGGAAAGGCGCCATGGTTGATCCTCTACCCCAATGGAGGTGATGTGTACGACACGATCTTGCGGCAGTGGAAAAAGGGGAGAGATAAGGCCCACTGGGCGGAGGAGTTGAATCAAGTCGTGCAAAGCGTCAGAGCCAACAAGGCTTGGGGCGGCGTTATCGTAGGTGGCTGCTGCAGGACAGGCCCCGAAGAGATCGAGCACTTGGTCGGCGCGATAGATTATTAAATTTAGAGAATGACACAAAAAGCCTCGAGTGAATGTATATAATGTGTATCAATTGATCGTATCAGTAATATTTACATCGCGAATCGTTACGCATGAACATGTGAGGAGTCGTAGAAGGGATTATAGCCCAAATCGTACAGACATTAATGAAAGAAAGGTCGGCTCGTTTAGTAATGAGTAGTAGGAATGTCGGCATGTTCATGAAGCGAACCGGAAGACTTTTCATCTTTCTCGGTACTTGGGCTAAGGTCGGCAACGGCGCCAGTGTGTAGGTGCTGGGCAGCATCTTCGCCATCGAAGAGGGCTGCAGTTTCTTCAAGTGTGCGGTTCTTCGTCTCGATAACGAAGAAGTAGAGGAATATGAGTTCAAAGAGAAGCCAACAACAGTACACAACCTGTATTCAAGGAGCTGTGAGTTAGCCCTAGGGGGAGGCTGGATACGGGACAACGTACGTAGTACTTCCATTTTATGGCCTCGAGCGCGACTGGGTTGACGTATTGATTGAAGATAAGCGACAGGGAGATGGCGAAATTGAAGACGGTAAATCCTTTGGCGCGGAGTGGGAAAGGCAGAATTTCGACGGTATACGAGACGATGAGAGGGGTAAAGGCGAGACTGTATCAGGGTTAGCATGGATGCCACAGCCAAACACTCGGAGAAAGTACGTACTCGTAGGAGGCGTAGAACAGGAATATGAACGCGATAACTGCATGCGCAGCGGCATGTGACTCGTGGATAGCGAACTCGGCGGAACACACGGTTTGCATGGTAAAGAAGATGAGCATGCCCACGCCTGAAGCCAGGAACAGAAGTCGTCGGCCCAGGCGGTCGCACAGAGCGGCTGCCAGGAGCGCCCAGCCCAAGTTCCATATTTGAAGAATTCCATTGATGAGGAGCTAGACGGCAGTTCAGATGATGGGAAGGCCGCGGTGAGATAGACAGATAAGAATACGAACCTGGGTTGTTGGATTAGTGATACCTATTGAGTTGAGTACTATGTTAAGATAGTACGATACGAGGCCGTTCCCAGACCATTGAGAGAAGAAGGCTAGAGCGACGATAATGCGCATGCGTCTCCTGTTACCTGGAGTCGCTACGAGAGCCTTCCACCCTACATTAGCGGCGACAGTACGATCGAAGTCAATAGCGTTCTTGATCTCATGGAATTCGTACTGAACAAGGGGGTCATCCCTACATCCACGAAGTCAGCTGGGAGTCGCCAGATGGATGATCACTCAATGGCGCACCTGTTCCCATCGGCGTGGTAGTAGGCCAGCGTATTCAATGCAAGTTCGTCTTTCCCCTTGCTAATCAACCAACGCGGCGATTCAGGGCCAAAGAGGACGAGGAATACCTGAAGTACGGCCGGGAGGGCCTGAAGGGCCGAGGGGATACGCCACGACCAGGTGTTCTTGATCTTGAATGTACCAAAGGTGCTCCACGCGGCACTACACCCACGTTACGTTAAAAGCCCGCCCATGGAGTAAGGCGGAATGGAACGCACACAATGGCTCCCGAATACCATAGGGAATTGTAAGTCGATGTCAGAGGACCACGATATGGAGGATAGGCAATTTCCGTGACCAGCATTGGCGCGGCGCCAGCTGTTGAGTTCCAATCAGTAAACTAGAAGCGGACAAAGGAGGCGAACATACCACCGAATGTAAGCCCGAAACCAATCAGGAATCGAGCACCGATGAACATTCCAACAGACTGGGCTGCTGTCTGGATCACAGTAGCGATGCACATGATCACGGCGCCGATGAAGACCGTCTTCTTACGGCCAAGACCATCGGCGAGATACGGTGAGAATGGATATGCAGCAAGTGAACCGATATTCTACGCGACAAACAAATCAGACGTGTGCTGCATGGTCGAGTCAAGATGCGAATATACCTGAATTGCATTCAAAAGGCCAAGCATGCTTCCGGACGGAGTATGGAAGTAGTCCCTCCACTGCGGAAGTGTTTGCAGACCGTTCATCATGCTTCCATCGTACCCATTATTGGACGAGGTGATGAGGCTAGAAACAGAGAAGTTAGCACGCGCCAGGCTCTCGACGCAAGTGAATACCTACAGAAGGACAATCCACGCATGGAGGGCGATGAGACTAATTGCACATTGAGAAAGCGCATGAGATAGAGACTCCAAGGACACCTACCGCCGATTGTTGTACCATTTCCGCCTTGGGTCGATGAGATGAACGTATCCAGCGTCGCCTGTGGCGTTGACTGCACCTCCGACGGCCATTGTAACTTGCTTCGACTAAAGCTCAGTGGGAGTAGTCTGCCTCAGCTATAAATCTCCCAGACTCCTGCTAAGTACCGTTTAAGGCCCAGCCGCCTGACCTTGCACCATCTGACAAGCTTCTCTTCCGGAGGTGGGTAGGCGGTATTTTTAGTCTAAATTCATCACGACTAGGAGACGGGGTACGGCAAGTTGATCGAGTTTCCCCGCTCCAAAACTATACATGCGGGACCTAACTACGTTTTCAGAGAACTTCTCAATTAAGAAAGATATCATAGACCACTCACCTCGAAAGCGTGAGCCTGATTCCCGCATTACTTCCTCTCGGCTTGGGTGGGCTTTCGGGAAGACGTGCATCCCTCAGAAGACACGACTTCATGCGACCGCACAGTGTGCGCATCACGTTGGTTCCATGCCAGGAACTGTTTTGTCTATTGTACAGACTTACGGGGATGATGTCTACAGCACGCGCGATCCACCCGAGGCGCTGTGGGAGACTTCTGATTGGAAATAAAGAGGCGGTAGAAGGGGACCGTCTGGGCGTAAATTTAACTTGGGTGAGCATGCAATCGACGATATGGAGCAACACGAGACGGTCATTTCATTTGAAAGATACTCAACTGTGACTACATAATAGCCTTGGCTATCGGAGGGGCGGTACGATATGGTGTTAATGGGCATCAAGGAGGCGGGGAATCTATCCGAATCTATCAGAGCTCGCAGCACGCGCGTTGAAGATGGTGCCATCTTGAGTCAACGGTGAGTGAGTCTTTAGGGGGGAACAGGGGTACCTAAATTCGCTACAACGGTATTCATCCTCCCTCTTCATCCATGGTTTCCTGATATATCTGCTCCCGAAATAGCTCTTTCTCTCGCGCTATTTTCTCCTACGAAACATCCACGCTCAGTATACAGCGAGGCTGATCCAGCTGGGGCCTACCTTCTCCTGTTTGTAAAAATTCCCCTTCAGTATCTCGAGGCGAAGGCGTGGTGGAACTACGTGAGCTACGGAGACAGCAGCTCACGGTTAATATCCGATTATAACGCAGATGCAAGAGTATACCTAAATTGTTGGTCTTCATCTGTTCCTCAGAATATATGTCTGCAAGCCTCCATATTTCTCTTTCCTCAAGCACCGTGTTCCATTCTTTGGAAATCCTCGAGCCGAGTCCACGATACTTCCCACTCCTGTAGCTTGAAAAAGATAGAAACGCCTTCGGGCAAACGTCGTTGAGGAAACAGCCGACATCAAAGCAGGGGTCCGCGCGAGAGGCGCCCAATTTCAAGCTGGATATCTTGGACAGACATCCTTCGGGAACTGTTATGGGTATATGCTTGGTCCCTGTGCCAAAGTAGAGACCAAGCCGCTTCAACCGTGGGCAATGGGTTCTGAACACCAGGAGAGTCCCTATCGGAAACGTCGGTTTCAGCAGAGCGTGTGGACTCTCATTGAGCAGCAACGTCTCGATGGAATGAAGGGCCCTGGCGATTGAGAGAATATCGTCATGTTCTAGTATGAAAGGGAAGTAGTGGCGCAGTATCAGGGTCTTGAGCTTGGAGCAGCAAAGAATGGGTCGTAGGCTACGGAAAGTGATCGCAGTATGTACCGTGGGTTCGACATCTACTTCACGCCGCTGTTTGAAGTCCAGAACGAGCACCTCGAGGCTAGGATAACTGTCAGAAAGCACCTCAAGAAGGCGCGCATAATCTCGCTCGGGTTCGATGATGGTGGAAACAAGCTCGAGGTGAACGATATTTGGCGGGTGGTTGCTCTGTACAAAGCACTCCGTGGCTCTGGCAAACGTCATAGAAAAGATGAGCCGTGTCATGGAGATGAAACTGTCTGCGGCCAGGGCGAGGGGAAACGTTGCCTCGCAGGGCGATAGCGGAAGAGATGTTTCCGTCGAGGTTAGTTTGTTCAGCGTGGACAGCTGTTGAACGACCTTCGAGACAAGAAAACATTTAGGTAACGAGACGTGCGACAGCAAGGGAAGGCTTTGTAAGGATGTGGCAATTGCATTATGGATGTCGTCCAGTGTTTCGACCTCTGGGAGCTGTGTTTCCAATAGGTCGTTGGAGATATGCTCGTAATGCGATGGTGATTGAAGCGTCAAGGACTCCAGGTGTGGCAGGAACTTTGGGATATCCTGGATGATCTCAAACACACATTTATGTAGTGCATCTTGAGGGTCCAGGCGCATCGTAAGATGTGTGACTTTCTTATCGGTGAAAAGATGGAAATAGTATGGATCGATGTACCATTCGAGTCGTTGCAGATTAGGCAGCAAGTCGAGGAAGTCGCCATTTCCAATTTTGATTTCTTCAAAAACGGACTTGTGGAGTGTCGATGCGCTGTGTTCGACTACGAGCGTCCGAACCCGCCTTGCATATGACTTCAGCCGCGCCCAGTCGCTCGTCGTGATATCTCCGCCTTCTTTGACAAAAAACTAGACGGAAAGGTCGATAACTCTCTCAATCCTGGTTGTAATCGATGGACGTACCCATGTAACGTCGCCGTCCTCGTCGTATTCCGCCTGTAGCGGTGAGAGCAGTCGCATCAGATGGGCAACGTTGGTAACCCTCCGCCACAGAATGTCCAGAGCGGCGTCGGACCACTCTTTGCAAACACGAGCGTGTACTGCATTCGCCTGCCGAGTCGACAGCGAGAATATGTGCGCCAAAAGCTCTGGGATGCCCAGAACGCGAGCTGAGGGCAAAGTTATCCTCATGGTTGGCCTTCAAAGGAGGTTCCTAGGTACGTACCTTGGCATGTACATAATGAAAGTATACAATATTGAACTTTGTTTCTGGCAGGAGCACCGCCGTAGGCTGTGCACAAACCTTGAGCGGGGAGCGATCAAGCCCAGTGACCTTCTTTCCCTGGCGGTTTACCCACATCACCCCCACAAATCCATTGGGGTTCTGCTCAAGCTGGCGATGCAGCAATCAGGTAGCTTGTTTACTTTTGAAGAACAGTGTTACTGATGATTGAGATACATTGCAAGTTATGCAATAAATGAGGTGGACCCGTCGCTGCACTCACAATGAACTTGGCACCATTGTGAAACGGACGGTATTTGTGTTTTGAATGCGGGTTGGTATCTGTTCTGGAGCTCCAGAATGAACTCGCTTGCTTTCCTTGTGCCTTGCGCGTGACTCGTGGTCAGGCTTTTTTCCAAGAAGCAGTAGCCCTATTTTCGTTTTGATGGAAACGACAACACTTGCCCTCCAGGCTACCTCTTTGTTGGGCTTTAGTGCAGCACTCAAGTATAGAACCGTTGTCGACTCTCTGCTGAGCTCTCTTCCCTGTCATCAGCAACTTTGTTCGTATATGATACAAATGATCCGTCTTGCTAGTAAGCTCTCTTAATAACTCAGCATTTGAGGTGCGCGCGGTAGCTAGAGCCCAAGTCTCCAGACGCAGGGCCCTTTTCGCTAGTCGCGACTGTCGAGGGAATGGAATACAGTGTCATTGACCTTCGTGAGGCTTGCCTGTTTCGACCGTGGTGTTGGTGCACCGTGTCGGGGGGATGAGATAGAGATGTCCGAGGCTTGCGAACAACCTAGCTCACAGTAGTCGGCGTCGCAGATGGGGAAGACTTTGAGCTCAACGCACTCGGAACCTATTGGACCACCCGGGGCACGCAAAATGGAGACGACTTAGTGATGCCTGCTTCGTCGATCTCTGAAGGTGATATTAAACGAGCAATATCCAGCATGAATGGCTTTCTGGGCGTTCGGTCACAGACGGGGGTTACAACGGCTTGGTGGCGTCTCTGTTCGCATGAGCCTGGCGGCGCAGAAAGTCGGTGGCATGTCCAACAACGAGGATTGGAATCTAAGTGTATTTTGCTAGGGCTCGAACGACTCGACTGCGGTGTCGAATTACGACTGGCCAGCTCCGTATGCGCCGGTGAAATGGTAGAGCGCCATGGAAGAGAGCTACATGTTCAGGAAGCTATTAATCCTGGGGCTTTGTTGCCGATGGCAGTCATGCTGCACCATGCTGAGCGCAAGGGGTCAGATGAGCTTGGAGCCTGGCCTAGGAAGATAATCGCTGTAAAAGCTGGGGTGTCCACTAATTAGAGCTCAAGATAGTGGAGGCGATGAGTGGGGCGCTGAAGCGTAGAGCTTAACAGCAGCTGAGTGGGCAATAATAGAATAGATAATTTAGAAGTGAAGGCCACATTCCAAGATTTGAACAACAAAGGCTTTCCACAGCTTAGCCCAAGCAAGGTATGATATGAAGACGTCTGCAACCTTAAAAGACGGTAAATGGGAATTAGCCTGCGAAGCTCCTATCCTCTCCTATGATAGCTCCTAGTGCAATTTAAGCGCTCGGCACATGGCTTCCGCTTGCAGAAGTTCAACTTGGACCGGTTCCATCTCAAATTCCTGTGCATAGCTCAAATCTACTGTACTTTTACTTTCTCTTGGATAGTTCTCGACACTACTCAATATTTTCAAGGAAAGGCCAGATCTCAAACAACGATGGAGGAAAATGTCGCCGAGCAGGAAAGGGATCTCAGAGGTGAGTCACTGATCCCGTATGTGCGCCCGTTCGTACTCATGCGGGGATAGATCTGATACGGAGAGCCAAAGGGCAGCCCAACAAAACGGGGAACATGGTGGGCATATCCAATATCCTCAATGCGACATTATCTCATTCCGCCGCTCTCCTTCCTGAAATCAAACTGTTATTGGTTTGAAATGCAACGGGGACACGGAATTTAGAGGCGCGACACACTCACCCATCTCATATCACTCACCCAATCTACGCATCCTGCTTCGCTAAAGATACTCGCGGCAGATGGTATCCAGTACTTTTTCAAGGATTTCCCGGAGCTTGAGGAAGCCTCAATCAATGCTGTGTATGACTTGTGTGAAGACCAGTCGCCTATGGTGAGTATGCACCGTTCATTCGCTCGTGAGAGGGCCTGGAAATAAATCTGTGTTATTAGGTGCGGATAGAAGGGTATAAAGCCTTAGCACACATGTCAAGGGCCCAAACAAAGTGGGTGAAGCGTAACGCGGATGTATTATTGCAGCTATTGCAAAGTGGTATGTACCTCTTTTCTATTACTTCCAACGTAACTTATGTGGCGTCAGACGAGCCAGATGAAGTTACCGTGGTCAAGCATTCTCTACTTGAGCACCTCGAGCTTGACCCGCGAATCACTCTCAGTGTGTTGTGCGACCAGATAACGCCTCTGGAAGCCTCCTCTGACGACGAAGAGAAAGGGATCAGGGACCGGCTGAGAGTTTTAGTATTGT
Organism: Pleurotus ostreatus; assembly: GCF_014466165.1. Taxonomy (NCBI): domain Eukaryota; kingdom Fungi; phylum Basidiomycota; class Agaricomycetes; order Agaricales; family Pleurotaceae; genus Pleurotus; species Pleurotus ostreatus. Next base: position 379,998 of record NW_023503160.1, on the reverse strand, counting down.
CGTTTCTGGCCGATGAAGCGAAACATGCAATTGCGAGAAGGGTGACATCGGGAAGCGAAGCCGAAGATGTGCTAGTGGGGGAGTTGTTGGCGGTAAGCCTCCGCGATAGGTACTAAAACGGTGCTTAACTTAGCCGCGCTCCTACGATAGGCAATACCAAAACTCCCGCCCCCCGACGTCGGCAAAATAGTGAAGGAGATCCTTCTCGTCCTTCCATCGTACAACACTCAATCACGGCAAGGGAAAGCGCTCCTGCGCGTTCTCCTTGACTTGGCGCGCGACTCGCTGCGCAAGGCGCTTCGCAGTAGCGCATCTAGACAAGCCATCACTTTTGAAGATACACAATTTTACCTTCGGTTAGCACATATTCTTGCAGTGGAGCGAAGCGCCGCCCCTGCAACGGACTTACTTGCGTTTTACCTCACTTCGCTTGCATCGAAGATGACACTGCAAAGGCTCTCGCCTCCCAATCAGGTTCTGGCCATCGGACAACTCGCAGACGCCTTCCGAGCTTCGGGTAGGGACGACACTAGTCTGGGATTGGTGACCGAAGAAGAGACGGCCAAAGTTAGGCGACAAGCGGTCGATGCTTGCCCCATTTTGTTCGAGGTTTGCGTCCTTTGAGCTCATCCTTACCGACTGGAGTGTCGCCAAATGCCTAACTTTACTAATATGGTCCTGTGATTAGCGGCTTGTGGACATCGGGATCGCGGATTCGAGGACAATGGGTGCTTGCATCGTCTTACTCACTGAGTGTGTTCGCGTAAGTACCCATTTTCCTATGTATACATGCTATTATCTTCATTTCTTTGTCTATAGCGAAACAAAGATACTTCATGGTCGATCCCAGCACACTTCGAAACTGCGCTTGCACGTTTGACGACCTCCTCATTTTGTGCCGACGACAACGCTGGTGGTAATAACAATATCAGAGAAGCGCGGCACATTAAAGGCCTAATAAGGGTTCGCAACGGACCGCTTTTCGTCCTCACACGTTGTGTCCGACATGCCTTCTCTTTTCCCCTCTTTTTTTCCGCAGTCCATAGCTCCGTCATTGTTCTCGTCAGTGAAGCCGCAACAAACACAAACCGCAGCCACAGCCACGGATAGACGACCCAATACAAACACGACACCAAGAGATTCCATTACCCGATCTCCTTCAGCATCGACGTCGGCTTCCTCTCCCGTGGTTATCAAGCGCCCAACGTATAACGATGGTGACAAGAGCGCGACCCCGATCTCAAGAATAACATCTAAGCCCGGCATCACGGAGGATCGACCGGCGAAGAGGTTGAAAACAGAAGCAGAAACACCGTCGTTATTGAGCCGCATGGGAACCGACAAAAATAATAGTAACAACTCCGTGTTTGGCGCAGTAATGGCAAGACAACGTAATACGGTGAATGCAACACCGAGAGATAGGCCACTGCGCAGCCCAGTCCCTCAGGTCAACGTGAAGGCATCGCCATCGTCTTCTGGAAAGGCTGAAGGAGGAATAAGCATTAAAGGCGCAGCAGACCGTGATGGAGGAAGACCCTCAAATGGTGGAAATAACACTGCCCCGCCAGCCTCGTTGCTAGCTCGACTGCACGCAAGTCCTGCGGCGCCCGTCAACAACAACCGAGGTTTGGAGGATCGACTGGGGAAAAGAAAGGGTATATAGCACACGCGCCACCTGGTGCGTGGAGGTATACTGCAGTTAGATAAGAAAATGTAAACCCTTCATGACTTTTTCAATAGGTGTGCGGGTTCCTTGCTGCGGATCGCCTGGCGATTGGAGAATCGGACTACATCCTGTATGTGGATTGGCACGGGAACGATTACGCTTGGCCATGTCATCCAGTTTCTCAACATATGAATGTTTCCGCTGTCTCGCGTCCGATGATCGCTCGAGCATGGGCATGAATGCAGCGTGTCGACTGTCTGTGGTATGTGCAAGAGGAGACGTGTCTACTGGGTTACAGGCAGATGTAGACATATTCCATGACTTGGGCATTTGCATTAGGCTTCAATTCATCGCACGAAGGCGAGCACTTGGATCCACAACTCTGGCGGCGGACATACTGGTAACTGCCACTGACGTTGAGGTAGAGCCTATTTCGCTAGACCCTGCAAAATTAGACTTGGCGGTTGTCAGCCAATAGAAGGCATCATATAACCCTTCGAAGAGTTGCGGTTAATCTGCTTACCTCCCCTCTTAGGGCCCGGTCTGCTCGTCGAGATGTCAGTCCCTCGGGCCTGGGGTTGGCGGAGATTGAACTTGACAAAACCTAGCGCTGGAGTCTGCTCAGGGCGCTTGGGAATCGTCACAAATAAGTCACAGACATCATGGTGGGAAAGCGGCAATAGATACAAAGTAAATACATGCAAACTTCTGCTTTCGGTATTTCTTGTATTTCTTGTCGGCGACCTGAAGTATCCCGGCTCAGTAGGTGATATACTAGTCCAAAAGAGTTTAACATGTGGTACGTTGGTTTAGCGGTTTGCGCGCTTGAGTACTACTTTTTAGCACGGAAAGGTTGCGGGTTCGAGCCACGGATTGTCCTTTTTTCACTTCTTCGTCCTGCTATCTCACCACTAACATTCATTAATAAATAAACACCACAAGCTGTAGTACTGTTTATTGGAGGGAATAGATAATGCAGTTGATACAAGGTGCCACCAGGTATATTAACGCTGACATAATAATGTGACAGGAAGGTCCTAACCCACCCGCAAACCCCCTGGTACAGCAGACCAAACTGTCGGTTTGGAGTAGGTTTGGGCCAGGTTTGGTCCAACCGTGGGAGCCAAATTTGGCAGGTAGGGACTAACATCTCGACGAGCAGACCGGGCCCTTACCTTCTACCACTACCACCAACACCATGCTGCTGCGACGCGCTATCCCGATAATATGTCTAACCGCCCTTGCGTCGAATGTATGTGGGTACAGAGCTATGGGGCGAATCCGTGTTAACATTGGATAGGCTTACCGCCCAGGCGAAGGTGGAAAGCATGGTGACGACGACGACGACGACACGATTAGTGGCGGTACCGCCAATACCACGTCGAGCTCCTCAGAGTTGGCTGGGACAACGGGCGACTCGCACTGTGGTAGTGTGAGCACATTCATTCTTAGATTGTCTCGCTCTCATTGACTCCTTGTCCGTATCGCGCCAGGCGATGTGCATTTCGGCTATCGTCAACGACACTAGTGTCACGTGTACGCACATATGTTCTTCTGGCGTAGTGTCGATGCTTCCCTCCGTGGCTAACATTGTCTTTTAGATATCCTCCAAAGTACGGGTGAGAGATCTCTCGGATGGATGGCCATGTAAGCAACAAGTTGAACCGCCTTCAAGGTTATTCGAGAGCTCACTCCTTTGTTCAGGGGCTTCGGGCGCAGCATGACCAACTCACCCATGGTTCTTGCTTGGGCACCTTCGAGTGGCGGTATTACAATATCGCAGAGGATAGCAACACAGAAAGTAATGCCTACCGTCGATTCTTCCCCGCCGAAAGTAGCTACGCTGCATAATGGGCTTAGCGTGGTGCGTCAAGCTACTTATTGATTAGCTTGTAGTGCCGTCCCATCGAAAGGATGGAGCATTCTAACGCAGAGCTACGATGTAGGCCTCGGGCGACCAGCCTAAATTTGCCTTCTCAGTTCCAGTTAGTGTCATCTATTTTTAAACCCTTTACGGCAAATTAACCTATGTCGACAATAGAAAGACGATACAACCTCACAATGGGTCATTTACGCGTTTGGCACCGATGTTCCAGCTGCAGCCGCAGACGCATCGATCAATCAACACGTCGAAACGGGAACAGCACAGTTAGACCTCACTAAAGCGCTTGATTCGTCTGGCTCATCATCGACGAATCCCGCGTCTTCGGGTGCTACGAGTGATATCCCCTTCACGCCGGTTCAAAGGATCATCGTCGTGCACGCAGTATTCTGTATCGTCGGATTCCTGTTGTTCCTTCCCACAGGGGCCCTCTTAGCGAGATATCTAAGGACATTATGGCCGCAGTGGTTTGAAGCCCACTGGATTGTTCAATTGGGCATCGGTACGCAAGGCTATGTTGTGTCCAACGCCCATATTCCTTACTTTATCTCGCAGCTGGCCCAACGATCGTCGTCGGTGTTGTTTTGGGAATTTATGCTGTTCACAAAGCAGGAGGGGTGCACCTCTCAACAACTCATAGGGTGGGTCCTGCCATTCCATTCGGGCGTCGTCTGTCTCACAGATTTCACAGAAATGGGGAGTAGCCCTTTTCGCCCTCTACTTCTTCCAATGTGCTCTCGGTGCTCTCATCCACTTCGTCAAGCCGAGACCCAAGGCCACTGCTTACGCCGTACATCCGGCTGCCCGCCGTCCGCTCCAGAATTATATCCACGCAGTTGTCGGACTGTTGACCATCGGCCTGTCGTTCTATCAGGTCAGAACCGGATATACAACAGAGTGGCCTTTGAGTACTGGCCGAGGAGACGTAAGGATGGGGGCCAACATTGTTTGGTATATCTGGGTCGTGGTGAGTAACCTCATTTCCAGTAAATCTCGAGGTATGAGATTACTGACTCTGATGCTCGCCGATGTAGTTACTCCCAGTGTTGTACATGTTGGGTCTTGCGCTTTTACCACGCCAATTCAAGCAGGAAGCTGCAAATGCCCGCAATGGCGTCAAAGACGGGGAAGACGAGGATAGGGATAGAATCAACGCGCCTATCCAGACAAGATACCGAGACGCGTTTTGAGTTCTGTTGCGTGCTATCTAGTCAGAAGGGGGGTTTCACGTAGAAACGAGTTGTCCAAGCTGGGCGTTGGACTCGTAGTTCGTGATGGCATTGTTCGTTCTAGATGATCGTTGACTGTCGTGGTCCTTGTATGATATAACTAATACATGTATAGCACTACCTGCGCCCGGGCAAGGTGAAAGCCAAACTGTCCGTCGATTGAATATGCAGTTTCGACAACGAGAAGAGAGAAGATAAACAGATGAAGCGCAGCATAACTACAGTGTGCAAACATAACATGGAACGTCTATGCAGCATGTTCAATGCGCTCTCGGCCCTCCGTCGTCTCGGACTCAAAGAGTGCCTCAAACTCTTCAGGCGTTTGTCCAATGACACCGAAGGCCGTCTGCAACGTCCTTCCTAGCGACTCTAGCTCTTCAGTGACACCCTTCAAATTGAGGGCATATGCGAAGAATAAAAGGTGTCTCGATCCTTTCACATCACGAGTACGCACTACGTCTAGTTGACGTATTGCGTCCACCTACAGGATTTTTAGATGACATGTGCCTGGATGAGGGGTATGGACACTAACCAGCCGTTGTCGCGCCTTCTCAGCTGGGGGAAGATAGGGAGGGAGAGGCGCCTTCAATCTGAACGCGGAGGCTAGCGTGGAGAAGTAAAGGATAATGTTGCCAACCATCTCTCGCCGCTCCCTGTTAACTGGGATGATGAAGTCTTTCCGTACTTGCTAAATAGTGAAGATAGATTTAAGGCTTCGGTGTATTTTCGCCATTGCTGATAACAACATACCGTATACCTAATGAGACGTCTGGTTAGTGTGGGAACGCTAAGGAGCTAGAGAACAACACATACCATTCTTCCCGTGTCGTGACACACCGCATACTGTGGAATCGGTCCAATATTGTTTGCAGGCTCGTCAAAATCTCTCGGTAAAGTTGTACAGGGAACGGCCCTTTCAACCGCGGCTCGTGGACGGTTTGGGCCAATAAACCTTGCAACTCAATCAATTTGATTTGCAGATGCAATTCCCTATGAAACCATGGCATTCAGCTACTGGCGATTGATCAATGAGGGGGAACGTACATTGACATGAATTCGCGGATTGAATTGCTTAGAGACTCTTGAGGGGTGAGTGAAGTCAACGCATTGTCTTCATGGGTTTCTTCATCGTTAGGGTGCAGTAGCTGCCTGCGAGTGTCATCCTGGCCTTCTGGGAAGTACGAGTTTGAGGCGACCAAACGAGTATAGAGCCACCCCATGTTCAGACAGAATCTATCCGACGCATGGCCATCAGACCGGCATTGAAGGACTGCCAACCAACCGATACTCACTCTCCTAGGGACTTTCCCAACTCTCTCCTCGCTTCGGCGGGCCACCAGAAACGAGCCACAAACGCTGCCCAAACCACGCCAATCGTGACCGCTACTGCACGGTGAAAGCCAACGTATACAGCCGAGATATCCGCCTCTCTTGAATTATAACTGCAACACGAAACTGGCTTAGACAGTACTCGCACACCACCGTCAAATTGGGGCTCACCAATATAGGCATGTCAGATTGTACGTGAGCAACACGAATCGAGAGGAGGATGCATATTGGGGCTTCCCGACAATGAAGTAGAAACACGGCAGAGAGAAAAAGAAGCCGAAGATAGGGAGGACAACAGCATTGTCGGGGAATAAGGTGTATATCCCCGCAGCAATGGAGGCACCAGCACTTCGGGAACGTCAGTATTCACAGCCATTTCATAGAGATGCGACATAACATACATTGTTCCGAAGACACGATGCACGCTTAGAAAGTTCGTCTATAATGATCGGGAAAGCGTGAGCATCCTCGCTTCGTCCCAAACAACGCTCGACTTACTGCGCCGATCGTTGGCGAAAGCACCACGAAGAACTATTCAGAATTAATAACATGGTAAGAGGATCAATATAGGTTAAATCACAACCTACCGAGATCAGCGCCCAATCGCCCCACCAGTCCACAAACAGGGTCCTTGTCGCGTCAAAGAACGCAGGAGCAGCCAATAACGCGGTAGCCATCCCCGCTTTGATGGCGTATTTTGCATCTCTTTGCTGGAGCCGGTTTCCAACGGACCATACCATCTGGCCGACTTTACCGAAGAAGGACAAGTTAGTTCGAGGGGGCGTTTGCATCGTATTGGGCGCGTGAGGTCGGACCTTGGGGAAGGACGGATGGGTGTGGCGGTTCCCAACGGCGGGGAGGATGTGCGCTGACGAGAGGGCATTGAGTAAAAGGAAGGCAAAGGAGAAACGCGGGACTCTACATACAGATCCTTCGACGTAAACTCGGGTGCTCGGCTGATGGTCTTCTATGGCGTTTTGGTTTTGATTTCGAGAACGGACGCTTAAGCAATCCCCAGATACCACTGAATATCCGTTTCCACCATGGTCCCCGATGCACTCTCTCTTGTTCAAGGCTATAAATGCGTTCCATGGCATCGACGAGCGATACCAGCTCTCTTGCAAACTCTTGCAACGTGAAGATAAAGCTAGGCAATGATACAAGGTCAGCCGTATGCGGACAGACAAGGTGCCACATCCTACGCACAAATACACAAGGAAGACGTGTTCGTTGTCGCCCTGCGTGAAGATGTTTCCCTCTTTCTCCTTCTCTCCATCGGTCTTCCACGAAGACGAGCTCGCTGACATGAACGCGTCGCCTTGCGCCGCCGATATAAGATCACTCTTCCTGTACAGCCTCAACACGGCATGATTGGACGTGCTTTCGAACCGCATCAATGCCCGTTCAAGGCCTTCCACCAGATCCATGAAATCCTGCGGCTGTATGCGCCGAATCCGTCGCTTTCGACTGGTCTCCTTGTGCGTGCGCGATTGGGCGAAGGAGTCTCGCAAGGACTTCAACGAATGACCACACAAAGTCTGTGCATACATATCACAAACGGGCCTGATAATTGAAGGTAAGATTCTACTCACAGATAACGCCTTTAGTGGGGGTCCCAGGTCGTCCACCAGATCGCCGAACATGGTTGCAGCAGCCTTCAGCAACGCGTCTTCTTCACCCTCTGCACTCGTGTCGGACCCAATCGTGACAGTTTCTCCGTTAGCGTTCTTTCCCTTCCCCTTCAACCTGACGAGGCCGGCCTTTGTTAGCTCGTATTGTAGTCTCGTCCCACTCCTCAATCCATTGAGATGCTGGGCAAGTCGGGTCAAGCTATCCACCGCATCCTGGTAGGCACGCATACTCGCTCCCGCCCCCTTACCATCCTGTCTGAAGGATAGTCCCTCCCTTGCTTCTTCGTCACGAAGTCCAGCAGTCCTTGGGGTTTCCGGCTGATCTCTCGCCCTACTCCACGGGCCTCCGTAGAGCCATTCACTCTTCGCCTCTTCTAGATCCTTCTTCAAGCTTGTAAAACTCCCCTGGTGAGCCTTCACTGCCTCCTGCAGCTTCCCTTGGCTCGGGTGGTGCAGCCCTTCCTCTAACAAAAAGGCATTCGTCAACATCGTCAGTAGCGTGGAAAAGGAATCGAGTGTTTTTGTCATGTTTGTTTGGAGGTTGGCCGTGGCCGTTTGTGGAAAGATAAGGTGGCAGACGAGGTTGGAGATGACCGAACCGGTGATGACGATTAGCGCTACCTGAAGCAAGGTTTCAAAGCCGCCCTCTTTGACGATACTGTGAACCTAGCTCAGTCAATGTGCTACTGCAGAGAACAACGGGACGTACACGGCAAAAAGAGTGATGGCAATCATGCTGCAAGCTAGCAAAGCAAGGTTTTAGAGTCTAGCGAGAAAAGAGATACTTCATGCCATACCGGTATTGAACTGCGGGCTTCCCTATAGACTTCCAAGTCAGTTGAGCGTATAAGACTGCTTGCACTCGAACTCACCATGTAGACCTTCATCCACGCCACTATACTCATGCTCAGTCCAATCCACAGGATCACCGTTACGTCCCCCAGCCACTCCCACCCCGGCTTGAGCTCCAGCCACCAGAAGGTCCCCATCGAAGCGAGACAAACGAAAGAAGAATACAACAGACCGAAAGAGCAAAACAAATCGGCCTCAAACATGGCACCGCGAGTTTTCGCGGGATTAAAGTATACCGCACTATTCCGGTTTGAATGTTATGAGGACATGAAGACAAATGCAGAGACGTACATAGTAGCAACCATATGTCCACTAGGTACAGGTTTTCGATCACCTGACCTGTACGATGTGATGTCGCTTATGAGGCCAGAGAGGTAAGGGTTGTATGTGAACAAGCTAGCAATAAAATAGGCGATAGCGCATTTGAGGATGTTGCGGTACAGCAGAGGTATAGTAGGCAATCTTCGAGGCGAGTACCAAGGCGGCATCGGGCTGGGTTTAGACGGGTCGTAGGCATATGCCTGATGCATGCTTGTCGCTGAGGTATCCGAGTCGTACGAGTCGTCTTCCTCATTCGATGAAAGGGAGTCGTGTGTATTAGACCTAGTGGTGGTCTGAGAATGTGGAGGGATTCGAGGATCCTCGTCAATAGGCGACGGGGTATGTTCGGTAAGAAATGGGTCGGTTACAGCAGTGGAGTTGTCGGCAGCATGAGCAGCAAAGGGGGAAGACGTTCGTTTCGAAGCAACGCGACCTTGTCTTAATGAACGACTGGGACGTGACGTCGGCAGTGGTGAGTTTAGACCCTCGTTCTCCATGAGCTGCTCAAATAGAGACCACTGCCTATCCCTTTGATGCCTATCATTCGATGGGGACGATGCACTGGCAATTATCCTTCCCATATCATCAGGATTTGGGGCATGGTGAGGGAGCGAACGGCTCGCAGGAACGGCCGGGAAATACGAAGAGGAGATGCTCCGTGGGTTTAAGATAGGGCGCGGACGCGCAGCCGGTGCGGGTGATGCTGCGCGCGTCGTTGGGGACGACGTCGAAGTGGTATTGCGCCCATGACGGTCCATAGAGGTCATTTGTTCAGGTGAACCGACCATGTTGCTGAAGTTCGAATTCTCATCTCGGAGACGTTGCAAGGCATCAGAGCGGTCGGAGTGAAAGGATATTGGTTGGCCCTCGCGAACGGGTTCCATGGATTTGACGTCGAGGTCGACGACGCCGCCAGTGAGCCTACGCGGCGGGCAACTGGCGCGCGCGCCAATCAACGATGATCTATTTTTATACTTAGGGGATGCAAAGGGGTACCGCCATGGGATATTGTTCAATACAGTCGAAGTCGCAAGACTCCTTCAATGTATTCTATCGAGGGAGCTCATAGAGTTTAAATTTATCAGATGCGAGGGCAATAGTAAAGACTAGTCTAGTGAGCTTGGAATTGTAGGAATGGAATAGATGTTGCAGCGTCCTGCAATGGACCACAGTCAATAGCAAACGTATCGCTCCCGTCGTTGAAATTGTCGAAAAAGCAAAGTAGGCGATTCTCGTTCGCGTCTACGGTCGAAAGGGCAGGTCCGTTGCTCACACCGTCGCAATCTTGATCCCAAGTCGCGACGGGAACGTTCGGTGCGGTCCGTCCCGCAGGACCTCGATTGACAAAATGAATGCCAGTGCATTGTCCACCATAGAACGCGGCGAGATCAGTGTCGTAATATGCGGTGATACCTCGAATTCGGATAGGTTGGCCAACTACTGGACGAACTCCCAGTCTCTTTCGATGGGCAAATCCATCTCTCACAGTAAATACAGCAAGTTCGGAACGCACCGCCCACCACAAGGATAAGGCGCATGACGGAAAGGCATGGCGTAATTGTCAATGAGCTCGGGAGCACAAAAGCATCAAATAAGGTGTCCGTTGATCATGATAGCCGGGGTTGCAGACGTTCGGGGACGAAGAATCTGCGATCTTCAGACTACGGAACAAGTGGTCGATGTGTGTTCTTTACTTCCCAGTACCTCTGCTGACCAATCTTACAAGGAGGTTCAAACGTTGCCATCAGCGTCCAAAGCACAAACACAGTTCCGACGAATCGTCGGAGGAACAGCACCCGTGAATCCATTTCAGAGTGAGTATGAGCTCGCTCGATACGTTTATCCAGTCTCAAGAGTACGTTGAAGTGCACAGTCAAAGGAACTCAGATATGAGATTAAAGCCGTGACCTAGAATTTTTGCCTGGGCATCTCGATATAAGGGGTAGATGTTCAGCACCGACAGCGCGTATCTGGATCGAGCAGTAGAAACGCTGTACTTGCCTCGCTACGCTACATTACACTGTCGCGCCCAATCCAAGCCTCGTGCGTTTCATGATCGCAGTCAAAGGATCTTCCAAGCCCCCAGAAAGGCCGATCCTTTCTCCCTGCGACCATCCCATCGCCGCCAGCATCTGGAAGCCTATGTTCGATTCACCAATCTTCGGCGCAGCCTATTCGCAAAAAATCAGCGTTCACGTTCTCGAGTCCAAATACAAACAGCAATGAATACGAACCTTCCCAACTTCATCGCCATCCTTCATTTTCATTTGATTGGTGTTGCCGTTTCGCGGGGGTGCCGTGAACCCACGTCCCCCAGACCTACGAACGATCTTGCTGACTTTGAACTCGTTTATTGCAACGCCAGTGCGCGTCGTCTTGGTCAGCGTCGTATACCTCGCATCGCCTTTCCCTTCACTCTTGCTTTTCAGGTTAAAGGCCAAAGCCATCTCATGTACCATCTTTCGAAGGTCTTTCCGCATAGGTGGCAGTGACATCGTCCTCGGGCCACCGATATTCGCGATGAACTGTCTGATCTTGTTCTCCAGCGTCTGCATGTCGATAATGCGGTTAGGCATGGAGACACTCGTAGGGTCGAGTCTGGCGGCGGCAAGGACAGCTTTTTGTCCTTTCTTCCCGCCTTTCTTGTTGGAAAAGGGATCTGCTGCAAATTCAAGTTGTGCTTGCCGTCGAAGGCGTTTGTTCTCTGCTTTCCTCTGTCGGTCTTTCTCCCACAGAGCAGCCAACTCTGGTGGAAGATCCTTGCCTTTGTCTTTCGCACGTTCTAGTGTAACTAGCATGAGGGCTTCAGAAAGGACAACAAGAAGTGAACCATACTTGGAGTATTATATCCAACTACGTCGTCAAAGTCTCCATCATGTATGGCCTTGAAGAATGATTTTCTTTGCTTGCGGTCGTGAGCATTCAGAATATCAACGTTCTCGTCCAACATTTCCTTTGACCATGTTAGGAGGGATATACTAGAGATAGTAGAATACCACAGACCTCTATACGTGCAATGAAGTCATCATCTTCCTGGGCGCGAGTCTGCCCCAGATCCTCGTCCGTATTGTCATCGCTGTCGACGTCCGCGTCTCGGGCACGCTGTTTCCCTTTCGAGTTCGCCCTAATGCGGGTCAGGCGTGCTTGGAAGCTGCCACCTGGGTCTAAATCGGAGCCATCCTCATCCTCCTCTTCATCGGAGAGGTCTTCGTCGTCTTCGTCGCCACTGGCGGCTTCATTCTCCATGTCCAAATCAAGAGCCTCCGAAATGATAAGCTCTTCCTCTGCATTTACGGCCGCGTCGACCTCCTTGTCCTCATCCTCGCTGCTTCCATCTTGACTGCTACCGCCATCTTCCGATCTCTCCTCCGCTTCATCCTCTTCTCTGATCATTTCAGCGTCTGCCACATCGTCCATGGTGACATGATTGCTAGCTCCGGCACTCATGCTCTTAACGAACGACTTCATCGCGTTCGCATCCAACTCTAGATCCGGGTCCAGATCCATACCCCCAATGCCACTAGATACTTCATCCACAGCGCCGTTCTCATCTTCGTCGCCCCAATCTATATCAGAATCCCCTCTTCTCCTCTCTTCCCAACGTGGATCTTTGATTTCCTCGCCTCTCAACTGTGCTTCGGACATCATGGCGCCAAACGCGGTGAATCCGCCGGACTTCTGCTTACGCTTCATCGCTCGACCAAGTCGTGTCCTTTGCTTCACTACTGCCTTTGACCGCGCACTGGCAGTGAAGACCGGGGCATGCCGAGGTTGTTTGCGTGGACTAGGAGCAAAGTTGAAATCGAAAGATGCTGTCGATAGCTGCGTTGTTGGAACGTCGATTACCTCTGGTAACGGGGCAGCGGCGACGGTGTTGAAAGGCTCAGTAGTAATCGGCGGTATGGGATGTTGTATCGAAGGAGAGTGTGCCCGAGTAGAAACTCGGGGATGAGGAGCAACGTAGACGATCTGCTCGTCATCATCATCATTCTCGCCCAAAGGTGCAGTTTCAAGGGTGACGGTGTCGTATTTAATGGAGGTATCCTTGTTAACAGAAGGCGTTGTATCAACAAAAAAGCCTTCTGTTGTCGATAGCACACCGGTGAAAGTTTCCTCCATGACGGTTTGCGTTTCGGTGACCTGCGACTCGGGAACCAGAGCGAGTTTGTGGAGATCCTGAAAGTCTATCTCTTCCAGTTCGCCATCCTCTAATCTAGGGAAACTGCCACTGAAGACTCTTGCGACTTGATCTGCTGTTGGGACATGGCTGGCTTCCTCATCCCCTGTAATGTCCTGTTATTGATGCCGCGCATTGATCAGAACGTAAAACGTACCAGCCGACTCAACCCCAGGTTTGAACACTTCCTCTTCATCCTGGAAGAGTGTTGGTGTATTTACTGACTTGACAAACTTTATAGGACGAAGCAAAGGGCGCTCTTGGAAAAGGAGTTTGGATAGCGGTGCATCCGCGCGCAGCATGCCTCCCCGACCTCTTCCTCGACCACGCCCTCGTGGAGTGGAGGCGCCCGATGTAGGAATCGCCGCGCCGGCGTTCGGATTCCTCGTCACAGACCCTCTGCCGGACGACGGTGATCCTCTCGCATTTTCCGTATCTATTGTGCCAATCTCATGTCATATAGAAACGGAGAAACGGAGAGAGACATACCGTCCCATCGCTGAAGAACGAAATCCATCACATCCGTATCTTGATAACCAAGCCCCCCTCCTCGACCTCGACCTCTACCACGAAAGTTGCCTCCGCCCCGCTTCTTGCCAAAGTTTTGACCGCGGGCTCTTCCTGCTCCACCTCTTCCACCTCTTCCGGATCCTTTCCCACCACGATTGTCCCCTCGCGCCATGTTTTCTATAGTCTAGGATGAGAGCTTCGATGTCGGGGATGGTGATGGTGCGGAGCCATCTTTGGCGCTTATGCACTGGAAACTCAAACTGATTTGAAAAATTGCCAACTTCGCCGAGGAACAGATTGGGCGCACAACGGCCAAAGGATTGCGACGATTGTTCCCCCCGCTGAGTGCCGAGTACCACCCAAAGTGAAGAAATAGTTTGACGTGTCTATTGCAAAAGTTCGGGCAAGATTCCAAATTGGGCGATAGGATTAGATTAGATGCGATTTTCAATGCGTTCGATGAAATAGCGAAATTTGAATCTTGTTAGGAGCTCTCATTTGGTCGAGCGGCACCCAGGTATATGAACCTCCATTCAGCTCATTCTCGGGCAAGTGTACTGACATATGACCAGGATGTTGCTGCTTTGTGGGTCATCGTCGCTGTCCCTGTCGAAGCGATCAGTACTCCTGAAGCAAATACAGGCGAAATGCCCGTTCGTGGAGTCACTTGAGGCGCCGTGGTTGCACCTTATCCAGAGTCGTGATGCAGAACTTTTGGATCCCCAATCACCTTCACGAAAGGCCCTTGACTTACTACTATCCTACGGCAATGGTTCCATCAGCCCGCCCACAGTGCAAGCAGGGAAGAATGTACTGTTTGTGCTACCCAGGCCCGGATCTATTACTCCATGGTCCACGAAAGCCACAGATATCGCCAGAATCTGCAATCTTGGCGATCGTATAGAACGCCTCGAACGCGGAATTGTTTACAAAATCGCCACGAAGGATGAGTATCTCCTCACGCAAGCGGACGTGGACAGTTTCTCCCATTTAATCCATGATCGCATGACCCAGGTCGTTCAGTTCTTGCTACCGAACGAAGATATCATATTCGCTCACCACTCTCCCAAGCCCCTACGAACCATCGACCTCCATAGCTCCCCATCTGCCGAGCAATCGCTGAGCAAAGCAAACAAGGAACTCGGCCTCGCGCTGGCACCCGACGAGATCAGCTACCTACTGGAGGCCTATGTTTCTGGCGCCGAGCCGATAAACAGAGATCCTAGCGATGCAGAACTGTTCATGTTTGCCCAAGTCAATTCAGAGCATTGTCGCCATAAAATCTTCAACGCGTCCTGGACAATCGATGGCACACCCAAAGAACGGTCACTGTTCCAAATGATCCGGAACACGGAACAATTGAACGGTACCGGCACCATCTCCGCGTACTCTGACAACGCTGCCGTCATCAAGGGCCACCCCGCTCCCAGATTCAGCGTCAAGGACGGCACGCTCTACGGCGCTCAGCTTGAAGACATGCCCATTCTCACCAAAGTCGAAACTCATAACCACCCAACAGCCGTGTCGCCATACCCTGGGGCTGCGACCGGCTCAGGTGGTGAGATTCGCGACGAAGGTGCCGTTGGACGTGGCTCCAAACCCAAAGCAGGCCTTTCTGGCTTCACCGTCTCAAATCTCCTTATCCCAGGATTCGAGCAACCTTGGGAAACGGACTTTGGGAAGCCTTCACACATTGCTTCCGCATTCGATATCATGATTGAAGGTCCTCTCGGTGCAAGTGCTTTCAACAACGAATTTGGGCGACCAGCATTGACAGGTTACTTTCGCACATTCTCTGAGCGTATCCCTCTATCGGGCGAAAGGACAGAAGTCAGGGGCTACCACAAGCCGATCATGATCGCCGGCGGCTATGGAAACGTTCGCCCCCAATTTGCTTTGAAAACTAGCATTTCTCCCGGAGCGAAAATCATCGTTTTGGGTGGCCCTGGGTTATTGATAGGTCTCGGAGGGGGAGCAGCTTCAAGCCAGGCCTCGGGTGCCAGCTCAGCAGAGCTTGATTTCGCTTCGGTGCAAAGAGATAATGCAGAGATGCAGAGACGTTGCCAACAAGTAATCGATGCTTGCGTTAGTCTGGAGGAGAACCCAATCCAAAGTATTCACGACGTCGGAGCGGGTGGTCTATCGAATGCCCTCCCGGAACTTGTCCACGACTCTGGGTTGGGTGCTCGGTTCGAAATCCGAGACGTTCTCGTTGCAGACTCGTCAATGTCTCCGATGGAAATTTGGTGCAATGAGAGTCAAGAGCGATACGTGTTGGCCATAGGTTCAGATAAAGCCGACATCTTCGAACAGATAGCAAGACGTGAACGAGCTCCCTATTCCATTGTAGGCGAAGCAACTGCTGAAGAAGAACTCATAGTCACGGACAGACTTTTGTCTCGAGATGTGATACGATTAAAGATGTCAACGCTTTTCGGGAAACCACCCAGGATGTCTCGTAAGGATGTCAAGCCTCAGGTTACTCGTAATGCCTTCGACGCTACCCTGGCCAAATACCTGCCCTCAGCTTCGCCCGCAGATCGCATATCGGAAGCCGTGAATCGAGTCCTGCGCCTTCCATCAGTGGGTTCCAAGTCGTTCCTCGTCACCATCGGTGATCGATCTATCACTGGGCTGGTGACCAGGGAACAGATGGTTGGGCGTTGGCAAGTACCTGTCGCCGATGTGGCAGTAACGCGGAGTTCCTATGGCTTCGATGTTATCTCTGGAGAAGCTATGGCAATGGGGGAACGAACGCCCCTTGCGCTCCTCAGCCCTCAAGCATCAGCTCGGATGGCCATTGCGGAATCTCTCACGAATTTGGCAGCGGCTCACACTGGAGACATCTCGAGCATCAAACTAAGCGCTAATTGGATGTGTGCCGCTTCAAAGGAAGGCGAAGGTGCCAACTTGTACGCGGCGGTCGAAGCCGTTGGCATTGAACTGTGCCCTGCACTAGGCATCGGAATCCCAGTGGGTAAAGACTCGATGTCGATGTCGATGAAGTGGAGTGACAGAGACGAACAACGGGAAGTTACCTCGCCCTTGTCCTTGATTGTCACAGCCTTTTCTCCAGTCGAGGATGTCAGGGCGACTTGGACACCAGAGCTTCGGACAGATTTGGACGAGCCCACCGTTTTGATCTTGATTGATCTCGCCGCCGGCAAAGCTAGACTTGGAGGGTCGGCTCTCGCTCAGGTGTTCAAAGAGATTGGCGATGAAGCCCCAGATGTCGAGGATCCAGTTCTTCTCAAAGCCTTCTATCAAGGGTGTCAAAAGATTCGCGAGGTGGCTCCAGATCTTGTGCTTGCGTATCATGATCGCTCCGACGGCGGACTCTTAACGACAGTGGCCGAAATGTGCTTCTCCTCTCGGATTGGCGTCGAGATATCTTTAGACGAATATTCACCTTCGACTGATCCACTACCACTTCTATTCAACGAAGAACTTGGTGCCGTGGTCCAAATTCGGGAGTCACAGTTGCCACTCCTTCGGGATATATTTGAATCGACAGGTTTCCCTTCGAAGTCCATCTTTATAATTGGCACACTGCGCAAGCCATCCGACCCTGAAGCTTTCCTGGTCCGCCAGGCCAACGAAGTCGTATACAACGGGGAGCGAGGCAGTATGCAGAAAGCCTGGGCAGAAACGTCCTACAAAATGCAAGCTCTTCGTGACAATCCAGAAACCTCAGCCGAAGAATACTCCTTGATCGATTCAAGCTCGCATCACGGCCTCTTCTATGACCTGACCTTTTCTGTTTCCCCATCTCGCGACCTCTTCAGACGTCCGAAAGTTGCTATTCTGAGGGAACAAGGCGTCAACGGCCAACTTGAGATGGCGTGGGCTTTCACCGCTGCTGGTTTCGACGCAATTGATGTACACATGTCCGACATTCTTAGTGGCCGGACCAGTCTGCAAGACTTCCGTGGTCTGGCAGCATGTGGTGGATTCTCGTATGGTGATGTTCTCGGTGCAGGAAAGGGATGGGCGCATTCTGTTTTATTAAATCAGGCGGCTCGTAGCCAGTTCACTACCTTCTTCGGACGAGATGATACCTTTGCGCTGGGTGTTTGCAATGGCTGCCAATTCTTCAGCCATCTCAAGGGGATTATAAGCGGCGCGGAGTTTTGGCCAGAGTTCTTGCCAAATCGCAGCGAACGGTTTGAAGCCCGTACGTTGATGGTAGAGATTGTCGACAACGCCGTTACTCGATCCTCGGTATTCTTTCGTGATATGGCTGGATCCAAGTTGCCTGTCGCTGTGGCACACGGGGAGGGGCGCGTCTCATTCGAGAATGATGACCACCGATCAGGATTCGAAACCACGGCCTCTGTGGCTGTACGATATGTTGATTCATCCGGGAAGCCGACTGAACATTACCCCTTGAATCCAAATGGTAGCCCTGGGGGCGTTACGGGCATTCAGACACCAGATGGGCGCATATTGGCTCTCATGCCGCATCCAGAGCGCGTCGTGACGTTAGAGAGTAACAGCTGGTACACGCAAGGTCAGCAGTTGACGTGGTCTGGAGTTGGGCCGTGGTTTAAGCTCTTCCAAAACGCTCGTGTATGGTGCAACTAGAAGCCGACGTGTGCTGTTGAAAAATTGTTAGCCTATATATATCGTCCTATACACATGCGTGTAATGTAATAGATGGAGAGTCGTTCCTGCAATGTACCATGTAGAGTTTACGCTGCAGTTTGAGATTGGCTTGTGTCGGCGCCAGACCAAGTATCCGTTACAAGACGAATAGGCACGATGCATTTGGCTTCTAGGAAGAGGCTTTTGGATGCAGGCGTCAATGCTAACACGAGAACGTCCTGAGATGCATGAGCACGAAGATGGAGAAGGGGAGGCCAGGGAGACCATTCTACTCACTCGCACTGACAGATTAGGCACGCTGAAACTACCCACCGCGAGGTTCGGACCGCCCGTTATCTCCCCTTTCCAATGAAGCTGGAGTTCTTGGTTCTCTGATACCGCGAAAATGTCTGGCGGTAACGGTAGAATCGTTCCCTCACTGGTCTGCGCGTTATCTTCAGAGGTCTGGCCATGGATCTGGGCCGAAACCTGTCGCACGAGAAGTAAGCGAAGAAACTTCCACCGTGGTTTCTTGCGTTTCCAAGATGCCTTCAAGGGTTGGAGCGTGGGCGGGTAGACCTCGGGTGGAAGTTCAGGAAAGAAAGCTCTCATCGATGATATGTCACCCGACAGTTGTATATGGAAGGGTATGATATCGGTTATAGCAAATATGCGAGTCGCAGGTATAAAAAACTGGAGAAGGTGATGGAACATTGAGCTGTTGTCGATATATGGATAGAAGAGCTCACGTCGACAGTGATCGGACTGAGATGTCCGCTACTGGGCTGAGACTGTGAGGTCGCCTGATGCCATTCTCCTGGATTCATCTTGATAGAAGCAAAGAAATCATGTCCGTCGCTGACAATGGGCATTTCAGGCCGCATTCGGGGGTAGTAGTTGAATGGAATCGTCATACTGTACGCCGCCAAGGTCAGTATCTCTAGGATTTTGAGGGAGCGAATAACATACATTTTATCTCGCATCAAAGACACTGCACTTCGTCTTTTAGTAATCGCAACTACTAGTTGATAGCGGCACCGGACAAACTGGCCAGACGACCCAGGTGATAATATCTCATACGAAGGAGGCATACGATGAGATTCTTGCTCGTATTCAAATGTTGGAGGGAGATGGAGCCGGAATGGTACAAGATTGGGGCACGTCGTGCCATTTCCAGAGGTTTGCCAAGTGAGGCGACAGTGTGTGTTTAATGTTTTATAAGACGTCGAGTCTCCGGTAGAGAGAAGGGAAACTTCAACTTTCCCTTCGAGCTGTCGATGGAAAGGCTCTAGCATATGCGCAGCGTACCAAGACGTCAACACACCTTGACGACGACTTCAGCTACAATAGAGGGATTTTCGAAATATATTACGCCTGAAACAACAGCGTGACGTCCATAACTTGGTCTTTCGATGTTGTCTTCTTGTGAGTCCAGAATGATGGAGGTGCGACCTTCATGTCTAGTGAATGTGCTTGTAGGGGCGGGTCGTTCCCCAGGTGTGTGAGCAAGCGATTTCTCGCCGTGACCTGCCGTGCTCATGTACCGAGGAGGCGGAGAAGATGGAGTATAACCTGGCAGCATCATTGTAACGGGACATTGTCTCCAGGCTCTTCATTTAAACATGGGCGGAAGTGAGTCAATTGGCCATTACGTGATAGATTGATGGTCCTCGAGTCAGATTCTTGTAAGATTCTTGATAGCAATTGCCAACACGCAGGGGACCTCTTCCCGCAGGTATAGTATACCACATGAACAGTTGCATGGGCAGAGTTCCGACGTAAAGTGGATATGCGCGCTGCATGTATACCCAGTTGCGAATGAAGGTACACCCGTAGTATCTGGATCCCAACAAATCTGAGTCAGTTATACCAGTTACGCAACCCCAAACAGCTTTGAGCGCAATGAGGAAGTAGCATACCGTGACTATACCGTGACGGTGGGATGTTGCTCCTGTCAATGGCCCCTGTAGAAGGATCGCCGCGCATTGTAACGATGTTACTTTTAAACAATGTTGGTCAATGCCTCCACTTTATTCGAAGGCTGCAGGGCGCGTTTATATGACACTCGTATCAGAGCTGATGGACGGGTTACTTCAACGATGCCTGATTCGCGATGATGCTTGTGTGGTTTTGTTTGTTTTCGTTCCAACGCTCGAACGCCGACATCAGCCATTGGGGCGCTTCAGCGGAGGTTTTATGTGGTTTCAACGACACTGATCTGTGCTACCCTGGATAAGAGCAAGATATAAAAGCAAGTCAGTCCTTGTTGTATTTGACAGACATCGTGATGCAGACCTCAAACGCATTTGCCCTCCTCATAGGGATTGATAGAGTTCGTCCATCTCTGCTCTTGGAATAGAGCCACTCAATAACGTATCCGATCTAAAAGTATAGATCGCCCGGAATCAAGGATCTCAGCGGTTGTGTCTCCGATGCGAATTCCTACAGGAACCACTTGATAACATCGCTGCATGTCCCCGAAGAGAACATCCTCTGCCTCACGAATGAAGCAGCAACGCGTGACGGCATCCTCAATGCATTAAGATCCCAATTCCTTCAAAACGACAAAATAGGCCCGGAAGATGCGATGATTTTCGGGTTTGCGGGCCATGGCGCGCAAGTGGAAGCACCAGATGGCTGGGTTACGGACGATATGATGTCGGAAACGATATGCCCGCATGATGAATCCTCCGAAGACGACGACGTACCCCACGTTTACGGTATCCCTGATCGTACGTTATGGGGTATCTTCCATCAAATCGCGCAAGCGAAGGATAACAACAATATCACTGTTATCCTTGATTGCTGTAACTCGGGCAGTGGCACTCGCAGCTCCGATGACGAAGAATATCCTTTCAACGTCCGAAGTCACGACAAGGCCTTGACGCCGCCTGCAGATATCGACAAAGACTTGTGGAATGTAAACACGTCTCGTGGGGTTCAATTCAAGCCCAAATCAGGGTTTCGCAACATGGCGTCCCATGTGTTGCTGGCCGCCTGTCGTCAAGTAAGTCAGTCTTCTGCCACGAAAAATAGAGGCATTCATATGGGACGACAGGATGAGAGAGCTCGCGAAACGTTGAATCCGGACACAAAGCAGATGTCTGGTGCTTTCACAAATGCATTACTTCGGACGCTCTCCCAGATCTCCGCCAAAAAGATCACATACCAATCATTGATGGAGTTGCTTCCTCGGCTCAAAGGGCAACACCCCCAATGCGAGGGCGACAACAAGCATTGCTTTCTCTTCACCGCCGACGCCAACGAAGAGGAGAAACGCTTCTTCCCCGTCAAACAGTTAAAGAGTGGCAAGCTGCAGGTCGAAGCGGGGTCCTTGCAAGGTGTCGTTCGTGGAACGGAGTTCCAGATTTTCAGCGAGAGAAATAGTGCATCTACGCCTCTGGCGGTGGGACATGCTACCACAGTTCGGTCCATGAATTCCGTTTTGGCATCCCATACTGACAGTTCCGTTACATCGCTTCCATCTCCGTTGTATGGCCTGGTCACACGATGGGAGAATCCTGGGGCCACCCTCTTGGTATACTTCGACAACCAAACCGTCACTCCAGAGCAATACAGCAAGCTCGAGCAGCTGTTCGTCAACCCCAAAACGAGCAGAGCAGAGTACGCAAGAGCTACTTCCACGTTAGATGCGGACGTCGTCTTGCACAGTTTCAGCGGTGAAATGCTACAGATTGAGAGAGTCGATCCTTGGATAGGCCGTCATGCGGCCCGTATGCTCAAACCCATTCCCTCCGATCCGACGACTGTCTCCGAAGTCCTCGTGGCTGCCGCTCACTTCAAGTTCCATCTCAACCGAATGAACCCAGAGGAACCCTTGAAAGAGCTCGTCAAACTAGAACTGCACCGGCTGAAGGAAGTCGAGGGTGATGCATACGCACCCTACGTAGAGGACAGCCCAGATCTACTTGAATCAGGACAGGCTGTGTTACCGAATAGCAGCGCCGCTTATGGGATGACGCTGCGCAACCTCTCCGAGTTCGACTTCTTCCCCTGCCTTTTCTACTTCGATCCTTCCGATTACTCGATCTCGCCCTGGTATCTTCCACCTTCGAATAGCATGGCCGCGCCGTGGCGTAGTAAGCAGGAAATTTCGCTCGGATATGAAAACTGCGACGCGGAACCTATGACCTTCACTTTGGAAGACGGGGAAAAATCCGACACCGGATTCCTCAAGCTATTCTTCTCCCAGCAATACGCAGAAATGGCGCATGTTGAACAGAATGGGGTTTTTGATTCTGACGAGAAACCGAGTTTGAAAATGGGAAGCTCGTCGAGAGGCGAACATGTTTGGGACACGCTGACACTGACACTGACTGTCACCAGCGCTACTGTCGTTTGATGATGTCATCTATGAATTTGCCTGTTTGTACTTGTTGCGGGAATACATCTGCCGAATAACCGGGACAGCATTCCAGTGAAGACTCACGCCAATCGCTCCATGGATAGCCTTTTCATGGTCAGAGATTGATGGACCAGCGAGAACTTAGCGGGCCGATCAGCGATCGATGGAGCTTGGAAGGAGCTGGATGGGGCCTACGTACTTCAAGCAACCTTCAAGGGATATGTTACAAGGAACATTGTTAGACGTTGTCTCGGCTCACCTAGATGACCCGTGATATTTTTTCCTCAACTAAGTTGTCCAGACTTCATCGTCTCGTAACTGAGCCAAGACGACGCTCAACGGCCACCATTTGTACGCAGACGCTCAGAGCCTCGGCGAGAGGAGAGATGATCATCGTACATAGCCGCGGCCTGAGAAATCATCTCGGATCGACACGGGTTAATGGCCGTAACGGCCGCTTTGGGGGTAACAGTGCACGGCCGTCCAAATACACCGACGAATGCGCTTTGGCGACATTTGCTGTCAATGATGATGATATGGAGGTAGGCACCATCAACAGATGCCAAGCTACGCGATGAACGAGGATGTACGTCGATGCGGCCCGGCCGAGTAGCTAGAACGAGCGCCACTTTCATTGTTGTCTGACGCCACGAAAGAAAATACCTGTCACCAGAAAGATTTGACAGACAAGGACGAAGGTGTATGTCGAAAATCGACCGTCCAATTAGATGGTTTTCAGAAGCGACGCCGCTGAAAACCTTGTTCCATTTTATCGCAGGGGCCAAGGGGAGTATACTTCGTCCGGCGGATAGATAGAACATCCCTTCGCAACGGTGTGCTGTATTCGAAGTGCGCCTAAACGGTACCGCCGGGAATCCACGAGGGACGAAGCGTTCGGAATCGCAATGAGGTACACGAGCCTGGAGGTAAATGAACCTCTGACGCTTTTCCGAGCTTCGGGACACGCGTTTACGGTCCCAACGCAGTTAATGGACACCCTTATGGGCGACAATTTTCAACTGATTGGCGAGGAATGTGTGTCCAATGATTCCTCGAGGATGCAATATTGCATCCCAAAAAAGACAATGACCGCAATGGAGGATATAGCGGTCCGGTATGTTGCAGAGGTTTCGCACCGTTGTGCGCGACCGAGCGTTTGGTGTGCGACGCCTTCGCATGGAAGTTTACTGTATAAAAATTGCTTCACATATCAATCGACTAGGAATTTACCAGCAACGGGCGGTTTCGAATGTGAGAAACCCGTCGTTGAATGGAAGTGGACGCTCTGGCGCGTACCAAAATTTCCGCTTCATGAGTTTATCCTGTTCGTCTCAGGCTTAGTCATCTTGTCGCAAGTGCAGGGATACGCCATGTCGATTGCCTTTCTATCACCGCGCGAAGGCAACCGATGAAGACATATGGGCGCGGTCCGATACGTCGCAGCAGTAGAAAATCGCAGAAGCCAAGCACTCTTGGGCATTAGTGAGCATGCTGTATGCCGCCGCATTCGCACTGGGGAGAGCTGTGCGTCGGGCGACCTAGTATGAACCAATGATCCGTTCGGAAAAAGACATGTTCGGGATGCTGGGTTTATGCCCGATACATGGGGATACCTGATGCTGATGAACTCTAAAGTGACAGATCTTCAGTACTGTGTTTAGACAGGATGATACTGGTGATCCTACTGCGTCCATGCGTCTGGGGGCGGGTCTTTAGTGGCCGCCGTGACGACACAACGCCACACAGATAGATGATAGATATGCTGCACCAGTTGCTTTGCTGTGGTCGGGATGACAGATGTGGTGATGCGGCTTTGGCGGTGAGTGTCTAACGGGTTTACTAATCCATCAAACGCGGAGAAGAAACAAACATAGGACCGACAAGTCAAAGTCATCATCTGGTGCACATACTGATTTGCTTGGTGTTTAGACAATCGTCTTTGACAAGGCTTCGTAGGCCGCTGCGGTCGTATCATGGAAAACCTGCGACCGAATGAAGCCGATGAGAAACATGGAACTTGTTGGGAAATATTGCTCACCACCCCAAAAATAGATTGATCGGTTCGGTGATGGTAAATAGCAGTATTTGGATTTTGAGTCCGCGCATGTCCTTCATCCTTGGTAGCTGCATCACCAAGAACTTAGAAGAGGTACTTAGCTCCGGGCGATTAAATCGTTGACTGAATTCTCGGTGTGAGTTTATCGTGGAAGGCCGCGGTGATCGTATGTAAATGTAGATTTTATCATGGATGTAAGAGAGAGGAGAAAAGGATAAACATCATATTACGACGCAGCACTCCGAGAAAGCCGCACATGGAAGTTGGAGGCTTAACCGCAACTTCTGGTACGGAGGGACCAGCCGGGCCGGGAATCTGTTGGAGAATGGGCATAAATAGTCGTTCCCAGAAACAGGGAGATGGGTTTACCATACATCAAACGCATATACGCACCGGATTGCGAAGCTCAAAGGACTTGATATTGCCTTTGGATCATCCACGATCCCGTTTGGCCAGGCAGCCGTATATTGAGCGCTATAATGCGTATGGTCAGTGCCTTAATTTTCTAGAATAAAAATGTTCCGTACTGATTGATGGTTTGTTCGATGTGTCGAGCACATGCCAAGATAGAGTTACTGCCCCAGGGTGCCTCCAAGAGATCCAATGGAGGAATGGACGAGCGAATCTGCCTTCAGAAGTCACGGTGATCGTACCATGCAAAATTTTGGGCTATAAATGGAACGGAATAAGAACAGCGATCACGTACGAACAATGTTACTTGCCGCCACCACCATAGAAGCACATGTATGCGTTCGTATTTCGCATGTCCAACCGCAAAAATTGCACCGAGCAACACGATGTTGTCAGCTTCTTGCGTATCCACAACTCTTGACATTGCATGGCAGCGAGATTGGGAGATAAATTTGACGTACAATGAATATATACACGCCGAAATTTGATGATGCCGTACTTGCATATTGAGACACTAGCTAATAGCAGGACCGAGGTCCCTTTTGGTCAAAGGTCCTTGCAGAAGGTCACCCCATGGAATCGAAGACAGTGGTTAGCCACTGTTCGGGGGGAAATGGGGCTACTGTGCGTGAGCACCGGCCGCCTTTGCTTTATCCGATTGCCTGTCTGTGTCTGTGGTGGGTTGTCGCTGTGCCTACGGTCCAACACGAAACTGGCCAAGAGCAGGCGGAAGAGGGCAAAATGAGAAATATTGCGCACAATTGCATTTGGTCAAAGGCTGGTGTGTCCAGTCGTTCCGTGATTATGGCAAAGGTACCTCCCGGAGGACGAGCCATATTACCTAGCCACTGCTCGGAAATTATACGATCCAGCAACTACGCGTCTATGAGCCGTGCCAGGACTAAGGCACACACCGAGCGCGTCAACAGAAACCACGCGTAACGACTCCCTTCTCGTCTTCTTGTTCCATTTCGTCGGAAATGACGCGACTCGGTCTCTGTAACCGGTAAATGGAGACGCGTTGTCGACGTCGGAACCTGGGGATCCGCGACCAGCCAAGAGCTAAAAATTGAGGATGAGCACCGTAACATCCTGACAAGGTGGATGTAGAGATGAAGAGGTGTTTCAGCCGGCAACCGGCATGTAGGCGGATGTACCTCGGGAAAAGCGTGTGTGGCACTGTGTTCCAAGAGCTTGACGGTGTTGCCAAACAAGCGCATCCAACGGTAGGTCGTGCAACTCCGGCCGGAGTCGTGGCTTCGCTTTGCCCCAACTCATCGCGATGCGTCTCAAGATCTTTGCATAGTTCCGTGCAGTATCGATGATACGATGCCTAGTCAGCACACGTCAATTTGCAGCTGTTCTTACTGAGCTGGGTGAGTCAGCACTGGGAAGTTGTTTACTTATACGGCATACAGTTATTTTTTCTGCTTTGCTCTTACCAACCAGTCCGTTTTTTAAGGCTGCAGTGTTTCAATCGACACAGCGGGGCCGACAAGGTGTCAGATGAGATTA
Source organism: Pleurotus ostreatus (assembly GCF_014466165.1). Taxonomy (NCBI): domain Eukaryota; kingdom Fungi; phylum Basidiomycota; class Agaricomycetes; order Agaricales; family Pleurotaceae; genus Pleurotus; species Pleurotus ostreatus. The sequence continues at coordinate 353,469 of NW_023503160.1, read as the reverse complement.
CGATTACTTCCAAGACCGCGAAAGGACAATTGCAAGTCCCTGCAGGCACAGTCTCGAATCGTCGATCGATGGGCCTCGGAGCGCTGAGCATCCTTGGGTATGCGGCCTTCCTGATCGCTCTCCCGAACTCATCGTGCTCGTTGGTGTCGCTCGGAGTAGCCAAAGGGAATTACACAGTGCTGTGGTCGCATTGCCGAAGCATGCTCGCAAGTGGTGCGCATATGTGTCCACACTCTTTTGCCCTCTTCAATACGCGGCCCGGCAACTCATTAACTTTCATGACGCGGCGACTTCCAGGCTCCTACAGAGTGATCGGGCTTTTCCGGGGCTCCCCGGATCACGTGGTGAGGCCTTAGACTGATTCATCGACACTGCCTCTTTCCTTGGTTGAACTCTGGTCGATCGCCTTTGCATGTCGGTGCAGTGACGAACTGCACGGTAGACCTTTGTGCCGCACCAGAAGATTCCGGTATATTCGAATGCATCCTATATAAAGGATGCTTTACGGGGATTGTGGCTCCCTTCACTCTAGAATTCAAGTCGAACCTGGGTCTCATCCACACCACCACTTCCGCTCATACCCATACCCTCTCCTCCATCCATACTACCATCATCTCAACAGTTAATGACCTCGGATTCAAATCACGGCAGTCCCTCTTCGTCTTCAAGTACAAGGCCAGCAGCCAAACCTTTGAAGAGAGGTAGAGCGTGCATCTCTTGCAGGTACTTTACTTCCATACCATCTCTTTCGCCGTTCCTTAAACTTTTGATGTAGATTCCTCAAAATTGTGAGTATAGAAGCTTTAAATGTTCCGTGCCACATAGATTGACCACTTCAACCTCCAGAAATGCGACGGAGCAAAACCAATATGTGGACCATGCATGCGACATCCGAAGGACGATGGATGCGAGTATTCAGATGCGCAGGGGAGGTCACGGACAAAGGTTCTCGAGGAGACGATACAGAGCTTGCAAGCTCGTCTAGATGAACTGCAGAACCCCCACGACTCCACTCCATCAGTGACGCTGCACGACCCATATCGCCCCTACAATGAAAGCCGACTTGGGGCCTCTCAGTCGTTCGCTGAATCATCCCGTGCTGCGGAAGCTCCCATGGAGGCTTCTTCCTTGCTTTCACCATTGTCTACATTCGATTCTCCGCTTGCATCGCAAGGTTCCCCCAACACTGCGCCGTACCTGATTCCAACGGCCTCGAGCCCTATTTCTGGTTTGTCGAGACCTTTCGGACATCAATCACATAGTCTTACAGCATGCCTGACAGGCTCGAGTGGCAGATCATCGAGTGTCTCGTCTCCTTACCAAAACGCTACAACGTTCTTGGGGCATGAGGTACGTCCAAGATTATTTTCTAACACACCACATCTGACTTTCCATGCGCTCAGGAACCTCCACTGCCCGTAATCCAGACTTTGTATGTTATCCTTCACCTTCTATCGACCTCATTGGTGTTTATTCGTTCTCTTAGGCTCGACTCATTCCTTCCCCATGTCACGGAATTGGGATTCTTCCTCCACCCAACTCGCTTCCGAGCTGATGCCCTTCGACCCCTTCGTTTTGGCCAGACACCGCGACCCACCATGGGACTACTAAGCACAGTCTATCTTTGGGGTGCTCAATTTTCCCAGCAAGATCCTTTGATCTCGTACGAAGAAATCTTCTTGTCGCGGGCCCTTCAGAACACTGCTACGGATCTTACACGCGATCACCCACATCGTGTGCTTCACACTATTCAAGCAGAAGTTCTTCTAGCGTATTACTTCTGGCGGAATGGAAAGATTCTCGAGGCTAAGACCCATGCTGGTGGCGCCGTCTCATTAGCTATTGGCTGTGGTCTACACCGGTGGCGATCAGCCAGACCCCCACCCATGCCTGGCATTGGAGTCGTGGTGGAGAACACAAGTAACGTGATGTCTCCACGAGATAGTGTGGAGGAAGGCGAGATCATCAATGGCTTCTGGGCTGTGTGGACGCTCCACAAGTCTCTCTCGGCGGCTGTTGATCCGGCTGGTGCTCTCTGCGGTGCCTTAGACGCGCCCGGAATACTGGTGGACACACCCTGGCCTTTGGACATGGAAGGATACCGAGATGTAAGTTATACCCGGACGTCTTGACATTGTCCTTTGATTCTAACTTTTATCTAGGGTCTTCTGACCCAGGATTTACGTGGAAGCTCAACGATCCGCAATTTTCTCTCAGGCGCAGAATATCCCATTCAAGGCAAGATGTCCAACGCCGAGATGATCGCAAAAGCTGTTACACTCTTTCATCGTGCCTCCTTCCTGTCTGGCCAGGCCTCTGCAGGTTTGTAGTTGTTGCCGACTTCTTGAGCTGCATCTAATTCTATGATTAGATATGCCAACTCGCGACGCCCAGATCTTTCATTCAGCATTCCAATCGCTTGATTCGCTCGTCAGCTCATTCCACGCTAGTCTCCCGTCACTTGACTCCTATGGGAGCGAAAGTCGCCCTCGCCAGGTGACGCTGGCTCATGCCGTCACCAACGCTGCCATCATCAAACTCCACAATGTATTTGCATACGCGAACGCAAACTCCAACGACCTTTGCATGAACGCAGCTCGCTCCATCGTCGATAACGCACAGCAAGACCTCGGTTTCGTAAACCCTCTGATGGGCGTGAGTCTATTTCCTCCTTCACATCCCCCTGCGCCCTCTGACTTCTACTCGTACATTGTGCTTACAGTCATTATGGGTCACAGCATGTCAAGTCTTTATCAACGAGATTTCTAAACGACGCGCAATACACGGCGTCGTCGAAGGCGAGGAGAGCATATGGTCGGGGCTTAGAGCGGGGCTATCAGCAATGAAACCCTACTCGGCCGCCAGCCAGCTCATGCGTGCGTCCTTTGGGTACATCCATCGGCTTGTCTAACGACAAGTGATGGGGGGTGTATCTTGCGGGTAACTCGTGGCGATAAACTTTTTTGTTGTATTCTCAATATGTGCGCACAGGCTACCAGATTTCGCACATCCGCACCAGTGCTGAACAACTATGACCACGATACTGTACATATGGTTAGGGTTACCCCCATACTCCCTCCGTCTTTTCTTTTTGTAGCATCCCCGTTGGAGAATCAGTGCACTCCGACTCCTTGCCCAGTTGGCACAGCCAAGGCGGTCCCGTTGACCTAGCTTACGTCTCTTGTAGTTACTATGTATACCTTATAGCTGTGGGACTATATTAGAAGTAATGTTTATCGTTCATGTATCCTAAGTAGTATATTGTTGTACGTCCGCAGAACTACATATACACTAGCGTCCGCTCACACCAGAAGTTACGCATACAATTTCATTGTTAGATTCCGGGGAGTTCCGTTGTAAGATAGTGCGGGTGAATGTACAGCGTAAATAGCGAATTGGAACAAGAAAGATATACTGAACTAGGACTGCGAAGAGATAGCGAAGATAGCGAATAGAAGCAGATACAATACAGGGAGATTACATGCGATTGGGCGAGATATGCCAACGCGAAGACTAGGATTCTTCAATCCGAGGCTTCTTCCTGCCGGCAGGAACTCGGGGGACGCGATTTCTTTGTGTTGGGGTCGCCTCTGCAGCTCGAGCTGTCCCGCTTGGTCGAGCCACTTCCCCACCTATGCTGTTGTTGGAAGAGACTTGAGAATGGCCGCGTTTGAGAGCCTTCTGCGGTCCATCAGGTTTGGGCTCCTCTTCATTATCCGTCCTTTCTCCTGCTTCCTCGTCCTTGTCATCCTTGAGTGACATGTCCGAAAAACTGGAGCCCAATGAACCATCTGGATCGACAACTTCCACAGGGAGCACGGGCATGGGTTGCTGTGGTCGTGGAGAGGGGGAAGGCGTAGGATCCCCCGCCGTAATGGTGGATGTCGATATTGGTCGCGGAGGGGGAGTTAACCCGGGGATATGGGAAAGCGAGTTTTGGGGGGTAACGAGATAAGTGACTTTCACGTTCTTCTTCCCCTTCTCCTTAAGAACGTTTGGATACTTTTCGGGTGCTTTCCGCAAGGGAGGAGAGTAATAGGCAAACCATTGGTGATATATGGCTTCCTTGAGAGCCAGCCGGTTGCTGGGATCAAGCTTTAGCAGACATTTGATGAAGAGAACGGCTGAAACGACATATCAGCGTTGGCTAAGTCTACCCCTGGGCCAAGTCCATGAAAAACACCTACCTTGGGGGCTGGCATTCGAGTTACCCAGAGAGTCCCAGTCTATATCCGGGTCGACGACGTTCCCCCTTCTATCCAGGGTCCAACATTCGGGATTATAGGCCCCATGGACGACAAACCTGAGAATCAGTAAAGAGACCGAGCTCGTTGAGTAGACACTGATTTGCAAGGAGGAGCGGACATACATGTAATAAACAATATTGCCGACGCTCCAGCTATCAACATTGAGGCTGTATCCTTTTTCTCTGTCGAGCCCAAGTAGGATTTCGGGTGCACAGAACGGTCTCGTTCCGCATCTAGTCTTCAAGAAGGGTGAGAATCGCAAGTCTAGCAAACGGACCGTGGACAATGACTCACTCTCAACTCCGTCTCGCCGACCAGCATCTTAGCGAGTCCGAAGTCCGCGATCTTTACTTGGACAGGCTCGCCTTTCGTGACAAGAATATTCTACACTAGAAGTTAAGCAAGGGGATGGTACTTCCGCGGCTGGTCAGCTAACCTCAGGTTTGAGATCACGGTGGGCGACTCCTTGTTCATGAATGTACTGTACATATAGAAATGAATGGCGCAGAAAGTAAGTGCACCGGTTGTACTAACGGCTAGCGCATCGCAAATCTGATAGGATACATGTTGTACTTCGTGATCGTCTAATCGCGGTAGCTATAAATGACGTCCGAAGGCGATTGCAGAAAGAAACTCACTTAATTTTCGGCCGGCCCTAGCGACGTAGGCCTGAAGGTCGCCTCCGTCGACATACTCCAACACAAGATCTGCAATATTTCTATTTAGTAATGGTACCGGGACCCCACAATCTACTCACTGATGTCCCCATTCTCTTCGATGAAGAACTCCTTGAGTTCGCAGATATTTGGATGCTGGAGTCTCTCCATGATCTTGAACTCGTTTGTCCCGGCGAATTTCTGGTACGTCCATACTAAGCTATCCTCAGCGCGGCTTGGATCTGGGCTGACCATCGGTCTGGCTTTATTCTTGATCATCTTGATCGCGTATATTTTCCCCGTCTCACGATGCATGCCCATCATCACCGTAGAGAATGCCCCACTGCCGAGAAAGTGGGCAAGCGTGTACGAGTGAAGCAATCCTGCTTTTGGTAACTCGAACCTGGCAAGATGGAACTGATAACCTGTTGTACCTCGGGTAAGTGTCAGAGAATCCAGCTGAAAAGCACGCGTACTATGGTAAGGTTCTGATGGCTCCTCGACATCAGCATCGGTACGCTCCTTTGGTTGGGGTCCGAATGCGAGGATGTTTCCATCGCGCAAGAGTTCAGAGCTCTTAGGAGGTATAAGAACTCCGTTAATCTGTTCATGATCAGCATCGCATCATCGATGATGGACCCACAACTTACAAATGTGCCATTCGTGGACAGATCCGTTACCTTGACCATGGCTGTCTCTCCATCTTCGCCATTCCATTCCAACCGGCAATGCCTGCGGCCTACAACACGGCGTCACTAATTTTCCTCGGGTATTTGGCCAACCTATTACTGACTAATGCCATTGCCAGCGAATTCCACATCGCAAACTCTGCGCTGCCCGGTAGTTGATTGACGACCGATCATGTAAACGTGTTTCTCCCGAGAAAAATCGATGCGGGGGAGTCTTGCTGAGGTAGGAACCAGATAACCCCAGAGACGTGATTTCTCCTCCTCCGAAAGCGCAGGCGGCGGCTGAGTGGCTGGTTGTGTCAGCGAGGTATTGGCCGTTTCCTGAGATTCTTCCTGCGAGGATACTGTGTCCTCGGTTGTCTTCTCCATGGGCTAAGGTGTACTGTTGCAATCAGTGCAATTCCAGATGTGCAACGACGGACTATGTAATCGCTCGCTTGTGAGATGTTTACGCAAACCAGTAAAGACGTAAACAAGGTGCAGGCGGTCTGCAAGCAATGGGCATAGCAGATTTGTCTGCAATCACGATACTAGTGGTATCTTATTTTTGGGCAACGGAATCACCTTTATCGAAATAGAGCATTGAAGCAGGTTCACAGAATTCGGGCGCAAAAGCTACCGTATATTTTTAAGTTCCAACTTCTGGACATCAGTGGCGTGGGATCTACACGTGCACCTCCTGAATCCCCTTTCTGACTCGTAAGCTATTCAAGTTGTACTTACTTGCGGACTGCTTCCTTTGAGGTGATCCGGCCTGTGGTTGACATGCATATCTCCCCACACCTTAATGCTCGGACGACCAACCTTAGTGTTGGGCCCTAATCGGAAGGGAGAGTAGAACTTTTTGAAGGATTAAACGCCAAATCCTTGCATGTTCCTGAACGCAATCGATCTGGTGAGTGATCGGAGAAAAGGCGAAAATGGCTCACGAGACCACGATAACGTCTATTTCGCTGAAATCCATCCACCTCCCTTGTAGTACGCTTCATCCTTCCCTCTAGGGCAACTTGGACTCCCCACCCCCGCGTATTCATTTGGCTCGCCTCGAAGCATCATTTTCCCTCAATCCGCACCCTTCTAACATTCTTCCCCGCAAAAGTCTAAAGTCTCTGCTTCTCTGGCTGAAATATCGGATAAAGTTTAGCCAAAACCTCGCTGCCGTGCGTCAAAGATTGACGACGGATCCGTCTACTGTCGTCGTACCATGGCTATCATTCCGATATTGCAGCGGTTCCGTCCTCGCGGGGCGCTTTGTTCCTCGGAAGAACTGATGACCCATTAGGCCACCGTCACTTGGCGTACTCTCAACTGACCGCAATAGCTCTATACCAGGGATTTTGTTCCCCCGTGGCTAGCCGTTACGCGCAGGCTCAACTCGAGTCTGCAGTATAAAACAGGCGCAATCTGGGGGGGTCAAAGGAAGCAACTGGAACATCTTTTTCAGGATGAAATCTACCCTCTCTGTTGCGTCGCTGGTTTTTTTCCTGGGTAGCGCCTATGCCCACTCGATTTTCCAAGTATATTCTTTCATGCATGCCCGAATTTCAATGCGCTGATGAAGGATCCAGGAACTCTGGGTAAACGGCGTCGCCCAAGGCCACAACGTCGGAATTCGAGTCCCAAACTACAATGGGGTGCGTTTAATATTCGTAACATTAGCTCTTCACAACTCACAACTACCTACACATAATAGCCTATCACAGATGTCAATTCTAACGATGTTATTTGTAACGGGGGAATCAATCCATTCCTGCAGCCTATGTCCCAAGCCATCATCAACGTCCCCGCTGGTGCTAGCGTTACCGCTGAATGGCATCATGGTGGCTCAGGACCTGACCCGAACGACGCATCCGACCCCATTGATCCTTCTCACAAAGGACCAATTATTGCCTATCTGTACGTCCAATTTCTAAATGCATTTGTCTGTCTGGATTGATAACACACTCGCGAAACAGTGCCAAAGTTCCGTCAGCCCTACAAACCGACGTGACTGGTCTCGATTGGTTTAAGATCTACGAAGATGGCTATGGACCTGGGACAACGTGGGCCGTAGACCGACTCATCGCCAACAAGGGCCTTGTCACCTTCAAAATTCCCGAATGTATCCAAGACGGAGAGTACCTCCTTCGTGTCGAGTTGATCGGTATGTTTGCTGTGCGGCTCTTCCAGCTCGAGTGTTTATGTTCTTCTTTTCGCTAGCCCTCCATGGAGCGGGCTCTTACCCTGGTGCCCAGCTCTATGTAAGTTCAAAGATTACTCGGAGCCCGACGACGAGACTGATCAGCACCCCCATAGATGGAATGCGCTCAGCTCCGAATCACTGGTGGAGGCAATGCAGTGCCTTCCCCCATTGCCCACTTCCCTGGTGCCTACAGCGGTGTGTTTACTTCCAAAAAATGATTGAGTTCATTCTGACGCTTTTATCATTCCGTAGGCACTGACCCCGGTATCCTCATCGGCATCTACTATCCCCCCATCACAAACTACATCATCCCAGGTATGTAAATTTCTTGTACAAACGGGGCGAAGTTCACTTAATTCAACCTTAAAGGACCTGCTGTATTCAAATGTGGCGGAACAACAACACCCACATCCTCTAGCGTTGTTACTCTCCCTTCTAGCTCGAGCTCGAGCTCTGTCGTCCCGCCCGTCACACGCACAAGCACGTCGTCTGCTCCCCCTCAATCCACCGGTACGGTCGGCCAATGGGGACAATGTGGTGGCATTGGGTACGTCTAGATTCCATCTCCATCGACAGTGATGATGTGGTGTTAATCTCCATTCAGTTATACGGGACCAACCACCTGTGTCGCTGGAACGACATGCACGGTGCAAAGCGATTATGTTCGTCACCTTGTCCCCGGATTATACCATAAACTAACTGACTGCTTTTCTTCCAGTATCACCAATGCATCTAACGCGTTAGGAAAGTATGCAGTTTTGAATTCAGGGTCTAGGGTCATTTATCTGTGTCGATACTATCTCAATGACATTTTGTTCTCGAATCTTCTGACAGTAAGCGTCCGTGGGAAGAACATGACTATCTCATACCGCTCAAGGTTTGAGTTAGCGCCTTTGTGCCCTTTTGGGACGAAGATCCTATTGTGCTGTACTGGTTGACTTGAGGTTTCCGAAGTCAGACAAGGCTTTCATCCACACCAGAACGTTGGGATCCAATCGGTAGTAGTTCGCGTAGCGCGTTGCCACATCTATTACAAAGTCACGCTGGACGCGTGAGTTGGATTGTAGAATTCCGAGGTACATGAATCAAGCGTTTGGTATAAGATACGCAAGACACAATGGGTGAAGTATTAGGAGTCCAGCCAGTAATGGTCCAATAATCGCAGTTTATGATGTATGCCTACAACGCCTACTACCGGTAGGTGGATGTTGAGAGAAGAAAATGATGTGTGCGGGGAACAACGCGACAAGTCTAGATATAAGGGTATGTAAAGCACATGAGGATGGATGGATGAATGATGGGTGTGCAAGGTCCTGACAGATCATGAACACATTAATGCTACGAGAAGGAAGGTTCAATATCCAAGCGTCGACGAAAGTTGGACAGTGTCAACACTGCCTACCAGGCGTACGGACAGACCATGAAGAAGCGTGGCCATACGGCTGACAACGCCACCCTCCTCGTCACATTTACCTGCCAAGCAATCTTAAATTACTTTGCATAACCCATCTGCATATCATCGCCGCCTTGGTGATACGGCGACTGCCCTCTCTGTGAGTATACGGGAACCTCGTTCCGATCCGAGAACGGCGATAGACTGATGTTGTTGCTGTTCGGAGGTTGGCTGTAGTATGGTTGTGGTTGTTGTGATGGGTTGTACGATGGTGCGGCCTTTTCGTTCGGGGTGCCCATGTTGTCCATGGCTGCAGTCGCAGCGGAGGCATCACCGATACCGGCACGAGTTCCCCAACCAGTCTGTAGATACATGCATCAACAGCAAGGTCGCAGTGAGAACGAACCAACAACTTACCTCGTGAAGCGTGCAGAGGGCATATAGTTTCATGATAGCGAAATAATATCCGAACAGGATGAATGCGGGTACGTAAACGATATCTTGCGGGCGGGTCCATAGATGAGGTAGCAGCTTAGCTGTACGGGTCGCAGACAACCAGACAAGGTAGGATATGAGAATATTCCTAAGCGAGAGGTTAGTTGAGGCGCAAGGTCTCAGAGAGGATGAGGCGTACCACCAAGGCAAATGATAACCGCCTTTCTCTATTGGTATTGTACTCTTATATATGAGATAAGAGACAAGACAAGGCCCGACGAGAAGCGTAAAAGGGTTGATAAGTTTGTCAACCTAGAGACCATCTTCAGGATCGTAACTATCGGCAATAGCGAGGACACTCACCATCGTATATGCTACGTAAGGATGCGCCGTCCATATATGCCTCTCCATGAATAAACTTCTGAGATCGGAACGCCAAGTATTTCGAGTCCATCGCAATACTTGCTTGAGGAATCGCCAATTGGGCTTCATAGTGCTCAAGAGCTCTGCTTCTTTGCAGCACTGGGCGTAGGTACTCCATCCATGGCTCACCATCCAGCGGGTCAAGAACTTGTCGTCACCAGAATTGAGTTGGTATTTACCCAACCAGTAGTCGTGGGTGAAGCCGTGGAGGAATTCGGGGTCCTTGAGAATAACGGTACGGTAAGCGGCTGTGCGCCCGGACAAACATGGAAGACCGCCGTCGATATGCGTTGAAGCAGAGATCTCGATGTTTCGGATAGTGAGACGAAACGCAGCGAGTACTTCCCACACCGTCATCCGCTTGCCCACAGACTGGACACGCTGACTTGTTCCAACACCGCCAACCTTCTGGTCCTCAAAGCATGCAAGGGTGTAAGGGAGGAGGGTGGGCGGCCAGATAGCATCATCATCGGCGAAAACAATGATATCAGTGGTGGTGTTCTTGATGCCGTGGCTCATCTGCAGCCGCTTGTTGGCGAAAGGCACAGTCAGGACTCGTATACGCTCCGGGTCGACGGCGTTGGCGAGTTCTTGGAGGGGGCCAAGCATCTTTTCCTCCGTGATGATAAGGATTTCCTTGGGCTTGCCGACGAGCCAGCTGTTCGCAGCTTCTTTGAATTCCTCGCCGGCGTCGATTGTGGGCACGATGATGGTAACATCTTCCGAGGCGATATAGGTTGGGTTTTCGGGTAGTGGGACTGGGCGGTAGACGACAGAAGCGGTTACGCGAATTAGGTACCAGAGGTATCGGTAGAAGCTAGGAAAATCCTTTAAAATGGGCCCTAGCGTCAAGACTAGCGATCTTCCTTACCCAATGACACCAAAAGGGACGACTGCAGCAGATATCAGCTTTTTCCATCGTCGCGCGCGGTGAAAAGGCAGGAAAACGCACATATTGGAAATGCATCAGAAGTCAAGTAAAGCATTGAAGTCGAAGGTCACTAATGTGAGGAGAAAGGTAAAGAGCGAATAACGACGCCAGGCGACGATGCGGAATTAGGTGGTTAGCCTCGCCGTTGTGGAGGACGGACTCGACAACGAGGGGAACAACAAAGAAAATGGTGGAGGGAGTCGGTACCTTGGAGGTTTGTCGTCGGTTGCCCTTCGCCGTTGACCCAATTACTCAGGACCTTCGGACATTCAACTTTTCGCACTCAGTGCAGACGCCGAAAATCTCTCATTGATCCGAAACGCCCAACTGTTGTTGTAAGGGCGTAGCCTCCTTTAGGCCAATTCATCGACAATTTGTCTGGCTCAGGAACAACGCCAAAATTCCGCAGCCAACACTGGACAGCTTTGAATCATTCATTTTGTTCGTTGAGCGAGTCGTCGGCTGTCGTCGGGCTCGCAATCTAAAAAGTATGCCGTGCGCCCAGTTGACGGCATGTTTGCCGAAAGGAAGCCAAAATAGCAGCACATCAACGTCCGGTGGGTCGCCTCCGCTGCGCAGAAGCCAGGACCTACATACGCCTGCCACTTCATGATGACATGGACGCTGTAACATAGCCCCCAGCATGCCAGGGCGCCCTGGCATCCTCCCAAAATTGCGCCATGCTCACTTCCATGCACCGACTGGAACACCAGCCGAGTAGAATCACAGACGACGACGCGCAAGTTGTTCCCATCGCCTTGGCTGCATAATTCATTTGCGATGGTGGAGCAAGCCTGTGAGCATATTTGTCCTTGGCAGCGAAAAAACTTCTTGGTGGGAAACAACCTCGCTCGCTCTTCGCCCCTTCCCGGACCGCTGATGACGGTCGTCTGTCTGCCTGACGGAATCAAATTTGTGCTGTTTGCCTCAAAACGTAGCGACGATCATCGAGTCACGCCCTTTTCAGGTTCGCTCAGGTGGCCATGATCATGAGACGGGAAAAAGAAGCACCACTGTCATTGCGTCCGTACACGACCAATGAAGAGGTGGATTTGCGAGAATGCAGGCTTTGATGGAATTGATCACGAAGCTGTGGGCGGGCGCGGCCTTGGGACTTTGGGCGCGTGATGCCCAGGTAGTAAGTACCACCCTGGGAAATTCAGAAAATACTGTCAGGAATACTGCCACGTGCGAATTGATGAATATGAATCCGGGCTTTGGCTGATGAAGCGCCTGACTAGCCTTCTGTTGTTTACAGTACAAGGTTGTGTTTCAAGTAAGTAAGCACTGTAATGAGGGAAATCTAGTCTGCTTCATCTGAACCTGGGTAATGCAAGTGGACGAACTGCTTTACGCAGACGGACGAGGCATCTGTTCGGAATCACCCACCTTGTTTAGGATGTGTAGAATAGATGCATAGATTTCAGGGGACATTCAAATCTATGGCCACATAAGTGGGAAGGGAGAGGTGCATCACCTCCGAGATCCCTGGCTGCACAGAATTTACGCACAGGAACTGCAGAAGGGGTTAGGGGCTGCGATGAGAGAGATAGGGACTTAGAAGCTTAAACCTTCTTGCCTGGCATTAGTAACAGACATACAGAATGATAACACTGCGGTAATAACGAGTAGATCTAAGGTAGACTCTGGCACACTTGGTGCGAAGGACTCGAGCGAGGAAAGGGATATGATTTGATTGTGACTTCGCATCGAAATACATTTGAAAGGTTTAGAGTATGGAAAGGCAATTTACTGTGCCTGGAACTGCAGGAGGGGCACAGTCGTGGTAGCACCCTGGACGCCGTCGACTTGGTTCACATGCGTGATGCAGGTCTGAACGGCAGCTTGTGAAGGACCGCAATCAATAGCGAAAGTATTGGTGCCGTCGTTGAAGTTGTTGAAGAAGCAAGGTTGTCGGTTGTCGTTCTGGTCGACGATATGGAGGTTTGAGAGAGCTGGTCCATTATTCACGCCGTTGCAGTCCTGGTCCCAAGTCGCAATGCGGAAATTGGGGGAAGTTTGTCCAGTTGTGCCTCGCGTAATGAAATGAATTCCATTGCACTGAGCACCATATGCCGCCGCGAGGTCAACGTCATAGTAGATGGTGGAAGCAGGCGGGAGCCAAAGTCCCGAGTACCGCTACACGAAGTGGGTTAACACAAATCGCCGCTAGAGATTGTTCGCCTTACCGAGCCAAGAGCCGCGATCTGGAAAATCGGGTTTCCGACAAAGAATACTGGATTTCCAGTAATGGCGTCGTAAAAGAGCACAAATCGACCTGATTGCCCGGCCGAGTTACATGGTGCGTGCTGAAGGGCCGGTGGGATGAAGTTCCCAGAGTTGATTCCAGCGGCGTTAAGGCGAGCAAGTATCTACGCGTGACGTTGGGACAGAAGGGGGGAGCTGCGGAGGGCGACAGACTTACTGTAGCATCATGGTAAACAGGCCAGCATGCAGGAACGACAGGGGCCGGATTTCCAGGTGGGTTGGTAGCTGTTGCTTGTGCTAAGAGCACATTGAGTCGCGCGACATATGCATTATATGTGTTGACGCCTCGAGTTCTACACATAACGTCAGCACCCAAGTTATCAAGGGAAGGACAGAATATGAACGCGCCTGATGCGTTGTGTGTATGCAGTCATAATACCTCTGAAGAAATTGTTGAATCTCGTGTCAACGGGTGGGTAGGCCGGTGTCGCTGGCGTTATCAGGGCGAATATGTTTTGAACACGTTGGGCTGTGGCTCTGATCGCAGCAGAATTAGCATCGAAATCTAGGGGGTTAAAATCCATGAGGGTGGGAAGTAGGGAGCAATACACGTTGCATACACTGTCCAAGCATCCCAAAGGCTCGAATCAACTCCTCGATTTGAAGTGCTGTATCCCCTGATACTGCTGGATCCAATGAACTTAGGCCAGCAATGTGACCGGAAAGAGGAGGATCATTCGCGTTAGGCTTGTCATTGTTAGTGACGTAGGATTTAGCTGGAATAATATAGTCAATAGAGCCCAAATGGACGTGACTCTATAAGATTTACCAGTGTTAATGACTAAAGCATATTGTGATCAGAAGATATAAAACAGTACGAAGAGAAGATACTGACCTGCGTCAGCCCATACAAGGTTGGCTACCTATCACATTGTTAGCTAACTGACACAGACTTAGGACGGTGAATGTACTTGGTCGATAGCAGCACCAAGGGCTACATTTGTAAGAGTTCCGTCTGGTTGGAGCGCGTTCCAAACATTCGGTCGAAGCCTGCCAAGTCCTAAGTCAAAATATCGAAACCTAACGAAATACTTACCAAGCGCAATCACCTGCAGTGAATTGGGCATTGAAGAAATCAAGAATGTATCGGAACCTATTTCAAGTTGAATGAAGATCTGAGGCAAAGTGGTGCTCGCGCGTACTCGAAGAGATGCTCGGCTGTTCAACAAACCATGAGTTCACATTCGCAGGAAGATGACGTAGAAACCGACACTCACCTTCTTTCCCATCATGGGCTACGTGATTAGACCCGGGCACGTTGAACAGTGTCGTGGCGGAAGAAGAAACTGCGGGTATAATATTTGGCGGATTGATAGTGTACCACGTTGCGACACCTAAACCGACACCGTTGAAGGAACGGGCATCACCACAAGGTCCTAGGACGATTCCTGATATCGAGGTAAGATTACGGCTCCTACAAACGGCGAAAATCAAACTTACTGCGTACGGCGCGCTTGTATAACATGTGGAGAGATCGTCCAGCTCTCGGACGAGAACTATTGCCATACTGTCCAAAGTCAAGCTCCCGGCGCCTAAACCCACCGTCTTCCGGATCGAATTCTCCTTCGCCGTCGTAGGGGAAAGTATAAGGCGGCAATGTACTAAAATGACAAGTTTGTGGGTCGTCTGGGTCGTCTGGGTCATCTGGATCGTCTGGATCGTCCGGATCACCTCCTCCAGACGTCGGGGGCGGAACCCAGGACCCATCGTCTGGCCAATCCGGTGGCGGCGTTGGTGCAGGAATGGGAGCGCCAACAACGCTGACTGACGCTGGTAAAGTCCCAACAATGATTGGACCAAGCAAGCCAAATATAAGAAGCCAGGAGTTGTCATCATCGTTCCCGTCGTCTTCATCTGGAGGGCCGTGAACTGTGATTGGTGAATCCGAAGATGTTGGGACCGGTACAACACTCGTCCACGTCCCAGCAATGAAGGTTACCGACGAGGCGGTTGAAGGGATGATGGGGTTGGGGTCTATTGATATTGATTCCTTAGCTGAAGGAGACCATTACTAGGGAAGGTGGACTTACTCCAAGTCGGGGTGACGGCGCCTGGTTGAGTGACGTCTGTTGGAACTGTGCCACCAACAGGCGTACCTCCAGGTGCTACGGTGATAGTTGCTCCTGCAACTGTTACTGTTACGGTAACAGTCGGGATTGCGATAATCACAGTTGTGCTAGAACGAATAAATGTCTGCGACGTTGCACCAGGCGAGGGCACTGGATTTGGGTCTGAAGACATGATGAGCAATGGACGCGTGTGCTGTATGATGAACTCACTCCATGGCACATTAGTGAAGGTTGGAGCGGGAGGCTGGGTGATCTGAGGGACGATTTGAGTGTACAATACTTCCACAATATGTCAATGTGATACCCACCACTGGCGGAGCTGTAGGAAACGACGAGAAATGTAGCCAGTCGTTGAAGCTGATCCAATTATCAGTATCAACATAACCATGAGGATGATCTGCTCACTTTAAATATGGAATGGTAGTCCCAGTAGCTGCCCAAGAGAGGATGGGATTCCAAAATCCGATGACCACACTCACATCACTAGTGACGATTGAAAATTAGTCCGTGGCGCATGCGCATCACAAGACAAACGTACCTTGGGAAATTGGCCGTATTGATCAGACTCAGCGTCCCATAATAGAAGTCGATGTAGTTTTGCTGTGTGATTGGACTGTAGTGATTTTGTCAGCATCGACGACATCTATGGATATCTCGAACCCCTTACCATCCGCCAGGGTTGAACGCGCAACTCCCAACAATCGGGGCATAGATCTAGAGCGAATCATCAGATATCGCAATGATTCGAGGAGTGAAACAAATCCTACGTTATTGTAATCTAAGCTAGCTTCGTCAGAGTTAGCCAGGTTGAACCCGGTCTGGCAATTAACGCTCGTAATCAAATCGCCGACCTAAAAACACAACGATTAATACCGCAGGATTGGTTGAGCACCCTAGAGATCACGAACCCCGTAGCAAGTGGCGGCAGCGACACAAGATCGGATTCCCCAGAGATTGTTGCTATTCTAGGGTGACAATCAGTATTTTGCACGAAAGGTGACAACGACAGATTCCACTTACGCCAAAATTCACAGAGTCTATACAGTTCGCTGCCAGATTCAGGCAAGACAGCTCGACGGTCTTCAGGCACTCTGGGATCGCTGCCTGTGCCGCCCTTTTGCGGAGATTACTCGAAGCACTAGTGATCGCGGGCGCGACACTCGACGATATAGCCGTCCCTCGTGTAGTTGCGCTTGGAAGCGACGAGAAGTTGGACGAGGATGAAACACTGCGAGTATTGACATTCGACGCCGCCGTCGGCCGAGCGGTCGAACTGATGGGCACAGAGGTCGGCTGGACGCTGGTGGCGTTCGCAGGGATGGAGGCTACACTTGTTGCGACAGTTGCGACACTAGAGACGGAGGTCGAGTTCAGGCTCGCAGTGGCTCCGCCGATAGTCGAAGCAGCCGCCGAGGTCGTCGAGTCCCAGACGATGCCTTGCGGCGCCACACCGCCAGCCACTCGAGCGTTGCCAGCGTTGCGGAATCGTTGAGCGTTAGCAAGAGTACCTGCGGAAAGCAAGTACCCCAAGAGAAGACTCGCTGCTACCTTGGGAGGAGGCAACATTCTGCTGAAGTATCTCTGGTCGTTTCTACCTTCTTATACTATTCCACTGGGGCATTGGTGACTCAAGGTCCTGCAGTCCATGTGGGAGGCTGGGAGCGCCGGCGACAGAGATTGCTACCTTGAACGTCCAAATGAGAATAGTGTCATCTGGCCGGCACGAAAGGAGATCAAGTACCTGGATAATGTCGCGTAAGTCTCCATCCCATCAAACCGACGTTTTGTCCGCCCCTTCTAGGAATACAACGGAATGCAATTGGGTCCGTAGGTCAGGTGGCGCTGCCGAACGACGTTTGCCACTTGTGTTTTTGCTCGCTCTGCCGTCATCCAGGCAACATCGAACCAACGGAGCCATGCTTATAGAGGTTCTGTCGGCAAATACGCACGGGGATGATCTTCGAATGCTCGAGTCTCTGGCAGTGCTGTGGCGAGCCCTCTGGGTCGACTCGGCATCTTCGTAGTCCAGATGTCCCAACCGGTACAGTAACGCTGAATACACCATGTGCAAGTGCAAAAAGCCACGGTGATGGCGCATCAACATCAATTATCCAGCTTCTAGAAGCCTTCCAGCGTCCGCTGTGGGCGGAGGGATTGACTGTATACATATGTGAGCCTCAGTAAGCAAGCTCGGGGAAGTCTGGGGATTGTAAAACATTGATTGTGCCTGATGATCAATGTGTCGGATTTGCGGCTCGGGCTCGGAGCGGGACAAAGATAGATCATGATGCGTTGATGCGTGAACTAACGGACATTTACCACCTGCATTGGTTGAGAAATCGTGTTGACAAATATCAAGTAGCAAGCCAAAGCGACGTTCATAGCGACCTATCTGCGTGCTCAGGTCCACACGAGCATTACGATTAAATAAGAGGATACGTACATATATCTGTATATATTGTATAGGACTGCGTGCGTCTAATACGTGGAGTGTACAATGTTAGAGGGGGATTATTTGCATGAAAAGAAAACGAGAGTCCAACCGTGGAATCCGGATCGTACGTGATACATGATGAGAATGGTGAAAGAGAACCATGAACTGTGTTCGTCAGTGCTGGGTACTCAGTACTCCAGCCTCTCAGGTTCGTCAAATCCCTCGACAACGGCGTTCCACTTCCATCGACCTTCAAGGAACCCGTTCGCAGTATCTTCTAAAACTATTTCGTTACGATTCTGTACGTATACCTACGAAAGACGTTCGTCAAATTAGTGTTTGGGAAAGGCAAGGCGCGTGAAGAGAGATTCAGACTTACCGTCTTGTCGGTGACCTTCTGTCTGAGTTGGGGTATAGTCTCGGGCTCAATGGGCGATTCCAGCAGTTCTGACAAGTCTTCTACGGCTTTCTCTAGATCCCTACAGTTGGAAGGATCAGAATCGGGAACAATGCATCTGAAAGATTCGTACCTCTGATTATCCTCGAACAGATCCTTCTCGTTACCCTTGGCAAGGTAGTACGCCATAGCGTAAGTCCACTTGAGGGTCATTCGGCATTTATCCACCTCCTCCACTGCCTTCTTCATGAATTGCACCTGATGGCTTGGTCGTCAAGAAAGTGACTGGCATGATACAATTATGCGACGGACCTCGATCCACGTGAGCGCGGACGTGACCTGCATATCCTCCATCTTCTTCTCCGTCTTTGCGTATAAATCTATCGACAGCTTGGCCGATTGCTCGTGATTGGCCCAACGATTGTAGTACTATGTAAGCATTCGCGTCAGCCGAAGGCGGGATTAGAAAGAGTGAGACGGACATGAAGGTAGCGTTCTAGGGATGCGCGACTCCGACTCTGGGCATCGCGGGCGTCGATGCCTGCCTTCTCGTCGTATCGATTACACGAGTACCATTGGGTACCGTGTTCAGACCATGGACCTAAATTAGCGTGAACTTTTAGCCAACGCCATGCAGACAACCCGAAGCCACTTACCCATGCAAACCCAGCAAAACTCATGCTTGCACTTCTTGCAAGTCATATGGCTGTACAAAACACGCGTTCGTCAGTAAATGCAACTTCGCGGGATATAAAACTGCGAAACCCGAACTCACTTGCAACCCCCATTCTTCTCGATTGTGCTCAAGCAGTTGGTACACTCTTTAGTGTTGCTCTTGATCCAGTTCGCGGTTTCACTATCATCGCGGCATTTCTTGATCCACATCCTTGCAACAGTACATATAAGAGGGCGATGATCGCCATCAATAGGGCAACCAAAACAGAACTTGTGTTCTTTGGCTTGAATCCCGAGCCCTCCACCCTTCTCCAATACCTGACTGGCCGACACTGATTGGCCGCCGATCCCACGTGCACCACAAGACACCGTCGGGACCATGAGGATCAGACTAGACTTGGAAGACGCAGATGGGCAAGATACCGTGTTCGTACAGCCGGGATATGGACAGTACTTCAGGCTCGCGTTAGACGCCACAAAGTGACGTACCACTAGCTCATGGAACCGGGAAAGCGCAAGCGCGTTCTCCTCTGGGTCGCCATCCTCCGAGGATAGCACTGTACGAACAAATGTATCGGGAGCTATTATATGACAGCCCTCTGCCATGCACCTGATCGCGTGCTCGCCTTCATCTCGTATCTTGGAGCATATGTATGTAGCCCAGCACCCCGTACAGAACTGGTGCTCGCACACCAAGGCACGTGTAGTCAGATCGGGCGAGTCGTCGAAGCAGATCGGGCACACGAAAGACTTTGGCGAAGTGGCGGCGGGAGGTGTAGGCGATTTCGGTTTCGAGGCGGAGCTGAGACCAAGAAACTTGTTCGTGGATCGCGTGGAACGCCGAGCTGTAGTGGAATGGGGTCTGGAGGTTTCCGGTGTAGGCTCGGGGACCTGGATACCTGCTGCACACAGCACGCTTGTTGCGTTATCCATATACTTCTCGATTAAGCGCTCCTTGTTCCAGGACATGGATCGTAAGAGCAGCAGCGCTGCATCCCGCTGAGGGGGTTCAGTACTCGAGAGCACAGATACTGCTGGAAGTGACTCACGTCGACACCGAAGATGCCGCAAATGTGCTCGACATCCGCCGACATCAGCTGCTCGACGGCATCTTGACTGAGTGACTCGTACTCAACCTCGTACGACTTGTGCTTTCCTTTGGGAGTGATCTTGAAGTCGTCGTAAGAGCCCATCATTTCGTCGTCTGCGAAAGCGTTCACCACTTGGCCACGCTGAGTAAGTGAAGCTGTAGCTTACCGTCTTCGTCTTCTTGGGTGTCCATCATATCGCCATCGTCGTAGTAATCGCCATCATCGTCGGAGAACTCGTAATCGGATGACATGAGGTACGTGAAAGCGAAGAAAGACAGAAACGGCGATGGCAGTGGTGGTGGTAAAGGAGGAAGAGCGCGCGCCGAATTAGTCCCGCCTCGGCAGATGTCACGTGGTCAATTTGGACCATATCCCACTTTGACTTTCCTTGTCGCTACATTATCCATTTACTTGGACGCTCGCTCAGTGCACGCAATATTTGGAAGACAATTTGGCATGTACTTATGTCCCCGGTAAGTGATTGCTTCTTCGGATTTCGTACTATTTTCAGTTTGTAGAAACGCCGCAGGGTATTTTACCTAACCGTTATAAGCACTATATGAAAGCGTGGAGTTGCAAGGAGACGTGTCAAGACCACCGAACTCTAGTCAGTTCAAACGAGCTGAAGGACCACACCTAGCTGGCCACACGTGGAACGCTAGCCGATACCCGCGAGGGGACCTGCGAACTGTAGTTCTGGCTGAAGAGAAAAGGCTAGTCGAAAGTCAGATACGTCGCAAATGCGAGCTAGAAGGGGAGGGGAGGGCAAGAGGAAATTAGAAGCGGAAGCCTGACCCAGCTATCATGCACGAACGAGCCCGGACGCAATCACCGCTACAGTGTCGAGTCCCATACGTCCCCGCGACCCAATAAGCGACGACGATGTGACCACCTGAGTAGAAGGTGGCTCGCTACTTGCAATACGACTAGTCGCAGCAGCACCTCAGTGGATAGAACCTTGGGGCAGACCGAGAAAAGGTGAACATGAGAGTCGAGTTTCAGTACTTACAGTGGATATATATTATAGATGTCGTCTGCGTGCTGGTGGAGAAATTCGGAAAACGAGCGCCGACCATTTCAAAGCCCTCGAAGCCTTTGAAAATGAAGATCTGAGTGTTTGAAAGCGCGCCAGTATTGTCTAGAGCATTGGGAGCGAAATGAAACATACACATACCAAACCGCGACTAGGTGTCTGTCGAGCATGTACCTCAAACCAATGGCATATCCCTCGACTCTCGAGCCCTCAGGCCTCAGGGCTAGCAGTTGTGATTATCCTGGTATCACTTATCTAGTCCCTTCATTTCTTGAAATCCCTTGTGCGTTTCTGTAGCAAATCTCTATACTGACTGTCTTTGTTGGTTACAGAGCGTATATGGGTTACAAGTTACAACAACATCGTGCTTGCGTTGAAGGGAAATTCCCTGCACGCACAAGCTCTGTTACCACAGTGCAGGACGGTCTGCTCTTCTGCGTACGGATAGCCTCCCTCAAAAGTTGGTCCATCTTGAACTCTCTTTGTACACCACCTGTACCATCTCACTTTCATATGGTGCCATTCAACCATAAAAGCTTATGCACAGGGAGAGCCCACTGATCCCTCACTCTCCCCTAGCCAGTCGATGAAGCGCCAAACCACGGAACAACCCTGGAGAGAACAGCAGCGCAGTTCTCAGTTGGGAAGATCAATTGTTCGTGATGCCAGTATTACCGTCGCATAGTTTTCGGTATCTAAGTTGGTGAGTCAAGTGACAACTCTCCAGTATCTTATCCTTTCCTTCCCCTCCATATACCGGCGTCTCAATGTTCTTATTCCCCTGTGGTTTGTTATGCTTGCCCACTTCGTTCCCTCCCTGCCTTCACCATTCATTTACCCTTGGCTTCCTCGTCTCTGTGGTTGTTGCTATCTCTTCGCATCATTAGGTCTGCAAGTCCACGGTCACGATTCCTAATGGTCAGCGGTGTACAGTCCTTTTGGTTTGTGCGACCTAGTTCTTCAGGTATCGCGTTACTTCCTTGCGGGTGTATGGAGTCTTCTGCCCCTTTGCCTTCGTGCC
The DNA here is from genome assembly GCF_014466165.1 of Pleurotus ostreatus. NCBI lineage: Eukaryota > Fungi > Basidiomycota > Agaricomycetes > Agaricales > Pleurotaceae > Pleurotus > Pleurotus ostreatus. The sequence goes on along the minus strand of NW_023503160.1, from coordinate 331,525 downwards.
ATCTGTCCCGATTCCATCCCTGTGGTGGGCACTCTTTGGTACTTATGGCCGTCCTCTCCGTGTTCGCTGTTGTGGTGTATCTTTACCAGGCGCAGTACATAGATGGCAGAACGAAACAACCGACATGTAGCAACTCCCCGTCCCTCAGGCCTTTTACCGCCTCGTCGCGATAACTGACAACTGTAGACCTTGTCTACCATGTATCATTTTGTCGATTATTTACGATAATTAAATAATCCCCTGATCACGCACCTGATTTGCAAAGTGGCTGACCGTCTCCGACCGTGCGCCGTCTGCGAAACCTTTGCATTTCTTCCCCAAACACCATATAAAATCCTCTTGAAGCGCTTTGGCTGCAAGCTGGATCTCCTAACTGATCTTGAATAAACGAATAAACAAGGGACACACACAAATACACAAACAACCGAGATGTCGACACGCCAAAACAAGAAACGGAAAGGGCGGACGCTCCCGATCCCCCGAGAACGCACAGTCACCACGCTCACAGACGGACCAGATACTCCTTTTCTCCACGAGGCGTCGGCTGGCTTCATGACCTCGCCTTTCCCTGGCTCGCCCTTCGCTGGCTTCCCCATGGCACACACAGACCACACCCAGCAGTTCTTGCCCACTCCGCAGATGGTGCTCCCCCCTGGCGAGGACGACCTCGAGATTCTCGAAAAGCTCAAGGATATGATAAGGAACGGCCAGCACGAGTTTTACCGTGCGGTTCCTCAGCCCCGCGCTCTGGCAAGCCTCTACCTAGGACCCAACGCTCCTGCCCATGGCCAAGCTCAGCCTCAAGACGGACCCACGTCTCCAGGGGATCAAAATCGGACCAGGCCTCCACGGATTCACAACAAGGACAGATCGATAGCGGTGAACACGTCTGTGAACAATGTACATCAACTCTAGCCCGTGCTAGTCGTCTTCTGACCGTTTTGTGACCCATAGAAAAAGCAAGCAAACGCAAACGAGGATTCTGGCGCAGGACCGTCCCCAGCAACTGCGGCAAGCCCGTCTGAAGGGCGGCCGCTCAGCGACCGACTTGGGGCTGATGCGTCGCCGGTGCCCCTTGTTCGAAACGGCAGCACTGCGCCGCGGGATCGAGACGGAGATTGGGATGCGCGCGATAGAGACTGGGAACGCGACAGAGATCATCGGGATCGGGGTGTTCGCGATGAGCGGCGGATGTCTGACGTGCGCAGGCCGCCTCCCGAGCAACGGCACTACGAGCCTTCGTATGACCGGCACGCGCCATCGCCTGGTCGTGCACTGCGGCCCGCAGCTAGTGACGAAGGCCCGCCTCGTAGAGCTATGGATGACCGTCGACCGCCTCCTGCTTCTCCTACGCCTGGTGCTGACTCTCGTGTACTTGGAACTAGAGCTCCTGCGGACATGGATGAGCGAAGCCGTATTGAAGACAGACCTCGGCTAGAAGAGCGCATTGGCAACACCCGCGTCCTCCCTTCTCTGCAAGATAGGCTGACCAGGGCCGAAGACACGCTCCCAGCTCGTCAGGCCTCAAGTCTGGAAGACCGCATCTCTCACTTGACTGCTGCGCCTACTATCACTGCTTCGCCTATCAGATCTTCTGCAAATACGTCGGTGCCACCATCCTCAGGGGACAGTCGCCTTCCTCGTCCTCCAACTGTGCCCGAAGGATCAGGCGGCCGCCCGCCGCCGCGTCCCACTGACGACAGAACAAACCCAGGGTCTCGTGCTGCATCACGCCCTCCTCTGCTTCCTGCGCGCCCCGATGACCGACCACCAGCAGGACGTCCGGCAGAGACTCGATACCCCCCTCGTCCACCATCTCCTGATCGTGGCCGGGTGCCGCCTATGTCTCGACCTTCTGGCTATGACTCCCATCGTGCTTCTTCCGTTATACGCGATACTGACCCCCGTGGGACTAGGCCGCCCGTGAGTCGCCCGTCGCCCTCTCCGCCCCGCTCCGTGGACACTCGCGACCGCCTTCCGCCGCCTCTGCCCCGCGAACACAGCCTCCCTCCTCCTCCTCCTCCTCGAGGCGCTGCGCAACGCCCGGATGATAGTCGCTATGCCGATGACAGACGCTCGGACGCCATGGTTGTGGATCCTCCCTCAAGGTTCAACGACGCACGAAGCACGTATCCGCCCCGCAGGTTTTCGCCTCCGTCTGCCGCTGATCTGGCTCGCGATCGCGAGCGAGCGAGGGGGATGCACCCCCCGCCTTCCCCTCCGACCGCAGCAACGAGAGGACCGCCGCCTGGTAGCAGCGCTTACGACGACGCCGACCGTGGTCGTGCTATAGGCGACAGACGGGACTGGAGCTACGCCAGCAGTCACGAGTACCCAGATCGACGACGGGATTACGACGATGAGTATTGGAACCATAAAGGGAGCGCGCCGCCGCCGTTCCCATCCGACAGAGACAGAGATAGAGACAGAGACAGGGATAGGTACGAACGGGATCCGCCCCCGCCACCGCCCCGCAGCCAGGCATGGGACCCCCGTGACGACCGTGACCGCGACAGACGCTCGCCCCCTCCAAGATCCTACGACCCCCCACCGACACGTGCGCTGAGCTCGAGATTGACTGACAATTACCCGCCGCCGCCGCTGCCAGCAGCAGACCGTTCGTATGCGCCCCCGGCGGCGCTTGGGTCCCTCCCCAGAGACGACCGACGATACCCCCCTCCAGCACCCGTCCGCGCCCCAAGCCCGGCCCCGTACTCGCGCGTGCGTCCGCGGAGCCCGAGCCCCATTGGACGGCGACCGCCGCTGTCCGCTGCAGACGACATGCGGGCGCCGCCTCCGAAGCGGCAGCGGGACGACGCGTACCCCCCGGGATACTACTCCCCCCAGAGCACGCGCGACCCCCTTCCGCCGCCGCCGCCGCCCAGGAGACCGAGTGATTATCCCCCACCGCGCATCGCGAGCCCGCCCCCGCCGTCGACGGCCAGCAGCGGGTACTATGATCGGCCGCCGCCGTCTGGTGCGAGCAGCGTGGATAGGGACAGGGACAGAGGCTTTGGTGCGCCGCCGCCAAGGGACTTTGCTCGGGCGTCGTACGATCGTCCGAGGTCGCCACCGCCACGAGCTGCTCCGCTGGGCGCGCCGTACAGTAGACCCCCTGCCTCCACGTACTCCCGACCAATAGACCCAAGGGACGATTCTCGGCGGTATATGCCTCCCCCACCCAGAACAGCATAAGCTCTCGAGCAATAAAATAGTGAGTACACCCGATGACCTTCCTTATGCGCTCCTTACGAGAGCGACAGATAAACCTTCTAAGGAGGATTTATACCAATGTAACTGTGATGTAGGTAATGATGTAGGTATACCGAATAGTTAGGTCTTATATCTGTTTACACATCTGTACAATGTTCAGGCATGTCCAAGACGTCTATAGACATTTGATTGCTTATTTAATCCACGAACAGACTACAGAGGAAATACGACTCCGAGATACCAAAGTACTACGCTCATGTGAATCGGATCACAAAGAACATGAGTACAAACAGCGCGCAGACAGTAACCAAACTGAGAACCACTAGACACGTAGTAGACCCGCTCTTGCCGCGGTGGTCCCTCAAACGCACGCGTTCCTTCGTCATCATCCCCAGGTTCCCTTCCAGCTTCTCCTGCGCATCCTCCACCACCGCCTGGTCCTTGGCAAGCGACTCGGAGAAATGCACCGCATTGCGCTTGAGCTGCGTCGCCATCTGCGCGAGCTGCTCCGATAGTTCTTCGTGCAAAGCTTGGGTATTGTGGAGGAATTTGGGCGCGACGGCTGTGGACTTCGAGGCGAGTGGAGGGGCGGTAGTCGGCAGCAGTGTGGGGATCGGGGAAGGGAAGGACGGCGTCTCCGACGGCGGGAGGAGCAGGTCATCGGCAGGTAGAAGGGGAGCACTTTCGTCCAATCCCGCGTCCATTTCTGGCACCGGGAGCTGCGCCAATATCGACTTTGGCCGTGAACGTTTCGGAGTGAAGCGCTGGAAACCTTGGTCAAGTCGCGAGTATATGAGCATGGCGAGCACGTACCTTCTCGACCTCTCTCAAAGACGCTTCAATTCGATCTAGCTTCGTATGAATCTCCTCGAAACGTCCGTCCGCGGATCTGAACTTCGTTGTCAGCCTTTCTCCACCACAGCAGAACTGGTGCGTACAACGAATCGTCCTCATACAGCTCAACATTTCTCAGCAACTTCTTGGCAAAGGCCACTCTCTGTTGGCCAAATCAGCAGTCGCTCGTCGTGGGGGTGTGCCTGTAGACGCTACCTGAAGCGCGTCCTGCGTGTTGGCCCAGACAGAGAGCTCGGCGCCTGAGCTCCATTCGTCTGTGGCTGTCGACTTCTCCAGCCGTCGAACGAGGCGCGCTAGGTTGATCCTGTCGTGTTTGATCTGTTCGAGAGACATGCCAGCAGAGGGCGGGATGGAGGGCGGGATGAGGAGTGCGTATTAAGCGCCGATGACACGTGTACGGACTTCAGGGGCTTTCCTGAGTGATAGAGAGGTGCTCAGGAGGCTCGAGGACGCGCGCAGCCGCGTACAGTGAGGATGGGACAATGAAATAATTGAACTCATGAAGGCATTGAACCAGTAAATCGTGGGCTTTGCTTCTCACATCGACTTACACGCCCACGATTGGCTTTCCTTATAAACAACATGTTGATTACCCAGCTAACCGCAATGTAGCTCCAGTTTCCAGCTGACTAGCTAGCCAGTGATGTTTGCTTGCAGAACGAGCCGGCAGAGCGCTTGCTTCGAAGCATTAACGAATGAATTCTGATGTATCATTAACGATTAATTAGAATCCACATTCGCGAGTGAAGCCATAACTGTGGCTGCAGGTATCTAAGGTCATACTGCAGTGAAAGTCTTGAGTACGGCTCTACGGTTATAGAGGCTCAGATCTTAGGCCTTAGTACTTCAACGGTACTCCGTCCCCATCGAATAGATAAGAATGTTAACTATAAAATAGTCCACCCGCTGCCAGGGTCCTTGAGAATATACAGTTGATGGTTATTTATCGAGCATTTCAAGTGGGCTCTGAGTCCTCGGTTCTGGAGGTCATCGTACAGTCCAGAAAATTGGAATTTTTCAAACAAGAGTTGAGGTTTTCAGCAGTCCGAGCCGCACTACACTGAGGAATGATGAGAGGCAGCAGTCATGATCTATACCGTCGCTCTGGAGTTGCATTGCATAGTGAGAGTCCCTAGGAGGCCAGCAAACCGTGTGTCTGTGTCAGGTTGATGATGGGTAGAATGGTTGCGGTCCCCAAATCATCCAGATGGCCCCTCGCACACTCCTTTCCACCCCTGTTTTTGGGCGTCGAGTTGTCCGCCACAAACTTGGTACGTTGACTTTGCGAATTCGTCCCCTCCTACATATACCCTAGGCGAGGTTGGGTGGACTGGAGTATTCCCAGGCGACGGACGGTCGACACAGTAAGTATTCATCTTACAACCCGAAAGGAAACAGATGGAGGAGGGTTTTGATGGTCTCCAACACCTGTGCTCCAGTGGCACCATCCCCATAAGTTCAATTGTTTAGAATCGCATCGCCATTTATGCCAAGCTTGATGGAAGGGCCAGGATATAAGACTATATCAGAGATCACTGGCTGCCGAGTGCGCGTTCCCCAGCATGTCGAAGACGATGAAATTGTCCCTCTCTACAGGAAGAGATACTCGAAACAATATCTTCTGTGAAGATGGAAGCGCCATCTACAAAGCCACCACTTCCTTTGCAATCACCGGAAGGGTGACAACTATTAGCAAGATTATGAACGATGGCACACCAAGGACAACGGCTGACGAAGATCGGTTCTACCCCATCGCCAAAATTGATTGGCACGTTTTCAAATCCCCTGTCTTGAGGTTTGAAGACGGGGAGGTCAAAAGCAAGGAGAATTTTTACAGCACAGGACTCGAGACAGATGGAGAGTAAGTGTACGATTTATAAAGGGAAATTGTCTGCTCTAAAATGTGTCGTCAGTGATCGTGTCTTCTTTGGTCCAAACGGTCAGGAATATCAGTGGAGGTTTAGCACAAATTCGAAGCCAAAGGTACTTCGCCCTTCGTCCCAAATTGATCGCCATATCAACAACCCACTATAGCTATATCTCAGCGCTGACTCCGATGACATTCTCATCGCGAGTTTTCATGGTTCTTCCCTTGGAATCCGCTCACCAAGAAGGACCGCGTACTTGGAGATATTCCCGGGCGGTTATGGCATTACGGATGTGATTGTGGCGACCTTCATCTATGTTGACAGGCTTTCTAAGAAGCAGCCATCCGGCCGTGGAAGTGGTACTACTTACATTGCTAGTAGAACCTGCACGGGGACGTCGTGTTGATAGTACACTTTTGCCTTAACTCATGTGGCATCCCTCGTAACTACATGCGGTCGCCAATGTTAATTGGAGTACCACACACTTTTAACAAAAGACTAACCAAAGAGGTGATCTAGAACTATCTATCCGGCTTCGTACTCTGTAAAGCTCTAACTTAGTTGCTACTTAGCCCATCTCCCAATCCAGCGAAGAACCTCTTCTTCACTGATCTGTCGAATAGACGCACGGCTCATCGTTGCCGACGACCTCGAGCATTGCGAGATATTCACTTGTTGAGGACCCCACTGTACCTCGTCCAGAGACTCGGGATTGATCGACATATCCGAGCCTGTATGGATATGCTTTAAATGAGATAGCCACTCCTGTGGAGGGACGACGGGGATGTCCAGCGCTGATGCGATCCACCCGAGCACCAGAGACGCTGCTACTGGCTTGGGATGTACCAGGTGGAATATTCCGTCCTGGTCACCCTCCAAGAGCTCCAAGATGACCCGAGACGCATCCTCCACTGGGACCCAACTTAGCTCCTAGTTTCCTTCTCAGTCGAAATTGAAGAAAAAAAAGACAAACCAGCCCACAAAACGAACCTTATCGCCCCCAATATCAGGGAGAAACCCTGTGATCTTCGAGGTCTCGACGATTCCTTGGATCCAACCAGGATTCCGCCAGTAACCATTGGTGCTACCACATAGTCGACCTGGCCGCACGATGCGTGTTCGAAGAGATGTGGTTCGTGTGGCATTCAAGCAAATGGATTCAGCAACCCATTTGGCTTGAGTATGTCCCGTCTTGGTAGATGCGTCGGCATTTACGGCAAGTTCAAGGGCTGTCGTCCCCCTCTGGCTACCTAGTCTTGTTTAATCCCGAGGGTTCACCCGATGAATAGTAGGAACATACTAGATATCACCTCCATACTACTGACAAACATCACCGTTGGCAGCTTGGGTCGGTAAGACGACAGGGCGATATCAATCAACGTGCGAATAGATTTGAATGTTGGCTCGAAAGCTTGTAATGGTGTGTCGGGGTCCGTAGGCCAAGCTGTTCGACGCAACATTGATCGACGATATCAACTTGAACACTCAGCACACATACCATTTAGCAACATGTGTGTCACCGATGACCGAATCTGAGGGGTTCAGTAAATTTCAAAACCTGCAAGACCTGACATACCTCTTCGATCAAAGCAGAAGTCAACCCGGCGCGTTCATCAGATATGCTTGCCTCCACTAGCACTAATTTGTTGTCCCGAGTAATGAGATCAACTGATAAGCCCAGATTTCTGAAGGCCGTCTCTTGTCTGCTAGCCAGCGATACGCCGTCATTGTCGCCACGGTTAACTGCGTAAACCCTCCGGGTGTTTTTGGATTGGAGAAGATGGCCGAGTAAAGTTGCGCCGAGGAATCCCGTCGTTCCAGTTACTAAGAATACATCATCATCATCATTGCTCCGGATCCCCTTGTGCGTGAAGCAACCAGATCGCTCAGTGAAGTTACTGCCGAATCGTTCGAGCATTTCTTCCATGTTGTCCACGATGATCTGGTAGTCACCTACAGATTCTGCCAAATAGGATGCTTTGGCAGCGAATTTGACACAGAATGTGGCGAGTTTGTTGATCGACGTATGATGATCAAGGAGGGTATCTGCTATGTCGTTGGTGTTGGCCCTAGTTGTATCGCGTAGAGCCCTCACGATGGTATTGGTTACCAAGGTGCTCTGGCGGCTACAGACGGGTTCCGTTGATCAGCAGGAATAGAATTGAGCACTGATTTACCTGTCGCAATTGTGCCGAAAGTCATCGTCGTCTCTCAAGGTGCCTAATCCTAAAGCAGTCTTGACCACCGTCCCAACAAAACAGCGGGCTGAGTTCAAGTCCCATTTTTGAGGAAAATCCAGACTCAGATCCGTCAGGCTAGAGCGATTGGCCTCCTGGTAGAGAGCATCGATCTCTGCTTTGTAATGGGCAATTATTCTTTGTCTACGTGCTGTGTTCTTGGCTGTGTATTCAAGCGGTTTGGTCGGTAGCGCGACTAGGATCATCTACATGCGCAATAATGCATGAATAACATAAACTCAATCAGACCTCGCATAAATCACCTCTTTCAATAAGTGGGAATGGCGTGGGGCGATCTTATTGACTCGCTCTATAGTTGGCCTCATAGAGATTCAGACGGACGCTTTAATTCGTAGAACGAAAGCAACCTACCATATCGCGTCCCGAAATTCTGCCAGTTGCTTCTTGTCATGGGGGTCAAAGCTTTGGGTAGGATCAACCGTTACCCCAAGATTGAATTGGCCGCGGCCAAATATAACTGAAGCTCTAATGTGGGGATCTTGGTTCAGTAGATTCTCTGCGAAAACCTCAGTATACCATGAGTGTTACCCACGGGCGTGCGTGATTGACGCACCTATCGGGACAGGATTCGTCTATTGATATAAGGAGGTCAATATAGTCGTGTATCCCGGTAAATATATAATGAGAAGCCTCACTATTTCGCCGGTAGCGTGTTCAATCTGATCATCAACACGACCGAACAGCTTAAAATACCCACGTTTCGTTGGGTGAGCAATGAAGAGGTCGTCGGTGAATGTGGCGTCTTTCCCATCAACTTTACCATTGACGACAAGGGGAGTATGGTACGGGGTTGGCTAGAAGCAGAGCGTGAGATGTCCGCCGGTTCAACTGAGATGATGCCATTGTTTACCATTATAGCCAGGCGGCTTTGTCCCAGGCCATTAGGAATCAGTCTCCATTCCATTTGGTTGGACACGGTGAAATATTCCCAATCGAGACCGCTATGCCCTACATTGCTACGTGAGCGGTGAACCAAAGCCAAGGTAAGACTTACGAGGTATTATCGGACTAATTATGCCAGCTTCCGCGCTGGAGCCGAATATGAGGGCGACGCCAAATCGAGAGAGTCAGTACACACCATCCATATAGATTGAAGATGCTGACACCCTTCTGTGTCATCGTATCACCTATGTCCTTGTTAAGGAGAGCACCGCAGAACAGCTATTCATGATGGTAAGTAAGATCAGCTATCTTAAATCGACCACTTACAAGACCATCGATGTTTGAGAGAAAGTCCACCGTCCGGGGGTCGTGCGACCAGGTCTATTCGTATCCAGCAACTGTCAGGCACATATTTCAGAACCACGTTTCATCTTGGCGACCTACTTCTATATACATCGGGACACAGAATATAATATCTGTGGATGTAGCCTGCGCGCTGGCAATGACGTTGTTAGGCGTGGGCGGTATTCCCGGCGACTTGGGTGCTGCCGCGGTGATTACTATCCCCATACTTGCCTGTGCAGGTACATCAGTTAAAGTTACATCAGTTAACGGTTCGTCTAAAACGAGAACGAATGATGTACCGTCCACACCGTTTGCATCATTCCGGTGCCATGGGACATTGGCATAGCCTAAGGAGGAAGTATTGCACTCAGAACCCCAATCGCCGTTCGAGAAAGAATAAACTCAACGTGACAGGACAGTCTAGATCCTGTGAGATCTCGTTCTCCAAAAACTGAAGGAAATAAAAATGACGACGTTCTGCGAAAATACGGAACGCACAGGGCACAAAGCCTAGCTGGAGCATTTGCATATGGGTCCAGCGGATGGCCTTCGGATACGCGGTGCTACCTAAATGAAGGGTTGGCGCCGAGACATTGTGCAGCAAGATCCACTCGTACCGGAGGAATGAAGAATCATAGCGAGAGTGTCCATCTCAGGACGGTAGGGTGGAAGCAATCGGAAAGAGTCCTCATTCCTAAACAATTCTTCAAAGAGTGGGACTTCAGAGTACGGAGGTATCTTCGCCCTTGGGTATGTTTGTTGCATAAGTCGTAGGGCGCATCCCAACACCTCCTGTAGTTCAGTGCCTCGATCAACAAGTACATGGTCTACGTGCGTTTCAGCGAAAAGGAATGCAAGTGCCTCTGCTGAGTTTCGATGGGAGATCAGAAAAGGCACAAATCCGGCACGGAAAGTAGCTGCAATCAAAGTGAAGTATGTGAATGTCTCTGAGAACAAACGGGATCAATTTCATTGCCAAATGCGCTCAACGGTTCGGTGCTCACCGGAAGTTGTGAAGATTGCTACGACCGAGGGATTCCCAGCGGCTTTCATGAGACCGCGAAGGAGACGGGCGCCGGTGTGAATCGCTCTGACGAGCTCAGGCCATTTTATTATCGTCTGCTGGTCATTTTCTCCAGGGAAAACAAAGACAGGATGCTCTGTCTTATGGCAGTAATGCCAATCATAGAGCTCTGGTACGCTCAATGACCCGTCGAGGGGCGGTATCTTGAACGTTGAGCTGGTCAACGCCTGCGTCTTTGGGAGCGGTGGAAGAGATAATCGGGAGGACATGTGTTAAGTTCATGGAACAGTGAAGCCATGATATATATGCCTTTCAGGTCTATCCGGGGCTGCAACGTACCAGATCAAGTAGATGCTATGGATCCAAAGGTGAAGAACCGTGCGACTCTGTTCCCACCAGGATCGCGGAGTTGACGGGTTTGAATCCCCGCTGCTACTACCACCATCAGCGTGTCAGAAAGCGTCCGTACAGGTTGGGTACAAGGATACAGCCTACAGCTCAGGGACTCAGCTACTCATATTGCGGCAGATCTCTGTTGCGCACAAGTCGGTAAGATAGAACAACATCGTGTCCCTCAGATCAGCCTGAAGGCCACCGAATCTGATGGGCTCCAATTACAGACACTACCGTTACACAGCCCTTTGGCTGCGCGGCTGCTGTCTAACATCGGGGCGTAGAAGATGTGCCCCTTGATCAAAACCGAGCCTCGAAATCATAACCTCTTCATCTGAGATAGTATCTCAATCATATCGGATTCAATAGACGAGTCGACACGACGCTGAGTCCGCACGACAGCCTTTCGTAGTCTTTCGACCATCGGTTACAAGGTCGGTTAGTAAACGACGCCGGCGTTGTAACGCACCCACACCGACCTTCAAGTGTCTATCGCTATCATACAGTGCCCAGAGACGGCTATACCTGTCCCCCTGAATGGTATGTCAAAGTCACACGAATCAGTAACGGATTTGCACTCCGAAACACGTTCATCCACTCATTCGACAGTATTTTGGACTCAAAGATGCGTCAGCCCTTATTCTCATTCTGGAAGTAACAGAGGCTCCCTGTTTTTTATCACGCTTCGAGGTTCATGCGTTTACAATGCATTGTCCTGTTGGGCGGCCCGAGAGAACCCGATGGGCCAAATTTACCGTGAATATGCCGCAGGGTATCAGGAAATGACCGAGTACGCAGGAGGTCAACTATCCTACACAACCGCCACGGGGAAAATTACCACGCGAGCAGCAGTAGCAATCTACGCTCCCACACCTTTCGAACAAAGCGAAAAGAATGATGCGACGCATCAAGTGCTCTTGCTATCCATCCCGAGCAAAGGACATCAGGTTCCCAAGTCACCGGTGACTACTTTCCCAGTGTCGTCAATCCTGTACTTCCGTGGTACTCCCGATGCCCCAGCAATCCCACCTTTGGATCACTCAGTAACAACTAGCAAGTGGCTCCGATGCCGAGCCAGTCGCGTATCTTATGGACACTCTTCATCTTTTCAGGCTTGACGTTCTGCAGTTTAACGGCTCAAGGCCTTTTCCTACCGCGGCCGATGTGCTTGCCCGCTTGGCATTTCCCTGGTTATCTGGCATGCACGGATACAACTCAGGTGTGTTTTCTTCTTGTGCAGTGGAGTTTTGGTTCATCACAATACAATGCGCATGTGTGGTTATGCACCTGCATAAGAACACTGGGTGTAATCCCGCTTTATTCCCGCTCGATCGGGTTCGCCACCCTACTGTGCCCGGTGCTCTCCCAGCGTGTTGTGGTGGGGACTGAGATGGAATGGACGAAGACAATTGAAGGAGCTTGACGATTTCATTCATCGCCGTTTTTTGTTGCTAGGTCGATCTGGGTTTGGTTCTCCCGTGGTATTGATGATATAGTAGGGCCTAACAAGAGCAGGGCTGAGGGTGCGCCTCCCGACGTTGTACCGGGTTTGCCTGTTGCCGGCGAGCACTGAGGGATCGCCCGTTGGTTGGCATTCAAACTTGTCGGTGTTTCCTTGTTCGGGTTAGTGTGCTTTCTCTTTCCCTTCTATCTACTCCTCTATGGATACGGGGTTGAGCATGTGGGGTGGATACCTGGTCCAGGAAAGCACTGACAATATCGTCCTGATACGTACATTCTGTGACGGCGTAGGAGTGTGCTAGTACAAGACTGGTTCCTAATTGTGCATGCCCAGGGAAGCAAGAGAACATACTTTCTTCGTCAGGGCACAGCCTGCGCCGTCCGCGTGGTGTACATGCAGCCCAGCTCTACCTCCTCAAGTATATACTCTCGTGTAATCCGCGAATGTATAGAGTGCTGTCGGTGGTTTCTTGAGGCTAACAGCCTCTGCGACGCATCCTAAATAAAGAGCAGCATTCTCGTTCCAGTTATTACTTAGCAGCCCCTGGAAGCCCACTTCTGCTATCTTTAGCCTACCCGAACACTCCGCCTCGAGACAAAAACATCCAAGAAAGATTGAATTCTAAGGAAATTAGGAACTCATATCGAAGATGCCTAGAGGCGTTTATTTTAGTGCAAAGTTGTAGGCGATGTTCACGGCGCCTTCGCAACAATTCGGAGTCAGTGCCCTTCACACTGAGTCAATATACTCTAAAGCAATGCCTTTACAGTCGGTACCTACATAGCCAATTATATGTTCTACGCATATATAAGCGACCCCTCACCTAATCTCTAGACTCTTGAGCAAATCCAACCCCAAAGCCAACTGGGCCTAGGTAGGCGGAGTGCATCGTGATCGTGGGATAATTGTATCCATCACGGCCACCGTGCAGTACACTCAGCACTGACTGGCATCAAAGCAACACTCTCCATCCTCTCTCATCCTCTTCAAACTCGATTGTACGGGCCTCTTTACATTCCTTGTTCCACAGCTTACATTCTACTCAGAGAAGCCAAATCTTTACCAATGAAATTCGCTGTCTTAGAGTGTCTTATCATCGGGGCGGGGCTAGGTAAGCACATCGCCAGTCTAATGTCTTCTCGACGAGCTCACCTTTTTGCGTTGTACAGTGGCATCAAGCCCGCTCCGAGTGATAATGGTCTCTTCAAGCTCATCTGAAGTGACGGCCCATCTTCGTTTTGGGTACCCCGTAGCCCACGCCCACGCTGGGAATAACGTTGTTACCTTGTCCAACGGTGCTGCTGTGGCTGGCACTCAGCAGCAATCTGGCGCCGGACGCCGACCTTCGTGCCGCTTCAGGCAGAAGGCTGTCGGGCTTTCCAATTCATTCAGGAAAGCCCTTGGATTACCCCCTATCGAAGGGCACCCCAAGCCAGATTCTGAGATCCACGGCGGTGTTATTCGCATCATGCCATTCATCGGTACCCCGCCAAACTTCATGGCCGCCCCCGGTTCTGGTGAAATCCATCCTCATCACCGCCATGGTCATGGCCACCACCATCATCAGGTTGGACAGGACGCCACATTCGTCACACGTCTTCATTACTCCTTGACGGCTCTGAGTCCTTGGGAGGGACGTGTCATGGCGTTTGTCCTTGGTAAGTCCCCAGGCATTTGCTTGGAAGCAAGCTAACCGATTGTTAGGCTGTGGTATCGGCGTTCTTTTGAGGATGCTGTGGGTTCTGGCTGTCATCTCATACCGCTCCATTCGCGGATCTAAAGACGAAGAAGAGTATGTCGTTGAGTACCTTGACGCCGAGGAGATCTTCACAGCGCCGCCCGATTACACTCTCGCCGAGGAGAAGGCCCCTCTCATCACCAACGCGGACAACGACGTAAAGACCCCCGTCGCTTAATTGCGTGACATGGATCGCAAATTTTGAAAGGTTCTTTCAAAATTTGCGATCCATGTTAGCTTTGAGTGATCCACTACAAATCGTTGGATATACTAGCTTTTCCTCGTCTTTCTCCATATCTCACATCCTATCCCGTACTGCTGTACTTGGGACGCTCGTCTTTTCTCTCCAGTATCTTCACCGTGTCTCCTTTCAGCTTGTAATATTTCTCGAGTGCTAGTTAGGTAGGTATATATGTCTACCTTTTGCCTGTTTCAAGTCATGTTCTGCACCCTCGTGGTGAATGCAAGGCGTCGTGCCACCAAATTGCGGCTCAGTTTGACGAGTGTGGGAATATAAGACCACATTTGTCTCCCGCCGATCTCGCAGTACAAAGCCTCTTCTCTAGAAATGTCTGGATCAAGTTTGAGCTCGTAAAATTACAACGACGACCCATGTGGATCTGCAACTACATCAACTGACCTCTCTACACCTGCGACCTGGCGCATATGGTGCATCCTCTCCGCCGAGCGCCCGGATCCCGGGCCCCGTTCTTCAAGTTTGCACGGCGAGCGTTCAACGCGTTCCGATGGGCTTAAAGTAGTCATACACGAAGCATCCTACTCCCACTAAGTACAATTGTTACTCATTATGGAACCACCCAGGCTCATTGGTTTATCTTGGATAGCTACGGCTGTGCGCAATGTTTAGCTTTCCGCGCACACGCTAGTGACTAGTTCTTGGCTTCTTTGATTTTGTGGTAGGTTTGATTGGTCTCGGAATACCCAGTTCTTGCTCGATTCATCATATGGAATTTCAGGATGCTATGACATGTCACGGCGAATATTTGTGACCGTCAATCCCAGTAATAATGAGCAATCGGAGCCCACGCCCGCTAGAAGACTGCCAGCCGTGTTCGACATAACAACTAATCTAGCGACACGACCCAGCTAGCCTGAGCACACATGCCTGTCGGGGTTATTGCAGGGTCTTAAGCGCAACTATATCTGGTTCGCAACAAGCGACCCCGTTTCACCAGTCTGTTGCAGTCTTTTACTCAGTGCTGGGTCAGGAAGACCAAAGAACTCGCCCAAAAATTGTCTGCGACGCAGAAGCTAGCTAGAATCACACCAGGCGGGTCATCTCAGTTTCTCAAGCGTGGTTCTAAAATGTGGCTTGAAATACACCGTCCTAACCAAATTTCCGAGCAGGTCGCAAGCTGACACTAGCCAGCCCATTCGGTGTGCCTTGATGTCAGGCTTACACAGTCGCCCAGGGTCTCCAAAGACGTACAAATTCGAACAGCTGCAGTACATATGGAACCTTTGGTTGCTTCTTTACTTGTGCACCTCTTATCATGATTACTGTTGATTATCTTGTCGTTGGGGGTGGCCTTGCGGGTCTCGTTGTAGCCACCCGTCTAGCGGAGGATTTGGACGTCCTGGTGGGTGTCCTAGAGGCTGGGCAAGATATGTCCCGGAATCCAGATGTTCAAACGCCCGGTAACATATTTTTTCGTCACTATCGTCCCAAAAATATTGACCTTCCTGCGTTAGCCAATTACTACAAGGGAATACGAAATCCTGAGACGGATTGGGGATTCTTTACTGCGCCGCAGGATGGTCTGAACGGTCGCCGTATTTACTTGCCCCGGTATAGTGCAACTTGGTCCACATCTTCGACTACAACCTGACTCCGTGCAAGTGGGAAAGGATTGGGTGGCTCAACTCTCGTGTGTTCTCTTTCTCTTCCTCCTGGCGGCTACCTTTGTAACTCGTTTTAGCTGAATTTAATGCAACTTGGGAGGTAAGATAGTTTCCCGCTTATCTCGGCAATTCCATACACACTCAACCTTGCAGAGCTTCCGCCGTTGAGTACAACGGTAAGAGCATAGTTCTTCTGGTACGCATGGAGGCATAACGGCTTCGATAGCATTCGAACAGCTAGGTTCCAAGGGCTGGGATTGGGCCGAATTCTTGAAATACTTCAAGAAGGTTCGTTCTATCATCTTGAGCCTTCATGCAACGCTCACCCATGGTCGTCTAGTCCGAGGCATTCCATCCAGACAGCGAGGATATTACAGAATTCGGACTCAATATAGCCGACGAAGTACATGGAAAGTGTGGCCCCCTGCCCAAGATTATGCCTCCTCGGGTATGGCCTGTTCATAGCCGCGTGATGGAAGCGTTCGTATCCGTAGGCATACCCTTCAACGCCGACCCCGTAGGTCTCTTTTTCTTATCCGAACCCAATCAACCGACCCTGGATGATGCTCCGAAGAACGATGGTGCCAACGCAGGATGTTGGACAGGGACAACGGCCATCCATCCTGGACAACACACAAGGGCATCGTCTGCGTCGGTAAGCCTCGGATCATTTTAATGCACTCTACACTCTCCGTAAGGTGCTCATCACAATAATAGGCTTACTACAAACCAAATCGAGACAAATCCAATCTGATTGTTGTCACCGGTGCATATGCCACTCGAATATTATTCGATCCCAAAGAGTCAGGCGACCTGGTTGCAAAGGCCGTAGAGTATCATAAGGACGGCGAAATCCATGTCGCGCATGCTACGAAAGAAGTAATCCTGTGCACGGGTTCTTTCAAGACGCCTCAGTTATTAGAACTTTCTGGTAATGCCATTATGATTACAACATCTCAGTTCCTACCTGATCGCCGACTATCTAGGTATCGGCGACAAGAAGATCCTAGACCCTCTCAATATTCCAGTTATCATTGACCTACCTGGCGTAGGCAGTAATCTTCGTATGTGACATTGGGCTTACTATAAGCGCATCTACTAACATCCTGTTTCTAGAGGTGTTGTCTCACTACCACCGTATGTTGCTTAATCTCACTTCCCTGCCATATAGGACCATTTGTGGTGCCCATTTACATGTGAGTTGGATCCCCAACTTGAGTCGAACGATGTCCTCCGCGATCCAGTAAGAGCACTCGAAGAATCCGCAGAATAGTAAGCGTGCCAAGCGCTCGCCTTCATTTCGTATTCCAGTTTAACGTCAACACAGTATGACGACGCGCACGGGCTTACTGTCGTCCGCCCCTATGTCGGCATTCGCATTTATTCCCTTAAGCTTGATTCCTCATGACCGGAAGATTTTGGACGGCGCGAACAAGCTCGACTTCTCTGGCGACCCTGGAGCATCCGCCGGCATGCAACGTGCTTTCCAAATGCAGAAGGAGTGGTTAATGAATAGAGACGTTTCCTTTCTTGAGTACGTACCCCGGTCTGACTATCCCCGTTGGCAACTCCCATGAGTCTACCAGGCTGGCCACCATTTCTTCGTACCTCCCAAACACCAGGGCTCTACCGCTAGAGGGCAGAAACTACATCTCCTTTATCCTAGGTCTTCTGCATCCTTTCTCGCGCGGACACGTCCATATACGGTCTTCCGATCCCTTCGACAGCCCTATCATCGACCCTCGCTTCCTAAACAATGGTACAGATATTGAATTATTCATCGACGCTGTCAAACTAGTCCGTAAGGTTGTGAATGCGCGATGCATCAAATCGGCAATTGTCCGGGAAACGGCGCCAGGCCCAGCGGTCCAGTTCGATGCTGAGATCATAGAATATTTGAAAGGGAATGTACAGACCATATATCATCCAATCGGTACTGCACCAATGTTTCCCCGTGAAGACGGTGGTGTAGTCGACGAATCGTTGAAAGTGTACGGCACCCAAAATCTGCGAGTGGTGCGTTTACGATTTATGACCCACTCATCGACTGACTTTACCCATTCAGGTGGATGCCTCAGTGATTCCCCTTCAAATCTCGGCCCATATTCAGCACACCATATACGCAATTGCAGAGAAGGTGAGATCAAAATTTCGTGTGACTACATACTTACCGTCTGCGACAGGCTGCCGACATCATTAAAGGAGCTAGGTAGTTAGGCTCCTTATGAGGCAAACAGTAGTTCGATGACCAAGGAGATTCGAATTCTTCGGTAACCTGTTCAAAAACCAAACATGGAATGCGTCACTTATTGAAGACACGTAGCGTAAGGAAAGAAATTGGCTTAAGCCATTCACAAGAATGGAATGGATGCATATGTATTGAGTGGTGAATATTTGGATTCTGGTGATGGTCACATAACCGTGACGGACCGGCGGTTAACTAGTTCCCGATGTCTATTTCCATACTTAGCCAAGGCGCGTCGTGGAAAGGACTCGCCTGTTCTGAATTTTGGCACATTCTTCCTCATAGTCCCCGATTTCGAGCTTGCATAGCCCCCATCTTGTTTGCAAGTCATAGCTTCGTCCTCCGCCGTGGCATCGCCGCTCTCATTCCGTGGTTTCGAAGATAGGTGTCCACTGTCATGAAGATGCATGGTTCAGTAGTTGGTCCCATCTGTTTGGAGCCTCACCAAGAATCCTAAAGGTCATGATTCAGAGCAAGGTCGTCGTTGAAATGCATCTATTATTTTCAAGCATTGCTAAAGATAAAAAATCTATCGACGATGTCCCCCGCCTGTGGTTCTAGCAATGCCTGAAGACGAATATAGTCATTTCCACGGAAAGCGCATGCCGCTCGTTCGAAGGTACTTGCTGCAGGTTGATTCAAAGGGAGAACGTGAGACTCAGGGTCTCCAATATCTACAAGGAAGGCCTCGCAGATGACAGGTCCTGACTCATCGATATCTTTTCACCATCTTATCCTCGTATCGTCATGATCCTCCCACCTGAAGTCTTTCCCGAAGTCCTGCAGTACACCGACTTCCCCGAAGTAGGTAATAGATGTTTTATTCGCTGTACTAACTGTCAGTTTGTTTTGTGTTAGTTACTATTGGCCTCTCGAATAGTTGGTCGTTGATTCCACCGCTATGGCTTACCGACAAAAGTATGATCGGTATTAGTTACGTATTAAACGGGATCCCAGGAAAGCCGCCCTTAGAACCGCTATCGAGAAAACCAGCAACCTCATCGCTCTCTGCGAAACAGTAACTATTCATGAATTCCTTTCCTAAGATAAGATAAGATCTTGATTACGTAGAGAATTCATTCATCGTCGATCGTCGATCCAACGTAACTGCAAGTCTAACCATCATTTGAAATTCAATCTATTCGCCTTCTCATTCGGCCCAGTGAAGTATGCATGCAGAAATTTCTAGCAAGATACTTCGTATCTAATGCTGGCATTTGTCTACGCTCACACCATCTGATCATCGAGAAGCGAAGCGACGCAGCACATGTAGTGGTGCCTGGAATCCGAAATATTCTCCCACTGTCGTTGTGGTGACTGTACTTTTCCTTGCTCTTTTCTCTTTATTTTCTCCGATACTCTCTTTGCACTGTGCAGTGTATTAGGCCCTCCATTCTTTTCAAGACCTTTACGTCCTAAAGCCCACATTCATTTATTTCACAAGAATCGACATGCTCAAGCTCTTTGTTTTCCTTGCACTTATATGTAGCAGCATCGCGTCGGCTTCTCACACTCATTCCAGCCGTAGTTTGAGTTTCAGCAGCATGCTCATTCAGCGTCAACCTCAATCGAGCGCGCACAAGCATATTATTGGAAGAGGACTGCTCAAGCAAAGGCGCCCTGTACCGGAGAGTTGGACCAACGCCAAGCGACTAACGGCTGGCTTGCCTTTGAAGCCGCCTGTTAGACGCGGGAACGGTGAGCTTATGTGCCTGCTTTGAACGAGGATGTATCTGATGCTGAGCTTGTATGGGTGTCTGAATTTAGCTGTACGAAGCTTGTCACCGGTTCCTAGCCCGTCGGCGTCACCTAGACCGCCCCCGCTTTCGACACCATCTGGCTCCCACTCCGAAACCCCTTCATTGTCGGGATCGTCAGCCCCATCAGTCACACCTCCAACACCCCCAGTCCTTTCGTGAGTTCTTTGCCGGTGTCCGAGGTCTGACATCACCGTGCTAAATATATGATCTCGTACGTAGCACGCGTGGTTCGTTTGGTTGCACCGATGCCGAGACAGGCGAATTCGTGGGGTACATTTCCAAAGATCTGAACGCGTTCGGCCAGTATACTCGCACCACCGACTCCACGAAGCGTTTACTTCTAGAGATCGACTTGGATGCGGCGCGACTCGGACCCGTGGATATGATGGCTATCGTGAGTTTGTCATCCTCTCAACCTTCTCGCAGCCTTGTTCAAAATCTAATGCTATTTTATGACTTGTAGAACGGTGGCGAAAACAACTATCCTTTCTTTGGAGGGGTGACTGGCTTTTCGAGCACAAACTCAAACCTTTCGCCGAGTTCATCCAAGTAAGCAGGACATACGACGATGGTTGATGGATGACCTGAACTTACGTCGTAAACGCTGATGTATAGCTATGCCAACTTGTGTGGGACCAGCCAAACCAATCCAGGATCGCCGGCACAGATCTGGCCAAATACTTTCTCAGAATATTCTGGAGGTGCCGCTACTGTGGAAAGCGCGATTGCGAGTTTTGTTTTGTCCTAAGATGACGATGTTCCACTAACATAATGATCTGCAGTGGCGATACGATAGCGTATCAGGCGTCTACCCACAATGGGTCAACCTGGATGGATCAAAGCCAGCGCTTCATCTTGTATACGTTCCGAACGCTGGTACGCACTGCACTCTTTGTCACTCTGCCTTTGAAATGACATTCATTTGGCTTCCGTAGATATGTTCTCGCTGACTGGCAGTGTCGAGGCCTTCAGGGCGAGCTTTGGATCCGTTACTCAATGCGTATGTTAACGTAACTTCCAAATCAACACTCGGGCTGACGTTCGTTTCCTACAGTCGCTCTCGTTCGTGCCTACCGCCGCCTCAGTGCCAATACCCACTACCAGCGTCTACTAAGCCCGCAGCTTGCTGGATGGCCCCTTCCATCATTTCTATTGTCTCTGGGACTCTGACATGCTATTATATTTTTCGAATATATTTTTCGGACATCTACACACCCCACCCCTTATTTTTCCCCTTAGTACCTATTGACTTGCCCGCTTGCTAACTCTCTAACCTCTCTTCTTTGCTTTTCCCAGTGTCCGTTTACTCCTTACTCCTTACTGCCCCTTACCCCTTTCTTGAGGCAACTTACGTTTCGCAAACCGACACTGGCTTACACCGGACTCTTGTACGTGTATTCACAACCTCATATTCACACATAGCGAAACCTCTTGGGCTACTACCTGTATACAACTGGACTTGATGATATTGTCTGATCCGTATTGCCGGTCCATTCTAATATGCTGCGTTACTGGCATGCCGGCTGCATGAAATAGAGGGACACAATGAACGCTTGTTACTTCCGGTATCTAACCGTAGAAGGCCACGCGACTTTCATCACACTCGTTTTCGTTGCAAATCCCAAGCCCGGCGCGTGCAAGTTAACATTACAGGTGCCAAATGCGCGCGTGTCGCGTATCGCTGTACTGGATTCGGGCACTGACGGCGATCGATATATGATCTTCAAGGATTGACCACGGATATATTATAAGGGAAGCTTGGTGGGGTATACAGCTGTTTCGTATCGATGACACCTTCGTATTGAAAAGGTAATAACTGGTGGCTATATTTGGCGACCCAGATACAACCACCCGTAGACACGAAGAGAAGACGAAAGAGAAGTACTTGGCCATCGCTAGCGAATAGGCGCAGAGATGGTGTCGGGTATGAATGTAAGAGTCTAGTAGGATGATCATGCGTACACTCTCGAACGAAGAGAATATATCACTTACACATGGCTCAGTGCCACCGAAGTTTGCTTCGAATATCGCAACATCACCCACTAACGCAAACGCAACTGTGTTACGGGTAATAAAACAATAAACGTCATGAACCTCAGATTGTCTAAAGCAGACGACGTACGAGCGGCTGGGACATAAACAAGCTCAGTTTCTGCTTCTGAGCCGTCAGAGTTGATCCAGTGAGGAGTGACGCCCGATCCTGGGCTATATCGCCACTAAAGGTAGCATAGTTCAATGGGTAGCTCAAGTCTGAAGAGTCGGGGACCTCACGATGGAGCTCTGGACCCCGACGGGGCTGCCTGAAGCTGCTGAGAACGAACTCGGCTGAACCACAGCGGGTGAGCCCGGAGGTGTGTCGGTGGAACCACCGAGGTACGCATAGCTACAGATGACGCCGGGTAGATATTCAAGTCTAGCTGAGAAGCCTCGGTTCACTTACTGGTATGTACCAGGGCCAAGATCGGTGTTTACGTTCGCCCAACCGTTCAAAGCTGAAAGCTGAGGGAAAGTGGGACTTCCGTTCTGCGGGACGAAATGTTACTTCGCAAGTATGAGAATCAGGGGATGGCGTCTTACTAACGTCGTCATGCTCACTGGCCCGAGCTGCGCTGCAATCATGTCGATGTCAAGGACCAGGCTCCTTGTAGGGTCGGTGGTCCGAGTGTATTGACCGAACGAGTTCAGGTCTTGGGAGATGTAGAATCCTCTGCCACAGCTGAAGGATCCACGCGTGCTAAATTGCATTCTATATAAGGACGATTTGGAACCGGATTGTGGTGTACTCACAAGATGACCGGGGGTTCGGGGGGCTCCGTAGGATCTGAAGGAGTAGGAGTAGGAGTAGGAGTTGAGGGTTCAGCCGACGACGGTGGCACGCTGGAAGGTGGATCTGAGGAGATACTGGATGGAGGATCTGATGGGATCGAAGAGGGCGGGGCAGACGGCGTCAACGTAGGGGAGGAAGTATGACAAGGAGACTCGGTGGGAGTAGGATGATTGCATTGATTACAAGGGGGCCGAGGTGATGGGCTCGGAAGACCTGAACATTTCGATGTTCATGAGCCAGCCTCATAAATGGTTGGAAGACCGGCTGGCCTAAAATACACCCACCTGCTACGTGTTTGTCTTTCGTGGGTGGCTTAATAGGCAAGCCCATCGACAATCGCTGCGCGTTGGTCCAGCTATCGGGTACATGTTGTTGATGAACATGTCTCTTGCCATTGCCAAGGATGTGCTTATGCGCGCCTGATCGAGCTTCCAGGAGTCTCAACGGTGGGTTAAAGCTCAAACCACGGTTCGAATGAGCGTGGAAGGGGGAGTGAAAGGCAGTCGTAAAACTGCACGAAAGGACGATTAAGACAACGAACTTGAACATGGGGGAAACAAAAGAGTGTGGGTTTTACGATGTGAAGGGATCAAAAAGACAGGACGAGGCGGCCACGCCGAGAGGGGGGTAAAAATCACTGCAATGGGGGACTTGAAGAGAGAGAGAGTTCAACTTCGTTGTGGAGCAACGATGTTTGCCAGGTACATTCATCCAGGGTCAGGGCTTCAGGTCTCGCCGCAGACGATGCTCAAAGTCTGACACAACAAGACGACGCGACACAAATATTCAACTTGTGGATACAATACAGGCGACGCATTGTGACTGCACTCGAGGCTATATATCGAGCTGAAAGCAGGAGGGGGACCGGGTTTCCATATAATCGACGCGTTTTCGTTGGGATGTCAAGCCTACACCAGAGTTTCAGAGTGCAGGGGTGGAACTGAAGTTGTGAACTGACCAAACGTTGTGGAATATTCTGCGCGCAGCCAGTCAGCTGAAGCCTGATAAGTATTTGTTTGAGAAAGGGTGGAGTCCAAGTCGTTCGTCGACCGTGACAGGCCAGGGGTCCGGCAATTTCGGGCCTCGGCCCGGGCATGCCACGCGCCTGACAATTCGGGACTCGGATGCACGACACTTTGAGGTGTACGGCGAAGATGCTGCCAAGTTCGGGAGCTGTCTCTGGATTTGTTTTCGCCGTTGTAGCTATGCAGCGTTGCATGGGGCATTGATCACCAAACTTCCAACAAGCTCGTACCTCGACTCGAAATGTCTGATGTCCCCAACATCCACTCCACCAGGCGCCCTCCACGAAGCTTCTACCCATGAATACAACGGTTTGGAAGGGGTTTACACGCGTCATAACATATGCTTTTCCGAAACTGAACTCGGAAAACGGTGACATAGAATGCCAAAGGAGGACAAACCTAAAACAAACTCACGCTAGATGCGAAGCCGCAAGTCCAAGTGGAGGCTACCAAAGCTACCGACTTCTGGTCTTCGCGCGGTGTTTGCCCTTTGAATGAGAATACGACCCGCGCTAGGTCGTGAAAGGTCATTCCGCATGCAACACCTAAAGAAGCCTATGGTGCGCGGGCTCTCCTCCGAAGTCAGACGACTTAACCGAGGGACTTGATCGGTGCTGGATACTCGAATCGCTCGACGAAGTCAAAGATTAACGCTACTACCCTCTGTGAAGTACAAGATCCTTTCTGGTAGAACGCTACAGCCAATGCCCTCCCGCGATGTGGCACGACTCTAGCCAGGGGCTTCTGTCTCTACCGGAGGTATTCTTCATCTCATTTTAACTTCGATTGCCCCGGCCGTGGGGTTCTGTCTCCTCTCACCTGTTGGGGAAATCGGATGCTTACACCCTGTTTCCCCGTATGTACGGACATGGTTTGTTAAGATAACCCTATCATCATATTATGAGAACTAATTCGCTCAAAATATTCTTAGGACTTGTCTGAGATCTTATATAATGTGATACCATTCAACAAACACCCCATCTGATAAACATGACATGGTCTACTGTTGTCATAACCTTCTCTTTCTTTTCGTGCGTTGCAACCATCCACTCGTTGTGGAAGTACCATCGGTCGAGATATCCCCCAGGACCGACACCAATCCCCTTCATAGGAAATATCCTCAATTTTGGTAGAGAGACGCCTTGGGTCACCGTTTCGCAGTGGGCGAAGCAGTATGGTCAGTGGAAACTTTCGTCTCCTCAACGCTCATGCGCTTACCTACCTGACTATCAACCCAGGGGACCTTATCCACGTAACGGTATTTGGACGACACGTAGTATTGGCGAACTCCCTATCGGTAGCCTCGGAGCTCTTTGAGAGGCGGTCTCGAATTTACTCTGATAGACCCGAGCTCACCATGCTCACCATGATGGGTAACAGTCTTGCGAATCCTATCTTTCATTCTTTGACTTCTTGCCTTGCCGCATAGGCTGGGATTTCAATCTAGCGTTCAAACACTATGACGATCCGCTGTGGAAAAGACATCGCAAAGTCTTCCAACGTTTCTTCGGCAGTAGAAGCCCAATCTCGATCCAGCCGATTCAAGAAGGGCAGGCTCAAGAGTTACTTCGGCAACTCGCCGACACCCCCGATCTGTTCTTCCTTCATACCAGGAAGTAAGTGCATCGCGATCGTCGAGTAAATACTCAAAATTGATCCTCGCTCAGCTACGCTGCTTCGATAATCATGCACGCGGTATGCGGCCATGAGATCATACAGAAGAATACCTACCTCATCAAGCTTGCTACTGACGCCGTTGACACCCTATCGGAAGAAGTCTTCTTCGGCGCACAAGTCCTGTTTGCTTTCCCGTCCCGTGAGTGTGATCTACTCCTCGAAATTGGCATTCTTGATGTTAATGCGCAGCTAGTGAAACACCTACCAGAGTGGTTTCCTGGCGGAGCGTTCAAGGTTCTCGCCCGCGAAACCCGCCAGGTTACGTCCACGCTTCAGAACATCCCAGTTGACTTGGTAAAGAAGAGTGTGGTACGCAAATAACCTTGAATATTCGCTATGTCCTCAATCAGTATCCTCAGGCCTCAGGCTCGACCATACCATGCCTGACAACGGAGTTGCTCGAGCTACCAGACTCAAAGTCGGAAGATGCCCTCCATGAATCTGATATCAAAGCGCTAACCGCAACAGCGTTTGCTGGTATGTTTTTGTCGCATGGTCTTTTATCATGCTTATCGTTTGCGTTTGTAGGAGGGATCCATACGGTAGGAAAGGCGACATCGTTAATGTCCTATGATTCACTCTTTGATCTGCTCAGGTTGAGTCTCCCCTCAAATCCTTCTTCCTTGCCATGGTCTTGTATCCAGAGGCACAACGACGTGGTAAGGCAGAGATCGATAGAGTCATCGGTCCCGGGCGATTACCAACATTCCAAGATCAGGCGTCGCTGCCTTACATCAACGCGATGTGCAAAGAAATCCTGCGGTGGCACCCTTCCGTTCCTCTCGGTATGACATTCACTATCAATGGCGACTTAACTTGAGTTGTATAACGATAGGCGTCGCGCATTCCCTTCTGGCCGAAGATGAATACGAAGGGTATTATATCCCTAAAGGTACGGGGACACCGGCGTTCGTCTGTCAAAAACTCACTGAAGCGCACAGATACAACTGTTCTGAGCAACATTTGGTATTCCAACCTGCGGTTTATATTAATGCATCTGATCATGATGCCACAGGGCAATATCACGCGATGAGCGGGTGTATTCCGAACCGGACTTATTTATTCCGGAACGCTTCCTGAACTCAGATGGAACTCTCAACGATGGGGACTCCTCGTTTGTTTTTGGCTTCGGTCGTCGGTTAGTGTCTCCCGCTCCACGTACATAGAGTTAATGGATCTGACTGTGCATAGAGTCTGTCCTGGCCGGCATATGGCCGAGGCAACAATCTTCATGGCGGTTGCGAGTGTTCTCAGTGTATATCGTATCTCGAAGGCGAAGGACATTTTTGGGCGGGATATCCAGGTAAAAGAAGAATACTCTTCTACCGGATTAATTACGTGAGTCCGTTTTTAGGATGCTGAGATCGTTGTACTAATCGATTGCAGGGGACCTTTACCCTTCCGATGCTCGATATCTCCACGCTCAGAAGAGGCTAAGATATTATTGAACAATTTTTCTTAAATCATGGCTCCATACTCAATACCTCACCACTCCTTAGAGCAATTGAAGCTGTTGATAACTGCCTGGGCATGCTCTGGGGAAGGGATGCCCAATATATTTCTTACTTTCAGCGACATAGTTGGAAGTTTCGTTCTTTGCTCGCTAACCAAGCACTCTTATAATGAGTCAAACATGAACCTAAGTGTGGGGCGGGGCGTTGAACGCTATTTGAACACATATTTGACGACCACTTGGAGGCGAGTCCATTGCTGACATATTAATAAATCATACCGATCGTGGTGCAACCCAATCGCTGCTTTGTGCGGCGGTCAAACAATCCAGGGTTGGGAGCGTCGGTGATTTGTGCTATTTATGGTATTTTCTGCTGGATGGGCTCGTATTTGCTCCTGCTTACACTTGTGGGTGGTGATATCTTCGAGCGTCTAATATGAAAAACTGCCATATGAGGCAATTTTTGAATTGCTGGGTCGGATTCAGCGTTGCCTGAACGTCTACCAATCCATCATAATGGCGGGCTATATAACTTCTGACCACATAGCATGTCCTCCTCGTTCCAATACCCGCCTTGACATCTGCAGTGGCATCGTTCTTCGAACTTTCGCACTCATCACCAACCTTTACCAAGATGCAATCCATTTTCACTACTGAAGCTAGGGCCTCCGGTTCTATGGAGTTGCCTCCACCGGCCAGTACGCGCACCCACTCCACTCCCTCGAGCTCCATCGGAGACTTCCTCGGAAACGCTCGCGAGAGCAGGCATGACCGCCGCCTCTCAGTGTCGTCCTTCGACGGCGACGCACCTCCGTCATACCAAGACGTGGAAGCACTCCCTCTCCCATCATACTCCGAAAGGGGGCACAAAGAGCCAGTGACTCTCGCTATGTATCTCTTCAAATTTGGGTTTCGTGAGTACATTCTTCTACATTGCTCCAATGCATTCGTTCCTTACAAATTTTCGTCCCACCTCAGTGTTCCCGCCATTTTGGATCCTTGGTGCTTGCATCCTGATGTCGGATCTGCAAACACCAGAAGCTCCATCATTCGACGAGCCCGAGCATCTTGCTTGGCTCCCGGATAAGACGCAAGCAGAGCGCGACGCCATCGTACAGGAAATGAGGCGCGTAGAGCTTAAATGGGCGAGGAGGTGTCTTGCCGCATCCATCATCATCTGCACACTCCTGCTCGCCGGTGGCCTTTTAATATGGGCTGTTCTCCAACAATAAAGTCGCATCCCTTCCCCTCCCCATTTTCATCGTCGCAATATCCAATACACCACCCTCCTTCGGCTACAATCACATAACTTCACACTCTTTGGGACTTCTTGGATTTCGCAAATTTTTACTCGGGCATGGTCCGTTAACTTATATCACCCTATGTATCAGTAGTTCGTTCAAATATATCGATAGCACCTCTTCTCATACACCTACGGGTACAGAACGTTCACATACCCTGGGCCGTGTACATCAACGACGATTACGACTTTGGCCAACACCACCTGCCGCGGGCCCCGCAGCAGCGCTATTCCTCATCTCCTCTTCATCCAAACCTGCTTCAGCCAAAATCTTCTCAACCTCCTTCAAGATAGGCTTATACTCGTCTGACCAACATGGTTAGCATCGGCGTATTGAGGATGACATGAAGATGACATACCATATCGTTCCTGAGCCACTGAGAACCCGAGTCGATGGAGCTCTTTTCCCCGTATATCATTGCTGTCATAAACCTTCTGAGCCCAGTATTCTCCTGATCCATCGAGTTAGCTGGTCATTTGACGCACGAAGACGCCGAACTCACGAGAACGTGCATAGAACATTGCTAGAGTTTCTCCAGGGAGTGGGGTACTGATTACATCCTCTGCGGAACGTGTTGTGTCTTTCGCAACACCCATGAAATTGGTTGCTTGCAATCGTAGATCGGCCTTGACAACATGAGTTAGCAAGGATAATTTTCTGAGACGCAGAACATCCCGAAGGTGTCTTACGTTGGTTTCTTCGTCAATGGTAATCTCCTCCTCGACTTCCTCCTCCTCGACAATAGCTAGGTCCTCTTCCTTCGCAGGCAGTTTGTCTTTGACCATTTCTTCTTCCACAAGTGTAGCACCATCGTCGAAATCATCATCATCGCTATCTTCCTCGTCGTCATCGTCATCCTCGTCATCATCATCGCTGCTGCTTTCGTCGTTCTCGTCTATGACCACATCCGTATGCTTCAAGCATACATAGCGATCCATCTTATCTAGCTGGAGCGAGTGGAAATCGTCCAGAGTGTACTCTCTCGAGCCTTTTTCAAATATCCCGCCGTATCTGTACCACGATTGGGTCAGCTGGTCACGATCCCGCCCTCTTAGGTGGATACTCACATGAACAGTGTATTTCGAAGGACTGCCAACATTGCATTGTATCTCGGCAGCGGGGTCGTCAAAATTGGATCGTCAGGGTCTACTTCCATGACCACCGAGTCCGCCTACATCAAACACCAGTTATAGGAGATTGTACGCCATATCGGCTCACAAAAAAGGACCTACAGCATCCTCGGCATCGCTATCTTCTCCCCTTTGTGCTGAAGCGGCCTGCGGTTTCTTCTTCTTCGCCCCGCCTTTGGCCTTTGGCCGCCTGAGAGTCATGCTCATCCAGCGGCCTTTGCCAGTAAGCTGATATCCATTTCTATAGCCAACGTAAGGAAGCCGACAGACCCGAGCAAAACACGCAGCTCACAGATCATTCCAGAAATGACTTTCCAAAGTTTCCTCGCTCGTATCCTCATCCGTCACGCCGCCAAACAAAACGCCAGTCATTTTAGCAGCCCAAAGCGTCATTGTGCAACCGGAACGTAACGCAGGTGCGTACGCCGTCGACGGACGCTTCCGTCGCTCCCATTTTGCAATCAGCGGATTGAAGGATTTCGATGATGATCCGGCTTCCGGCGCCGACTTCAGAGACAGGCTGGCGAAGTCAATATGGGAGATGACATGACTACGCTAGTGGGGTAACGTACTTGAGGAACCACGTATCATCGAGCATGACCCCGACTGGCCGTTTGCCTTTAGCGTACTCCTTGCAATATCCGCCTGCGATCCGCGACTCAGGTACATTCATCGGGTTGATTGAATGAGGGTAACGATACCGTAGAGAAGTATGCCTTCAGGAGTAGGCAGGAAGGAGAATCCACTGCGAGGTCTATAGAACTACGTGAGTACAGAGAGAAGCGAAATATTCGTAGCACGACATACGATGGCTTGGAGTCCGTGTCCCTGAATTCGACCTGCTGCCATTTGTACTCCTGGGTATCGAACACCCAGAGGTCGTTTAGGTATCGTGCTACACACGAAGTGGCGGTCGGATTCAGAAATGGTGGCAAACCCCAACAGTCGTACGCACTCGTAATTCCAGGATCGTAGAAACCACCAAAGAGGAAAATGTAATGTTTCCATATCGCCATACTAATGCGCTGTCGGTCAATCTATCATTGCGCACAAGGATGGGTGTACCGATGACCCGAGCGAGCACTTGGTCTGATCTTCGTGTCAATCCTGTCCCAAGAATGGATAGTAATATCGAAGCACCAGAAGTCGCGGTAATGGTGGAAAGTATTTTGATGTAGAGACGAGAATTCGCCCCCTTGTAGTATCACACCGGTTATGCTTTGTTTCCAATGAATGGGCGAGGAATACCTCACCGAACAGGAAGAGTTTTCCGCCTCCAGCTGGAGACGCTACGACAGCGTGTGCCGATCTTGGTCCAGGACAAGTAGGAGATACGAATTTACGCCATTCGTCCTACTCGATCCACAAATCAGCACTTTGAAGCATCGCGTGGTAGTTGGCCAGTACCTTTTCTGGGGAATATCTGAATGTATCATTGTAGAAGTACTACATCTTGGTTCAAAGTTCGGTGGGTGCTTGAAACCAAAAATCGTGACTCACTGCTCTACCATCATCGCTGAAGAACTCTCCACCGATACACCAGAGGTGATTGCCGTTGGGACATGCAGTAAGCGTCGCGTTCGCCCTGCGGCTAGGGGGTCCTTCGACGAGTTCCTCTGTGACAGTGTGTGCTTCCTCCCACTCCTTTTGCATCTACTAGCGTAGCGCAAGGCTGTTCTTACTTCTTGGTTGAAACATGGGACAGAATATGCAGTACCTTCTCCAGAATTCCCTCTAAATCCTCATCATCGCTCTCATCTTTAGCTTTAGAGGTCTTCTTCTTCTCCTTGCGCTCGACCTTCTGCGCGGCCTTGGCCTTTTTGGCTGCTTTCGCGGAAGCCTTAGAGGTCGCTGGGCCCTTCTTCTTCGCCATGATCGTCGGCAGTGTGAACCTCAAGTGATTGACCGATCAGATATTGCATCTAGATAAGATAAGATCCCAATCATCGAAACTTGAAAACTACTCTGACTCAGGCTGCTCTTCGCGTGCGCTCCTTTCACTGATGATGCTCCCTTTGCCCGAGGTCGCCTTCTCAGCACGCCATAAAATCAGATCATGTGCGAAGAAACAACTCTGGTCCACGCTATCCTCTCCTGAACCCACGCGGGACTTGCCAAGCCTACTACTGAGGCTGCACAAAGTTATATAGTACATATGCTCGGCGTACCACAAGCTACATCAGGCTAGTACCATTGGCTGGGTGTACGCTATATTCATGACAAGACTATTGGAATTGATAACGTGGTATGTTTAAGGTATGTTCCTCTTCTGATTACCACCGTTGTTCTGGGTTTTGATTGTTGTCGGGATTCGCTGTCAGCTAGAGTTTCGCGCTGCTCATTTCAAGGTTACCCCGTCCCACACTGCTCTCCTGGTGTGATACACATACTCCATTGATGAGTGGATGTCGTGCTCCTCCACAGATGAGTGGATGTCGTGCTCCTCCACAGATGTGATCACTAGAAACTATATATATCGCCGGACGTATCTTGTGAATCAAACGGTCAGGACCTCACCTGACATGTCCATGGGTAAGTTGTTTAAACGCCCTGCCTCCTTAATAACCAACTCACACTCTATCGAAACTACTTCCTCTGCGAACGCCAACCATGGCCGCGCCTGCAGCTACCATGAAAGCCGTCGTCTACGACAAACCCTTCGAGGTCGCTATCAGACAAGTTGAGAAACCTCAAATTCTTCACCCAGATGACATCATCGTGAAAGGTCAGTCCTTCTCCTTTCCTTAGTGCGCCGTCCAAGCTGAATTTACCGGGCGAAGTGACCACTACGTGCATATGCGGCAGGTGAGTCAATATATTCCAGCGTGAGGGAATATTCGGCTGATCTAGGAGAACAAATGCGAAGTGACCTTCATATGTACGAGGGGCGCACGGCTGCTCAGCCAGGTATCATCTTTGGGCACGAAAAGTGAGCTCAGTTCTCTCTCTCTCTATCTTGCTTCGCTGATAAAGACTCGTTCAGCATGGGGATTGTTGACGTGCGTATCAGTGCAACCCTCTGTTTCCCCCAGCTATTACTAACGACAACATACAGCGTGTAGGCAGCGGTGTAACGGTTAGTCGATTTACCCTCTTCGCTCTAGCATGTCGACGAAACCTTTGTTTTCGCTTAGCTCCTCAAGGTGGGAGATCGAGTGGTCATGCCATTCAACGTTGCGTGCGGGCGATGCCTGAATTGCGAAGAGGGCAAGTCTGCGTTCTGTACCCATGTTAACCCGGGTTTCGTAAGTATCCCTCTCGGTGTGATGTTGTATATTTTTTACGCTTCAATGTAGGCAGGAGGGTAAGCATCAAGTCCCCCACCTTAACCTCGTGCCTGACTCCAACCTGTTCATTCGGATATGAAGTGCATATGGGTGAATCTCCATTTTACGTTGTCCTCACCCCGGGCTGTCTGTACTGATTATGTGGAAGCTATGTAGCTATGGGTCCTTATCCCGGGGGACAGGCGGTAAGATTGCTACCAATCAGCAACGCGGGTTGATTGACAGCTTAATGACATAGGAATACGTCCGTGTTCCCTTCGCCGATTTTAACGCTCTTATCCTTCCTCCGGGGACCGAGCACGAAGAAGATTTCGCCTTATTGGCTGATATCTTTCCAACAGTGAGTAAACCTCTGCTCTCCACATTGGATAGTACCTAATTTTATTCATGCAGGGATGGCACGGAGTCGAACTCTCTGTATGACATCTTCTTCACATCCTTTTAGAAACCACGCAAGATATTAATAACCTTTCATTTACCAGGGTTTCCGTCCCGGAGAATCTGTTGTCGTCTTCGGTGCTGGCCCTGTCGGTCTGATGGCAGCGTACTCCGCTGTCCTGCGTGGAGCCTCGGACGTCTATGTCGTAGATCGCGTCGTTGAAAGACTGAATAAAGCCAAGGACATCGGCTGCATTCCAATCGACTTTTCCAAAGCCGACGCCGTGGACCAGATTCTGAAACTCAGAGGAGGGTCAGTCGCCTCTTGTCCCATACATGAGCTAGATCTATACTTAATCGCCACAATATTTCAATAGGAAGGAAGTTGACCGTGGTGTCGATGGTGCGTTTCTATTCTAATAACTCTCCATCTGGCGAAGTCGTTGACGCCAAGCGGTGATTCTTCGCACATTATAGCCGTCGGATATCAAGCGACTTCAGGCGATGGCAAGACTGAGCAGCCGAATGCTGTGC
This sequence comes from Pleurotus ostreatus, assembly GCF_014466165.1. Classification (NCBI taxonomy): domain Eukaryota; kingdom Fungi; phylum Basidiomycota; class Agaricomycetes; order Agaricales; family Pleurotaceae; genus Pleurotus; species Pleurotus ostreatus. The sequence continues at coordinate 298,007 of NW_023503160.1, read as the reverse complement.
TCGAGGCTCTTATCCGCGTCGTCCGTCCCACTGGTGGATTAGGCATCCCTGGGTTGTACGTTCCAAGTGATCCAGGTGCCCCAGACTCCGCCGCAGCAAAGTAAGTGTTCTACTATAACGTCGCGGCCTGATAGGAACTGAACACGACTATAACTTAGAGGATACATCTCTTTCCCATTCGGTAAGTTGACGAGGTTCCATCCATGACACACCCTGATATCTTTTATCAGGTAAATTATTCGAGAAAGGCCTAACCCTCGGCACGGGGCAATGCAACGTGAAAGTCAGTATACCCTATAACCTTTAACTTCCCCGCGAATTGAGCTTTCGATGGACCTAGACATACAATCGCTATCTTCGAGATCTCATCATATCTGGTCGTGCGAAGCCATCATTCGTCGTATCCCACAACCTCCCCCTTAGCGAGGCACCAAGCGCATACCACAAGTTCGACAAACGGATTGACGGATACACCAAAGTACTGCTCCATCCCTGAGAGAAGCAAGATGAGTTTGTAACTTACATGTCTCAAATTTGCGATCGCTACGAATACATGGTATGTGATTATGAAACGATTAAGGGAATAGCCCCACGCAAGGCATCCACGATCCGTCAGTCCCGCGATACATGATGATCCATTATTTGATGCACCTCATATCTTGCCTTCGTGTATCTGATTGTCTTTCTTGTTCTGATGTTTCCCTTGGAGAACTCCAAAACCGAAAGTGCCTGATTAGTACGTTATTCTGGTTATTTTGGCGTGCTTACTGTGTGCGAGGGCCAGCTCAAGAAGATATTTATAGAAAATAGAAGAGTTTAAATGCAAGATAAACCGTTTGGCGTCGGTCGACGGTATAAGATCACACCGGAAACCAACCTTTACCACAAAATAAGATGACTTCGACCACCACCCGCGTCCTTGTGAGACCTACAGGTACAAGTCAACAATACCTGCGCGTTGTATCTTCATTGAAGTCGCGCACAGATGATCAAGTTGAGTCGGTCATTGGTGTAGTAAGCCGAGCTTTCAGAGGGGGCGAGCCTTTTTACTCACTGATTGAATCGTTTATTGAAGGCGAAGGCAAGATATAACATTGTCATGCATGACGCGTTACATCGTCAGCTTGGAAGCTCCGCTGTTTAGATCGATGGTCAGAGCGGCGGTGCTGGAAGGCACAATGTATGTGGTGACCGACTCGGATGTGTCCAACACTATTCTCAGCGTGGGCATATGCTTCCAGCCTGGCACACGAATGTTCAGCAGGTAAGGTCTCTAATAAATGCGGACTTCGTCCGTTGCATCAGCGAAGCACAGCGCGCGTTGGGGTGGAATGAATTCTGTGAGAAGATCTCCCAAGAGGCTAGAGACTGGTGGGCGACGGAGGTAGGTTGCAGCATTCTCCCTGAATCACACTCACTTGGCGACCACGCTAGATCTTTGGAAAGCATAGGGGGACCCTCAACAATCTACTTGGGGCGAATGTGAGTCCTTGTGCACTGTGAGGTCCCAAGCATCTACCTAAGGGCGCGGCGCACACAGGCAAGTAAGAGCTGCCGTGTCCAGTCACCCCGTGTGTATCGAAGCCTACCAACGCCTACAAATATATTCCGGCACCCATACATCAGCGGCAGGGCACATAAATCCCCTACGAACATATTCGATAGTCATGCACGGCGCTCAGGCAGATTTCACGAGTTCAGCACCTCGCCAGCCTGATTTCTTTTTATTGCATACAATGAAAAATACACGGGATTTGCAGATATATTCATTGAGCAGTCTTGCTCCCCTTCCTGAGCGAGAGGGCATTAAGAGGCATTGTCCTATTGTGGTAGCGATATCACAGATGCTGGGTCAGGCCGATTTGTCAAAAATTGCAGTTGGCTGGTCGCCCCAGGTACACCTGCCAGACCACATCTATCCACGAAGTCACCAGCGACCCGCCCTCGCCTGTCCACATGCTTCACAAAAGCGCTCAAAGAACACGTTGCGCCAGGACCATCGGTGCATCCTGGAATAGGTACAGGAGCGTTGTCGACCTGTCAAGTCAATTACTTCCTCGATGGAGGGAAGCACGCTTTGACTCCGACCTAAGAACTCACCCTTATTCTAACGAAATGGGAAACCTTACTTCCTTCATCGCTGAATGGGCTTCCCGCTATATGCTTGACTTCCTTGGCAAGACTTGTATTATCGCACTCCAATCTTTCAAGCGCCGCATATCCTCTGAAAGCGACGAGAAAAGATGAGCGAAACATACGCTCTGGATTCGGGGCCGTAGGCGAAAGCGGGTAGATCGGTGCCTCGCGAGGTTTAGATGTATTCCAGACGCCTAGCGCGGATATTATGGGCGGGAGGTTGTTGTCGTGCTGAGTACGCGAATAGTAAGCTTTGGTCAACTGTTTGGACAAATGCAAAGTTATTGCAGAGTTACCGTGAATCCCATAATGAGTTGCGCAGGCGTTACAGATGAGCCCGGTGGGCTCTCACCCGGCCCTGCGACAAAGATGTCCGTAATAGCTTTGAGCCACGGGAAACCCACCGTCGCTGAGAATGGGTTGCCTGGTCCGGAGCTTCGCGTAGGTTTAGTACTCCTGAGTAACGCGACGCGAACTCCAATCACCCACCCGTAGTAATAATTGAGGTCGTGGGCGTATTCATAGTCTAACCATTCTGACTCTAGATGCGAGAGCGAAGGGTTTGCACGTTGTCGCTACCTCCATGTGGTAGAATGGCGTACGCTCGAAGATATCACAAAAACGTGTGTCGCCATTGATTTCAGCACTAAACCCACAAAGATCTTGCATAGTGCCGATGTCCGTCGGCTCAAGAGCTAGGCCATCTAGAAATTGCTGGTTCAAACGCGTAGCGATATTAGGCAGGTATGTTGCGCGAAATTGGCTGGCCGTTGTCGAGCCCCTGTCTCCTGAGGCATATGGGGGGCAAGAAATGGACGGGGTGAGAGAATCTGCGAATGTGTTATTTACCGAGTCGGGCAGAGATACGGTGAACCCCCGGTTTAGAGATGGGTCTGCAGCATAGGAGCCTTGCGAGAGGTAGCCGCGGAGGAAGTACGACCCTGTGTCTAACACTCTCTGTTGGGACGCAGACCTAGTTGAGTGTCAATCGAAATAACGTAAATAATCAGGAGGTATCGTACCAGATAGTAAGGTTCATACCACCCTTGGTGAATCCGTAGCGCTTACGCAAATCGACACCCAGAGCAAATGCCTCTCCCGCTCCTGTAGAAGTCAAGAATAGAGGCTCATGGGGTGCATCGTCTACAGGTGGAACCCACGATGGTATGAACGCCAGTGGACCTCTTGCCGTGTACGAGGCGTTCTGAAACTTGTTGAATAGGTTCGCCCAGCCTTGGAACGACCCAGGCTCAGGATATCGGCTGGACAAAAGCTAATTATTGAAATCTATAGCTGATATGCTCGGAGGGACTGACGAGCCGTGTCGTACTATGTAAGCTGCCTGATCGACACGACATTCAGGTGGCGTCTCAGTAGGAATACCATCCTGAGAAGGCGCATCAAAGTATGGTGAAGCTGGTCCAGAGTGTTGAAGTGGATTGAAGTTAGCTTCGCCGCTGACATAGCAGACGACTTGAAGGATGAAAAACAACAGCAGCGTTCGTGCCTTGATCATCAGTGTGAAGATGCAGCCATGGACTAGGGTATATATATCCTTGCTGAAGGAGCACATGGCAGTGGGCATATTGTCCCATAATTGAGTAAAAGTTGTACACGTTCGTCGTCAAGCCTTATTACTTGCTGGAACCATGGAACGCGTGTTCGCCGTGGGCAATGTTGGAGACAAGGGAAAGACATCGCGCATGGTGCAGTAAGTATACGCAGATTACACCACAGGATCGGCCATCGTATACTGCCTATACGGCATCTCGGGACAAGATGCTAGGAAGAGGCTTCTTGTCAGGGAGCACGAGGCCGGCTTTAGCCGCAGGTGTCATGATAACGTCCTTGGAGTAGTAGTTCGACCATATGTTGCCATCGACGACGTACGAGTTGAGAAGCAAGAAGCGAGCAAAGTTGTCCGCCGAGGGAGGAAGTGGATTCGGGGATTCGTCTGAAGGGGGCGCCGACGAGGGAAGCGAGGCGGTTGTATTCTGGATTCCGAAATGGACCAGCTGTATCCAGAGGTAGGTCATGGTGAGGTGGAACGTTCGCCCGCCTGCCTGGCCACTTTCTTTTATATAACGTTCAATCCCATTGAAGATGAGGTCCTTTCCTGTATAATAATGAGCACAGTTAGGCCAATCCAGACACATGCAACCCACCTTTCTGGCGGCCAAATTTGGTCAAGATGATGTACGCGATGCGGACATGAGCGTAGTGGTCCCACGATGGGAGGTTGACGGCCTCGAACAACGATAAATACTCGTTTGCGGGGACGTCACTTGACGCGCGAGTAACCCAAGTGTCTAGCTTCTCAGCCAGTCCGCCATTCTGTAAATCTACGTGCCCTGAAGTAGGAACCAAGGGTTCTTTTGTCACGTTGCCGGATGTTGGAGACAGCTGTAAGACGAGGCGAAGCCAGTAGAACGCTTCGGGAATGCCACTCTTGGGTAATTCTTGTAAGCAGGAGCAACGAAAGACGTTGAATGTATAGCCGGCCAGAGGGCGGGCAAATGCCTTCCGAATTTCATCCAATGACATTGAGTCTGCCATATCTTGTTTGTTAGCTAGGCTGCAGACACCGCCTTGGTAAGTGGTAATCCAAATTAGAGAATATCGGCACGTACACTAGAATGGGAACTTGGCCATTGACGAAGTTGGTTAAACCGAGGATTTCTTTCAAGATCTCGACACTTTCTTCTAAACGTGTTCGATCACTGGAATCCACCATCCACACGATCGCGTTCGTCTTTTCGATGCACATTGATATAAGCTTCTTCATGTGCGTGAACCCACCACATCCTGCTCCCATATCCCAGCAAACCATACGGAGCCCCTCTCCACCACCGGCTGCGCTGGAAACATCGACTTCTTCGACAGTGAACCCGATTGAAGGAATGGTTTGCACAACTTCTCCAAGTTTGAGTTTGTAGAGAAGCGTGGTTTTACCAGAGTAGTCGAGCCCTAGTATAGATACAGTATAGGCTTCTCTTTGGGATGAGAAGAGGCGGGTTATGAGGTTTCGAAGAGAAGACATGTCGGTGTCCGAGGGTTCAAGTCCTGGAGTGCCAATGAGAATCCGAAGTTATAACATCAGGGATTTCACTCACCGCCATTGAACTTACACGTAGACAGTCGTCAGCGTCCAGATACACAAGGCCAAAAGTTGAATGGGTGACAGCCATTGATGTAGGCGCGTTGACATCGGACGTTGGGCGATGCAGGATGGCTGTTCAACCGTCAACCAGAAAACCCAGATATGGTAACGCAGATCCCGCCCTGGCGGCGATGCCAAGCAATGTTCATAGCTACGAGGATGTGACACTATCGGTCCCGCCCCTGTTATTGCTGACTCGACACCCGTATCTCTGACTGGTCCTACGGCTGACTATGAGTCAGATGCACTAAAGGAGGTGCCGCTCAACCACTAGATCGAATACTTAAAAGAACACTCGTATCCCCTTCCTCAACTTCCTCAACTTCCTCAAAGAATCACTTGCAGACAACCCATATCTAACCGCCAACAAACCATGACACGGTCCAAAACCTCTGCTTATTCCCCAAAGCTCATTCGCAAAGAAGAGAAGCAGCTCTCGAAGCAAGCAGTGAAGGAAGGACGCATCGACCGTCAAACTATAATTGCGCAGAGTTTCCGTTATAGACGCGAGCTCGTGCAGAACTCTGTTAAACTCACGGACATGGACTATGTCAGGCCGGAAGACGTTGTTGAAGATAAACCCAAGGTGAGCCCTTCTGGAAGCTCGACGGACTGTCTGGCAACTTACTGGAGAATTTGATGCTCAGCGAGCCCGTCAATCTGCAAGCCCTCGTCTAAACCTAGACCCTGTTGAGACCAAGAACGCTCTTGGATACACGCTCTGGTTGGGCCCATACAAGTGCGCAGAAGGAGTGGTTCTTGATGAAACAGAAGATCTCTCCGACGACGGGTGGGAAGATGAGGTCCAAAGCCTCGACGAAGACTGTCGTCCCGCTGCTACTGTCGAAATTGCCATTCTAGATATCGCAACACCAGCGAAACTGAAGGGTACGTCGCCGTTTATTAACGAGGTTCACCGTAGACTCATGGCACGACCAGGTGTCGCAAGGGAGTTTGAAGTTGTGCAAGGGCCGCGCGGCGTCATTGTGCTTGAAGATGACGGATGCAGCGATACTGAAGAGGAGTGGGAGAAGCTGTATGAAGAGAAAGAGAGAGGGCCTCACGCGACGTATTCCGCCGTCTTGCAAGGCGTCGGGGGTTGATCTAATTCGCCCTTGAACCTCAATATGTCCAGAGTGTTTGGTGCTGTCAGCAAGGACCACTCGTTGCAATCCTGGGATGGCCTTGCGCTGTAGATGGCCAATCATCCGATCTCCGTTCGACTTAGCATTGAACAGCTTTGGGCCATGCCTCACGTACCGCACAGTAAATATCCGAATCTGGGGTTGATACCAATAAATAAATAAGTGAAGCATATATAACTCGGTGCGCAGCGGCACGATGTCGACGCGCTGCCACTTCACTCTGTGGTCAGTCTTCTATAATGCCACTCAACGCGCATTAGACCCTCCACGGCCACGTTGGCCTGCCATATTCCGATGCGTCGTGCGGTCCTCAGTAACAGCGGGATAGGGACAATCAGAGCGAACGATATTGGGGCGGCGACGGCGAAGAAAATAGACAACACCAAACGAATTGCAGGTTTGAGGAGGAGGAAGTAGAACAGCGCTTGATACGACGTCCGGTCCAGGAACTAGAGTGACATTCATGACATACTCAGATGACGCTAGACTGGGGAGACATACCATCGAGCGAGTATTCATCAAGAACGAAGTCTCTTTGATTTCGCCACCATCAGTGCGATGTCCCATCTCAACGTCTTCTGCCTCAGCTGCCCTATATCGAGTAAAGATGCGATAGGGACGATAGGGGCTGTCAACGACAGTGGGGCCGTGGAAGAAGGTTTGGGAGGCAAGCTCGATTCGGGCGAGTATGCGCGAACCCAAAACGACGACAAAACAGGTGAGGATGAATACGGGCAGGGTTACGAACAACGGCACGTATGGCCTTGGACTTGCGGATGAATACTGTAAAACATATCTGGAAGTTAAACTCACTATGGCTGTTAAGAACAGATCGACGTACCGTGATGCACATGACGATGAAAAACCATGCGAGGAACGCAAATACAGAATCCAATAGGGCGACATGGACGAAGGCCTTGTAATACGATTTTGCGAACATGGGGCGGAAATATCTCTTCCAATATTTTGTTGTCCAGATGGATTTTGATCTCTTCGGCGTACGTACAGGCCCCGAATCATCGCCTTCTTCGACCGTCATGTCACCAACGTTGTCGTCCTCTTCCTCGAGCGGCAGCGCAAACAACTGATAGCTTCTCGAAGGGATAGTGAAGGTTGGGCTAGTAGGTTCTATGGGCATGGACGGCTGCAAGTGGTTCACTATTACGCGGGGTAGCGTGGATGCCTCAGGTGAAGAAACTACAGTCGTATTCGGTGCCACTGTCCGTCCGCCAGATGGTGCACCAACTTCCGGCGCGGAGATCCCAGCAGAATTGGTATCCTTCGAAGTTGACAAGGAATCGGAATTGGATGGGGTGTATTCTGGCGCAGGTCCTTCGTTATTTTCGTTATTGGTGGGCATGTCGACGGCGCGGTTACCTTCCTTAACCTTTGAAATTGAGAGGAATATATACCATGTCCTAAGCGCTGAGAACAAAATTCAGCCAGCGCGAGTCATAGATAAGCGAACCATCCTTGAAACCCAGAAACCTGCATCAGAAATCAGATCTCGGAAACCTGTTGGAAACCTGCATCTACATCAGATACTAAATCAAAGGGACACGTTGAGGCCTTAAGATTAGGATCAAGCCCAAAGCCCAAGACACGGAAAAGACAGCCTTTTTTGTAAATGAACGTATAAGTACATGGTTACATAGAGTCAGACAAAATAATGGTTGGCGGCGCAGAGCAAGTCGTTTGCGTAGCAGTATCCTTTAAATACCAGAGCCATCTCCCTGCTCAGCAGGCTAGCTACAAGCGTTGGTACTGTCTATACCATTCAGAGCCCATCAAGCCTTCCACAGCAATATTAGCCTGCCACACCCCGATACGTCTTGTAGTCTTGAGTAAGAATGGCGCCGGGAGAACCAGGACGAATGATATCGGTGTTACGGTCAGGAGGAATAGAGTTAAAGAGAGGCAAATCGCTGGCTTGATCACGATGAAGTAGAAGAGAGCCTGGTACGACGTCGGGTCAAAGAACTAGATTCGCATTGTTAACCAATATCGCGAATCAAGTACTGTTGATAAAAGGCTCACCATCGACCGAGTGTTCTTCAAAAACGAGGTCTCTTTGAGTCTTGTATTGCCATCGCACTGTCCGGCCTCGAGCTCTTCATGTTTGACGATACGGTACCGGGTGAAGATGGTGTAAGGGCAGTACGGGCTGTCGACCACCGGCGGGCCGTGAAAGTAGGTTTGCAAGGCGAGCTCAGCTCGGGCGAATACTCGTGCACCAAGGACAGTCAGGAAGCAGAAAATCAGGCCCAATGGGAGGGCAAATAAGAGTGACACGCCGGTCTAAAACAATGTTGCCTATGTGTGAGCTACGAAGCGGGCATTTGAGATTGAGAGAAGGGACATACGGTGATACATGTGATGAGGTACGACCATGCCGACAATGCAAATATAAAGTCCAACAGCGCTAGGTGGATCAGAGGCTTATAGTAGGACAGAGTGCGCATTGGGCGGAAGTACTTCTTCCAGTATGGCTTGTTCCAATCGAACGCGGGAGCCTCGGTTTGCGCAGCACGGGAACATGTGCAGGAGGGCGAGTGTCCCGACTGGTGCGAGGGCAGCGACAAATTTCCGTCGTCTCCACCAAGCGCTCCGTTATCTTCCTCTTCGTCCAACGGAACGGCGAACAAGGGGAAGCCTCGAGAGGGAGTCGAGAAAGCAGCGGCGAAAACTGTTGAAACGCGGGAAATAAAGGGCTGTTCACTCGTGCTGTTGGTATGGGCAGACGCCATGGAGGGAGATGCGGCGGAGCCATGGATCAGGGGAGTTGTCTGCCCCGCGGGTGCTTGGTCCCCACGAACGTCGACGTACCCGGACTCCCTCAGCAAGAGGCTGGACTCTCGCACAGAAGGAGACCAGGACTCGTGTGTTGTCTCGTCATCTTGAGCTGAAGGGGAGTACGCTGGAGCGTCGCTACTGCTGCGCTTGGCTTGGTGAGAAGAGGAGTCGTTGTCGGTCTTCGAAACGACGACCATTTCGTTGTTGTTAATCGATTCTGCGAAAAGCCTGAACCAGTAAGTATATGTAGTGTACACGACAAACACGGTTAGGTAAGACCATGATGCCAACAAACTGCGCCGCAGCCCCTGATTATCCGCAGTCCAGGAAGCAGGAGCCTAAGGAAACAAGATAAATCATCCGCATCGGTCGCTGTTGCCGAAATCTGCGAGCTGAAAGCTTTGGCCAGGTTGCCACACCAACCATTATCGAGTATTCATTCTGTCACTATCACCAATATCACCAAACGACCTACACAAAAGTACGTGAGTATTGTTAAAGGCGGGACCACGCCGAAGTCACCATCACGAACAACTGTGCGCTGAGTTTCAAGTTCTAAGCGCATGAGTGCACTGTGAAGTGTGAATGACTGCGGTAAGGGATGCCGGCCGAGCCCCAGAGCCACCAAAAGTCCACTGGTCGAAAATAGTGGGTTTGCGAGAAATTATAGATGGACAATTGCATCCAAAGAATCGGCATACCTCTGGGCAGGGAACGATCAACTGGCTTGTTCATCTTGGTAGTGAGTGTGCAGATCAGAATACATTCTTGAAACACGTCCGAATGTCTGGCCACGCATCTCTGGTGCATGCTGGTGAATACGAAGCAAGCAGACTGGTGCCTTGCGAACGAGAAATCGCACTTTTGTTTGCATATTATGGGGATGGTATGCGGACCGAGCTCGGTAGAAAACCCCGTCCTTGGGAACCACACCAAAGCAGTGGAATCTGGACCTGCAGACGATAACCCACATCACGGTGAGTTTGATGCAGAACCCTCGTGTATTTGACAGAATGAACGGCTTGAAAAATAGGATGGAGTATGAAAAGTCGACCCGCAGTACATCGGGGAAACGTACTAAATGTTACCACTATTACGCAATAATGGTCTGCCGCTCGATTTCATACCGCTGCCAAGTATATCAATCTCGTCATCTGAAGTGACTCTGATCGCATCCAGATCAACACTGGTCTCAACGATACTCCTGTTCCATGCGTTCGCGGGGTCTATGGTGATACTTCTACCCATGGTCAAACTTTCATGCGGCGGTTTGACTCTGAAAGAGGACAGGTGGCTCGCCTCAGACTGCTGGGAGCTGTTTCGATCGGACCAGCGAGTCTGCGCAGTCCATAGAGTTGCCAAAAGGGAACAGACGATCTCGACATAGGCATTTGTCAGGGCGAGGTAGGCTGGTATCATGTGGCCGTCAGCGAAATGAACCGTAGCGGACGGGGAACTTGCCTGAGTTATAACCTCCGCGACCTAAGAAGGCGAACACGAGCTGGCCAATGCCGAGCATGCAAGGAAAGATGAAACTAGCCGTTCCGAGATAGAACAGTCGTGTGAAGGTGTCTCTAGCGCCTGGGCAGGATAGATGAGCTGACGTTACTAGCGTATCAAGAGATAAGTCGACAGACTTGAGACAATCCCCGATGATTTCTCCATCCGTCGGCCCATCCCGATCTTCCACAAGAAAAAGCCAGATGCATAACTATATAAACAAGATGGGTGTTGTCAAAGAGCGACGTCTTTCGAAGTCTAAATAGCAACTCACCAGTTATCGATCACAAGAAGAGACCATTCAATCTTGTGGTGTGGGTTGAAGTGGTCAAAGCCACTGCTGAGTACTGTAGCGGGATTGCTTGTACGAATGACAGGCACGAACTTGCTCATGAAGATTGCAATGTTTATCACGCGCCCGACCTTGAACAAGGCAAGCGGTATAAAGACGATGCAAAGCATCGATGTGGGCGTCGTACGGCGTGGTAACACCACGGAAAGCCGAAATGCAAGGATAAAGTCGACGAAGATAGGCAGGACAAGTGCGCCGGCCAGCTCGAAAACGGCGGCGCTCGCATTGAACAATATCTCGGGATGACGAATTCCTTTGATCTATGGGATAAACGTTCAGTTGTTGGGTTTGGAGGAAGTGAAGGTAACCGTACACTTATAGCCGCGATGTTGAAGCCGAGCACAATGCCCATAGTCACCGACAGCACGTTCATGATAAAAATGGGTTGAAGGCGAAGGGAAGGTGTAGAGAAGTAGAACAGTATCACAAAAAGCGGAACAAGAGACGAGGACCAAGCTGTTCCTATCATAATGAAGTTAAGATAGGGAGAGATATTGTCGATGTACAGAGTAACAGTTGGAGGGAGAGAGGCCATTGTGAGCGAGTGAGCAAGCAGGCAGGTCGTCGCGTATCGTCTTTATGCCTGCAGATGAAGATGCAATCATATCCAAACCAGCACAACGAACTATCCAAGCAGCTGAAACACTGATTGAAAGGGTGTCTACGCCATACAGCCACGGGTGTGATAGATAATGAAGAAGCTGACGTAGATGAGTTTGTGGCGAGGGATTGGAAGAAAAGAACCATAGCATGAGAAGATACAACACTCAGAGGTGGCCGGTCAACTCTCTGGAGATGACGGGTCTATCACCCACTGATTGAATGATACGCAATCGTCGCTCACTCCCAAACGGTATGCCAACCGCGAGACATAGGTTGATGGCAACAGTAAGATGTGGGTAGTAGGTGTTGATTCCTTCGAGCCTTGAGAATACGACAGATGGTCGCCGATCCTCTTGAAATAGATTGTTACCACTCGAGGGCCGTGGTAGGTCAAAGAACATTGATATATGATAGGGGAACTGGATTGAGAGGGCCATACTTGCACGGAGTCGAGCTAGAATGCCACAGCGCTACGGCGAATTCTAGGATAAAAACTATGCCCTGGACAGAAGTAAAAGATATTAGCACAAAGAAGCAAAAGCTATGCCAGGAGAGCACCAACATAGCAAGCACGAGGGTTACAGTCGAAGAACGACACGAACTGCAACAATTACTTTAAGTGATCATTGAACGTTGACGCGGACGCGGATGTTGATGTTGAAGCTTAAAGAACACGCGCCACTCATGAGCGCTTGAGCGCCCGAGCGCTTATCGATGCGCCGTACCGTTCACCAAATCGGGACTTATTTGGTATTAACGCAAGCACTTACGGCAGTTGCCATTCTATGTGCCTATCACTTGCAGGAGAAGATGATGGATATGCAGCAGAACAGTACCAAGCGGGTTTGTCGGGGCTCGGAGAGGACATGTCGGCGTGCGCCAGCAGCTGGCGCCTCGCAAGGTCACGTACTCATCAACACCCCCTGAACGTAGAGCGGTTAGGGGAATGGAGCCAAACATCTTGAGATGGCTTGTGTAGCTGGAAGCAAATCTAGGTGACGAAGATAAAGGTAAAGGTAAACCCGATTACAGCTAGCAGCTTTAGTTTTCCACGACCCTTCACTACAAACAGGAGGGATTTTTGCTATGTGCATTGGGAAGTACGCAAACATTACTATTCTGCGTGGCCGTTGTTCGAAGCAGCTACTTCGTTGTCGGGTTCAAAATTCCCTGAGCTCTACGTGCGTCCATCTCGCCATTGGCTTTGACAATGCTGTCTTCTGATGAATTTTGGCTACCGACAGCGTTATTTGTCTCGATGTTGGTGACGTTGCTAGGATGGGATGTGTCTTTGAAAAATGAAATGCGGCTTGCTTCGGGTTGCTGGGAGATACGATGTTCGAACCAGCGGTTTTGGGCAACCCATAAAGTGGCCAAAAGGGAACAGATTATTTCGACATACACATTGCTGACGAAGATGTAGACTATCCTCATGCGATGATTAGCAAAATTCCTAGAATGGTGCTTGAAAAGGTCGACTTACGCTCAGCGTAGCCCCGACTACCCAGGAAGGCAAATACAAATTGCACGATAGCGAGCATGCAAGGGAAGACAAAACTTGCTATCCCAAGGTAGAATAATTGAGTCAAAGTGTCCCTTGCATCTGCGCATGCGCATTAGTACAAAGTTGCGGCCCCACAAGACAACGACGAACATGATGCTATGCCCGAGGTCTTGATCCTACGGCCCATACCGATCTTCCATAAGAAAAAGGCTGATGCGTAGCTGCATCGAAAACACTGAGCGAAATCCGTGCGAGGTGATCACGTACGGTGCGTACCAGTTGTCGACTACGAGTAGGCCCCATTCAATTTTGTGGTTCGGGTTGAGCTGCTCAAAGTCGACCGCGTTCGTATAAGTAGTAGAACCCCTCTGTCGTAGAACATCCACAACTTTGACGACGAGAAGTATAACGTTAGTCAAACGCGCAACCTTGAACAAGACAAGTGGCACAAAGACTATGCACAATATCCATGTAGATGTAGTCCGGTACGGAAAGACGGCGTAGAGGCGAAGGGCAAGAATGACGTCAATGAATATTGGGATGATCAGACTGCTGGATATGGCGAAAGCGGTCATATTCACGTCCAAAGGCTCGTCGGGGTGGCGGATAGCCTCGATCTGTATCGAAGATGCTTGAGTTGCGAGTCAGAAGAAAGGAGGGTGACCGAACAGTTATAGCTGCTATGGTGAAGCCAAGCACGATCCCCATTGCCACAGACACCACATTCATGAGGAATATAGGCCGGACACGAAGGGCCGGCGTAGAGAAATAGAACAACATTATTAAAAGTGGAACAAGCGAGGCGGACCAAGCTACTCCTAGTATCAGGTAATTCAAAAAGGGAGTGATGGTGTCGATGTGCGAAGTGATCACTAGAGGGAGGGAAGACATGTGGAGCAAACGGCCTAAGGGCTGGCACCCCAGCTCTATATGGCAGAGATGGTATTTTATCCGAACCTAGTAGCGGTTAAAACGCTCCACAAGGCGGATTCTCTCTGGATGAGCATGAGAATGCACTGTATTAAAGCAGCTGCGTATAATCTCCTTCTTTCCAAAGACGGGCTGGGGATGTCGCCCGGGCATCGAAATGTTGAAACATGGAAGTGACCCCGCAGTGCACGCTCCAGATTGGATTGATTCTTCCCTCACGATCTTGCAATGTCTGGTCCAGGTTTGATGAGTGCTGTAGCAGTAGCGGAAGCCTAAAGGACAGAAATAGACGAAACATCAGATTCTGTGCGAAATACCACATTATCTTTTGTCGTGGGAGTGATAAGAAGAGACACAAATCAGAGGTGGGGGGTCGGCGCTGTTCGTGATGGTGATGGAAGATCCACTGAACATGAGAAATAGAAACAACGCGGTGCGTAGACATAAACCGGTTGCGGTCTGCTCCTTGGCAGAACGCTCCTGTGTCCGGCTTGTCTGTAAACAATCTACTTCCTGTCTTGCGACAATATGAAGTGATTATAGTAAGGGAAAATCACCTCAAGAGTACGCACCTAATGGCAGTAGACCGACCGAAAGATATAGGCCGTTCAACTGCGTTCCCGTTTTCCGATGATCTTCAACGTTCATCTTCTGTGGCTGTTCAACATACTTGGTTGAGAAGCATGCCCAATGCTTCTGTTTCCAAGTATTACCATTGAAGCAGAAACCTACGATTGAACCAGCATAGACACCCCTTCCACAGCGATATTTACCCACCGTGCTCCCAGCCGTCGTGCCGCCCTCCACAAATGGTCAGCACAGGAACAACCAAGAGCAAGGACCAGAAACACTAGCATAAGCACGATGGTTACTACGGGTTGATAACCAAGAAGTAGAATATTGCTTGAAGGGGGCTCGAGTCGCTGAATTGACACGAGTAGTGAGTGTAAGGTTATATGATGATGATAGTACGAGAATACTTGATACTTAAGTGTTTTTATATGGAAGGGCACTGCGGCTTGGACCCGCATCCCTTCTGTCCTCTCAGCTTGAATCTCTTTGGGAATCGCCTCCCAGTGAGTATAGGCATCGGAAGATTAATGGCGCACGGAAACGCGCTTGTAGAACTAGTTCGCCTCAAGCAAACATTCGGGCGATGGGTGTAGCACTTGACAAAAAAGCCATATGCCTAGACACAAAATAGTGCATGAATGCGAAAACGAAGAATACACCCAAGCCACGCATATGGGACCGCCTGGAGTGGCGAGCAGCAAGATTATACCTACGGTTTGGCTAGAATCGTGGTGTCGTATTTGGATGTACAGGAAAAACCAAACAATGTTCCGAATTCGGCATTCGGTAGAGTTCGTCGTTCGACCCACACTGGTGATCTTCTAATATTAACCGTCATCATCATGGCCACGGTGTCTCCGTTCGCTCGCAGCAGTGCATTTGAAGACTTCTCCATCTCGGGGAGGCAGCAAACGGTGAGCTCTGCTTGTAATGCGCTATTCAACTCTGAACTAGACCCTGTTATTGCATTTGTCATTTGTGCTGGGCTCTCAACGGTGTATCTTGCATGGCGTTATGATGAAAATCCCGCACGCCTTTGACTTCGTCGACTATGCGGTCCTTGAAACGTGAAATGTATAGATTGAGGAGATGTATAGTGTCCCGGAAAGTTTCCTGGAGATAGAGGTACGGAACCCGCAAACGCACGGTGAGTCACACTACCCCTCGTCGAAGCTGTGCGGTAACATTTGGTCTGCTAGGGTTCGGTAGAAAGATGTACACCGATTATGAGATTGTCTGCAAGGTAATCATGAAAGTAAACACCTGCCTCATAGCACTCATCCGTTATCATAGACCAACATCCCCGCCTTTAAACTACGTCACTCCGTTGTCCGTAGGCGTTACTCTGATTTCGAGGCCTTCCGTGATATCCTGGAACGCGAGTCCACGAGGGTTAACATTCCACCTCTTCCTGGCAAGGTGTTCACCAATCGTTTCTCAGATGAGGTGATCGAAAGCAGACGGGAGGGTCTGGAGAGATTCCTCAGCATCGTCGCTGGACATCCGTTGTTACAGGTACGGCATCTTGGCGGCCCCTTCTTCATGCTCAGCTCATCTTGTTTTAGACAGGAAGCAAGGTCCTATGTGCGTTTCTACAGGATCCGGCTTGGGACAAGAACCAGTGGATTTGATTTTTTAGTGCGCTGTTTCGCCCGATGCTCATTCCTTGCCACAATCACCTGTTCCACCTACGCCCGCGTCGTGTATATTATGAATGTACTTCTGTTGGTTAAGTCCATCTTCAGTTTATCCTCCTTTCCTACAGCGGGTCACACGAGCCCTCGCTTAGGAACACTGTATATACAATTGGTACGATTAACTGGACTGTCTGCACCTCTTACTTGGTTTAATTCATTCGCAGATACTGCTGTCGAATAGCTGTTCCTCTTTTAGGTTGTTCACGCTGACCATGCGATGGCAGGCGCTTACCGCAAGCCACAGATGGAATAGGGCAGTGACGATATTCTCTAGTGTATCCCAAGTGCCATTGTGAAGATCATCTCGATGTGTCTCGGGGATGCTCAGACCAATCATTCATAAACTATGCAGAGGACATGGGAAGCATATGACAATCGATGAAGAAAGTCCACAAAGCGTCCGTACGCTAACATAAATCTTCTACGGTTATTCCGAGTCAGACATCAAGTTCTCTCAACCGCTCCCGACATGTAGTCAATCAGAAGAGATATTGCAACTGCAAATGGTCCTTTCAAACGCACGCAGCGCAGCTTCTTGACGAAGTCGTGAGGGCCGTAGTCATGGCTGCGTAAATTGACAAAGCCCACGGTGTGGGTAAACAAGGGGACGGTCACGTCTTGCAAGAAGGGAACGTAAGCTAGTGGGTCGACTTTTGGATGATCGATGATGCCCAAGGTCGGTTAAAAATTTGTAGTCGCAATAGCTGAGGTCGTGCAGTGTTAGCTGGGTGAGGTTGGGACATTCCGCTATGAGGACGATGACTTCCCAGTCGGTCAACGGGACACGAGCGATCGTGAGCAAGGTGAGGTGCGACGAAGACGTGTGGCAAAGTTGATCAGGATATGCGCCGCCAGCCCGGTAGACTCACGCGGGGGTGCTTCGTCGCACATGACAGGAAGATACAGCAAACAGGCTGCAATTGGTCCTTTAAGCTCTCCAAAAAGGGAGACTAGTCTCTCGGGGATTGTGTTGATATCCGCATGCCTGCTGGACGTTCAAGTATAAAATAAGACATTTGACCTTATAATACGTGAGGTCACCCCCGAGCAATTACACTATTAGGAGTTGTCAGTGACTAGAAAGACGTCTAGGGATGCTGCGCACAAGTGAACAGAGCAGACGGGAAACCATGTAACAGTGGAGACAACAACGACTTCGGGTCGTTCCACAAGAGGGGCATGGTAGATGGGTGCAGTAAATAGCTGCCGGCGTGACTGGTGATACAACGGCCGCCTAAAATGGGCCGCCATATATTTTGACCCCCCTCTCGACGGAGTCCAGCATCTTATCGACGAGATTGTACGCGCCTGGGGGGAACGGAGCCTTGAGGTCTACGCGCCTCAGCTTCTCGACAAAGTCCGCTGACTCGCAGTCGTAGTCATGGCTCCTCGAGTTCACGAAGTTGACCGTGTCGGCTGTCAGAGGGATGGCGACGTCCGTTAGCAAAGGGGCCAAGCATCTGTGCTCAGGCTGATTCGGGCGATACGTTATGTTCGCTATGAACCGGTAGGGCCTGGATGAGGGACCCGGCCATGGTAGGTTGTATACTGACAATTGCTGTACTTGAGGGATATGTGAAATGATGGAGACGACATCTTCGTCCGACAAGGCTACTCCGATGATCGTAAGGGAGGTGAGTTCGCCCAAACACATGAAGTCCATATCCGGGGCTATTTTGAAATGCAATGGCCCTACTTTTGCTCGCGCCATCTGCGTGCTCGTCCTTTCGTCGAATTGCCATTGTGGTGCAGTCATAGGCAGCTGGACGAAGGACCACAGGGCAGAGGTGGACACCGCGGCCTCGCGCCAGCTACGACAGACAACGGCGATCGTCCAAGGTGCGGGACGACAGATGAAGCTGGCGAAAGTTTCTGGGCCTCGCCGAATGTACCACAGGAAGATGTGGTGAAGAATGTCTCGATTCACCCGTCGTATAGGCGAAGCGACTATCCTGAGGCAGTCAGAGAGGTGCTGCAGTTCATCGCTTGAGGAGTCAAGCTGTGCCAAGCGACTGTGACAGAGGCTCAATTCTTTGGAGATGGCGACACGTTCAGAATCCGATGGTGGGATATTGGAGCGCAGGAGATCATTCAGCCGTTCGTGAGGGATCCAGACGGCCCTGAAGCAAAGTCACGACGCAAGTTCAACTGTACAGTGGTGTTATTTACGCACTTCATCCGTCGAAGAAAAAGGTTCAGAACTAAGTACTAAGTACTAGGCGCCCAACTAACTGAAAAATAGCTGAATAGGGGTAGCATTGAGATAGTTATACAGAGCAAAAAGCAAGTAGAACCAATGCAACCAATGCCGCTAAACAATGAGACACAGATCCGCTTTTAGTTGCTGAGTTTGAGGTGGACGTTGTGGTAGAATCAGAAGCGGCTGTCCCTGTGGCTGGAAGAGAGCTTGATGATGGCGCTGGACTATCCGGCGCGACGTAGAAGAATGTCCCAGCAACAGGCCCGGTGATCATCGTCTGCTCCGCGAATTGCGTTACGTTGAAGTTGGCTCGTGGGGTGGATGCATTGACGAAAGGCGCAGCGGCAGCCCCGAAGGTCGTATCAGCTATTGGAAGCGTGTTTTGGTTGTACACTAAGAGTACGTATCTTGGAACAACATGAACTATGTTTCGTAAACAGGGATTTTGACACGTACCTATGGGGTGGGGAGCCAGCAGGAGGATTTGGTCCGACGTACTCCATCGCCGCCTGTGACTGATTGGTAAGAGCTGGCGTCGTCTCGACCGCTTCACCTCTTATCTCAAAGTCTCCACCTAGGAAGTGAAGAAACTGTGCTGCTGAAGGGGATTGGGGAGTTGGTGCATCCGGGTCGATCAATACGACAGCGAAGGTTTGTGGTGCGAACGAAGGAGGGAGACCTGATATTCCTAGCGTCGGTAGAGACGATGTTTCTGTAAAAGATATTCCTGATATCAGACTGCAGATATATCATCAAGCCGGAGGACGTACGTGAAACAGTGAGGTTCATCCCAGGTGTAACTTGAGTTCTGTTCGAATTATTTGGATCCGTAAAGATCACCTCCAACACGCCCGAGGGCGCAAAGGACGGTAGGACATCTGGAACAATCTTTGCCTGCGTGAACGAGAGGCCTACGCTCTCCGTGGTCACGTTTTGAGCAAACGTTCGCTGGAGGAGGGCGAGGGCGGCGATGAGGGCGGCAGTGGTGGAGGAAGAGGTGTACATGGCGGGTCGTCAAAGTGGACGTCGACGCTAACGGAGAGCTCGAGACTGCCATATAACGGAATGCTTGGAACCCACGGTCGCCGCCAGCACATGGAACTCTAGTGCATTCCGCGCGTCCCTTGTCTCCTGGGCGCAGTTCTGACGCGTTTGCCAAGTTGCTTAGATCCAAACAATCGATGCTTCCAACTTGGATGATCTTTACAAGTACTTCCGTTACTACGATGTCCAACAAATGCATTAGCAACAGTCTAGTATGCTGTTTTGTGTCGCCTCTACAGTTGCCTCTGCCCTGCGCGAAATGCAGCGGTTCATTGCGTGGAGTACCCTGCATTTTTATTGGTATGAAGAAAGTGACCAAATTCGTTTCTCCATTTCTCGACCGTGTTACTGTCGCTTTGGCGGCAGTTCTTGGGGTCTAAGATCTAACTCTAAGCCGCCGAGTATTACGTATGTGACGTGGCTCTCGTCGTTTCTCCATTCCTTACCTCTCTTCTTCGCGCCGTCCTCTACATACGCCTGGAGGTTGTGTAGGATATGAGGAGACTACTCACTGAGTGACGATAGCGTTGGTAGGGTGAACTTTCAAGCAGGCTACAGTTTCCCCGTCACCGGGTAGGGACATAGACGGCACATTAGGGCTAAGAGTGTCGTCGCTGCCAACGAAGACCCTCAAGGCTCGCACATGACAGACGGTCGCTACCACTGATAGCGTGGGCCCACTTTTCGATTCCCTTCTCAAGTTGCTTAGATCCATAAGACCGATGCACCCCAGTTAGATATTATGATTGATGTGATATATACGTACACGATGCTACGATGGCCAGCCAATGCATTGGTATCAAGAAAAGTCCTTATTTCCAGTCTCGTGAGGATCTCACCGCATGGCGTACAGAGCCGCCGCAGACATCATTGAACTCTCGGTGCGTTCTATTCTCGGAGAGGCAGAGGCAACGTCGGCCCACGGGGAGTCTGGCGCTTCGGACAGGCCTATATATTGTTGTGACTGCCGATGAGTTGCGTACTGCGGCGTTGGTTCAGAATCCGAGGGAAGTGCGGAGGCTGGTGTCGTTGGGGTATCAGGGGAATCATCCAGAGCCTGCGGCGAATCGGGTAATTTCGTCGTTGTTGGTGACCCCGGCTGGGATTTAATTGCCACCTCTGACGATGACCTGGATCGCGTTATGGGGCGCAAGGACGGAGGGATGATGGGACTGCTGCCACTTGGAGTTGAATTAGAGCGAAGATGAGTGTTTTCTCCCTCGATCAGCTTCAGTGCGCTCCGTAGGGCTTCCTTCTCCAAAACGGCTTCGCGAAGTTCTTCCTCAGTCTCAGCACGTTTGATCCGTTCAGTTGCCACCATCTTATTCGCCTGGAGAACCGTTAGTACGGGACAATCAGAAGGAGGAAGCGCGAACCTCCTCGAACAAGGCCTGAGACAAGCTTTCTATTTCCGCCTCTAACGATGCCTTGTCATCAAGTGCCTTCTTGCATCTGACTCGTTCTTTCTCCAGTTCCGCAGTCGCTTCCTCCAATTCTTTGAGATGGGAGTGGGTAGCCAGTGATGGGAGGGAAGGGGATGTTAGGTGGTTTATGGGCGGTGTTGCGTTGTTGCTGGTAAAGCGAAACTTGAAGAATCTGCTGTTCTCCGACTGGCTCGGCGCGGGGGATGCAGGCCTTGTCGACGAAGTAGGAGGAAAGTCTGGATTACTCTCTATAGTGGAGGCCGATGAAGGCACCGGAAAGTCGACGCTATGCCTGTACCCTTGTTCAGGCGTCATGCTACTATCTCTGCCGCTCCTCCTACGCCAGCCGACATCTTTCGAATTCCCATTGCCATGTCGAAGAGCTTCTTCAAGCATTTCGTTGTTCGCGATGACCAACTTGAGGTTCGATTTCGCGAGATTGAGCTGCGTTTCGAGGTCTACTTGGGATTTATACGCGTCGGCGAGCATACTGGACTAGTCGACCATCCACGCGAGCAACCAAGAACATTGAGGCAAGAATGGAATCGCGATACTGGCAGAGAGCATACCAGTTCACTGACACGGTTGATCACCATGCCCAATGCCCCCCGTAGGTCATCCTCTTGGCCATGCGTCTGCACGCGCCTGGCATCGTGGAGTTCTTGCTCAATGGTCAAGAAGATGGGCTGGATGGATGACTTCTGCTGGGTCGCATTCAAGGAATCGGATCGTCGGGGGAGCGAGGGAGACTTCAAGGACGATGGGAACATCTGAGATTCGGGAAATGGGAGCCTCACCGTCTGAAACAGGCTTGGTATAGCTTTGCTTGTTTGTTTCTCATGGCTCTGCCAAATAGACTCTCTTTCCACTTGTGCGATAGTGCTAGTATCAGAAGCGGCCTCAATGTCCGACTTTGAATCACTCTTCAATTCATCCATACTGAAGGTGTCAGTTCCGGACACGTCTATAGAATTTCCCCCGAAAGGTTCGACGGATGAATGGCTCGCCCGTCTGAACTCCGGCTCCGCTGAGCGGAAGCAGGCGTTCTTTGGTGCGCAAGGGACTATCGTACTTGGTGGAAAACTTATTGGATCCAGGCAGATGAGCAGCTACACGCTCTGGTTACTCTCCGCATCAACCTCCCATTATCCGATACACCTGTGTCCCAGGACAAACCACCACCAGAATTGCTGTCTTTCTTGGCCCACCTCCAAACCACAGTAGAAGCGACGTATATATCGTCTGTACCGGCGACTTTGCCTGACACCCCCGACACGACGCGCTTATCAGCTCCTCCGAGAACTGGGTCGCTCGGACTGAAGATTACCCCGCGTCCAGGCTCGCAGCATCCCTCCATTTACCCTCCGAACACACCAAATCCTACACCATTGACCGCCGACCATGATAGAAAGTACGTGCAGGCTGAGGGGACATTGCTCATGGCTAGCATATGGGGCCAGTCGGCGGACGGAGAGTCTGGCGAGGCTTTCTGCTTGCTTTGGTCAGAAGAGGAGCAGGTATGGGTTGCAGTGTACAGATTGGGGTTGCGAATATGTAAGTTGATGATGTTCCTTTCAACGGCTTTCTGACGCGCGCCGCTAGCGTTCGTATCACTCAAATATGAAGATCCGTTGTTGTGTCTTACGGTGTCCGAAACGTTGCGCGAGAAGTCCATTTCGTTGCATCAATACCCCAAACACCCTCTGGCTGCTTTCTTAGCTGCGCATGGCGCTATCGCATCATCAACCGAAGTCCCATTGCCATCGCCGCGAGACAAGCCCACTGCTACTGACGGAAACGAATTAAACGGTCTCGACGAAGCGAACATCTTGGAAGGCTTAGCCTGTGGTACGTCAATCCTTTCACCATACACGCATTTCCCTGCATTGACATCATGTAAATAGGACCGACTTACTATACCCTAAGCGAGGATACGAACGCGCTCACTCTCCCCACGACGCGCCTAGGAATCGTGACGCGGCGTAAGTTATTCTCGTTGGCACCGACGTCCCTGCCTTCTCCTGTTGCGCCGTCACCTTCACCGTTGACCGCTTTGCGCACCACGCATCCGACACTGAGAAAGTCGTTTCGGCGGACGTTGGGTACGGCTTCGGGGTTCAGAGTGAGGATGCGGACTGTTTTTGTTCCAGCGGTCATGCTGGACGAGGAAGGCGACGAGGGAGGGGAGAGCGATGACACGGACGCAGACGAACAGCGCGCGGCGAGGGATGCACCCAGTGACGACGACAGTGATGACAGTGATGAGGACGAGAAAGCTGCCGAGCAGAAGGATCTCCGTGAATCAGGCAACGAAGAACGAACAGTCATCCTCTCCGTCGAGGTAGAGAACTCGGGGGACTCGGGGCCTGGGGTTTTGTTTGAAGTCGAGAATGTAGATGTGCGCATTGGTGGGGAGGGTGCGCGGAGCCGGCTTATCGGCTGGGGAGACGGCGATGCAAAGTCCAAAGAAGGATCGAAGTTCCCTATTCGCATAGAGAGTATGGGGCAGTACAATCTCCTCTACGCTGTGTCCTTCCTCAAGACGCCGAACGACATGGATGGGTTCTCGCTCTCCAGAGACCCCAGTATCGCTGGTGCGCACAATCCAGAACTTCAGCGAGCAGTATCGATCACTGTCTACGGACGACCGATCATGCCAACCGGGGCGAACAAGGATGGGGTGTATCCCACCGAGACATTCTCCTCACGGTGGAACTGCGTGCTCGACCTCTCCGCGTCAGCAGCCAACGCGCAAGACCAATCCGTACCACGCCCGGACGATCTGGGGACGTCGTCGAAATTCAAGGATACGCTCCCTGAACCCCCTTCGCCGTTCCCTATGTCTTTCTCTGGCGCGCGATCGCCCCTTCCACTTGCGAAAGGAAGTTCTGGTGGTGATAGCGCCGACAGGAGAGCGAGCGTTCCGATAAGGTCACCGACGTCTGCCTCAATCGGCGGTATGGCGGGTGTGCCTAAGCGGCATTCGTTACCGGGAAGCCAGCCTGGGCGCATACCATCAGCTTCAGGCGGGTGGCGGTCGTCGACATCCATGCTTAACCCAGGATATCAACCTGCGAGAGACCTTCGTCCCCCCAATCCTATATCCCCAGGCGCTGGCTCTAGCAACGCGAACAACCGCCTCTCGTACATGCCACCGTCGGTCACCGTGAACGTACAGAATGCGCGATCGCCAACAACGTACAATGCTCCGTATATGGCCGGTGCTGGGCCTGCAGCTCCGTTTGCATCCGCCCATTTCGATGGAAGTGACGATACGAGGGTGACCAGCCCTATCTCGATCACTGAAAATGGGGGAATGCCACCTCCAACGCCAGCGTATCCCTCGTATCCTTCTCCCTCAGGGTTGCCGGTGCTGCCGCCCTCGCAGAATCCCATCGTCTCGCAGAATTCGGGGAACGTCGGTCCCAAGATTGACGTCAAACGCGCGAAGGGGGTGGGCCTTGGTGTGACGCTCCCGGGCGCTCCTAGTCCTGGGGGTGCTGTAGGTGGTGGGGGTGGGTCGAACACGCCGCTGCCGCTCGTGCCCGGTGCGTTTGGCGAGCAGACGATGTTGAGGGAGCTGCAGAGGGCGGAGGAGAGCAGGGAGGCGATTGTGGTCAGCGTGGGAATGCTGCCGGTGAAGAGGAAGCATAGCCTGGCGGACGCCTTGGGTGGATCGTCGCCTGATGGCCAGGAGGAGGAACCTTGCAAGGGGACGGGGCCAGGGAAGATATATCCGTTGGAGACGTTTACGCTTGATATATTTGTGTTCAACCAGAGTGCGTGGACGAGGAGGTTGGAGGTGAGCTATCCGGATCGGAGGACGGTTAGGAAGGGCGCTCTGAGTGAGGGTGCTCGGTTTAAGGATTGGAATGGGGCTCCTGGGATTTTGGCCTTGGACAACCGTGTTAGAGTCGGGTGTGTTCTCCCTCTCTCTACACGTCTATTGATCGTGTGCTCTCCATATTGACTGGAATATGGTGTTTAGTCCGCTTCGGCCATCAACTTGCCAGTCTGTTCGCATGGAGTTTCTGGCCCTCAGTCCTGGTGTACAGTCTGTGGATACGCTTACCTTGACCGACGTAGAGTCGGGCATCTCCATGAACCTGAGGTCAGTCTACGCCCGTCTCTTGTGTTCAACGGTGTGTTCATAAACATTTTGATTCCCTAGGTCCGTGATGGACGTAGTAGTGCACGAGAAATTTGATTGAACTGTATAAATTATCCTCAGCGTTTGTTTGAAAAGCAAGCGCAAAAATTTCCACTTTTGCTGGGCATCAATATTGGGTACTCGAAGTTTCATGTTTGGCAAAGCCATTTAGCACCGGACATTGGATCTGAACCGCGTAGCTCCCGCCTACCCCAAGCTGGACTCCAGAAGTTGCCAATTTTTTTTGCGAGTCAATTAGCATCAAGTGTGACACGGGTGTACTATTTGTTTGCTTGGGTCCTGCGAGCCAAACAACTTGGTATTACATTTACAAGTAGCCGACGCCTTCTCCTGAACATTCTACGGTTCAGCGACAGTTGCCTCGATGGCTGCGGGAGACTCACCAGTCCACACAACAATAGACATAGCGTCAATTCCGGACCCGAATTCCCCCCAAAATGACCCACCGCCACCTTACCCGTCCCCGCGCAGCACACGACGTTCACGAAACGCAGGTCGGGGCGCACGCACGGCGCATTCCCAAATCGCCTCTTCGGATTCGCAGCATTCTGAATTGGATGCGGCACTGATCACCCCGTCTTCACAGCAGTTCCCTACTGGCGACAACGACCACGAAGCATCGGAGTCGACGCCGTTCTTGTCGCCTGCTTCGCCGTCGGGGAGGCGCGCGAGCAGGCAGCGTGCATTTTCGCACACGAGTGTGTTGTCGACGGCCTCAGCCGCGCCATCGCTTGCACACACCCTACTATCACTGTTCCAACCCGAAGGCGACGATGACTCCAGCTCAGACCTTCTGGCGGATGTAGATACGAGCGAAGGCAGAATCCTGCTGATGTCCGAGGAGGCGCCATCACGCAGGGCACCACTACTCTCGACGGAGGGCTTGAAGCGGTACTTTCGGCCGGTGGTGAAGCAGAAGTACTACTGGTCCCTGCTGCACCTGGCGGTACTGAATTTTCCGTACGCGTTATTGGCTTGGGTGTACCTCTTCGTCTTCACGCTGGTACGCGACACATTCTTCTTCTAGGCGTGTAGTTTGACAGGTATTTCCACAGACAGGGACAACGCTGCTTATGGCTCTCCCTCTTGGTGTCGCGCTGTGTTTCTTAGACCTGTTGGGCGCACGAATGTTTGCCCGAGGCGAATTAGCCATTCAAACGCGCTTCCATGCTCCATTCGCTTTCCCACCACCGTATCCCCCGCGGCCCATATTCACCAGGTACAGGGAGGCGACGCTAGAAGAGATCGAAGCTGGCACAACAGAAGGAACGCGAGTCAAAGAAACGTCCTTCTACAAGAACGCTTATGCTATGGTACATCCAATATCCTCATGATTCCCCCATAACCTCACGTCTCCCGTCATTTCAGTTCAGGGACTCGACCTCTTATCAAGCGCTTTTCTATTTCTTGGTTATCAAGCCGGTCATAACAATCGTGCTGATGCTCGTATTCCTGGTCCTTACGCCGATATCTATCGCCTTAATCATACCGGCGCCGTTCATCCTGAGGGCAGCCAGACGACTAGGGGTATGGCAGGCAAATATCGCAGTGGAAGGATTGTATATGTCAGTTCGGTAGGATGGCCCCTGGATGTTGCAGTACTACTTCTCGCTCGTTTTCCATGTATTTTTATCTGATGATATAGGTTTTCTCCCATTGTCCTCCGAAACGGAACTGGGCCTACTTCCAAACCAAGTACGCCTGTTTAGAGAACAGTCACAGTGATGGCTAATGTCAATCCGGTACGTCGTGCGTACGTGGTCGTACACTGGTGCCACCCCAACGACCTTCCTACCCTTTATTCCCTTTCACCAGTGCGTAACTCATCTGAGTCTCTCCATACTTATCGCTCCATGGCCCTGTTCGCGATATATTTCTGCTACTCACGCTGCGAGGCTCGGTGCCTTAGTCAGTGAGAACTTTCTCGCTGTGACGCAGAATTAGCAACGTTGACCTGAAGGCCCTGTCTGTAAAAGGATCTCGCGGTACTTCGTTCATTATATTTGCATATTTTCTCACCTCCTCCTTCTATCGGTTGTGCTTAGACCGATGGCGTCAGGTACATATTCCCCGAGACGATGATTCTGGCAGTAGGCTTCATACAATATGCGAAGTGATCCCAGCCATTTCGGTCTCCATCCAATCCATAGAAAACAGGCCATCACAAATCCGTTATCTTCGTCAGTCCCTCCAAAGTCCTTTCACAGCTTCAGATATGATACATTTGCGTAGATATGCATAAAGACGCGGCGATACTGTGCTCGATCCTCGAACAGACTGTTGGCTCTTTCCGTTGTTCACCATGGCCTCCCTCCCTCCAATCATTTCTTTGTACATTGCTGGCATCTCGCCCTTCATAAACTTCATTATGATCGGGGTTGCATGGTCTGCTTCCCTAATCCCGCTCCTAATTATGCTGTTCTACTTCTCCACACCGGCCCTTCGTCTCCAACCCATATTTATCATGAACGTGCTGTCCGTGGCCGTAGGCATTGCGCTTGGTTTTGAGATTTCAGCCACAAGTGTATGGACCTCCGATTTTCTCTGAATCGTAGAACTCATCAACTTGAGTATCGCAGATCAAGGGCATTCGCCACCCCGACGAGCCGTCTGACACGAATACAGTCATTGCAGCGATATCCAGCGCTCTTCTCCTCACGGTGTTCATTGATGTCATTCTCGCGTTTCGTCTTTATGTTGTGCTACCGCGCCGCACCACATCAAAGTCCCTTCTCTGCATCGTTTTTGTGCCACTTGCCATATTCAAGGTCGCCCGTCTGACAAACGACATCCTATTCATCATCAAGTTCGCGAGTGTTCTCCGTGAGGGTAACCCCGCCCTGAGCTTGATGGGCTTCGAGCACGTCAATCCATACCACAAGATTGAGTGGTGCCTTCTTGTGGCTGATAATTGGTGTGTCGGATTCGGGAGGTCTAAGCACTTCGTCTCATCCGTCTTGCTTTCTATTCAGTTACGCTTCAGCCTTTTTCCTGTGGAAGATCGGTACGGGCTCCTGGACTGCAAGATCCTCAGGCATCGTGTCTCGTCAGTATCTGTATCTCTATGTTCACATTCCAGAGCTATCGATTAATCTTGTTCATAGATGCCAAAGATGCACTGACTCGACTATTTTATCTTGGAGCAGCAGGTTTTGTCCTCCCTTGCATGCTTAGCGTTGGGCAATTGATATTTGCCTTCCGAGGCAGTGGAGGCTATGATGGAAGTGAGTGTCCTTTGTCTACACCTCTTTCCTATTTGGCTGATGCTCGGAATTAGTCTACATATTCCTCACGAATGTTTATGTCGAGATTATCTGTTCTCTCGTGGCCACACTGTGGGCTGCCCAAAGCCGCTTCTCCGACCGATACGCCCCCCAGCAATCTGACGGAAACCGCATCTCCTCCTTTAAAGTGAAATCCCATCAAAGCGACATAACCAACGTGGAAGCAACAAATGCTACGATCCACCGAAACTCATTGGAAGACGACATTGTCGAAACCAACGGCGATATCGACCCACATCGAGCTGAGGAAATGTCGAAAGACAACGAAAAAGTCGTTTTGAACAACACGGGTGGCAATAAGTGGGAGTTGAATATAGTGTGAATTAGACGATGACTACCTCAAACCTAGTGTGGACTGTTACTGTCAGGCAGAATAACTATCGTTCGCGTACTTCGCGACGCACATCACGGAATCTCTCGGCTATGTAGTGGAGCGTCATCGAAAACTGAAATTGCTGCCTGCACTCGGGTTTGGCCCCGCCTTCATTATGTATCTAGAGTGCAGTTCATCTGCGACTTCAGCTACACGACAAACCATCTTGAGGTGGGATTTTGGCTCCATTCTTGACATCCACGTGGCCCTGCGACGTGCCACAAGCGCCTACGATTGAACGTCCAACCACTGAAATCTCAACTACAATGAAGGTACCCGCGATGGTGATGCAATTTACACCTTTTCAATGGCCTCAATGCCTTCTATGGGACGGTCTATCTGCTAGAAGCTCTAGTATATGCTTAACGGCGAGGATTTGTGGCATCCGAGCTTTGTGCCCAGACTCGACCAACTTGATGATCCTTATGAGCCGCGGCCGGTAAGCACCAAGGATATCTTGTCGGCGTCGGGATGCATGAATTACTGGGTATGTCTGTCCAAAACATCCCTAAATGTTACGAGTTCTTATGCCCTATTTCTTGGGAGTCATGATGCAGGCTAAAAGTAACATACATGGTTCAGCGACCCTCATTGAGGTCCCACTTCCTTTCGTCTCAATGCGCGCCAGTTACGCCGCACACAGTGGTCATTGGAAATTGTTGTTGTACGTTTGCCATCCAATTCCAACGATAAGGTGGTGCTGGAACGTAATGGTCGTCTCAAGACTCATGGTGCGCCGGTCTTGGTTGCTATGCGAGTTTAATATGCTCATTGTTGCCGAATAGATTGTGATCCACATGAAGTTTTGCCACCATGATCTTCGATGGAAGCCAAGTGACCTTGTCGCCACACCTGCTGTACCAAATTTGAAGTCACTCCATTGGCTTTATTTTCCATACTAACGGAGGCGAGTAGCCCAAATTTAGGCGGTCTTTTTTATATAGAAAATCTAGCAACATTCCCGAGGGGTATCACCTTCGGTATGATATTGGGACAGTCTCGTTGGTGAGAATCAACCGAGAATGTCGCTGCAGACAAACACACTGATCCGGATCCCATAGATGCCACCTATGGCTCCTTGAACATAATGAATTAACGCAATTGCAGAGGTCTCACAGTAATGATCCAGCCCTTTCGAATAAAGGCATCATTAGATGCTGTTGCTTCGATGTCAGTCACCTTCTTTTCCGATTGAAATTGATGGCCAAAAAGGTTGTCTCGCATCAATGTCCACCATTGCCGGTAGCCATAAAGCTCTGAGCAACAGAACGTCCAGTCTCAAACATCGACCGCTTGGCCTTCTTCCTTGTCCTTATGGCCTCCTTACCGCCATTCCTCTCTCAGTACATCGAAGGGATTCATCCTTGCCTGAATTTCATCGTGATCGGGGCAGCATGGTCCGCTTCCCTAGTCCCCCTTCTGATCATGCTTCTCTACTTCTCGACGCCAGCCCTTCGCCGCCGACCCATATTCCTCATGAATTTGTTCTCTGTCTCCGTAGGAATTGCCTTCAATGTCGGCCTTGCCGCCTACAATGTTAGTGCACATTCGCAATTGGCGTTATTCCCTCCGCGCTCAATCTTCTCTGCTTAGATTAATGTAATCCTACATCCCGAAACGGCAAGTGACACCTCCAGGAGCATCGCTGTGCTTGCCTGCGCGATAACCCTCCCAGTCTTCATCGATATCATTCTTGCCTTCCGGCTGTACGTGGTGCTACCCCGCCACAGTACATCAAAGACAATGCTCTGCATCGTATTCATACCTCTTGCCTTGTTCAAGATCGCACGTCTGATCAACATTGGCATCTTCTTGAAAAAACTCTCGGTTCTACTACGTAGCAACGACCCTGCCGCCAGCCTTGGTAGCGGATTTGAGCACTTTAACCCGAACCACAAGATCGAATGGTCCCTCCTCGTGCTCGACAACTGGTGAGTAATGTGAACTTGCAATCTAGGAAGTTACTGCTAACGTTATCATGTAGTTACGCATCCTTATTCTTCCTTTGGAAGCTAGGAATGGGCCGTCGATCTGCCAAGTCATCTGGCATAGTCTCGAGTGAGCCCCTCTTTTGGTCATTAAAGTTCTTGCAACCTGCTGATCTAAACCATACTAGGCGCTAAAGACACATTGAAACGACTGTTTTATCTAGCGGCAGCAAGTTTCGTCTTTCCTTGCGTCTTGGGCATTGGGCAACTCGTCTTTGCCTTTCAAGGGAAGGGTTCCTATGCATGTAAGTAATCCCCTCTTCTTCCTTTGCTTCGTTGATAAAGACTTATGTAGCCTATATATTCTTTACGAACGTCAATGTCGAGATCGTTTGTTCCCTCTTGGCGACATTATGGTGTGCCCAAAGTCGTTGGGCTGAGCAGCATGCTCTTCATCAACCTGAGACGAGCCGAATCTCGTCGTTTAAAGCCAAATCTCGTGGCATGGCAAGCTTGGAGATACGGACCCACAGCGTAGGGGGTTCAGAACAAGGGATAAGGGAGAGTGCCAATAGATCCGATGTCGAATTGGGTACGTTCAAGGTTGAAAGTGTCTCGCACGTAGACGGGACGGATGTACGCCGGAAGATTGTGGCATGAACAGGGACTAGGGGTACGGACAGAAAGAATTCCTCTAACCGTCTCCTACTTCTGCACCGTTTTCACCCTCCCAGTGGAAATAGTCGACGAGATCATTGGGCACATTGACGATTCAAAAGCCCTCTTGAATGGCCTCCTATCAACTTGCCACTTCAAGCCTCGAACTTTATATCAATCTTCGTGGCAAACAACTCAAAGGCTTCCGCAGGGCTATCGATACGAACCTTCATTACGCTAAATACACCACCGCTTTGACCATCCATTCTCTATCATCGTCGCAGTATGGCGATCTGAACCGCATCCTTTCCAGTACAACAAGCATTAGGTTTTTGGAGATGCGAGCTTTGGATTATTCATTGTGCCAGGCATCGCTGAGCCTACCCCCCACGTTCAAAAACTTGACCAGCCTACTTTGGCGCAACGACATAGCGCGGAAATCATCTCGGCGTGCCAGAGCACACCAACACATATTAAGCTATTTTACGATACGCGCCGCACGTCGACGTCAGAGAGAAAGCCTTTTGATGGGTCTGTACTACCAAACCTGCGTTCAATCAGGTGGGTGCCCCAAACCAAGGAACATTGGGATGCGAAGCTGGATACTCCAATATTTTAGATGAACGCACTGGATACTCTGTGCTTTGGAAGCGTAGATGGTAAGCTGCCGTTTCAATTTCAATTTCGCCGGCGGAAATGTTAATTTATTATAGGCCATACACCGTATCCAATTGTGATTCATTTTCAAGTATCTTATCTTATCTTACTTGCTGTATGGAGTTCGCCGCAACTCTCGTCCACAAAATAGGTCACACTGATACGTCGGCGACTCCAACCCGTCGTGCTCAACTGCAGATATCTCCTCTACAGCACCGACCTTGCGTATTTTTCTTGGGTCTCAGCTTGACGTATATCGCGTCAGTAAGGTGGCCGCCCCGACCTCGTTCTGACCGTCTAGCTCCAATTGCTGTGAAAGTCCGTACCTGTTGGCTATGTTCTATGTTTATCGCTGATAGACACCTCCGGTTGAATAGCGACTGCGTACGTGCCGGAGGGTTCATACACCCTCCGTGGTCGAGATTCGCCCACGCTCCATTCAGCCGGAATGAGGATGGGAAGCGAATTCCCATACATTGTCACCGGCTTTCAGCCATGGGGGGAAATGGTCTGAAACAGCGCGCCGGCCTCCGCTGGATCTACGGGATAGTTATAGTCCCCTGGAATATAAGCCGTCAATCCCCCTTGCCCCAATTCTTTGCTCTCTCTTCCGAATCCCTACCGCTACCATCAATCATCACTTCCTCAGTCGCAAGTCATGTCCCGCGCCATGAAGAAAGTGGACCCTCCGCTTAAGATGGAAATCGTTGCCAACAGTGTGCGCAACACCACCATCGCCGTCGAGGACGATCGATACTATTTCGAGGTAGTCACACGCTACTGGCACCCCACCACAACGAAGATTAATAGGTTCGACGTGGAGACTCGCCTGCTCACAACTGTGGCAGAGATTGAAGGCCTCAGGGGGGCTGATCGCAGAGTTCGTTTCTTGCAGCCGACGGAGAAGGGTCCACAGCTGGGTGACTGGATAAGTGCATCTGAGTTTTTGAAGTAGGAGCATGGTTACCTTTGTGTCCGACTATGTCTGATTCTCTCTCTTTGATGAAGGGACGGGAAGTTCGCCACCGACACAGGAACGGAATATCTATGGAAATCACACAGGCGCAAGCTTCGAGTAAGTTCGATCCAGCAGCTCTCTCAATCCAGTGATTCTGACTGTATTACTCTTATAGCTATTGAAGGACGGCGAGGACGAGAAGGCCCCTGCTGTCCAATATCACAGCCACAAACGTTATTTCTGGGTGCTCCGTATGTCTCGGCATGCTTGGTTGGATGTCAAGCCAGAGCTCACCGACTCGCTGGAGAAAGTCATCGGTAGGTTATTCTCCCCGTCTAATTCCATGACTATGCAACTGAATCTCTCACAGTGAGCTACCTCCTGGCTGAACGACAGAAGCGGGATAAATGGCGCCCTTTCTCTTAATTTACATGTCAATCAGTCGCCGTCTCTCTAATCTCTTTTCTCCCATAACATAGACATTCATTTACCTTCGTCATACACTCTTTCATATGATGCTGCTAATACATCACTTTCTGTGGAAAAATCCTCCAGATGCGGGAAACTTTTTGTGCATTGCTCATGACGGTAGGTACCATTTAGTATACACTACTACCATTCGCATCCGTGAAAAATATATACGTATGGTGAGGATTCGACGTTGGGCAGATGGGAGACGTGAGCAAGTGAGCAAGAAGGAAGTGTACAGCGAAGCGGGAATGGCGATATCGATGGATGTACAGCAAGAAGATTGAGAAAGCATTTACACGGTGAAGGAAGGAAACAAGAATGTACTCAGAGCGGGAAGCAGATGGGATCTGTGGTCTAGGTATCGCCGCTATTGGGTGATGATATGGACTAGTTTGAACAGTGAAAGAGTCATGTTAGGGCTTGATAGTCGACGTGGGGTTGTAAGAGAGAGAGATATGCATATTGACCTGGAGATTCGAATGATAACCGCGGAGAAAATGTTGTCTAGCCGTCTTGTTTGGAAATCGAAATGTCGCATGATAGATTTGGTAGATGGTGGCCTGGCCTAGCCTGGGAGGCCGCACTCATACGTCGTCTTCGTCGCTGGAACTACTTTCTTCGCTAGATTCTTCATCGTCTTCATCGTCCTCGCCGTCTTCATCATCATCCTTGTTCTCCTTGTCCTCCTCTTTCTTGTCCTCCGTCCCATCCTCCTTACTCACAACCACTGTGTCGCCATCCTCGGTGGTCTTACTCTCCTCCCCCGATTTCTTCTTCTGCTCCTCAAGTTCCTTCTTCACTGCCTGAAGCTCCTTCTCCTTCTCCTCGAGCTCATTCTGCGTTTTCTCTTTCTCTGCGGCTTCCTTAGCTTTCTCCTTCTTCTCGCGCTGTAAACAAGACCACAAGTGTAAATCAGCAAGCAGGTTCGCAAGTAGGATGGAAACACATCGAAGCGAGTCGCGGCATGGACCGAGGATCTCCTAAAATCCTTCTTCCACATGCGAACCGACTCAGGGTCCAAAATCACGGACGCGAGGATTCCCCGATCGATGGAGATCGATAAGCTCGGACCCGTCCAATCCAAAAGCAACAGAAGAGAAAAAACGGGTGTTTGAAACTCACCTCTTTCCTCTCTTTCGCCCTCTTCTCTCTCTCGGCCTTCGCTTTTGCGCGTTCCTTCGCAAGCTTGACGCGTAGCTCGCGTTCGCTCTTCACCCAAGCTGTCATCTCATGGGCAGCTACCTCGGGTTGGGATTTATGTTTCAGTAAATCTATGGGTCAACACACACGCCGTTCACAATCAGCCTGCGAATAAGTAGATAGACAGAAGGCAGAGACATACATCCTTGGAGCTGGGCCATACTAAACTCATTCTCGGGGAACCCTTCCGCGAAGAGGGCCGCAAGTTTATTCATTGTCTGAGCATCCAGCAGCGTTTTTGCGCGCAGTTCGTTCGAATAGGGCAGCTGCGACGCGGCGTTGGAGGGGGATGCAGGGGGGACGGCAGCGGGGGTTGATAAGGAAGGAGGGATAGAGGGCATCACAAGGGACGGTGACGTTGGCGATTTCGACTCGGATGCTGTTGACTTTGAAGATGACGACCACAGACTCCCTATGGAAAGGCTTCCGAGCAAGGATGAAGATGTCGACGACGCTTTCTCCTTCTCCTCCTCGGTACACTCGCTCTCCAACTTCACACTCCTCACTTCCATATTACCCAGCCCCATCGATGCAAGTTCTGCAGCGCTCGCCATCTCACTATCTCCCTCAATGCTCCCTTCGTTATCAATATCTCCTTTCTCCTCCCCGCCTTCGCGGGCGGTGTTCTTCACCCAGCTGCCGTCTCTCCAGACTGGACCCTCAACGCATGGGAAGAAATTCCTGTAGAGCGCTTCTGCTTGTGCCCTTGTCGCGTACTTGAACTCAACCCATATGTCCATTCGCCCAGGTCGTCGGAGTGCCGGATCAAGACGCTCAATATGATTCGTGGTGCTGAGCCAAGGTTACCATCGAAGTCACAACGAAAGACAAGTATTGAACTCACGCGAAGAGCAGCCGTCCCTCTGAAGCCGCAACGCCATCCAAAGCGTTGAGGAGCCCACTCAAACTGAGTGTGTTGACATCATTGAGCCGATCCTTATCCTTCTTCTCCTTTTTGTCCTTCTTTGTGTCCTTGGTCGACGTCCTTGACGAGCGGTGGAGCCTTGACCTACCCCGTCTCCCCGAGAACGTTGTAGTTGTGGCAGTAGCAGATTCTTGGTTGGCCGCCGTTGAGGAATCCGACGACGCATTCTTCTCGTCCTCTTCGCGTGTCGTGCTGCGCGTAAACGCCGCATCGAGATCCTCCAGTAACACCATCGTTCCCTTGGGCACAACTCCGAGAAGCTGCTGTAGCCGATCATCCGACATCCACGGCGCACTCAAGGACAGGACGTAGACGTCCAGCTCCAGCTCAGAGGCGATCGCATGGATGAGGGAGGACTTGCCCGACCCCGGGATCCCATGCAGGAGATAGCCTCTTCGGAAAGGTATGCCTCTGTCTGAATACCACTGCACCAACACATTAGCAGCGTGAGGGTGGAAGTACGCGGCGGCTAACCTTCTCACTGGCCAAGAAATCCCTTGCATCCGCCACCACCCTCTCCTTCACCCCTGGCTCCAGTACCACGCTCGCCAGCGGTCGCTTATGCTTCACATCACTGTATCTCCACCCTCCGTACGCATCGGCTGAGAAGAGTTGGATCTTATGCACGCTGGCCGCCTCATAGCCCTTCCTCGCTGTCCTCACTAGATCCTTCAGTATATTATGCGACCGCGCCACAACAGACACTGTCAGCACCGTGCACTGCGTCGTCGGATGCATGCTGCGTGTGATATGTAGATAGTGTCCCTTGTAAAATATTGTGTGCGTGGAATCGAAGGTAGGCTGAAAGATGACTCGTGTACGTGTGCGTGTACTGCTAAAATCCGAGGACGTTTCTGAGTCGTCTTCCTCGTCTTTGGCTTCCGGCGACAAAGTGTCCACTGCCCGCGTAGTCGTCTCAAACTCTCGCGAACGCTGCCATTCGGGGCGGTGTGACAGCCAGTTCATGAGCCAGTCGTACGGATAGTCGTCCTCGGAAAAGTGGGCGGTTAGATAGAACGCTGGAGCATGTATTAGTTGTCTGAGTTGCACGACATAGTTATCAACCTCGAAAGCAATTCTCATGGAAGCAGCAGAAGCATGCGGAACGAATGGAATTCGGTTACATCTTTGCTTCAGTCTGAGAGCACCGTCCTTCGGCGACTACTCCCAGAGCAGATTTTCGGTATAACGAAGTGAACCATAAACTCACAATTGATGAATTGGCTCCATGCGTTGCTAGAGACTCTCCTAGCAGTCTCAACTGTCCCCCCGATGACTACAAACTTCATCCCATCGACAATAGACGACGAGCCACCGAGAGCGCCTCCGACAAGAGGCTGTACGAGGAATTTCAAAGCGTCCATTGGAGCATGGAATGGGGTGCAGTGTACAGATGGTGGTGGTATGGGAACAGGGAGGTTATGACTGGACTGGGGGAAAGAAATGGGAGGAAAAGAGTCAGAACGCGTCAGTTGGGTACAGCTGTAGTCGGTCCCTAAGGACCGGGCACGTGTACTGGCATCTACCAGCGCTCAATGTTAGGCGCCCACTCATATCTGCGACCCTAGCAAAATGAAGCAGAACCACCATGAATTTACCCTCCACTGTCAAGCCAGTGCATAGGTGTGCACCGGAATGTTATTTCGCTCAGTTGCTTACCCTTAGAGGCGGGGCGGCGCTACAAATAGTTAATCCAGACGCAGTAACGATCAACGGCGGAGTACGCTCAGTTGGCGCACAACGCACACGAGGCGTTTACTGATATACAATTAGTATCAGGAAAGGGTTCGCCATCAGTTTCAAATCCCATGTGATCTACGGGTTACAAGGCAAGGTGGGATAACAGAACGAATGGAACTTGGAACAAGCGCAGCGACGAGACCAGAACGAGGTAAAAGAATGCTGAACCCAAGTCTCTAACTCCAACGTTTTCCAAGGAAGCTGGGTGCGTGCTGAGAAGCTGTTCTGATGGACTGACGGCTGAAAGTAACAGCGTATGTGAGCAAGAAGCGCGAAGCCAGGTAGGTGATGGGGGGAAGGAGACATGATCTTTAGGCAAGTCTGAAACCGTATAGACGAGAGAAACAACTGCAGCGAGAACCTTTCAGTCAGTACTTGGGCATGTCAGTGAACGACGTACTCTTGCGCCCGATCTTCGACCAAGCGTCAAATGGTGAGTGCTGGCTTTCTAGTGATGCTCTCGCATACTGAAAGAGCGTACCGATGAAATTCAGGAGAAATTGAGCCGACAGTAGCGACTTGCCAGTAAGCTGCACCCCTGGGAAGGAAGGGGAGGCCAGGGGTCGCGGCGTCTCGACCTTGCTCTTTACTAACACCTCATTTAAGATGGGCCGAATCACCTCAACAATGTTTCCGTTCGATGGAGATTCTTCAGGAATTCAAGTTAAATCAGTACTATTGGGTAGATTTTCAATCAGAAGGAGAAGTTCAATCTAAGCTTCTCCTTTCGTTATATCCCTGGGATGCCTCCCAGCTTCTGCATCAGAATAAACCCACAGGAACACGGTTCTTTCACCTTTGCTGATAACCCAGCTCCAGCCACTGACCATCGGGCACTCAGATCCCAGAACTCGAACCTCAAAGAAGTATACTCGCCTGCGCGTGATCGCCCATTGGCACTAGCAAGGGACGCCTTGATTCCCTTCTTGCATGGACCTTCTATTTCCCCATGGTCATTGAACTCGAACACCGCCGATCGGCAATACAAACTCTGGGGAAGGTCCCCAACATCACCATCGTCGGATTTACATAGTCGCAAAAGGTCCAAGGCCACGCACATGACCCCAGGACCCAGGTCATCAGTCCCAAAATCAATACAATTGCAGAAAAGCTAAAGAATGACATAGAACGAAGGAAACAGGGCTACACTCATTCGAATAAGTAAGTGCATTTGCCCTTGGAGTACCACTACTTCCAACGACCGTTAACTTTGTCTGCGGCTAGTACGACCCGTCCGTGCCATTCTCAGTTTAGTCTTTCGGTTTCTTTCGCCGTCGGACTTATGCGTCAAGACTCGCTGCTCGCTAGGTTTGTAAGTCCCAAGTAGATACACTTTACTTACTAGACTATTCATAGACTCGGCACGCGACTCAATCGACAACCAGGTAGCCCACATGGACTAGCGTGGACTTCTCCACTTCTTCAGATCTCGGGCAATATGCTATTACCATATACCCGGTACCGTCCTTGGGTCCCTCCTACCCTCTTCAACACGAACGTTCGAACATCAATACATCATGCATCAAAATGACTTTTCGATACGAAAGTTCCCCTTTTCTCTGTCGTTCTATGCCTTTCTGTGTTTTCCTTCGTTCCACGTCCGGCAGAAGATCACAGGTCACATGCACATGGGCTTGGAAGTCCAGCGAGTGAATAGTAAACATACTCTACATACGGATAAAGCATGTCTTGTGCTGGTTCTTGCCAATCTGGGCGTTCCATTTGGACGATCTCAGGTACGTAGTATACATTTTCCAGCCCATCATGGTCCCACTAAGTCAGTGACGTCTGGGGTCTATTATATCGATCATCAACTAGGCTCCATGCATTTTCAACATGCCGCCGGGCTCACGCACACGACTGGAGTACAGAGGTTAGCGTCATGCTATCGTACTTACCAACTTAACCCGATTCCCAGGCAAGTACAAGGTTGCAAGCACGCTCGCATAGGCAATGCTAAGTTTGACGGCGCCGCAACCACGCTAGCTAGCACTTGGGATCTCGGAGGAGCCATAGCTCCATCCGCCCCGTCAGCACCTCCTTCTTCGTCCTCAATTTCGCCGCGGCGTCCTTTATGCCATTCATCCAACCAACCAGCATGTACTCAACAACGGTGCATGGAGGTACCCGCTCCGATTATGGTGGTTCACCTGAAGAGCTGCCAACCTTGAGCTTGATTCATGGAGGGATTTATGCCACTGCGTCTCTGAGTCGGAGCACGAGTATGCGTATCGAAACTGCCGGCCCCGACGACACTCGGATCCTACTTTCAATGCAATAATAGTTGACACAAAGTCAGCTGGGCGAAGCTAACGTCGAAGTTATTGTTAGGAGTACATCAGGGGTAGTTAGAAAGTCAAGAAAATAAGTGGTAAATCGCGAGCTATACCGCATGGTACCTCAGTCTCAGGCTAACTATCAGGAACTGTAGGGACTGAAGCCATCGAAGTTCACCTCGCGCGCGTGGTGATCTGATCACACACCCACACACACACCATTGACAGTGGCACTGCCAACGAAAAGGACGCCAAATTCGCATGCGTTCCCCCGATCGTAGGAGCCTTGACTCTTTCCGTGGGGACATTTTGGCGTGTCCCCGGATTCCGAATTTTCACTTCCCGAACACTCACCTTTGCTTCGCTAGTAGACTGGGAATAGTGACCGCCCGAGGCCGAGGGGGGTCACTACGTACTGCATGTGACCGTACACACCAGGTGACCCTCGGCCAATGCCAAAATCAATACAATTGTCGAATAATGACAGAAGGATGCAGAATGTGAAGCAAAGGCCGAAGAGAGGAAGTGACGCCGAACCTATGAGTAACTACTGTCATCCTTTCTATTGAAGTTTGAAATACTAATTACCCTTGTAGCATGAGACTAGCCGCCAACATGTCCGCGCTGTGGGCCGTTGTTTATTGACGCGAGATTGACTTGATGCACTAGAGCCGATGAACCGAAACTGAGGTGCAGACACACACGACCCGTCAAAATCTCCCCGCTTCCCCAGATGATTATGCTATTCACTATACCCGTCGCCGCCCTCGGATCTCCCTTCAATTTTCCTCTTTTCTGTATGTCCATCAAATTTATTCGCCTCATCAACCCATGGTACCGTGACAGGCATGAGGCTGTCGAGACTCGGTGTACAGGTGTCCTATCTCATTCCCCCAACGTTCTCCGCCGTTCTCAGAACCAGCACGCGACACTATACGTTTTGCCCACCTCTACCAAGACGTTCGTCCTCGCACCGAGGTCCCGGGAACTAGACGTCCCTTTTCGAATCAGCCTTCGGCCTACAGGACACATACATTCTGATTCCCATATCTGAACTCGACAGTTCGGCGGTCCAGGATAGTCGACGGTTCCCTCCGGGTGTCTCATTGCCTAGGAATCGCGAGCGAGAAGTGGCTCGATTAATCAACGAGGAATTTACGCCACTGCGTCACGAGCCTATGTACGTCTCGCAAACTCCTTGTCCCGGGCAAGCCCCCAATCATAATTGACACGAAGGTCAGCTTGATTCACAAAGCTGGGGACGATATTCGAAGCGTTAGGGGTACATCAGGGGAAGACGGGCTCCGAACACTCTCCCAACGCAATGCAAAATGCCCAACATAGGCGGTAAATCAAACCATACATTGCCTCGAACTAATTCTGAAGCAGAGGTCAACAACAAGATCTCAGGCCTCAGGCCTCATAAGTCAAGAGAATTCGAATTCTGCCTCGTGGCGTGTAGTTATTTCACTATCGCAGGCGGTGGCGCTGAGCAAAGTAAGGTCACCCAGGTGCCCTTCCGTCAACGCCAAAACAGCAACATAAACAGTGGCCGCCGAGATACGAACAAGCGCGGAAGCACGAAGGACGAAAGCGAAGGACCCTCGAAGGAAGTAAAAAGGCTGCTCCCTTTCGAGCGAGTCTGTTCCTTCGTCCTTTCCTCGCCGCAGCTTACTTTTGAGGCTTCAAGTGTTGATCCTCAAAGCATGCCACTGGTACCAGTACTTCTGGAACTAATATTACCATGCAATTCTTGCTTATTGAATTAAGAGGGATGCGAACCGATGGGCCGGGGGCTGATGAATAGAGGATTGGACACACGATACCACACACGACCACGAAACCTTCCCCGTGTCCTTCTCCCGCTTCCCCACATAATATGCGTATTATGCTTTACAAGACACCTGGAACCGTCCTCGGCCCCGGATCCCTTTGATTCTTGATCGGTCTTTCTCAATTTCTTTACCTTTCTGTTCCTCTTCTGGATTTCCTCGACTTCTACGCCTCTCCGACATCCGTGCATTCCCAGGCGAGGCTTTCGGGACTCAACACTCGAAGGGAGAGTTGCCCTTCGTATTTCTTCGCCGTGCTATCTATTGTCAGTACGCCCCGCCTAGGATGCTTACGGTGCTCAAGCCCACAGAAATGCAAGTACACTCCACCCGGATTCGGCGGTCTGCGATCTAAGCTAAGCTGTGTACGCCCTACAGGTTCCGGGGCTTCTCCGCTCCTCGTCTCGATTCCCGACTTCCTGGAAGCACCTCAACTCAATTCAAAGGCTACGGAGATTCAGTGCGAGTGACCTCTGGCGTCTAGAATCACGACTTAACCAGCATGCGTTAGTATGCTAGTAAGTTGCATGGTACATGGATGGTCCGTCTATCTTGATCACAAATGAAATCACCGCCGCCGGATTGCTAAATGACTTAGATGACTGTTCTCCGTTATGGCGCAGCGGGAAAGGTTAGGCACTGAGCGCTGGGTGCTCACGAGCTAACACCGAGAATCCATCCCAGGTCTGGATACTGGGTAAAGAAGGCAAGGGTGTAGGAACTGCTAAGCAGCCCCCTAAACTACCACCTCTGCAGTGTCGAGCTTATGGAAGTCTACTGAGCTGTCAACATGCTAGTAACAGCAACATACCAAACACGACCGCTCTTCCGTCTTTCCAATCTCGCCTTATCATACATCATACATATATCGGGGTCTGAGCATGCAGCCACGCGGCCATGCGCCCATGCGCCCATTCATCATCACTATCACCTTCCCCTTGTCCTTCTTTTCTATCTTCCGCACGTTCGCGTTTTTGTTCGCCAACAGCTTATTTGATCTGATGTCCGCGTCCGTACCGTACCGCAACCCGACTACCCTCTAGTTCAGCACAGCCTTATGCTTCGAAGTTCCGTTGCCCGGACCCGGCTCCGTCGGGACACGCTTGATCTGCCTGTGCATGTTCGCATGCATCTTACATTTTCCATACACCCAGATTCGGAGGAATCAGGCGCAGAGCTTGAGGTTGATCCACAGAGGGATTCGTGTACAGGCTTGCGGGAGAATTGACTTGTACGAGCGCAGGCTGCGGGTAGGGGGTTTACCCAAGCTAGCCTCTCGAGGGCTTTACGCTACTGCATTATCATCACCAGCACTGTCGTACCATCGCCTTATCCGCGCATACACCCTAACCCTAAGTACATGATAATACAGCGCAGCATCTGAAAGTTAGAACCCATCTCCCATCCCCATCCCTTGTCTTTCATCCTGTAGGAATGGATCGGACGCGACTAGCGTGGTATGAGAAGACTCCGAGCTACGGTTCACAGCGGCGCTGGTAACGGTGCTTATGCTTATGCCAAGATGGATAGTGTGTTTTCTACGAATGTATTGGCGATTAATCAATTACTGGTGTAGTGTCGGTGCAGTGGTTACAATGGAAGTCCTGTGAGGCCTTGAGGGGTTAGGGGAGGTTAGGGGGAACAGAACGTTCTTGCAAGGACGCATCCTGTGAGCGACGGCACAAAGGGCCTCTGCCCCGCCAATGACAATGAAACGAGAGCACTGCATTGTCTCAAAGCATTGTACTGTATCAACCGGTGTGCCAGTTACTTCCAGTTCACCCTAGGTAAGCAAGTGTGCAAGTACGTGTAGGAAGTGCTAAGCTATCAACAGCACCATCATGTATCATTATCGGGAGCATCAGTTATGCATTGTGCATTATGCTTATGTGCTATCCGGGTTCTATGCATCTCAGCCGTTGTATCACACAGTGAATAGAAACCCAGATAATCGGTACTTGGTGCGTATCTTGGTGACAGATGTAGCCTGACCTCATTCCGTCTGCACCGTTTCTGCGAATGATTATTTCTCGTCCTCATCAACATCTTTCGGATCTCTAAGAATCTTTACATGCAGATAACAAGTAACAGATAAATGAGACCCTTGGGAGAGCAAACAGGTGCGTCAAGGTCTCTGACTCTCAAGGTCTCGCAGTTCGAGCCGTACGTTGGCCGTTCTCTAGCCGTGCTGCCCCCACTGGCACTTATATACATGCACCTAATGTACCTAATGTACGCAATGCAACTAACATATGCATCATAAAGCGTAATCTGTAAGTAAGGTCGGTCTGCCGGTCTGTCAGGTGAAGTCTACCACATGTTACTGTATAGTTAAAATGCCGGCTCATTGGATGCGGAGGGATTTACGCGATGACCTGAGTAGCTTTGAGTATGATCATGGATCCGAGAGCTCTATGCTACGTTGAGTTGATATCCCGGGCCGACGTTGTCTCCCGCGAGCCTCCTACCTACATGTACCTACAGTCTGCTTGTGCAAGTACTCACTGTGTATCTACATAGCATGCATCTTAAGGACTGTTTATCCTGTGTCTATGTTTATCCTCGACCTCAGATGTCGAGCAAGCCTGGAGGTGCGAGCCCGAAACCGCTGAGGCGCACGTGCATGGGGAGTCAGGGTTAACGTTGGGGAAGTTAGGAGCTAGGAAACGGACTTCGGCTCAACTACAATACAACCCACCCATAATGATAAGAGACAAAGCGAGTAGGTGGAATGGGTTGGCGATGGCCGTACACTTTGC
The DNA here is from genome assembly GCF_014466165.1 of Pleurotus ostreatus. Taxonomy (NCBI): domain Eukaryota; kingdom Fungi; phylum Basidiomycota; class Agaricomycetes; order Agaricales; family Pleurotaceae; genus Pleurotus; species Pleurotus ostreatus. The sequence continues at coordinate 253,715 of NW_023503160.1, read as the reverse complement.
GTGTACAAGGTAGGTAAGGGTTCTGATATTCTCCATTATAAGTATGTTACCTGTGGCTCTATCCATTTCTCCGACTCTAAATTCGTATAACCTCCAAATAACGAGTAACAAGACGTTGCGTGTCGCACGAAATGTGGCTGGCGCGTCATAATAAGCTAACAAGTGACGCATGGTGAAAATTTCAGAACTCTCGCGCGGTGAAGCGGTGGAGATTTTATATATAGACGTAGACGGGGCTCCAACGTGTGTATAGCGGCTATACGGTGTATAATGGTATAGTGGCCGCTCCTGGGAGTCTGGGGCCTGTGCCCAGTACACGTTGCGCGGTTTCTCCGGACGGTGGGCGAAGTGATGGCATGGATGGGTGGATGGGCGACGGAAGGCGCACACTGAACGGCGAGTTCTTGCAGCTTTCCAAGGGAATAAGGAACGCGAAAAGATCTCTTCGAAGAAGATATAGAAGCGAGGAAAAGTTAGCAAGTACATTTGTCATGAGTGAGTACTGGATATAGGTATGGGTATGGGTATGGGTATGGGTGTGGGCAGGCGTATACATTAGATGAAAGGCTTGGTGGCACGGGTGGAGCATCAAATCACCTACTTCATCCGCATAATTGTATCCCTAAGGCGTCGATGCGCTACGTACGTAGCTCTAACCCAACTTCCAAGTCCGAGTTCGGCTTCAAGTTCGCGCGGGCAGGTGTCAGGAACGTGCGTCCCAAATACAGCGTCCGTGGGTAGTGTCCAGACGTAGGTAGTAGGCACGTAGCATCAGCAAGACCTGTGTTGCGGGGCTGCGGGGTTGTGGCGAGCCGAGGTGATAGGCGATGCACGTAGCCCGACGCAGGGAGAGTGGGCGCGTGTTCCGGGAGGTAATCGAAATCAGCTAGCTCAGGGTGGCTTGGGGATGGGGGGGTGGGATGTAATGCAGAGAGTGTGTCGCGGAGGCATTCAACGGGACACGGCGTTCGAGTTACGTCGAAGCCTCTACCGTCTGCCGTCTACCGTCGACTCTTGAGCTTCGCACGTGCCACCATCACCATCGATATCGACATCGACATTGACAATGCCGCGTCGCGCATACGGGTGCACGCTTATACATTTTCGCTCATATATACGTCACTCATACACACGTACGCGCCGCAGTTGGCTGTCCGTGTACAGTCGCCGTCAGCGTCGAAGCTCAGCGTCCAGTATTACGGAATTACGCGCGTTCTCCGAAGAAGGTCCGCCGCAATTGCGATCTGCAAATGGCGAGGGAGGCGAGGAGGCGAAGCAACTTGGAGGTGAGGTGAGGTGGAGTGTGCGAGAGCCGGGTAGACCAGGACAGACGCAGAGGAAGTGAGCGCGTGTTCTGGGAAGTACTCAGTGCTCAGTACTCAGTACGCAGGTAGGTAGTACGCAGCTAACAAGTTAGGGTAAGCGGAATCGTGATGCGACGCGGGGGTATTGCAGGATTGCGCATTGAATATTGAACGTTTGAACGTTGTCCTTAAGCGAAGAGGGAAGAGGGGCGAACATGCTACAAGTTACGTCGAGCACTTGGCCAGCCTCGACTCCTGGGCTTTATGTAGCATAAAGATAAAGATCCCGCACACATGTATACGCGCACGGGTAGCAGGGAGATGTCCCGTACCCCGAGTCCCCTAACGTTATCGAAGTCCCCTAGTCGGAGTCAATGAATAGGGGATACTGGGTAGAGCAGCGAGGCTTGGAGGCATTGACTCGTACTCTGCTTGATACACGGACGGTACCCCTCTCTACATGATACATCGATGACGCTCGCAGGTCCAAGCGAGAGTCCCAGAATACGGCGAGTTAACATCACTCGTACTCCATCCTAACAGCCACACCCAATCCCAATGCACGACGACGAGGACACACGGGAGCAGAGTCGAGACGTGGATCGTAACACATAAACACATAACGGCATAGGACTTAGTATTGGTTAGATTAGTATTGGTTAGATGGTGGCGCCGCGCTGTGGAGTCCAAGTCGATGCTCGCAACATAATTAAATAGCGAAATACATCTGCGGGATGGAATTGGAATTGGAATTGGGATTGGAGGTGGGGTACTACGCGCTTACAAGTGTGCTAGTCTGCTAGAAGGTCCAGGTATACCACCTTGGATCTCCTCTTCTCCTCCCCACTTACCAAGCAGAATGTGAGTGTGAGACCATGATGGGAACTCCGAGTTCTGGAGATAGACTGATATCGGCACCGGCATGCTGGCACCGGCAAGCAGGGTTGGAACTTGGAAGTTGGTGGGAGGGCGGCATCGTCGATCGTGGCGGCATCGTGCATGGAATGGGAGAGCTGGGAATGCCGGGTGGAGGAGGAAATGGGGAATGGGAAATGGGGGAGGGGCGGCAAACGGCGGGTGGCGCACCGCGCGATCGAACGATCAAAACAAAGAGATTACTCACTTATGTGAAAATGTATATGTAACCTCGATTAAGAGGGAATCGGTTAATTCAGGTTAGAAAGTGCAGATTATTACTTTGTTTCAAGTACGGTTTTGAGCTTGGTTTTGAGAGGTTGCGCGGTCGTTATTTCTTCGTTGTCGTTGTCTCCAGTTCTTGGGTGTCTGGATTCTTGGTTGTCATTTCTTGTGTCTGGACTCTGGCTGGACTCTAATATCTAATCTAATATCCTACGTGTCTTTGTCCCGCCATCGATGCATCACTAGCACGCTGCGTACGACCAGCTGCCAACTGCGGATGCTGACTGTAGAGAAAATGGGCTAGAAAAAAGAGGAAATTGGAATGGGGTGACGTTGGAATGGGAGATCCCGAAGGCTACGATTACCAATCACTAATTACTAATTAGCAATTCCCATTATCGATTGATATTCATTACCTCCGTCCGCCCTCCGACGCCCGCACGACTCCGGGCGACGGGATATACCGAGGGCGGGGCGGGGGTCCTGGATTCAAATTCAAATATAGTAAGATATTTGTTTTATCTGAAAGACGAGGGAAGGGTGCTAGAGTACTCGTACGCGGTTGTTTTGAGTTTCTTGGTATCGCCTCTGGATATTTTCGCACTTTCACAGCGTTTTTGTGTTTTGTTTTGTTTTGTGTTACGTCGTCACCTCGTTACAGCACGCACAACAAACCGGGAAATTCCCGAGACATTAAATGCATCCCGACCTCCCGAACTCCGCCCGGACCTCAAAACACGCTGCTACTATTCCATACCCCCCGAGTATTTGAATTAGAATTCCGAGTATGGCATACGGAGGCGCCCTATCCCGCTCGGGCTGTGCGTATGCCAGACATGCCACGGATAATCATAACGGATAGCAAATTTGAAAATCCCACTATTTGATTTGATTTGCGTTGATCTGCGTTGATCTAGGTATTTTGGGTTGGCGGGGGATTGTGTCAGCTGCCTGTTGACGACCGCCCTACGTAGCTACCTCCATAGTGTGTCAACCAACATAATCAAGCGAGGAGAAGCAGGGGGATCCCGCTCTTGTTCCCGCCCATCATCTCCCCGCCTCCACCACCACCTTCCCCGCCGCCTCTACGACTGGAGGAGAAAAGGAGACGCGCCGTACGTACGTGTTTGTTCCTCCCCCCCTAACGCCCATCCTCTCCCGCCACGAGCGAAGGAGCGCACGAACCCTGCATATACGCAGCACATACGATACGAAGAACAGACGAGGCGCGAAGAAAGGACGAAACTTCCTCGTACGGGTGTATAGTGTATACTGCATACACATATACGCGCATATACGAACGACGAACGGACGGACGGACGATTCGCGTCGACTCTGAAGCTTAAGATCTTACGAACGACTACTCGAGAACTCGAGCGCACGAACGTAGTGAAGCCCCGAACGAACACTCACCGACGCCGACAATTGACTTACGAATTCACCGAGGTTTGGGACGAGGCGAGACGATTGGTTGCTCAGCTCCGCCTCCAGGAAGATACGTGCAACCCGCGTCACGTTATTTCCTCGCCCTACTCCCACATTTTCAAGTACAGAATTTCCAGTCCTCGAACTGACGGACTCACGAACTCCCAGATACACCGCGACCTTAGTAAGGTAGTAAGGTCAATCGACTCGAAAATCCCCCATCGAAATCCCTCACTGACGCCGACACCGACTTGGTAAGGTCGAGAATCGAGTCGCGTTAATTCCTCGACTCCACCCTCCACTCTCAGCGCGCATACATCTTCCCGTAACCAGCCATACCTTCTTCGTCTGCGTATACGAACACGAACCGCGTTATTTCCTCAGCTCCACCCTCGACGCGACCCCACCCTCTACGAAACACTACTCCACTGATCTTACACACCTTCACGTACACAGACGCCGCCGAACTCTGCAACGGGCGTTGCGAAGACACCGAGGGGATTTGTTTGAGGTATTGATAGAACTAAGAACTGGCCAGGCTCCTAGAACCAGCGCGCGTCGTATCGCGAGTTGAGAGCTCCGTCAGTTTTTTATCCGACTTCACGTGAGAAAAAAGACAAACAAAGACAAAGAGAACCTAAGAGCTCGAACTCGCGATAGAGCGGCTGGCAAGACTGTCAGAGACGCCCGCCATGACCCTGGTCTTGGCTCACTTATCGTAGTCCTTAGCTGTCGTTATCACTCATGTTTTTTGTTGTTTATTCAATACTGTTTATCCATTTTTGAATATGACTATTTTATTATTATTATATTTCCTCCCAAACGCCTTGAGAACCATGTCGTCGTCGAGCAACTGGACCCATGAACGGATCCGCGACGTCCTCAACAAATATTTCCGAAAACGCGCGTGTTGGTTCCAGATCGAGATGGCAAAAGCAGTGTACGAGGGATTTGATGTTGTCGGTGTTGCAGCAACTGGATCCGGCAAGACACTATCCTTCTTCGCGCCGCTTGTCATGGCTTTGGAGGATGGGCTGAAAAAAGTAATATTCATTGTGACCCCACTGAATCTCCTCGGTCAGCAGAACAGCGATCAGCTGAACACCATTGGCTTAACGGCCATTTCAGTAACAGCGGAAAATGCGGGCCCGGAGACGTTTAAGGTAAGTTGCGTCCAGTCAGAATGATGGATTTTAACCGATATAATCCATAGGCCATTGAATCCGGCGCATACAAAGTAATTATAATCAATCCTGAAATACTGATGAGCTCGGCGTGCACAGTGTTATGGAAAAATAGGAAGTTTACCGCAACTATCCTTAATTTCGTCTTCGACGAGGCCCACTGTGTCAGCCAGTGGAGTTCGTTCCGGAAGGATTACCTGCATCTGGGCAGCCTTCGTTTCGTAATCCCGGATACCATTCCCTTCTTCGTTGCGTCAGCAACACTACCACCACCAGTTCTGTCCGAGGTGTCAGAGATCCTGCGGCTACGACCGATGCGAACGAAGCGTTTCATACGCTCTAACGATCGTCCAAACATTGCACTCATCGTCCGACAGATCAAGTACGCGGTTACGAGTTACCACGATTTAGTGTTCCTGATCAAAGATGGATGGCGTAGAGGGGATGCACCGCCGCCGAAATTCGTCGTCTTCTTCGACAGTACTCGCGAGACGGAAGACGCAGTCGGTTTCCTGCAGTCTCGATTACCCAAGGAGTTCCGTTCGAGAATCCGTTGGTTTCATGCGACCATGACATCGGCGTATCGCCTGGACGAATACGAGGCCTTCAAGCGAGGCGATCTCTGGGGGCTTTGCGTCACCGATGCATTTGGAATGGTAAGAAACATCTAAATAATCTTGGGATAATCAACTGATGTCTGTGACTGTTAAAGGGCCTGGACTTACCGAGTATATCACTTGTAATCCAGTGGAAAGTTAATGCAAGTCTTTGTGCGATCTGGCAGCGAATTGGGCGTGCTGCTCGTGGGGAAGGAAATACGGCGAGGGCTATCATCTTCGTTGAGAAGAAGTGCTTCGATGGGAACCGGCAGAAGAAGGATGCGACACAAGGGCTTGGGAGTCGGAAACGGAAAGCACCGGAGGGAACCGAGGGACAAGCTTCAAAGCGAATTGCGTTGGCCTCATGCAACGTTAACCGAGTATTGCCAACGAATGCCGTTGGAACAAGGCCATTTGACGTTGGTGAGGATCCCATGAGTGAAGGGGACGGTACAGGAGGTGGAGCCATTGACATTGATGTGGAGACACAACGCCAGAGTTATCACAAGCGCTGTAATCAGTATCGGTCAATTGGCAGTGAACACAAGGACCACGTACTCGAGCCTGCATTGGACGACATGGTGAATGCTCACACACGTGGATTTGATTGTCGTCGACAGCCGCCTGCTATCTACTTTGGGAATGACAGATGTGGTAAGTGGGAAGCCCGCATTATTTCCCTCTGAGTATCTTCTCACACACGTTGGCAATGACCGTAGTAAAGAACGACCACCTTCTCTGCGACCGTACAACACCGGATGGATGCTCGAGATGCCGACCAAAGAGCTGCAACAATGAGATGTCTCCTTGTTGCGACAAATGTGTTCCAGCCTTGTTGGAACTCTTCGACGGAGTCACTGTCCCTCACCAGGCTCGTGCACCAAATCGCTCATCAATCAAGGAGTACCAGCCTGTTCAGTCAGAACAAGACCTCAAAGCCGCGATTGTCTCATGGCGCAAGATAACTGCGCCTGTCAAGCTCGGCCCTCTCACAGTTCGTTGATACGGAGTGGAGATTTTCATGCACGACATGGTTATCCAACGTGTCGTTGATTGCGCCCATGGAAACAAGATTCAGACGGTCGAAGACCTTGCGAGAGAGACACGGTGGAGTTTAGATCGAGTGAACGAGTTCGGCGCACAGATTATAGCCCTTATCGAGCAGCATTTGCCAAAGCTGCCGCCGCCTGCCCTGCCAGCTCCTTCAGGTGTCTCCTCCGCACCCAAGTGAACTCGCGCACCAGCAAAGCAGCGCCAATGCAGCGAATGCCACCAGTTTGGTCATATCAGTGGGTTTACAACTCCCTTTTCTATTGTTCATACTAATATTTGAGTAGAAACGAACTCGAACTGCCCCGCTCGAAAAGCCCAACGAGAAACTGAACTAGGCCAACGTTCGCGGCCTCTAACTCTTGCACTGCCCAACGAGAACATACCCCCAATGCTAGCAACATCACTTACGCTGCCGATGCAGCAATCTATCACACCCTGTAAGTTGTTAATTCAGTAATATTGCACCGTTTCTAACCGTTGATTTCAGCCCACAGTAATTTGAACTACTCGATGTTCTTGCCTGGCCCATCCAGTCGGTAGGAAGCCTATACGTCCAGATCGCCGTCGTCTTCCACCTCGTGCTCGATATCTGGCAACTGATCGCCATCATCATCATCTTCATTCCCCTCCATGTCAATATCTTCCCCTCGCATCGCTTTAGATGCTTTAGTCATACCCAGGAATATTCCCTCGCTCTTCTTGTCCGCGATACTATAATTCACGGCCCTTCCAGGAATGAATTCATTGGCCTTAATTTCGTCCATATACAAGCCCAGTGCCCTGAACGTAGTCTCAAGCTTTGCAGGTGAGTGTTTGACAGTACGATGGTCGAGATGGAACATCTTCGTGGCCTGAACGCGAACATTCTTGAATGTTTCAATGAGAGGTGATTCCTTCATAATTCGTCCTTTCGTATGATTTGAATACTTCCCGCCGTAGATTCGTTTCAGGTACAGGTTATTATGTTCAACCCACCAATCAATGCCGCGAAAATGACCTGGTTTTCCCGTTGGATTACAAAGTATGTTCATCCGTATTGCTTTCCTTCATATGACCGTTAGCAATTCATCTACGCAGGTGCGAATACGACTCACTGTAGCCCAGGAAATGGCCGATACTTGAAGTGCAGGTCCTTCAAATACCTGACAAGCTGTGCAGCATACTTATGCTTCCCACACCCGCGAAAGATGTAAACCCAAGACATGAAGCTACTCTCGAGGCGGCCAATATCTCCTTCGTTCATCGAAAAGGTCAGTTCTTCATACAGTAGGAAGTATTCTTGAAGTAACAGCATGTTTTCGTTCACTTTATCTCGTTCTAGGTTGCTCTTCTGCCGAACATCGTGAAACGATGGATCTGCTATGTGTTCCTTTGCGAGCTCGATTGACATTGACTCGATTAACTCCCATGTAGGCTTCCTCTTCGCGAAATCCTCAAGCGTAAGGCTGGCGTTGTAGTGCTTCGATGCGAGGACTTTCCAGCAGTCCAATCGTGAGACGACTCCAACGTGCTCGATAACTTCATGCATACGGCGGAACCCCGGCTTCGATTCAATTTTGGCTGTCTCCTTCTTGCGAAGGATACCAACAAATGCAATAAGACTGGAAGGATCGTTTCTCGCAGCCTTGGGGAATATGCAAATCCGCCAGATTGCATCAGCGCACGCCATCTTCAAATGAAAGAGGCCCATCACATAGATGATGAACTGGTTACGCCGCCATGGTGTTTTCTCGATACGGCGTGAGGCCTGGAAGCTCTGGATTCGTTCACCGGTAAGTAGATCGCCGTGTACCAGTACCACATAGTTCTTGACGTCTGTCACTTCGTTACAGCCCTTCTCTGTCGGATCGCCGACATTTACCTGCCGAAATAGATCGGCGAGAGCGTCTCCATTTCCTTGTGGTGTCGATTGACTGATATCCATCATCTTCGCAGGCACTTGGCTAGATCTCACAACAGGGATCTGCTCCACAACCTCCGGTTTTCCCAGCTCCTTAAGGTAGCGACGAAAGAATGGTGGACCGTGCTGGATCAAGTCACGCCTAAACACCCAAGTGTTGAATCGGCCAGATCGAAGGAGGCCTGTTGGATGTTCCAGGGTCTCTGGATGAAGCTGCAGAAGCTCGTCCTCGTTAATCGGAGGTTCTACAGCACTTCGGTCGGCATTCATCGGTGACCTCTGCCACAATTCCTGCGAGCAATCGAGATCCTCTCGAACGACACCATGATCGAGTGGAATAAATGTGCCCGATGTGAGGTGAACCAATGTCTCGTGGGGTTTCTCAAGGGTTGGAACGGTATGTTTCAATTCTATGTCCACATTGTCGTATGCAAATGATGTTGTTAGAGTCTTCCCTAGTCTCCGCAGGGCTGTACTAGACTCTTTGGATAAGTTAGTGATCGCATCGTTGATTGATGTGGTCGATATTGATACGCCGATACGAGCGAGAACTTCGATTATATCCTCGGGCGCGTTGCATGAATGTAAGAAGATTCCCATCATGGACTGGAGCGCATTGCAATACTGATTAGTGCTCTGCAGCATGATACTAGTCATGACGACTTTGCGCTGGAACTCGGCTTAGTACTGTAAGTGACCTGACAACCAGCTACTCACTATTGTCATTGTTGACTGACGAGCTTTGTTTGCCCGGTCGCCAAGTATAGGATCTTCTTCATCGTCACTCTCTGATAGCTCAGACACATCGTTACCGCCATCGTCATCGCTATCGTCATGCTTCGAACGAAACTGTGCCAGGGCAGCCTTTCGAGTAGCCGCCTTCATTTCCTTACGTTGATGCTCTCGACGTTCACGAGCGGCATTCACAGCTGGATCGGCTGCGAGAAGGAGGTCATAGCATCTCCATAGGTCTGGCGCGCCTGCTTGAAACTGGATCGCCAAGTTATCGAGATCAAAATCCTTTAGCTGATCAGCTCTTGCCGATGATGCCCCAAAATGTAAGTTTGAGCTCTTCTTTGACAACGCTGAGATTTGAGTCGCATACATGCTTGACGCCACATCACAGGCCCATCGCCGCGCAGTGTCCTCGGAAGTTGAGTGGGCGAGCAACGCCTGTAGGATTTCAATGACGACGACGTGAACAGGTATCCCGCTGGACTGCAACCTCTGGAGGTATGCAACGACGAGCTCCCCGATGTCCTCGCCGTCGAGTTGTAGGAGTAATTCAATGATGGTGGGTGAGTGCCAGTGTGCCATCTTATGTCCCAATTGCTGACTGTCACTTGCTTTATATCTTACTTTCAAGGCTGCGGAATGAAACTGGACCAGTCAATTGTACATCCTACGAGTCATATTGTACAGACTGTCATTGCTGCGAGCCCCGTAGCTCCTGTACTTGGACCCTAGCCTACCCCTAGATACTAAGCTAACACCTTAACTCGAATCACAAGACTTGTAGTTTATGACCCGAAATGGGTAAAAGGTATAGAACAAACAACAAAAAACATAAGTGATAACGACAGCTAAGGACTACGATAAGTAGCCAAGACCAGGGTCATGGCGGGCGTCTCTGACAGTCTTGCCAGCCGCTCTATCGCGAGTTCGAGCTCTTAGGTTCTCTTTGTCTTTGTTTGTCTTTTTTCTCACGTGAAGTCGGATAAAAAACTGACGGAGCTCTCAACTCGCGATACGACGCGCGCTGGTTCTAGGAGCCTGAGAACTGGCTAGACTTGGAACTGGTATAACTAGCGCGCTGTGAGTAATCCTTTTTTACTAATTCTTTTCTTATTACTTTATTTTTATTTTCCATTTCCCTTTTTCATTTCTTTTCAGTATATTTACTTTCGACCTTTTCTCCGTGATTAATTATTATCCCCATCATTAATTATTTTTATCCCCAATCCATTTCATCAATTCCCCACCTCCGCTTTCCCACTCGCCCAATACCCTCCTTCCCTCACCCATTCCTTTCCTAATTACTCATAACCCGCTGGCTGACCTTATGTCCCAGATCCCGTCCCATTCCAGATCTCCCTTCCAATTCCCCAACACCTTCCGAAACCCCTTCTTCACGTTTTCGTACCGCCATTCTCGCACCGGACCTGAGATCCTGGCCTTCGTGATCACTTGAAGTTTCCTGACCACTGGCAGAGGGCTGACAGACACACGCACGCCGCACGCGAATAGACCGCATTGCAGCACCCCAAGGCGAAGCCTGGAGAATCTGGGGTTCTGACTTCTTACAGCGGGCTATAACTATAAACGAGGATGCCTCCTTCACTTGTTCCTGGTCCCCAGATTCGTGGACCTCGTCGTCATCCCCTCCCTTCGACTTCGAAACAAGACAGCTACCCTTCGCCTATAACAACACGACCGCAACCGCAACCAGACGCGGACGAGAAAGACAAAGACCACCACGACGAAGAGGATAAAAAGGATTATTGTGTACCCGGAGACGAGCGCATAAAAGAGAAAGGCACTGGCACTGACGCAGAGAAAGAGAAAGGCGTAGAAAAAGGCAACGGGAAAGGAAAAGGAAAAGAGCACGGAATAGTGAGCACGAGCACGAGCAGCGCCTCTTCCCCGTTCACGCACCTATCTTCCCTCCCGCTATCATCCCCACCTACCCCTCCCGCGAAGGAACGCCCCCTGCTCCTCTTCGCACCCTCGCCCAGAAGAACCCACCGTCGCCACTCGTCGCTGTCCACGGTATTGTTGTCGCCTCCGCTACGGCTCGCGGCGTCGCCTGTGATTACGAAGGCGACTACAACCTTCTCAACATCACGCCCCTCGACACCGGCGCCAACACCTTTCGCGGCATTATCGTCTGCTTCGGCACTGCCGGCATCAACCTTCGCGGCATCGTCATCAACGCCGGCACCAACAGCAGTGACACCACCCGCACGCACGTCGACGCCTCCCCCATCACACCCATACACACCTCGAACACCCAGAACTCCTCGGACCCCACGCACGCCACTCCGCGCATCGTTCACCCCCGCCACTCTCCTGCTCTCACCCTCTCCCCCCAGAACAAACACGCAAACCCATACACCCACCAAACTCAAAATGATGTCCCCACCGACATCAAGCCCACGCCAGTACAGGAATGAGCGAGATCACGAGCCGCGCCCCCCGAGTCGCTCGGAGCGCCTCCTCCGGGACGCCTTGCGGTCTGCCCCCTCCACCTCTTCACACCAGCCCCACGCTTCCGCTTCGACCTCATCACACCCCTCCACGTCGTCACGCCCAGACCAGCCCCAGGGCGCTTCGAACCCTTCACACACATCCCCGCGCAGACACGCCCGATCGTATTCATACAACCCCAGCCGCTCTCCATTGCTCGATCATCACTCGCAACGCGGGGGAGATGAACGGCAGGCGGCGAGGGAGCGGGATGTGGAGAGGGAGAGAGAGAGGGACTTGGAGGAGACGGAGACGTATCGCACGATCTCGGGCTCGTTCCTCTTCCGCAGCGCGATGGTGCCCACGTCGCCTACGTCCCCAACATCTCCGTCCACGCACTCCCCCCATTCCCATCAATACACGCATGCTCCCCACATCGCTTCTCCCTCCACCCGATCGTCCCGGAACGCGGGTAGGGATACGGAGAGAGAGGCGGACACGAGGTCACAGCGTGCTGCTCAAACACATACTTCGGAACATCGTCATCAGCAAAGTCAACAGCACGAGCAGACGGAGGCCCAGGCGTATATGAATGCATACAACGCGCTGTCGCAGGCTTCCGCTTCCTCTTCTTCATACCACCACCACCAACAGCAACAACCTATTCATTCAACAAGCTCGACGACTTCACCGAACTCTACCTCTAATCCACAGAATATGAACACATTACGTCCAGCACCGCTGAGCCCGCACGAGCAGGCCCTCCGCTCCCGCCTTGAGTATGTCTTGGCCGTGGGACGGGTCGTCTCCCCCAATGACTATCCTTCTCCTTACAACGGGGAAAGCAGTCGGAGCGGCGACCTTCAACGACGGCAGAGCACTAAGTCGTCAAAGTCCCGCTCAAGTGCTAATGGAAAGGGTACGAGCAGGAAGCTCGCCTCGGAAAGGAGTATCAGCCCAACCCCAGCATCTCGGGATAGAGTGCCGGTTATGATGAGAGGATTGGGGATTCGGCTGAGTGGGGATGAGGACGACTTTTTGAGTAGCGCTATGGGCGGGGGGTACATCAGTGGCGGGGAGGGATATTCATATTCGGCATCTACACCCCCACGGTCGGCCTCGCCGTCGCCGTCAAGGGGAATCGAGGCGGAGGTGGAGGTGTGGGACGAGCGCGGGGCGCGAGTGCGTGTTTCCGCTCGAGGGTCTGCTTCTGGGTCTGGGTCTGGTTCGTCTGCGCAAGTGCGAGAGGTGCGTTGCATCGTTTTTCTCATTGCAATGACGTATGCTAACTGAATGGTCAAATACAGGAGTTCCAGGGAACGCCGCAGACATCCTACATGCCGACGCCTCAGACACCCCAAACGCCGCAGATGCAGCGGACGCACAGGACACAGAGCCACAATGCGAGCCCGAGGACGCCCAGGACGCCTAATCATCCCACGCAGTCCCCCGCCCAGCCCCCGCGAGCAAGAGAACACAGCACGCCTCCGCGCATACGCTCCGCCACCACCGCTACGACTACACCCTATGGGTCGCCGTACCACCAACGGACGGGGGAGTATAAGCGCGTGCAGTCGTCGCCGCATGTCCCCAAAACTACTGCGGGTATGACACATGCGCGGAGCCGGTCGAGGACTGTACCCATTGTCCCCACCTTGTCAAGTGGACCCGAGGTACCTGCGCCGAAGGGAAGGAAGGGAGAGATGATAACGCCTCCGCCAACACCTCCCCACTCGCCTTCTCCCCTTCCTCAACCTAAATCATCACTTCCCCCCAGTGTGGCGACACAAAGGGAGTCGACGACCCGCTCGAACACGTCGCTCTCCCTCGCCTCAAACTCTACTTCAGCCTCGAACTCGACCAGTACGTCGAACACGAGCGCAGGGGTGGTTACTCCGCTCGACCCACCGGCAGCCATTATGCCCGGACATGCGCTCCCGAATGCACCTCCGCATACCCAGCTACAGGGGCACGGGGTGGAGAAGCGGTTCTTCTATGCTGAGGGGGAGGCAGATGCGGAGTCGCCGCTTGCCTCGCCGTTCCTCGAGCACGAGCATCAGCGGCTCGGGCACATAAACGGGCAGACGTCGACCCATAAACGCGCCTTCTCGTCCCCTTTCTTCGCCTCGCCGTTCACTTCGCCCTCTCACCCGTCCCATCCCTCTCATCCAAGTGCCCACACTCATGGTATGCTTCAAACCCCTTCCACTACTGCCCTCCCGCACGCAGACAGCGCGACACGCCCCTTCAACGCGCGCCGCGCATCAGCACAGTGCCGCACCCTCCCAGGGTATGTGAGCTTCGGGGATGTCGAAGGCTTGGGCGGGCCTCCCTCCCCGCTCCCTGCTGAGGACGTGGGTGCGGATGGGAGAGCAGGGAAGGGGGAGGGGAGGAAGAGATGGGGCTTTTGGTGAATTGGTGAACATTGAGTTTGACCAGAGAGGGTGAGGGTTGGTGAGGTGGTGGAGTAGGAGGGAAGGGGAGAACCGTGTATTGGGAGGAGAAAGGGAATTCAGGAGCGGGAAGTTTTGGTAACTAGTGCTGGTAAGTCACTCGAGGTTTTGATGTTGATATGTAGCTGATCTTGTTGCCCAGTGTTCTGCTGCATGCCGTAGCGTTCGCTATAGCAAAACCGCGTATACGGCGTACCATTCCCTTTCATGCTCCTTGTGCCTCCTACGCTCCTCCTCTTGCTCCTCCCCTTCCTCTCCTCCCATTATTCCACCAATCACATCCTCTGGATTTCGCTTTCAAACATTCGCTTTCTTGTAGATATATTTTGGATCTATTTCGCGTTTCGCTTTCTTTGTAGATACTGGATCACTTCTCTGTGGATATCACCTCGGATTTTCGGATGTACATATTATATTACACTTTAACGACTCGGATTACATGCTGCATATAACATAACGTATTATCTCTTTTTATTTACTTCATGATTTACTCTCCACGATTTACTTCATGCGCGCCTTCCTATCGCCCTCTGCTTGTAGCTTCGTGGCTGTATGATTTGAAAGCGTTTATGGAGAAGACCAACGGGACATGTTTTACACGCGATTTACGCGATTTATACACATACATACAGACGTACCCAGGATACATATGTTACGATAGTTTTAACGACTGTAAAGATTCCAAAGAAAAAAGAAATGAAGAAATAATATAATGGCATGTCTACATATTATCCCTTGGTTTTTATAAGCTCGTCTAGTTCTTAAATCGTGTACGCTGCAGTGGAAACAGGTTGTTGGCTCTGCTTCAGGGATACAACCGTTCGGGGTTCGGTAACGCGGCATGGGGAGGTGGAGACGATGACGTCGACGTTCAGAAACGTACGAAAGGATACGAACGAATGGACGTTGAGCGAATGAATGGAGTGTGCTGCGGGGAGGGTGCGTATGTTTTAGTACGTGCTTTGGCTCTCGTTTTGGTTTTATATGCACCGTATATGTACGTACGAGACCAGGAGGCCTCGGATCCTGGGGAGTAAAGAGGCACGGAGGTACAGTTGAGGACAGTCAAAGTCCGCTAAAATAAAAAGTTTTTTTATTGTGCTCCGGACTTGCGCGGAATACATTCCGGCTTGAAAACCCTTTCGAATGATACCGTGCTTGTCCAATTCTGACGAGCCGATCGCCCAGAAAAGGCGAATTACTGGAAAATACCCTCAAATTTTTGGCGTAAGCCGAATATATTAGATAAAATCATGAAAAATATGCCAATCGACTCCTTTTGATTAGCTCATGTTGATCCCGTCAAAATCTTGGACTTCTATCGAGCCGTTCCTGAGAAAAAATATTCATATTTCTGGGCGCTTCGTGATGGGAAAACCAGGAACGTGAGAGAAAACGCCGTCGGTGTGAGAATTTATGGCTTGAGGCGCTTTTGGGATAGTTCCAAAACAAAGGCTAGCGATATTTCGACGCAACTTCCAATCGGGGATCGTAAGAATTGGGCTGCATGCCCAGTCTTGGGCGCCTGTCATCCCGAAAAGGCCCACAGAGGTACACACAATTTGAATTTTTTGCTCCAAAATATTGGCGCAGACAGATTCTCGTGGGAAAAACTTCGGAGGTGCTTTTTCAGACGTTTTCAGCTATCCTGAGTCTGAATCTGGCGTTAGTTTGTCCCCAAAAAATCCCCTTCGAGCGCTACGCAATTTGCGGACTTTGACTGTCCTCAACTGTACAGAGGGGAAGGAATTTGAAAATCGCAGTCATGAGTGGCTCCGGCGAGTAGACTTGTGTGCTTGTGACGTTCAACTGCAGCGGATGTCGAGCAATCGGGAAAATGGGGTACAGAAAGGAAGAGAATGATAACCGCCTCGGGAACTCCCTATACTCGTGTCGTTTTCTACCGGCGTGACAAATCAACGAATTAGAGAAGGTATCGAACCGCCTCTGCACGCGGAATTTATCGTCTACGTCCCTTTGCTTTGCATATGTACGTACCAGCAAGAAACCTTAGGCCTCGGAACACGAAGTTCTGGGACGCCTGAACGCCTGAGGGAAGCAATTCTAAGTGTGCGCAGTAAGTCCTGAGTTGAAGGGACCATGAACAGCGAACTGACTTTTGATACCTGGAATGGAGCCGGCAAGAGGCTACAGGGG
Source organism: Pleurotus ostreatus (assembly GCF_014466165.1). Classification (NCBI taxonomy): domain Eukaryota; kingdom Fungi; phylum Basidiomycota; class Agaricomycetes; order Agaricales; family Pleurotaceae; genus Pleurotus; species Pleurotus ostreatus. Next base: position 237,314 of record NW_023503160.1, on the reverse strand, counting down.
AGGCGTGTAATTGTGAATTACAACTGAAACTCGGAGGCTCACCGTACTCTCCTTCTGAGCCACTAGCGATTATTTGATTTTTGGTTTTGATGCCTATTATTTTCCCCGTTCTCCTATTATAGGCTCGTCTCGCCGTCGTACGCGGTCGTGTTTGCGTGCCGTTAAGGATATATACCAACGAATGAATCTCGTCTTCCCTGCAACTGGTACCTCGTACGTGTTCACATCTCGCGCCAAAAGCATTGCATCCTGCGACCGCCGTACCACACGCCGCCGCCTTCCAACTAAATTGCATTTGACTGCCCTATGAGTATCAGACGTTGGTTGGCCCCCATTCCAAGTCATTTCCGCGTCCGCCATCCACCATTATTCGCACATACCAACATGCATATGATATGATAGCCGTTAGCTGATAACAAATAACAAATACTCAGAATGCAGAATTCGGGGTGAAATGAAAGTGCCCGTAGGCGGAATGGAGCGCCCTGCGGCTAGCGGTGTGTCGGCGAGTAGACGTCATGAGTCTCACCATTGCCGCAGCAGGTCCCTTGCGCATATGACCGCACTTCGTTCTCGACTCCGGACTTTCATTTTGGGGTGCGCGTAGTTGTGTCGGTGGGTCAAGACACCGCCGAAGGGTCCAAGGGTGCTGTTGAGATTGGGTTCGGGAGATTGCCAATTAACCGAGCCCCTTTACTCCTATTGATTTCTCGCTTTCCCCTTGTCCCCCTGTTTCCCTCCTGTCTGGTGTCAGCACAAACATTCACCTACACACCACACTTACCCACTGTCAGCTTGTGCAAAGAAATCCGATGGGTTACACATCCGGGATACCGGTTTGACAGGACTTAAGAACCAACCATCGAATGAAAGGCCACCTGCACACACCCAGTTCGTGCGAGGCCCTCCAACGAGCCTCCCACAGATACAGTTCTAGGGAAGAACATGAACTTTACCTACCCTCGAAGAACTTCCAGCCTCTCATTCCCCACATTACTTACCTACTCAACAGCACCTACCAAACACAGACCGGTTCTTCGTGCCCCCAGTCCGCGCCACGCCTTTCATGAGAACGGACATTAGTGTTTCGAGAATCGACAATCGATCCCGTATGCCGTATGCCGTACAGCTAGCATGGTTCTATGATAGCCGGTAGATTAAATGATTAATGAATTATGGATTATCTCTTCCACGTTCGTCCCATGCATTGGCTGCTTCGGTGCGTGGGAGGGATAGGTGTCGGTGCGAGACTTGAGCTTATGCTGTGGGTGTGGGCGTAGGCCTATGGGTATGAGCAAATGCCGAGGCTCGTCGGTCGTCGGTGCGGTGCGCCTTTACTATGTAGCGGACCTTTGAGCAGATTATAGCAGAACAACGAGTTGAGAAAACTAATGAGGGATAAAAGATCGATGGAGAGAGGATACGAACGGAGATAGGTAGACTATCAGACGGGACACGTCAGTTGCAATCGGTGTTGTTCGGTGTACGAAAATCGAGAATGTTTGAGTTCGAGTTTTTCCTATAGGCTGAGAGAAGAGAGTAAGTTAGCGTTATTCAGATAGTCGGAGAATCGGACTGGGTGATAGATGATGATAGATGAGAAAGAGAGGCATGAGCGCAACACCGGTGCGCATTGCCAGACGGCAAACGGGACGGCCGAGCGATGCTTACTTCGAAGCTCCACGTCTACGTATATACGTACATGTACGTGTTAACTTGCCTTGTCTTGTGCTGCGAAGACTCGGAAAGTCGGACAAAGAAAGTATGAACGAGAATTCTCATTACTTACATAAATGCATAACGGTTATGGCTACGTTACACCGTAACGCCTAGCCAGCCCTCGCAATCGTCCGTTGGTACTTTTGAAATTCGTGGGGTTCGAAACTCGGGAGTCCGAGTCGGTGCGTACTCGGGTTTTGGGGTGGTACATGCCATTGGACCTCGACCTCAAGAGCAGCACAGCTACATAGACTAGACTGTAAGCAGAAGATATTTAGAAGTATAGAACGTTCGATGCTGTCGCACTTTCGCACCTTGTACTATGTGGGACCATGTTGGAGCACGAATGAGTAGTGTCTAGCTCGATCCAGGCGTGTATCTTTTCGCCATGATGCATGCATGATCTCTCTGGCAAGAATGGCACGAGTGGGCATCTGTCTGAAACCGTGCGAGAATTGACAAGCGATCAGGAACATCCGGAAGAAGGACACGTTGATTCCGTACTGCTCCCGCTAGAAGTCATGGCCTGTCTAACCTGTCTCGACATATCGTACCGGCGGGTACACATGCTGTGACACAGGCGTGCCCACGATGGATTGCAATCTAGGGATAACCAGGGCTATTCGAATATCATAACACTTCGGGCTCCAGGCTGAGTGCACAGTAAGTCAGCATGCACGTACTTAGCCTGAGCGTCCCGACGTCTGGTTTTAGCAACTTGAACCCGGCCCTGAATTCCTACAAATCGAGTTCGGCGAGGGACAGAAGGAGTGAGAGGGAGGGAGGGGAAAGAAGAGGGGAGTTAAGCGTACTTGAGTTGGTATAGTGCCTCCGAGGATCTCAGACGCGTGCGTGGGTGGGCACGGTGCTGCCTGCGCGGTGAGTCTGGTGATCATAGACTAGTATACGACGCTTCGCCCTTCGGAGACTCCAGAGGCACCATGTAAGACTCCGGATTCCGAGACAGGCGGGGGAAATAGTAGATCGAGCTAGCAGGGTGATCGTGACCGCAGTGTTGGCGATACCTTCAGGCTACAACCACTTCAAGGCGTAAAAAAACTGTTCGCCTTCCATAAGCAAGGGGATGTCCAGCTGATGAAGGTGAGATGGTTTATCATCACCATCGTCATCGCCGTCATCGTCGTCGTCAGGCCTGATTCCTACGCACGTAGATGATAGCATCCGTTATCCACAATTCTATTGAGACATCCCATGGAGATATCATTCACTTGCTCGCGGGTGAACGGTGTATGGTCCATGGATGTGTCTGGTCCGGGGTTACTAGGACACGAGCGCGCGTAAATAACATGAGGCAGCAGAAGAGGGATGTCCAGAGCCGCTATTATAGGTCTTCAGGTCTTGCTCACTGTTCAGCGAGGCCGAGATGCGATCGCTAGTTGACAATGAGGTTGTCTTTGATGGATGGCGGTGTCCGAGATACAGACAATCGACATCGATATCGTTTAGATAGCATTATATCTGAATGTGATCTAGGCTCAGAACTGCGTATTGCACCTGGCGTCAGCATGATGATGAGCGTAAGAGTTGTAGATGCCACTGACCTTGGCAGTACGGAAATTAGCGAGCAATCGAACCTGTGCGGCGATAACACGCGTCAAAACACGATGCTTGCATACGCAGTCCACTCAGCGTGGACTCAGCGCAACGCGTCGCTCGGGCACGGGCTCGGATAATCGATAATCTCTAACGTATAAGTACATAGCAAAATTAGTTAAGTCACTTATCAAACGGACTCAGAAAACCCACTTAGTAGATATACCAACTTGGGATATGCTAATCGAGAAGTGTTCGCCGGAGCTCCGTTTGGAACTTAAGGAACGCGGGGCGTCGTCAATGCCTGCAGCATAATACTGAAGGGACGTCTTACGCTCTTGCTGGATTGAAGTGAGCTCTGACGGGTCAGGACACGTTACTACCCGCCTACACCTACTATCACTTAGCGACTCTTGAGAAAGTAGATTGTGCAGAGTATATACACTCACTTTGACTACACCTTCGGCGGCACATGCGCTCCTGAACGCTGACACACCGTAAGGCTCGAACATAAGGGGAGATGCGGCCAGTCGGTTGCTCAGGAATTGCCATCCGTGATCGCACTTTTGGGTTTGATGATCCTGGGCCCACGATTCGTACCTGTAATACGAGGCTCACGAAGCCGCCCGTGGGTCTGACACATAAATCACGGATCATCAGCCAGTTGCAAAGATTTCTGAGAACTACGCTTGACCCATGGAGATCTTCGTGTGTATTTATACTACTATACGTTCTGCCATCGCTCCATGGTCAGTGTGGTCCTTTCTATAAAACGGATGAGTACATGATCATGTTTTAGAGTAGGACCTACGTGATTTCGGACTGAACGGGTTGAAGGTAGATGCAGTGTTCTACAAGCAGTTTTGTCACGACAAGGATAAAAAGCTGACACACCATGCGCCAAAGGTTATACATCATGATCAGCGGCGGTTGCTAGTGAAGCGGGGTATTCCGCCAACACCCGTTGACGTCGTAAAGGCAATGCCTTATTGCGAGGAATTGCTTACTAGTCATGAGCCCGGTTACCACCAATCCTACTGGTGACTGCCATTATTGCGTGTCCATACGGCTGATAGCGCTACTGCATTATGGGGCTGCATTTATGGCCTTCTTGTAAGAATCTGCTGGGATGATTTATCAATGTCATATAAGACACAGGTAGTATCACGACGTACATGATTTCAGGGAATATCGGGGTCCGTACGCCGACCCGTGCGGCGATAGCACGAGTTCAGCACGATGCAGATTGTAGACAGTGCAGGCTCAGCGCAGACCATGTAAGGCCACCGACTTGGCAACCAGTGCTTGTAACGCTTGCGAGTTCGTGGTTGCACGCGGTAAATGAACTGGGTAAAGGGTATAAACACCGAAATATAAGTGATTATCAGTAACCACTTGTCTTTCTTAATGAGAAGCATGTAGCCGTAGGAGAAGAATATGCATACCCAAGTCACAAGGCTCACTCGACATCCTCTCTCCCCCGTAATTCTCATGGCACACCGAATAGCGCTAACAAACTGGTCAATTCATGCGCGTATATACGCATTCACCTTGTGAAATTGGTGAACATTCAGGTAATACGCCTGGCAACGGTAGCGAGTATAATAGGTTCAGTCTCAAGCGTGACTGGCCTCAGATGATTCAAGAGGTCCTTAGGTGAACCTCTACAGGTCTGTGATCACTGAACATTGAAGGACGATGAGCAGGTAATGGTTGAGGGCAGAAAGCGGAAGTGGAAGAATAGGCGCTAGCGTGATGGTACTTGAGCGCTTGAGCGCTTGAGCTCAAATCGTTGCAACTTTCCCTCGGGACTGCCTTCTACTGCTCTTGGGTCGTGACTCGTAATACCAAGGCCTTGGTTTCGCACTTGACGCTAGGCGTCATCGACCGACAACATACGGACTATATTATTAGAGGAAACAAACGGAGACAGCAGGGCTACAGATGGAGGTGATCAATGCTCAACGCTCAGTGCTCTGGTGTCCGAGTAATTTCATCTCGGTGATCGCGCTGTCTATCGGTTTGACCGACAACGCGTGGGTTAGCGGTTAGAAGATGATCATGAGCCCAAGTTCCACTCTTTCAATCAATCTTGCGTACTCGTCGGCGGGCTGATTGTACTGAGAACCACCGTAAAGAGATCCTTGATGGGCTCGGGAAAGACGTCCTTACCGGTAGGACGTGGTAACTGGGGAGGGGCATGTGCAGCACGATACGTGATTATGTCTGACATGGACCAACTGCAGAAGTATTCTTTGCATCATTTATGGATGTATTTAGTTGCAGCCGAATCCAACCCTTTCTGCGACATGAGTCGGCGCACGACGTAAAGACCAAATGAAAGATTCGAGGTCATAGCGAACATGGTCGGCTATTTCAGGAACGGTGGCTGGTGATGGATTGGTTCGAGCTTTGCAATCGCCATGAACTAGTCAGTTCCCTGGAGAATTGATCGGTTGTGACAACTCGGGACGGCCCTGGGAGAAAGGCCTACAGTCATTGACAGTCTGCGTCTTGAATCAGTCTGTGCTTTGGCTGTCGTTTCTGGAACACCATTGTTCGCCTTTCCGAGAGTTTGCTAAATCTGACGAAGGCGGACAAGTTCCAAATCGGTGATGAACCTTCATTGCCCTCTTTAGTGAGAGGTATATTTCCAGGGTTAGTATCGTAATGGAGGAAACCTTGCTTCCACGCTTCCACGGCCTATGGACATGGGCTCGAATAAAATGAAGCATACTGACTGAATAAAGGCGGAACTCACCAATCAACGCCGCCTGAAAACCTTCTATAAGTTCCACACAATGATTAGCATCCCACAAGGGGCGCCCTACCTTCTTAAGGATGAGTCAATACAACATAGACATGGAGTTGATGGAACACTGTGATGGGATGTTCAGCGGATTGCCACACTTGACACGGTAATCTGGATTGCAGATGTTGGTGACACTGACGGCAGCCGAAAGCTTTGCATAGGGAAGTACGGCGTCGCTGCCGCAATGGAAGTCAGGAGCACCAGCCTCCATCTCGTATAGTTCCGAATCAGAGACGCGGTGGCTGTCCCTCCATTCGTTCTTCAACATATACACCCTGGCGCGGACGTCGATGAGATCCCCAACGACTGGTGTTACCGGTTTACCCGCCAAGTGCTAGTGCCCTGGCCAAGGGGCGAAAGAGACGTCCAGGTAGGGGGGCCGATAGTCAGCCACTTGCAAGTTACCCATCGCGCTCTGCTGCGACGGAGATCGCGAGTCATATGAGTACGCTTGCGGCATTGAACAATATAGGACGGGTAGTCAAGAGAATCACCTGGTACTCTCAGGGATGTCGCTCTCTTTCGAATGGAGGTATACCAAGCGGTAGGTGACAGACAGACGAGTCGCATCCCAAATCGGTATGCGAAAAATTGCATGAAAGCCTGCGTATGACGCGAATCAAAGTTTTGGTGTCCATCCGCATATTCGCAGCAGAGGAAACCATGACGCCGGCACGATCGAAGGCCCCGACTCGGAAGTTGTTGTTGCCATTAATAATGAACCCAATAGAGAACAAGCGAAACGGAGAGCCAGCTAAGTGCAGACGAGCGTGGTCTCCGCTTTGGCTTAGAGCCTCAGAATCGTTTAGAGGCATCCCCATGCCACCAGATTTTACTACTGCGAAGGAAGCGCGGTCGCGCCAAGATGCGATGGGTCGCGAGTTGCCCGAGTCTTAACTTAGGATATGTTGGGGGTACACCATCTAGACCCGTTTCGTCCATTTCAGTTTCAGAGGCATCCTGTTGTCTTCGGGATGCAGACCTTTCGTAGAACGCAATATAGTTGAAAATTCGGGCCTAACATTGTCAATAAACAGGGAGCAAGCTGGACGAGCAGACGAACAAGATAACTGCACATCTGGGCCTCTTCGTCCGCCTCGCAGTATTAGTCTTCCTCGTTCTTAGCTTCGTCAACGACCTCCCGTAGTATCAGAAGAGTTGAACATACCGATAGCGCGGAATAGGACAGTAGTCGAAGTCAGTTGATCTGACTGAGACTCACTGCGCCCTGCGTATTAATGTAGAGATAGGCGCCGAGGGACTTGAAGTTCGCTACCACGCCACAGTCTTGCAAGTAACGATATCCTCGTGAGTCGTGAACGCGCAATAGCGGTGACTCCCTAGGATCCCGTTAACTTCTACGGTGGTCACACAGCTAACTTTCCCGTGTGTTGACCGTGCGGCGCCATGGATGTACAACGGCGTTGATGATCATGTAGCGTGTTTTGGAGGGCCCGGTCATGTTCAAGACATTTGTTGCTTAAACTCGCGTGTGTTACTCTTCCTCTTCTATGATTGATTAATACAAGCGACGCTTTCAAGTTAGGTACCGAAACAAAACTTACTAAGAATCAAAATTCTGTTGAGTTGCCTCGGTGCTTGGTCACTGGATCAGAATTAACCATCCTACGCTCGAACTTTTGATGATCAACGACGACGCACGTTCGTGCAGCGTCAGGTGTGTATACTCCATCGAACAGCCTTCTTTGATAAAAAAAACTCACATGCTATACTTTCTCGCAGCGTAATGATACTGGAACTCCTACGCTGCCAGCCACTGCGCAGCTAGTCCAGCGTGCGGGTGGCTAAGTAGGTCGTCTCTCGGAACTATATCACCCCGCGCTGGGTTTCTGTTCACCCTCTGTGGCGCCCGAGGCGCGGGATGTCCAGCGTGCTAGACATGTTGCGGGAGAAGCAACTGTGGGGTTTGCTTCTGAAATGTTCAGACAGTTTGACAGCTTCGCCGAGAACTTTAAATACCCTCTCTGGAGATACGAAGTCGTCCGCGCGGTACATGCACCCACCCGCCGTTGTATGGTTGCATGCGCACACTCTCGTACGTCGAAACACTTGTTGGTACGCTGTAATCCACCGTTATCACTATCGGATGAATAACAGTTTAAGTAGCGCCCCAGGCTTATGTTGTTCGGTTCGTGGGATCAGGTACTCGCGCATCGATTTGGAGCAATTTCACTCACGAATTCATACGCTTCTTCGTCCCGCGTACACGCACGCCACACCTCTTACCTCGCTGTACTTTGCTTCCCTATTGAGCATATCATCAATCGATTTAGTACAAGTATACGTGCAAGTCAACCCAGTGATGGCTTTGTGGCTTCACGAGCCACATAGCCCCCTCCCACCCTCCTCCGAGCTCCAACCCTCGCCCCAAGCTAAATCCTGCATAGGCTCCGCCCGGGCTGTGCGCATACACTCGTCTTCGTGGCGTTGTTGACAGTGACGAGATGGAGACAGAGGGTGAGATGATCGCAGGGGCAAAGCCCACCAAGAACTCTGCAACAGGAGAAGATAAGCGGGACGGCCAGTCAAAGGTTCAAGAAAAGATGGGAAACCCGGCATTGATGTTATCGAGAGAGGATGTTGGATTGCTAGGCATCACCGCTGTAAGCGTAGTATATCTTGGCGATCTATCTCGGGCTGATATTTATTTCTATGTACACAGACAGGAAATTTCTTGGACGGTCCGTCGTCGTCTCTCCATGACTAGCCTCGAATGCTCATGGTACTCGATCACCTTTTTATAGCCTACGACTATTTCATAATTAATGTGCGTTTCTTGGCATTGCTCGACATTCGATCGCCTTGAATCACTGTTGATTTTTTTTGAATGGTTTGTAGCCCGTATCTACGATGCTCCAATACGAGCTATTTGCGGGGGATAGCCTCCCACCCAGACTTGAGGGATACCTAAAGTCAGGCGCATTAATAGGAAGCGTTCTCGGCCAGCTGTTATTCGGTATGCCAACTCACCATCTTCTGCCATTTTCTCCCTTTTCAAGACCTCCTGAATGTAATCATTGACTGGCTGACGTTAGGCTATCTTGGAGATGCGTTTGGAAGGAAGGCTATATGTGTGTACCCTTTTGTCCACGCAACAGTTTTACTGACTGAGCTACGATCACGGATAGATGGCAAGGAACTTTTGACGGTCATTATTGGGACTATATTATGTCTTTCCACGCCGACGAGTAAGCCTCCTTCCTTATCCCGTCCCCAACTTTTCGCCGACATTTCATTCAACTAAAGTCATTGTTCTATGATAGGTGTTCTGAGCCCTTCCAACTCCCTCATTTACCTTGCCTCCTTCCGGATAATCGTTGGTATCGGCATCGGCGGCGATTATCCAATGTCTTCAAGTATCACTACTGACCGCACTGAGCCTTGGAAACGAGGAACTGTCCTATCGTACATTGTTGCGATGCAAGGATGGGGTAGCCTTGTTGGCAGTCTGATCGCAATCATCGTCCTCGCAGCCTACAAGCACGTCATCAACGACAACGGGGAAGTTGACAAACTGGACGCAGGTAGGGTTCAAGCTCGCTCGATTCTGGATTATATGTATTGATGCTGTTCGTAGTGTGGAGGATCACGATCGGCCTATCGCTCGTACCGGCCTTTGCTACTATTTATCAACGGCTTACTCTGCCTGAGCCACCTCTCCATTCCGCTGCTCGTCGCAAATACGTGGATATTGCGTTGAATGGGACGAGCACCGCCACAGGGCTTCACGGCGAACCCGACGACAAGATGGAAGCCGAAGACGTCAGCATACCTGGTCAGTTCTCCGTTTTGCTACTATTTGACCGTTCCTTACTTGTTGCCGTTTCCTCGCAGTGGAGGATACTCCGAGGAAGGCTCATATACGAGGTATGGCCCCGCCCTTGCGCTTGCTACACTCTTGCTTATTCTATTGACAGAATTCTTGGAATACTTATCGGAGTGGAAGCACGCGAAGCACCTCATCGGGACGTGCCTCAGCTGGTTCCTCACCAATATCGCGTACGTCAAACCTCCTCCACCTTGCACATTTATCTACTTCACACTTTCACCCTAGGTTTTTTGGCGTGAACCTCAACCAAAACTTCGTTCTCGAACAAATTGGGTTCCAAGGCACCACAGGAACGCCCTGGCAGAAGCTCTTTAGGGTAGCTACTGGGAGTTTGATCATCACGGTGCTAGGCTTCCTCCCCGGTACGTGGATCCCTCTTACTGACCCCGCTAGTAGTAACACGGGATCGTTTTCTTCTGCGCAAAGGCTATTACTTCACGGTCTTTACGATCCACAGACTTGGCCGAAAGTGGATCCAAGTCCAGGGCGCGCTTATGACGGCTTTATTCAGTTGAGTACCAACAGCCGTCTGATGATACTATGGTTCTGACCGCCGATATATAGTGGCGATATTGGCGGCCAAGTTCCAATCGTTGGGCAAGGCTGGATTTATTGTGTGCTTCACGCTCCTACAGGTGTGTCAGCATGTCGGGAATGCCTCAATATGCTTAAGGGATGCCCTTCATTCTTAGTTCTTCTTCAACTTCGGAGCGAACATGTACGTTGTTCTCTATGTTTCTTCAGGGTTACCTAATTTCTCTCTCGCCTTATTAGGACGATATATGTACGTCAAGGACCCTCTATTCCCATGCTCGAGATTAGCTTCGAATTCACGCATTTCAAACAGATCATCCCAGCAGAACTATTTCCTTCGCGGTACAGAGCCTTTGCTCACGGCATCTCTGCCGCTTCCGGTAGATGCGGGGCCATCCTCTCGTCGTTGGTGTTCAACCAACTTAGCAAGAGTGTAGGCACACCTGTAATTCTGTGGAGTACGTGTTCCATCTTTATCAACTCGACCTACTAACCGACCTACTAACCGACCATTACTTGATAACTAGTCTTCTTTGCAGTATCACTTCTGACAGTCGGTTGGCATCTATTTATCCGCATCTATGTTAGTTGAGTACTAATAATGACGTTTTTACAGTGGTCACATTGGTATTTCTGCCAGAGACCAACGGCCGCGACGCCGACGTCATCTTCGAGAAGGAATTGCAAGAGAAAGATGCACGCGCTCGCTCATCGAGAACTGTGTGAAAAATCCCTTGATCCGTTCGATTGGACTTATTTTTCAATACAGCAGCTCAATTTTGTACAGACATCCCCCCGTATACTCTTCACGTATTGATTGGGAACCGAACGGAAGAGCCATCATCAAGATCCCTACAGAAGAATCTCGTGATACGCTTCTATATATACAATGCGGTGGGTTGACCACATCGACAGCTCCATATGCATGAATGTATACCGCAAGTCCAATGGTCATATACGCCAGACGTGTCCATGAGTTCGCTCCTCTCTTCTTGCGGGGATGCCCTTTCTGGACCCCTAAGGACAGGGATGTGCAACCTCACCACGATGTATCGTTTATGTCACTCGCAGTGCGAGAAATCCTGAACACTGCTCCATTGTCATAAAGCATCCTTCTGTTGCGCAAGCGTTGATTTCGACATGATTTTGAATCGTGCATCGCTCACACCTCTCGTGTTACCGTGGAACGTTCGCCCGGAGGATTTCCTCCTTCCCGAGCCGATCGCGAATCTTCTTGCACTGCTGCAGGAAAGGGTTCAGTACAACCAGTCGATTGATAAGTACCGGAGAGACTGGTTGAAGAGGGAGAAGATCTTCATGTATTTATCGGAAGACTTGGTCACGACTTTTTGATCACCCAATCACTCGTTCTGACACTTTCAAGGTTATTGCAACCGCTGGGGCGCTGATTCGTCCTCTTGCTTGCCCGTTTTGTGGTCCAAGCGGATAGCATCTGCCTGCTTTACTAGTCTATCTACGATTCGCTTAGATGGTGTAGCTCATTCTTACTATGGAAAATAGGATGAATGCTTCATGCCCCTCTTGCGTAGCGACCTTCATAGTGGGTCTCCGGTTTGGTGGTACTCATCAATATCTACGAAGTCTGTTGAACTTTCAATTCTAATTATGGAGGTAGATTAACGTCCCAAGCTATCGACGAATTGTACAAGTAAGTAGAAGGTGATATGCTGAGGAAATGGATACAGGAGTGGAGCCTAATGATGGTTATACGCAGAGTTGTGAACTACTCATACAGAACTTATGAATACAAAGATGGTAAATGTTATGTAGTCGTACAGTGTAATGCAAACAAATCGTCCCTATAAATGAAAGCAAGGATTCTTCAACAAGTGGCTGGACCGGGGGTATGATACGCAGGCGGGGGCTCGTCGACGGTGGTGATGATAGTAGGTAGTGATGCGCTCATAGTACTTTGATTATGCAGCCTTGCATTTTCTCTTGTCAGAACCTCCACTCTCCTTCGGAGCTCTTGAACACGATGCTCGCCCTCTCCACCATTCGCACCAGCGCCAGCCGCGGCAAGCGTAATGTCACTCTCCAGCCGGGCAACCATCTCGTAGATCTCCTGCGTACGGCGCCTGAGCTCTACTTGGGGGATAGGTCCGCCAGCGTAGTTAAATGACATATGAGAAGAGTTGCGCGAATGATGGGGAGCACCGGAGGAGTGGGAATTCGAGGCGGCGGTAGTGTAAGTAGATGTGTTGGTCGCTGAGGTAAGGGTGCGGTTGTGTTTGGAGTGGGAGGGTGTGTGAGAGGACGGCGGGCGGGGGAGAGAATCAAGGTTGTCTGGATCGGTGATGCTTTTCGAGCGTCTTGATGACATACTACGAGATGAAGCATGCGTGAGGTGATGGGGAGAGGACGGGGCAGAGGCTGCTAGCAACCCGCTGCTTGTGACGTCGCTTGACGACTGGGAGGCATGATAGCTTGAAGGAGAAGGAAGGTGGAAACCGGATGAGGTTGATGCGTTGGGGTAATGACGGTTAGTGGTATCGATAGAAGCGAGGAATTCGGACTTTTTCCGGCGATGCGGAGACGAAGGGCGAGAGGAAGAAATAGTGAATGGGTCGATACGATGTATGTCGTCGTTTCCGGGAGGTACACTGGGAAACGCGAAGGAGGGCAGTCTAGGAAGGCCCGGATGTTCTGGCTCTGACTCAGGCCCGGCGACAAGTGTCTGGCTGCTTATCCCAAAGCTAGACTTGCGATAAAAAGTCCCGCGGTGGGCCATCTCGGGAGTATCTTGCCCAAACGCTGGATGTTGAGCTATTGCGTGGCAATGAGGGAAAGGTTGTAAAGGGAATTGTGGACCTTACCAGTAAGATCGATCGCCCCTTGTTCGACTTCGACGCTCTTCGCGCGACGCTTCCTTCGCCAACAGAATGCAATGAGGAGGATGAGGAGGACGACAGCAGCAGCAATCACGCCGGCAGTGACACCAAAGGGGAGTTTACTTGAACCCTCCTCCTCCGTACGTGGTTTTGCTGCTGGTTTTGATAAAGCGTTTTCGTACGATGCTTCGTATAAGATATAATCCAGCATGAACGATTGGTCGCCTGTAACCTCTGTAACCTCGACGTCCAGCCTATGGGTCCCAGCAGAGACAGTGCCGTTGAAGAATTGGGTGTGTGTCCGATCAAATGAACGCATGGTGGAGTTGTTAAATTCAGCGGCGTAGGTAGTAGCGGAACTCCCATCGATGGAGAATTTAGCTCCTAGACGGCCAGCGAGGTGGGATTGTAAAATACAGTATACCGATACAGTGGTTCCTGTATCATCTCATGAGGGTCCGTCTAAGAACCTCGGCCTATATTACTCACCGGTAAAATCAAACGAGAAGGAAGATCCTGGATGGCGGGTGAAGTGAGTGGTATTTCTGTACGATAAGCGACCAGTGGAATTAGAGTCTCTAGCTGGAAAGATTTGGCCGAAGTCTGTTTCCCATGATCCCTTGTACTGAATATCCGCGTCGAAGTCATCTGCTATGATCGTCTTCCCCAGTAACGGAGTCGAAGGGCCCGCCGTGACGACTAGGTAATCCAGCATAGCGTAGAGAGCATTGGGTATGAAAAAGGACAAATCGTGCTGGTGGTCGGAGAGCACCGGTGACGTGTACCATGGTCTGTAGTTGGGGAGATCTAGGTATCCCCCTTGTACCGTATTATTGTCTATCGATGCAAATGGATTTGTGGTCGTATTGATCACACCAATGGCTGAGAGGGATACACCTACGAACCAGACGATGTAAATTTTGTCCCGGAGGCAAACAGGCGTGAACCACAGACCATAGAAAGACACGTTGAAAGCAAGATTGCCGGAACCTTCCATCGCCGAGCCGCCTATGAAATTACCATGAGGTTTCGATATTTGACTCCATCCTGGACCGTAGGTGACGGAGGGGTCGGCGCCATCAAGTAGCACTGCGAGGTCGTGGTGGGACATGGGGTGGTCTGGGAGCAAGAGACATCCAAGGCGAAGTGCAAGCGCATAATGACTTTGACACTATGCATGGTCTACCTTGGATACTACCTAGTGCAATGGAAGAGCACTAGACCAAATCGGCCGTGACTCGGTGAGAATCCCGCAAGTGAGTTCCTCCCAAAGAAGCGCATGGGCTCATGACAGATGAGCGAGTGACCTGCAAAGCCGTTTCAAGCACAAACGATCGTCGACGCGATATGGACGATGCGTGGATTTGAAGATGGTGGCGAACATTCCGCAAACGTCATCTTAGACGCCCAAACGCGCTTGTTGATTACAGAGGACACAATAACTTGTCCCAGATAATAAATTGGCGGTGGTATACATAGACTATCAGTTAACATTTCGCCAGACGTACATTGCAGGAAAACATGGTCCGAAAATATTCAAAACAACTTGATAAATTTGATAAATAACACTGGGATGCAACGAAGGAAGGAGCGGGACAGCAAAGGCTTTAACTTAAGTTCAACCGTGTGTTTAAGGTGTCAGGGGTCCAAAACGCAATGCTGGAGGAATAGAATATGAGGGAGGGTGAGGTGGATCAAGTCCAAGGGCACTGCATGCCTCCGTTAGTCGATTCCGCATCTCATTACATTGATGCTGATGGACTAAACAACGGCAGTCAAGTCAGCTTCTGATTAACCTTGTACTTGGCAAGAACATACCTGGAGAGGGCCATAGTACATTGAGGACATCCAGAGGAATTAATATTGATTTCGCCAGAGTGATGGCGTTGACCCATTCATGATTTTGATTCCAAAGCAACAGACATCTGTGTACGTCACGCAAATATATCAGCAATCGCGTCAGAAATAGATCCGACGTAATCACGTACATCGCCAATTGATTCGAAAACCATGTAACCTGGAAGGGTCTCCGAAGGAGCTGATGGCTCGAAGTCTTGCCGAGATTCTGAATCGATATCTTCACGCGCTTGATGACTTGATCCTGGTAATAGACTACCACCGTTTCAGACAAGTACGACGAGACAAAGCTGAGGATACTCACGCCATTCTTGCACTTGTTTGGTGTTGAACATAGGAACGGGAGCGCTGTGTCCACTATCCAGGCCTTGTAAGCTAAACGTATCACGGGGGTGTGAGGCAGTGTAAACCTACATGTCCGAACGGGGCACCAACCTGCGTAACGACTGTGTGACCATCATCCTTGTGCTAAGGAGTGGGTATCATCAATCCACATCCTAAACGGGGTGCGCGATGATCAACTTACTTATGAAGATATTCCTTAGTCATATACATCAATCCCGTGTCCAGATTGCAAGTATGCATGTCGATTGAATCCTGGATAGCTTGCGTTTCTGACCAGGCTTCAGAAGCGTATTCAGCTTTATCCTCGTCAGAGCATCCTTCGACTCGGATGCGATTACAGAAAGTCCACAGCAACATGCTGCGGCAGTATAGCGCCCATACGGATTCTTTCGGTGATGGAGAATCAGAAGAGCGATAGGCCGGCGACATCCGGTCCATGACTTCCCCGGGGAATAATATAGCGTACTGCGTGGAAATCATGGTGAGTGAGTGCAAGGAAGTTACATAAACGTTTCAACTAACATTGGAGGGATCAGTAAGAAACAGATTAGGGGGATCGCGGTTGAAGGCTGCGCATTGGGAGGTATATGTCGAAACGAGGCTGAGAGCGCTCCAGCATAAGCGCCTACATTCCTCATCACGAACTTGAACTTCCGTCCAAGATGAGTCCCATGGTAACGGATACGCCCAAGTTGAAAAGGCATCGGGAGGATGAGCCGCGTCGGTGGGTATACAAGAGCACTTGCGTTCATGAGGTGGAACCAGTGAATCATTTGAAAGATCTTGTGGAATCATAGGAACGGTGCGGGTGGGGAAAATAGCAACATCAGGATCATGGGCGTCGACCGAAGTAAGAGAAACATGACGAATGATATTGTCAAGGAAAACCAGAGAGTTGACGACCCGATCGGGGTCATATTGAGGGTGGACGGACATCTCAAAAAGTGAGAGCATCTGATATAGGAGAAACGTCAGGTGGCGTCAAGCAAGCCGAATAGAAGTGGCCCTACAAAAGCAGCTTCGGCGAGCTGGGCGTCAATCCATTCAGACCTCCATGCCTTGTTTAAAGCCTCCTGCGCGGCGTTGCGAAACCATAGCGCTCGGCCACGGCCGTTGGAACCCCCCTCAAGCTCACTTGACTTCATCAGCACGGCCAAAGCGAGGCCAGCTAAGATAAATGAAGGTTGTATATGTAGTCGGTCTTCAGGATTGAATAGACTAGAAGTGAAGAAGTCGAGATTCAAGAATGATAACCAATGTCCGGTATCTTTAAACCTGTACATAGTATTAGGAGGTAATAAATTAGAGTTGCAGAGTGATCGCTCACAGGTAGGCCAAATCATCCGAGATGTCTTGGAGGCTATACGGTTAACTTTAGTTCGTTCAAGGCTAGGGATCGAGAACGATGATGGACGCACGGGTATGTCCTCGTGAAGGTTTCCCACCAAACTCTCTGATCATATTCAACAGTTGGGGAGGACGGAGCGGGGAACTTCTGATGTGATCCACTGGAGGATCCGAGGATGTTGACATCGATAGCACGAGGATATGGCTTCACATACCCTTGGTCGTACCCATAGTCGGGCACGCGTCGACCAACAGGCGACAGCTCCGGCTACGTATGAAGAATGAATTGATGATCATGGTGAGGTTGATGTGATTGACACGAACCTTCATCAGACTGGTGTCGGTTGATATTCGTAGATCACCAGGCGCTGGCGTGGCGTGTATCTGACTCGTTGTACCTTGAGATCGATCCAGGTGGCGTGGGGGCGGTGGGGTGCGCCTACCACTGACCATGTTTTCCTTCACTCTGGATGTGGTGGGATCGCGTTCCTCGGTCTGACGCTCGCTGGTCTTTCTGGATCTTTTCGGTGGAGGGGGAGCGGACCCGTCTGCTGGCCTCTTTTTACATGATCTCTGCCTCGTCCCCGGACGTTTATCTGGCCCACGTCTCTTTGGTACGGCATCATATTGACAGTCGTTAGATCGTCGGTGGCAGTTGTTGCATGCGGGTCTTGTAGAATCGCAGCGAATCTTGCGCGCACGGCTAGATTGTGAGCAGGGTAGGAAGTCGTTGGTATTCCGCAAAATGGTTTAATGAAAAGAAATTGTTACCATTGGCGACAAGCTATGACAAGCGTCGAACTCTCCTTTCTCGACTCTCGGGGGGAATTCTTGGAGGCAGGGGAAGTTTCGGTGCGCTCGGCAGAGGGCGCAGACGCCTTGTGATCACCGTCCAGCGACATCCCAGGAGCTGTACCAGTCGGTCGGGGAAGGGACTGGTCATGAGGCTGAGACCCAGGCAACCGGCGTTGCGAGGTGCTGAAGTTGTAGTCTAATACCGCGTCGCCACCGTGGACCGGAGGTGGCGGTAGACGAGATTTTTCCGTCGTGGACTGAATCGGTGAATCGAGTTGGTTGCGAGAGAGAGAGAAGTTGGAAGTATACGTGACATGCTGATGAGGACCGGAGCTCGGTATCTCTATATGTGCATTAAGGAGCGGGGGCTGTTGGATTGCAAGACTCGGAGCATTGTAGTCAAATTGCGCTGCAAGGATGCCCGCGGCATGGTGAACGTCAGGATGATTCAGTTGATACCGGACTTAATTGACGGACAAAGTGAGGTGAGAATGTATATAGCGGGTACGATAGCAACGACATACTGTTATTATCGCCGTGAGGAGGGGCAAAAGGAGCACCGAAGACTGGCGAATGCAGACCAGAACCTTCTTCGCTGGATTGGGGGCCTTCCTCGAGAATCATGTTATGTGGAAACGGTGTGTAGAGATCGCTGTTCAAGCTGGCGACCATGGCAGAAGGAAAGAGATTGAAGAACAAACAAGCAAACACCAAACAAGGGTGGAAGACTGTTGCGGGGAAGAAGCCACGCGAGATACGAGTGGTTCGGAAGTGGCTTTACGGTTAAGAGAGGCGGTTGTGCAAGATCAAGTGCAAGAATAATCCATTTCGCTATTAGGAAAATTATTCAGCCCTGTGCGACGACGTCCAGCGAATTCTGCAATATCCAACCGCAAGGTTTCCGCCTTGATGGCTGGGAGAAACGGTGATATGTCGGACAGAAGGTCAGAAAACATACCAAATCAGAATTCCTCCTTCACCCAAACCAGTCTGCTTCCGGCAATCTTTACCCACGCATCGGGGCCGCACCATTGGACCGTGCCTGGTCGACACCCACGTGAACCGGCCCACGCCGAGCAACGGCGCTAACGCTCACTTCATTGTCCCGCCCCTGACTTCCCCCTTATTTTCTCTCCCTCTGTGCCCAAGGAAACTGATTACAACGCTCATACATCGAAAATCTATCGAAATCCGATTTCTTCACAACATGTTTTTGCCGCCAAGAATTCCCTTATCTGTCGCCTCGCCAGTGTTACCGCCCCATGAACCGGACATGTCTGCTTCACGACCATTTTCTCATCGGCTGCACAGATACCCCATTCCCAAGATCCTCTGAACCAGCGCTCATTACCAACCTTTTTTTTCTCAATTGAGCAGCCGTTTGAGGGCCGTTCAACGCCAACCGAACGTCACTAAATCCCGCTAATGCTGAATGCGTTAAGCGACGACACACCTCGTATTGGCTAAATGCCTCGGTCCACGGTCCGCAGCCTACTAACTGGACATCTTCCCTTGATTATCAACCTCATCGTGGTCTCGCACGATCGATCACGAAATGTTTTATGAAAACCTGGCCCTTGGGAACCAAGCTAGAACGGCGGAATACTTCCTTTTAACTAATAATGCGAATAATGACTAGACAAGAGCAAGATACTAGTGTCCCGTCGGAATCATCCTTATGAGGCGCACTCATCACAACTAGCTACGTGCTCCGTGCCTCGTAGACGTAGCCCCGGACTTCCCCGCTGCCCCGCGACATGAATACCATAGCCATGACCTCACCTGGTCCTCGTTTCGGTTTCGACTTCCTTCATTTCATTCTTAGTCCCTCTCGTCATCCATTCAGCCAATCAATTCACCCACTTCTGCTGCTATTCGCCGTGGCTCAATGAAGCTAAACACTCTCTGTCTCTTCCGTCACATGCACAAAAACAGAAGTGATCATTGAGGCTGCGCGCGATCATATGTACTCGGAGCTCCGTTTTACAGTAAACAAGTCAGTAATCGATTGATTTCACCGCCAGTCTGTTAACGTTGTTCCCAGAGGGGATGTCGATATCCGACCGGCATGCAAGCCTAGAGGTAATGACAACCACATGACAAGTATATGTACAGCCGTTCAGACTCACTTATCGTGCCCAATGACGAGGTTCGACGTTCAGTTCCGGTAATCCAACGTCACCGCCTTCCGCGTGTAGAGTTATCGATTAGATACCAATATATATGGTTCGACAGATGTCATCCAGTCGCAAGTGTATCCATACTTACGAGATGGCTCTGATAAAGACTCATCTTACCAGGTTAGCAGTGCGGTCTAGATTCAGTCAAGTAGGAGCAGCTATCGACCATGGTGTGGAGGGATGAAGCTTCTTACATGGGTTAATACATGCGCTAGTGGTGAGGCGTTTCTCAACTTGGAAGGAACGGTCCATCAGATCCAATCTCTGACGTGCTGTATCCTGACTCCTCCATAACGCCTTTCACAACCAGGGATTTACATACGCAGCTATATCCAAAATGGTCGTAGCTCCGACTGCGAGTATAAACGAAGGGGTGGCTGAAGCGCTGGGACATGATGAAAGAAGTATTTGTTTCCGTTCAGTATGGCCTTCGCAGGGTCGCCAGTGGGGGTGGGAATGCGCTAGTATGTGGTATAGACTACTTGTGTATGTGGCGTTGAGGGTGAAGCGATAGCAAGCATTTTGTTTGTAGCACACCGCGGAGACCGGTGGGATATGAAGGGAAGGTGAAGTTGACAACGCGCTCAACGTCTGGTATTTGCATTTCTGAAAACGTTGATCGGAGTGATATACGATAATGAGGAAGGCAGCTTCAGCGATCAACCATTGGTTAAGCCTAATGGCAGAACTGCGCAGGCCTAACGTGTCAGGAACCGTGAAAATTAGAAGCGATGTCTGCGAGTGAGAGCTTACAATGAACAAGAAGGGCCATAAAGTTCATAAAGACACCGTCACCGATACAAGGGAGACATATTGAGAGGAATGGACACATGATCCAAGCTTCGTGAGCCTTCGAAGGAATAATCAAATGGTTACAACGACTCGGATGCACGGCGAGGCCCACGTCACTATTCATACGACTCACTGTCGTCGCCCGACGAACGGCGTTCTTGACATCGTGACGTACGGTACCGAGCCCCGACGTCGAAGTAGAGCTTGACTACGACAAGATTCTATCCCCTAAAGTTCAGATTTATTGAGTGGGAGCTTTAAACATAAACGTGAGTACCCACTCCATGATGGAGCTTCGAGGGCTGACCTAGAGTGGGTGGTTTGATGGGTAGAGTGAGACCGCTGGGAGAAAGCAGACTTCTTACTAGGCTTAAGTTTCGCAGGCACCGTTCGGTGGCTTTCGGGACCCGACAGGCAGTGGGACCCTCCGCTGAACGAAGGCCTTCGTCGCGGGATCAATAGAGCTCATGGGGGAGCAAGGTTTATGAGGGTTTATGAGAGGAATTGCCGATTGGTGCGGTATGGTAAAGTTGAGCGAACTCGCTTTGAGTTCAGGTCTGTTCAGGTACATTCCTACTAACTTCCTCGCAGATTCAACGAGTCAGTTGATCATCGTTTACAGTCGGCGGGGACAAGATGACGCCGACGGCGATGGGATACGAATTATAGCCGTATTTGCTGAGATGAAGTTGATGAACGGACCAAAATGAGTAAACATTCGTTGCTTTTAATTATGCACCTTGAATAAGCTTCATCTCGAATATTGACGTGAGACGGGCCTTTGGCGCAGAGAAGACTACTTTCATTAAGGCGAAATTGCATGTCGCAGGTCTATTGTGAATCTGCTTGAAGAGGGTAGAGTACTGAGGAATGATTGAGACCATGACGACAATGACGGCGAGGGACACTCTTCCGCATTTCGACTCACCTATTGAGTATGTTCTATCAGGTACAATGGTGTGAGCTTGTATTTTGGGGAACAAAAGTCGATGATGTTAGCTCACATAGTTTTTCAACCTCCATTGTCCTTGACGGCAGTATCTTAGTGACCTTGAGACAGCGAAGATGAAGTCACAAGTGAATCAGCGCGTCAAGTAGAAGGCTTCGCTTCTTGTCCCTGGATCCTCAGCAGTAGCTTCAAGTTGGCGTCTTGTTGCGGGCCAACCCTGTAGTCGAAGTCTTGTGTGGGGAAGTAGCATGCTGGTCATCTCCACGTGGCTACATCCTGGAAAGGCCTGGAACGGCGGGACGCTGGAGAGAGATTTCGATGGATGTGATATTGGCAACATATTTCGTACATATACATGTATGTATGGTAAAGAATAGTATGATATATATCGTTTTCGTACTAGTACTGGGCCTTCGTAGCGTAAATCGAGAGACATATATCATCAAACCTGTGGACGGTGATTCGTAAAAAGAGGATGGCAGATACGCGGGTAAAAGAGGAGATGAATGGGACCATCGAGACAGTCAATATATGGTATAAATGATACTAAATCATTCCGAACCGTAAGTCAAAGAAAAGAAAAGACGGAGGGCGGATTTAGCGTATAGGCGAAGAGAGAGGGGCGTTGACTGGGACACTGGGAAATGAGGACCCCGATGAGACGTCGATGCCAGACGGCGAAGCTTGACATGGCTCGAAGTCGCTGAGGGCGTCGACAAAATTTCCCCAGACTTTGGCCTGACCCTTCTTAAATTCCTCAACAAGCTCCTTCAACCTGGTTGTCCTTTGGTTCAGTCCACGGATGGTGGCTTCATCCCCTTCCTTGAGCTTCTGAAGCTCAGCGTGATCTTCCGCCAAGGCCTTTGATTTCTTCCGTTCATCCTCTAGGTCTTCGAGAGCGGCTTCTAAGGCAACGGCTTGAGAGCACGAAGTCGTCTGCAGGACGTCTTGCTCCTGCCGTATAGCAGCAAGCTCCGTGTTGAGGCGCATAATCTCTGCGCTCATCGTGCCTCGCTCCACAAGAGCACCCTCTAGCTCTTCTCTCACTGAGGCTAACGCCTGCTGGGCGGAAGTAAGCGACGAGTTGGTACCCCCGAACAGCTCGTTTAGTTGGTGTATCTCGGTATTGGCCGTCGAGACTTGTGCGCGCAAGAGCTCAACCTCTTTCTGGGTGGCCTCAAGTAGACCATTCTTCTCGTGCAACTGGTGCAATAGGTCTTGTATCTGCGTCTCGTGTTGTATCCGCTGCTCCATAGAAGTTTCCTGTTCGTGCTGCGCGTCGGCCAATTGCGATCGTAAGTGAGCGATTTCGCTGGAATTAGCCTCCAAAGTCACGGCGTTGGTCGCCAACTCCACGTCTTTCGTAGTCAATTCTTGATCCTTCTTGACCAACGCATCCGTCTTGCTGTTGGAGTCCTCCTGCAGACGTCCAATTTCCTCCATCCTCTTCACCAAGTCGCCCTGCACCGTCAGTAGCTGGACCTTTGCTGCCTCCAACTCGCGATTCGAAGCGTCCACCTGACTACGCATTGCATCTCTCTCCACTTCGATTTCGATAGCCGTGTTTCGAAGTTCCGTCACGGTCGCCTCAGCTTTCCGGTTCTTCGACATAACTTCCTCCAACCTCAAGTGGACCTGCGCCTTCTCCTCCACAAGTTGCGTGCTCTGTATCTCGCCTTGAACGACTTGCTCTTCAATCAACGCAATTCTCGCCTCGAGGTCCTGATTCGCCGCCTTCAATCGTTCAGTCGCCTCGACTAGCTGAGCATTCGCGTTCTTGTTCCCTTCCGCCTCTTCAAGAAGAGCTGTCTTGGCAGAAAGAAGTTCCTCGATATTCTTCTGAAGCGAAGCCTTCTCTCCTTGGAATTTCGCGGTTTCTTCGGCGAGAACAATGCGCGCAGTAGATAGGTCGGCTCGGGCAGCCTCTAGATCATGCCCCAAGGACTGGACCTCTGCATCCTTCTTCAGAAGCTGATCTTGCAGCTCGCGCTTACCCGCCCCCGCCACGCGCAGCTCCTCCACACGGCCAAGCAATTCTTCTTGGAGCTCATCCATTTTCCTCGGATACATAGTCTGCAAAACCAGTAACTGCTCCTCCAAACGCGTATTCGTCGCCGAAACCCGATCTCTCTGCGCTTCAAGGGAGGTGATAGTTGCCTCCAGTTTTTCCACCTCCAGAGCTGTGCTGGAATCACCGCCGCCAGAATGACGTTGCTCCGCTTCATGACTGGGAGCGAGAGGTGCAGTTGGATATGTAGGAGACGAAGGATTGGAAGGCGCCGGCGTTGGCCTCCTTGAGATGTGTGAGATGAGGGATCCTGACTGCGTACGCGTGGGTGCATCGTTCAGCTGGGGACCTTGGTTCGCATTGCGACTGGGTGTGACGGCGTCTTGCTGGGTTTCGGGCGACGCTGACGATGCGAGGGACGTCTGAGACGGCGACGGCAAATGGATAGTTGGCGTTGTGAGCTGTTGGGTGGGGGTTGAAGGACGCGTCGGGACGCGATCGTCGTCTTGCGTCATTGGTGGTGGGGACGGAGGCGGCGACCCGTCGTCAATATCCGTAAGAGGAGATAAAGCTCGCTCAAACGGATCTGATGCATCCGTGCCGGGGACGATATCCATGCCATCACCCTCTTCCTCTGATTCAATGTCTGTCCCGCGTAATCGTACAGACAGCTGTTGGTTCTCCTTCTGGAGCCCGAGCGATACCCTCCTCATGCGGAGCAACTCCGCCTTGAGCTCGGGTTTGGACATCTTCGATATGGCTTTCTTGGGCTTGGTGGTAGCCATGGCGTCTCGATTATCGCCGTCCTCGCCGTCCATGTCCTCGTCATAGCGCTGAATATCTGTGGACACAATCTGGTATCAATACACCGGACGACCGGTAAGGAAAACAGGAACGTACGAGCACCGTGAATAGACAACCGCACTGATTTTCGGCCTCCCTTCGATATCGCAGCCGTCGGCGTATCCGTCTGTGCATCCGTATTACTATCCATGTCATCATCTTCGGGAGGATAAACATGCGTGGAGATCGTAGAGAAGCGAGGTCGGGTGACGCGTTTGAGTGGAGACCCAGAGGGTCGCCTCCTTTTGCGTGTAGGAGTAGTGTAATCGCGCTGCGGTTGAGTCGCTGCACCGTGGGGGGTCGATGGCAACTGTGATGTGGTTGTGGCAGGAGAGGCTGCGTCGGCGGCGATGGGGGTAACGTATTTCCATAGCACGTCTTCCGTGGACTCCGTGTGAGGGATTGCGCGGCGAACGGAGCTTATCCTGTCAATGCGACGCGTAGTTTTCAGCTCCACATCCAAAAGTATTAATGGAAACTGCGCACGTACGATTTCCTTCCGCCAGGCGTGAAAGAAACCTGCCCAGTCGGACCTCCGTCTACGCGCTGGAGGATACCGTCGTCTTCGAGTTTATGCACCGCCTTCGTGACGAAATGTGCCCACTGAGGGCCGAGCTTGTCCTTGCGTGCATCGGCATGCTTGCGAACCTGCGCGCGAATGGTGGCGAGGTGAATGGCGTGTTTCCTAGAATCTTTCTGAATATGCGAGAGTGCCGATAAGACACCTGGATATCCATCAGCAAGTGAGCAACGACGCGACTCAATATGAGATAAGTACGTTGGGTGTAAGTAAGCTTCTGAACTTTCTTGGATCGAACGGAGACCATCGCGAGTGGCGACGCTCGTAGCGGAGTGAAAGAAAAAGGTAAAAGTGGCTAGGGACGCGATGCCGCGTCGGGCCCCTTTTGTACCCATCCAACTGACTCATACAAATTCAAATCCAAGCGAAAGAGCCACGCGTTGGCAGCACGTGGTGCGACCTTTTGCCTATTAAGGCAATGAAGATCACGCCATCGGTCCCGACGCTTCCCGATACAGTAGTACCGCCCTTGTGCCTACAACGACCGAGGCCCGCCCCTTATCTAAAAATGTACACAGCATCTCGCGTCCTTAGTCACGCAGATTAAACGAACGGATGCCAATTCTTCATGGCTACAAAACAAAGTACGAACACTACGAGCAACGAGCGCGTGGGATATATACTATAACGTTCCAGCTTGTATAATGAGTGACGGGAGAGGTATGGTATTATGATGACGAGAGTTAAGAGCCTTCGTGGTGGTTTCTATGAGTGATCGGTTCGTATTTGCTGCTGTACGCAGACGATTGCGCCGTGCTGTATCCCATCGTAGGCATCGCGTCCAGCTTCAGGTTGCTTCGCGAACGCGCGAGTACTTCAGACGCGACATCAGACCCGAACTGCTCTGCTAGCTGGTTGGCGTAGTTGTCCATGATCACAGCCATGCTGTTCATGCTCAGACGGTACGCCTTGGGCATCATCCCCTTCCCGAACCGGTACGTGACGTGGTTCGAGCACAGCAGCCCGATGATCATCACCGCCAGGTGCAGCGGCACCAGCGCGAACGCCACGATGTACCATCGCTGCAGCACCACCCGCTCGAACTCGATGTACGGCCGCTTGCATCCAGGCAAGATGCTGCGTGCGTAGCATGTCGCCGTCACCGTAGCTTCGACGAACGGGCTGAAGTAGCCACAGCAACCCAGCTGCGTCTGGATTCGCATGCGACCTTCCGAGCCGAGGTTTCGACTCCACTGTGCGTTGATTTTGCCTTCGAGGTTGAATGTGTGCTTCTTGTAGGTGATATAGCCTGGCACGACGAGGAAGGCGAAGCAGATCCACAGCAAGAAGCTGTAGACGGCCAAGAACATGCGGTTGTTAAGGAGAATGCCGGCCCACCCGATCAAGGAGGTGACAATGCCTAGCGAGGCAGCGATGGTGGAGGTGATGAGCTCGGGGACGTTCCCCACACGAACGACGTCGGCGTTGGTCCAGATGTTGAACCAAGTGAGCAGACAGAAGATGAGTCCAATAAGCGAGTAAGCAGAGAGCTATGATGGGTAAATAAAGCAGTCAAGATAGTATAATGAAATTTTTTACGCACGAAGATGTTGGCCACGAAGAGCAGCCATTTGAATCTGTTCCATCGCCCCTTAGGACGAGTACGCCCTCCCTCCTTGCCGAACCAGCCGCTGGTTACACCGTCGTAGTCTTCGTCGTTCTCTCCCGGCATGCGAGCCTCGCCGCTTCTAAATGCCTCGACCCCTCCGCCCATCTTGGGGAGCGCGGCATCGCCTTTACCCTTGCGCCTTCTGCCACCCGGCGATAGCAAAGCGGTAGAGAACTTTGAAGGTAGGTAGTTAACGCTAAGTGAGACGCTGCTGCTGTCTCGCACAGGCGACTGGTCTCTAGACAACGACGATTGAGAACCGCCAGCAGTCAAGAAAGGTGGATTTGGACGGTCCAGAGGCGTGTTCATGTCGCCCAGCATGTGTCTGGTCGACGCCGCGTTGGAAAAGGTAGAGTTTGCGTGTGAAGCAATGGAGTCTCGTCTGGAAGGGCTAGTATTAGGTTGAGGATGTAAATGAGAATTAGGCATCAATTGGGATGTTCGTACGAGTTATCTGACATCTACGAAGCAGTGAAGCGAGTCAGTGTTGAGGGAAGGCGAAAAAGTGAAAAAGATGAGGTAAAAGTGATGAGCGCCGCGCTTGCCCAGGAGGCCCGCCATATTAGGCGCCCACACCTTTTCAAAAAAGACATACCAAATTGGCGGAGGGCGCCGGACTTGCTGTGCCAGCTGAACGGGCTCTCGAATGGGCAGCAGTGTCGAGGTAGGTGGACCAGACTCTCTGCATGGAATACGAATACAATCAATCTACAGCGGCTGGGGGTATCGTGGACGGTAGTACAAGGAAAGAAAGAAACTGGTTTTCATCATATCCAATTTCTTTCTCCTATACTTATTCTCTTCTCCCCGGTTGCCACATCAGCTTAGCTCCATCATGGACGATAGCTCACATGACCCCCATCATCGTTCCCTACCATCATTCCCCCAACATCGCAAAAAGGTTTTGGCTGTCTGGGGGTGGCTGCCCGACTCGAGCACTTCCTCGCGACGAGCCTTTTTCGGTCTGAAATTTGCAACTTGTGAGCCGGTTTTTTTTTGCAGCGCCAAGGCTTATTACGAGTGCCCTTATCGTTCCTGGGACCCAGATAGATAAGCCGACGCTTGGCCGATTTCGGCGACTAGGATTGTCGAACGCCCACAAGGATTAATCAAGAACGACATGGTAGGGACCCTGACGGCAAACTGTGCAGAAACCTCCCCCCCCCGGGTCTCCTGTTAGGCGGGTTTCACCAATAGTGTGAGATATAGTTTGCCAGGCGTTAGGGATACCATGTGTTCGTATAGATTTGGGAACAACGCCGCGCGGCATGATATTTGGCGACTGCTGGGCTAGATCTCGTTTTGCATATGAGCTGAGGCAATTAATGCGATGTAAGTAATTGTAAGTACGTTCAGGATAGTAAGAATCGAAATTAGTACCAAATATGGTAGTAATTTCGTGCTGCCGCGGCTCGGCGGGTATGCCGAGCATGCCGCATGAGCTTAGCCAGATTAGGCAACTGCTGTAACTGTTGATTCAGATGTAATTACGCAAAACCACAGGAAAATCGAAGCCATGTCCTCGCTTTGAGGGTGTGCCCACCTCACACTCATTTGACATGCATGTTTGAATTGTCGAAGTTGACGAGGTGAAACATGCACTTTAACCAGTTGGCCTTGCCCAATGATTTTGCCAACTTGCGTGGAGACCTCTACATGGGTGAATGTGGTAACCTTGTTCGATGTTGAGTAGGGAGGTAGCGGTAGCTGCAGCTTCGACTGCTCCCATGCACAACGTCAGAATCAAGACGTTAGACTTCGTGTTGACTACTTCGACCTTGGCTCCCTCGACGGCCTTGGTTTCCGAGGTGTGGCCTCTCAAACTAACCAATATCGCATACTTCAATAACGTGATGTTCGGGTTGTAGTGAGTGACATTGAGCATCCTGAATAAGATAAACATAGCGAGAGCTGATAGGTGTAACTTTCACGTTTCTACATGTTCGACGTTGGCGCACTCGGGGGTGGGAGGTCAACGACACGTCCAACGATATTGTAGCGTTTCCTGGAAGAAGGTATATTGCCGTGAACTACTGGAAGACGATAGAAAGTCGGAGACGCACGTAAAGAATGCATGCCAATCATTCAGCGTCTTCATGTCCCCCTCACTGAGTGTGCTATAATCCGAAATCGCATCTTCCGGCTTCAGACTCGACATTCCCAGCGCCTTGGAGGCATCCTTCCCAGCGAAGAGGTTGTACGACTTTCCTGGGCCGTATACGTCTGTCTTGTGTGAGACATCAAACACGGTGCCTAGAAGACCACACTACGTCAATCTTGTTTGAACAAAACACGGCGGCTCATAACGAAAACAAGGGCCCTCAACAAAGAAAGCTTTATTATAGCGTACCTTTGATAGCAACGTATATTGGTTTAGACAGATCGGACCCATCGAACGCCTTGAGCTGTTCGATAGTGAATGGATCCTCCTTAGGCGCAACAAGATCGTCTCGTGGTGGCTGCATGATTGATTTCGCGGGTTTCTGCTCTTTTTCCTTGTCTGTCTCGTCTGCAAGTGGCTTGGGCGCAGATGCCTTTATGGAGCGTCGGCGACTGAGGAGAAGGGCTACGGGTACAACGAGGAGCAAGGCGTATATCACAGGACCTTGGATGGTGAACATACTCAGTGCGGCAATAGCCGTGGGACGGAGCGCCATATGCAATTCCTTAGCCTATGCTCTCAGAGATAATAGGGGCTTTTGAACTGCAGGCAGAGTGGCCACTGCCCGCAGCACAAAGCATTGCCGTGGAGACTGCTATTGTAAGTATGGGTGGCGAAAGGTATATAAGGGAGGGTGAAGGAGAAAGGTCGCGACAACGTCCCTTCAAGCGAAGCAACGAAGTACGCGACGCGCAGTAACGGAGTCTTCTCTTCACCTCCGAAACCACACACTCTCATTGAAATGACCAACATCGAGACGCGCCCTCTCAACTTCGAGAAGTTCAAATACGAGCCACTAGCCTACCACAACGCTGACCGATCGTTCGAGGCGCTCTCCGAGTCGTCCAGGGCGTATCTGTCAACCCCCGAGTTCAAGGGGTCCTCGCTGCGGGTCGTGCGGGATAAGAGGATCCAGGACATGAAAAAGACCATCAATAACACACAGATCGCCATCGTTGGTGGACTTTCGCAGATTCACTTTCCTTCAGATCCGGATGCCCTAGGATCGCCTCAGCGGGAAGAGTGGCTGGCGGACGTGCAAAAGATGGTGGATTCTGATCTCAGGCAGGAATATACGACCACGCTCGATAGTTTTGTGGAAGATTTCGACGCGTTGATGTGGGTCAACTTAAAGAATAGAGAGGCGATTGAGGAGGAATACCTGACCGCCAAGG
Organism: Pleurotus ostreatus; assembly: GCF_014466165.1. Lineage (NCBI taxonomy): Eukaryota > Fungi > Basidiomycota > Agaricomycetes > Agaricales > Pleurotaceae > Pleurotus > Pleurotus ostreatus. Next base: position 207,352 of record NW_023503160.1, on the reverse strand, counting down.
AACAAGCTTCGTTTCGGAACAGGGAACTTGCACCGATCATCCAGGAGGTCTACTCAGATCTGCTTTGTATGTGGGGCAATGAGCACAAGAAGCACTTACAGGACGGCTGTCCAGTCGCGGACTGAATGCTGGGTTGTAACTTGTTGCTGGGTTGATTAGTGTATCGTGAAACTATAAACTTTAAATAAAGACTTGAACTTGTGATGTTACTTGACCTATTCTCTCAAATCTGAGAGCGAGTAGTAAATATTGTCAATAAGACGACACAGGGTTGAAGGTAGTAACTATCCTTCGTACATTGGATTAAAGGTCCCTGAGGCGCCCACGCGGCACGCTTCCACGATCAGTGATTCAGATGCGACCTGCGACCATGTTCAAAACGGACCATTCACCATTCAATATTCAAATATTCACCATTCAACGGTAGAAAGGCCACTCTCAAATGGATAAAGCAAAGAATTCAATGTATGAACTGTAGATCGTGGAAGACACCAAATTTGACACCTGCGCAGTGCGCATGCTTACTTCAAGTCTGGTCGATGACTCGATGGTAAGACCTGTCAGTGCCGGGTATCACGTATGGAAGGGCTAGTACTTGAGTAGCTTGATAACCTCAGGTTGCTTCAATTGAACGAACTGAGTTCTGTGATATTGGGTAGGTGGCGTGTTATCGCAGATGCAGAGCTTGTATAAAGGGCAACTTGCTGAGTACGTCCCCGAGCTAGCGCCGCGTCCACATCAAGATTCATTTCTACCAAAGCACCGTAGGAATGCCTTACACAAAGGCGAGTCCGTATCGATTTTTTCCAAATTAGTCACTATACGTACACAGTGAACGGATAAGTATGCCCAATGATTCGTTAAGCACCCGGATACGACGGCAAAGTCACCCTAAACTCGGAGTTGATGCGGTCAATGTATAGCACAATTCAGTACGCCCGGAATCCCCACTTCAAAATAGGATGACACAGGCAAAAACACAGCACTTTTGATGGTTGGTACATCTTGATGCCCGACCGACGAGGATCCCTCCGAGTTGTTCGCGCAGGTACCAGCGGTGCGATGGTCGGGCACCTCACTTCGCGAAAATCACTGATCATTGATCATGCCGATCTTACATCGCTTTTCGTAGTCAAAATTTCAACCTATGTCACTGGTTGGACCTTTAGCTTGGACCTTGGCGAGGTTTCCGAATCGTCAATGGTTCTGCACGCCGAGCTCAAGTTGAGCTTGTACTCCTCCGCCCGCAGCGGACTGCGTCCGGGGCCGACGTACTACGGAATGTTCCTCCTACGGATCGACAATTACTGCCGTGCTCCTGGAGGTTCGCACGTCTCAAATGTGTTTCTGACTGGTGCCAACCTTCCTGCGTATACGGTTACTAGTACACCACCATACCATCACTATCAATCATCAATGTGCAACATCAAAACCCCTTACAGATCAGCGCAGCTACATACGTCCCCATGTCAGGCCTGGCTTGCGATTGGTGCGAACACCAAAGCAGTTCCAACTCTCCCAACGTCGCTCCGAAGATCCCAAGCTCATTGGTGCCGCCCCTCACCAGCAAGAATCAGTCGCCGCGGCTAGAAAATCCTCATGGTCCACTTCGCCAATTTCCCCGACCGTATGATCTCTACCGCGTAAGCTCACCATAAGTATTCATCAATGGCCCGGGTAGATGAGATACTCACTGGATCTTTATGCGCCCATATGGACATCAAAGCATCATCCTTCTCCCATCGTCTGCTCCTGTTCCAAGCTTCCTAATAGACACCTCTCATTCTCACATTCTGACTTTACAGGTCGGCCTCGGCTGATCTCAATGATACCCCAAGAATAACTTGGATCAAGCTTACCGACCACCGGTGGCAGTACAACTCTTTTATCAAGTGTATCACTACCGTCATTCTTGGCTGTTGTACTACTGGATTCCTATCTCCCGCTCATCATAATACAAAGCGGTTTCTATGAATTCCAATTCCAATTGCGAGTTATCCTATGTAAATCCAGATTGTATTAACATTACTACGAACGCTACCGCAAAAACCTACAAGAAGTATGAACACCCGCGCCGACTACAAGGAAACAAACGATGCGAGGAGCCAAAAAAAACGATAATTACAATATAAAGAAGACGTAGAAGTAAGAAATGAATTTGAAGAGAAGGGAAAAGAACGTAAAGTCCCTCAATCACAAAATGCGCGCTACGTTCCTGGGCCTGTGTACCAGGAACCCGGGGAGGGGTTCTTTCTGCGAGAAGGTCGAAGCTGCATAGGGCGCCACATTTCGCCTCTCAGCGGTGTGAACGCTTGCAGGGAAAGACAACCAATGACTGCTTGCAGTAAAACCTTCTCAGGATCCCCGCGACATCACGTCATGGCCACCAACCCTCAGACAATGAAGGATAGTTAGCGGGTCCCGGCTGGCTCCAAGGATGGGTGAACGGGGATGAATGTGGTATGGTCCATGGGGCACGCCAATGTTTCGAAGAGCTGAACGAGGCAAGGGGCCGGAATAGGCGATGGAGGCCTGATGGATGCCACGCGAGAAACGCGCCCGGGTTGAAGTTGCCAACTTGCCACCATCAGATGTCCATCGCATGACAAAGCAATGATTGACTATCAAAGAAACGCAGATGGTAGGCAAGAAGGCAATTGAAATAACCAGCGACAAATGGGTATGCAAATGCGATGAGGAAGGTCGGGGTGGGGGTAAAGGCGTGCCGACTAGCAAACGATACATGGAGATCCAGGATAAAGGATGACGGAAGGAAGTGAAACACAAATGATGTACAGCGGTGGCATGTATTGCGATTGGGTATCGGCGACGTTTGGCTAGACAACAGGGCGGGTGGTAGAGAGGAGGATGGAGGGTGATCGGTTTTAGAAGTAGTTCGGCGCGGGTCATGGATGCAGGTCATTTCGATATTGTCGATAATTCAGCTATAGGTAAATAATATAACGATCATGAACCGAACGGAGAGAGAGCGTGTGTATGGAGGAGAATAGATGCATGCGGCCAAAGATAGAGGCGGACCGAGACGATGAAGCAAGACAGACAAAATGAAACAAAAGCGGAGAGGGCACACGGGGAAAGCCTCATAGGAGTCCGCATTCTCGCAGATGGAGCTGGAGAAGAATGTCTTGGATAGCGCTGAGGACAACTGAAATAGGAGACGATTATCAGTGTTTCAGGTTATATCGGACAGGAAAAATCAATTTACATTTGATCTGCTGAGTATCTGTCGCGCAAGTGTAGTGCGCGTAGATTTGCTTCGTAGCTGCACTCTGATTCAGGGAGACGAAACGATTCAAGAGGTAGTTGCAAGCAGCGTCATAGTTGTCCCCGCCGGTGTAGTCAGGGAAGTAGTCACCCAGTGGTGATCGTGGTAGCTTTTCGGCGAAGAGATCGATTTTGTTGAGGAAAAGAATCTGTACAATCGTTGAAGTCACAATATCATGAAGACCTCGGGGAAAGCCTTACGATGGAGGTTTTGACAAACCAACGGGAGTTGCATATTGAGTCGAAGAGGGTTAGTGCCTCCTGCATTCGATTCTGAAACGGGGCTTGAGATGACTAAGATGCGCAGGAAAGAAGGGGCCATACCACACTCTCGTCCTCGTACAGCATCTGATCGTACTCGCTTAAACTGACCAAGAATACCAGCGCCGTTACATTCTCGAAACAATGTATCCACTTCTTGCGTTCACTCCGTTGGCCTCCGACGTCGAAGAGCTTGTACGTAAGCTCGCCAACCTTGAAGGTTGTCTCCGTAATACCAGTGGTCTTGACTCGACTGCGGAGGATGTCTTGATCCGTGGGCATGTACCCAGGCGACGACATGCGGTCTATAGCATTAAAGTAATAGATGGCGGAGTCGTTGAGCTGAAATTCACGAGAACGGCGAACGGCTTCCTTGACACCGGGGTCCCGCCAAAGGCCTCGAATAGCATCTCCGACATCGCGAGGAAGAACATCGACTTCAACTTGCAGCGGTAACGCCATTATTATGGCGCGCCTGGCATCATTTTGCGGCGCAAGAGAAATATCTAGCTGAGGCATCGCTTCGAGGATGGCGCTAATGGGACCATGCTGCTTTAGCCGTTGATCAGGGTCGGGTAGAACGATAAGTAGCTCACCGCATGGATTGTATAGTGTTCGAGAATATAATTTCCTTATACGAATCTCGCTCTTGTTCGTTGTAACCGCCGTGGTGAATGAGCTTCATTTGCTTGAGCACCGTTGACTAGCGACGGTCCCAGCCATCAATGTCAACTACCTCCCCCTTTGGAGGAGGAACGCACCTTGCCAGATTCTCCAGCTCCCAGAAGCAACATCTTGATCTCGTTCTTGGCCATCATTCGATCCCTCTTCAGTTGGTTCTCAATCTCGTCATTGCCTGCAGAGAAAATCAACGACGTTGCCGCCTTGGAGGCATGAGGACGAGTCGGAATACGTACGAGCCTTGGCCTCGTCGTCAACGCCTGATGATTGTACGCAACCCATTCTTGCCCAAAAATGAAGAGTAGAAGATTAGGAATTAACAAGAACGAGGACTTCGAAGACGAATTGGCGGGTGTGCGTTCAAGCTGTCCTCCTGCGAGCTCGCTGTCGATGTGGGCGGGCCCTGTCTCGGTCTGAAGTGGGATTGAAGGGGAGGAGGAGGATGATTGATGGGAGCAAGAAGAGACAGCGTGACCAAATAAAAATCCGAAAACTGATGAAAAACAAACAAAAACGTAACAACGCATATATTTACATCTATTTTCTTTTCCCCACGGTCAACTTTGACACCACGCGCGACCCCATCGTCCGAGCGCACGGCCGTCGGCGGCAGTCGTTCCTTCTCAAAACCCGACCCGATGAAAATGCTCGAAATTTTCGACCCGCTCACTGAAACATGATCGTCGCAAAACTTACATGTTGTGGGCAACACTTCACTATGATATTCCGGTCACGGAAATGCTTATTTTCTCCTGTTCGCATTTTCCGAGCCGTTGGGTGATCATCTGATCTGGGTGCCAGGCGCTGTCAACTCAGCCTGCGTCTCACTGCTTGTGACCAATTGATTGCTTTGTAGCAAGCAAGGAGCAGTAAGCACAATGTTTGATGTTGCTTTGAGACGGAAATGAAATACAACAAGAACTTCTAGCCTTTCGTTACTGCTAAGCGCTGCCAATACATTGTTCTGCATTGGCCACCAGGCCTTGAACCTGAACCGAAACAAAGTCTATCGCTTCTAACTTTAGGCGACGTATCGTAAACCGCCCAATATTTGAAGGCCGATCGAATGTCCCTTTTACACCATGTGTTTTGTTCGGAGAATCGGAAAGACAGCACCTTTACATGTCAACGTTTCAACCATACATTTCTACTGTGTCGTTGAACGTGAAGCATTGAAGAATCAGTGCACGACTTCGGAGGTACCTGTGGTCGTTATTAACAATTTCTTTCCGTAGGTTTCAGCTGGACACCGTCAGATGAGGCGCCGGTGCCCTGAGCGGGACCTCGAACCTGTCTTCAGAAGCTCCACTCTTCATAGCCACTGTACGCCGACCATCATTTCCAAGAACATAAATTGGGACTGACCATATGGCGCGTTACCGCCACTCGCTATCCTTCATCTAGCTCTCCGCTCCCGTCGATCTACTAGGGCCCCTGTCTCGAAGCAAGAGCCGGCCTGTACCATTCTTTCTACTGAGTAGTGAGGACGGTATAGGTACGCCTAGCTTCGCTCATTTACATTGTGTTTCAACCGTCTCTATTTTATCGTCACCTTTTGAAATTCGATGCTTCGTCCTCCCCACACTGTCCCTATTGTGCTTCACACTACGCAACTATACGTTCAAGAAATTGGGGTCGTTTCCACGCTCACACCACATTGTAGACGTATCACAGAACCGCCGCTAGCAGACATGCTCCAATGTTCGCAATTTCACACCACTTCGATCCCATCGCACCTCCATCAATAGTGACCTAGCTATGATCTCGCGTTCGAGGGACTGGGCAGTTGCCTTATCGATCGAGTCCCTCAAATAGCCAAAACGGTCGTTACCACTTCTTCGCTTCCTCCTATGTCGGCCTATCCGGCGACCCTTTTCCAATACTTCTCGTGGTCTTCCTGCGATCATTCGTTTCGACTCCACTTACAGGATCTAGGAGATAATGATCAGACCAATCAATTCTGCACCCTACACTCTGTTGCTACAAACGGTCCAGCTGTGCACGTTGTGCTGTCTTGATGGCGACGAAGGGACACGTGCGTACTGGCTTTATGGAAAGTTGTAGCGTAGACACTCGAATATGGGCTGTTCAATATTCCGAGTAAGCTCTTTGCTTGAAAGTCCCTCCGCCCCACGGCGATACATCACCCTGATGGAAACATCGAGCGTCAAGTCGTATTAGAGGAACAAATGGTGGGTTTGAAGTGACTAACAATAGTTGAAACAGGCATAAGAGAGAGAATGCTGAAAGAATAAATCAACTCTCAAGTGATTGCAACTCGGAGATTGTGAAATCTATGGGTTCAATCAAAGACTGGTGTGTGAGTCGCTGGACTAGCACTATAACCTTCCGTCCCTTTTTGGCTAATTTGGCGTATTCATCAGCCGACTGGTTGAACTGAACCATCTGGCTTAGCTGTGTGGAGAGATCCTGGATAGGCTGCGGAAGGATATCGTCACCGATGGAGATTGGTAATTGGAGAGGTATGCGTGCAGTACGATTCGAGATTATAGTCGAAATCGACAAACTGCAGAAGCATTCTTTGAACCATTTATGGATGCGTTTGGTTGAAGCCGCGTCCAAGCGTTTCTCGGCCATAAGGCGGCGCATGACGGTATACGCGAAGACCCAGATGAAGGATTCGAGGTCATAATGGAGCTTGTCGTCACTTTCAGAACCGCCCGGCCGACCAACAACTGCCGTGAGTTTTTCAATTGCCATGAATTGAACGGTGCCCTGAGTGAATTGTCAGTTGGGGCAATCAGAGACGGCGTTGTGAGAGAAGGCCCTACAGTCAGCAGCAATCCGCGCGGTGAATCAGTCCATGCTTTGGCTATCGTTTCTGTACCATCTTCGTTCACCCCCCTTCGGGTTTGCCTGATATGACGAAGGCGAGCGAATTCCAAATCGGTAATAAACCCTTCTTGACCCTCTTCAGCAGCCCCTACAGCGAGGAGTATATTTCCGGCACTGATATCGCGATGGAGTATGCCTTGTGCCCATAATTTACCATGGCCTATGGATTCGGCGTAACGACGAGCTTAGACGAGACCAGAATCTAACGCACCAAGTAAGGCAGCCCGAAAGCCCCTCATGAGTTCCATCCAATCAACGGCATCCCAAAGAGGGCGTCCCACAGTCTTGAGGATGAGCCGATGCAGCATAGGGGTGGGGTCGATGGAACGATGATTGGGGATACCCAGTAGATTTGCGCGATTGATGCGATAATCCGTGTTACGGATATTTACAACGCTGATGGCAGGCGAAGTTTCTACCCATGGAAAGACAGCATCGCCACCGCAGTAGAAGTTGGCGACCCCATCGGGGCCTCCTTCAACTGTCTCGTATGTTTCTGACTCCGAGGAACGGTGACTATTTCGCCATGTATTCTTCAGGATACACACCTCGGCGCTGGAATCGAAGTCATCTTCTTTATAGGGCATGACACGCCAAATACTGGTCCCACGTCCAAGTAGCGATAGAGAAACCCAAACGGGGGGACCAATTGTCAGCCATTTGTGGGTTTCCCAGTCATCTCGATCGTGGTCGTGGCAGGAACGGGTATCTATACCGTCGAGCGTGGAGATGCGCCTACGGCATTGGACAAGGAACGACGGGTAGTCAAGAGAATCGCGTGGAACACCCAAAGACTTCGCCGTTTTTCGAATAAAAGGGTACAATTCGGCATGGGATGGTAGTTCGAAGACGGACGGGTCGCAACCCATTTCAATATGCGAGAGATCGCACGTGAGTCTACGAATGACCCGAATGAAGGTTTTGGTATCCGTCCAGATATCCGCGGCGGGAGACACAACGACACCAGCTCGGTCGAAGATGGCGACTTGGAAGTTATTGCCAGTGATCATGAGTGCAATGGAGAAAAGCCGAAAGGGAGAGCCCGCTAGATGCAGGCGGGCGTAATCGCCACTCTGGACGAGGGCATCGGAGCCCTTGATAGCCTGTCCCGGAGCCATGCCCTGTACGGCGTTCAGCTTCACTACACCAAACGCAGCGAGGTCACGCCAAGTCTTCAATTCGCCAGAAGGATCCCCAAGTCTTAAATCGGGCTTGGAGTAAGGCATACCGTTTCCTATCACATGTGCTTCTGAGTGGATCCACCGTCGTTTTGGCGTGGACCCTCCGAAGGATGCGATATAATCGATAATGTCGACCTATAGTTATTGAGCTAGTCAGACGAAAAAAAAACAGATCAATCTCAAAAAGACATACTAGAGGTTGGTACATGTGCGTTTCAAACTCTTCCTTCAAGCTGTCCTTCGCGTTGTCACTCTTGCTCTCTGCTCGCGCAACGATGTCCTGCAGGCTTTCAATATCATCCTTTTTGTCCCGAAGCAGTTGGCTGTGGCAATCATCCACGAGCTGCGAAGAGATTAATTCCAGGCCAAGGCGGCCGGATATAGCCTTCTGATCCTCAACGATATTCGAGGCGAGCTCCAATCGTAGGCTAGTCCGGATAGACTCTGCATCCTGAGAGTGAATGGCAAAGTTCTGTACCCCAGACGACAGAGAGCGGGGAGACGCCACAGCAGGGATGAGCAGTGTGGTAAGTGGTGTAGTTTCACGACGCGGAAGTATGATTAGTAGAGGTTTTGTCAATCATTTTTTATTGAGCCGCACCGTGTTATATAGTTCAGACATGACTGAACTTAGTTCGGCCAGCCTAACGGAGTCTCAATTACTTGCATGTACATATATGACAAGAGAAAATGATTACCAGACAGATCTCAAAATCTGAATTTTTGGGCGGGGGGGGGTCTGTCTTGATCGTTGGAGGTCGAATGGCCCCGGAGACTTCCGCAAAGCCTCACTCTCCGAGGCGACGTAGTTCTCGACACAACCAACGTCCATACCATCCAGCCAACCTTGCATGTATGACCAGCTTTCTACTTGCAAACATCAAACCTTGCAACGTCGGCGAACACCTGGCGAACACGCAACGTATCGACACTGCCGTAGCTCACCAAGTCTCTGGCGGGAAGCCGGCCCTCATGAGATTACCATGTTGAGTATGCTGACTCATATATCTCATTTTTTCCAGGAAGTGTCTACGATTTTGCAGTTAGCTGTAACTAGCCTCCATTCCATTCCGGTCTCGTAATCTAGCGGGCTTCATGTATTGAGGGTGTACCATGAATAGAGTATGTGATGTGTTACTTCAGCTACAGGTGTGCAGAGTGCTCAGTGCCGAAGCGAATTCAACGCTGAGATGGTGACATCTACAGGTCTAAGCAAGGTCGGATGGGTGAGTGGTCGAACAATGACAACAACATCTTCTCCGTCTTCTGCTAGTTCCTCAAGGAGATCAACAGCACGCTGGTTGAACTGAATCTTTTCGACAAACCAAGCAAGGAGTTTCTTGATGGGCTTGGGAAGGATATCATCGCTAATGGAACAGGGCAACTGGAGAGGTCTGTATGCCGCACGATTTGAGGCCACAACCGAGGGGGACAAGCTACAGAAGCATTCCCTGAACCACTTATGGATATGCTTAGTAGATTGCGAGTCCAGGCGCTTCTCGGACATGAGTCGGCGCATGACAGTGTACGCGAAGACCCAAATGAAGGATTCGAGGTCATGATGGACCTGGTCGGTGAACCCTGGAACACTCTGTGTACCAATAACTGCATGAAGCTTTCCTATGGCCATGAACTGGACAGTGCCCTGAGAAATCAGTCAGTCGGACAATGAGACGGCACTGGGGGAAGGGGATGATTACAGTCATTAACCGCCCACGCGCCGTATCAGCCCATGCTGTGGCTGCGGTTTCCGTGCCATCATCGTTCACCCTCGTTCGAGTTTGTCTGATCTGACGAAGGCGGGCGAATTCCAAATCGGTAATAAACCCTTCTTTGCCCTCTTCAGCAGCCCCGACAGCGAGAAGTATATTGCCAGCACTAATATCGCGATGAAGTATCCCTTGCTTCCATAGTGCTTCGTGGCCTATAGATCAGAGTCGAGTTGATGGATGAGAGATTTAAAAGAGGTTTCTATATTGAGCATACCGAGCAACGCAGCACGAAAGCCTTTCAGAAGATCAAGGTAGTCAACGGCATCCCACAGAGGGCGTCCGACAGTCTTGAGGATGAGTCGATGCAACATAGGCGTGGGGTCGACGGAGCGATGGGATGGGACATTCGTTAGACCCCTGCGATTAACGCGATAATTTACCTGACGGATATTGGTAACGCTGATGGCAGCAGTCGTGTATGGGAAGACAGCATCGCCACCGTAGTGGAAGTTGGCGACTCCATCGGGCCCCCTTTCAACTGTCTCGTATATTTCTGATTCCGAGACACGGCGGCTATTTCGCCATGTATTCTTCAGGATACACACCTCGGCGCTGGAATCGAAGTCACCTTCTTTATAGGGCATGACACGCCAAATACTGGTCCCACGTCCAAGTAGCGATAGAGAAACCCAAACGGGGGGACCAATTGTCAGCCATTTGTGGGTTTCCCAGTCATCTCGATCGTGGTCGGGGCGGGAACGGGTATCCATACCGTCGAGCGTGGAGTTGCGCTTGCGGCATTGAACAAGGAATGACGGGTAGTCAAGAGAATCGCGTGGAACACCCAAAGACTTCGCCTTTTCTCGAATCAAAGGGTACAATTCGGCATGGGGTGGTAGTTCGAAGACGGACGGGTCGCAACCCATTTCAATATGCGAGAGATCGCATGTGAGTCTACGGATGACCCGGATGAAGGTTTTGATGTCCGTCCACATGTTCGCAGGAGAGGACACGACGATACCAGCTCGGTCGAAGATACCAACTTGGAAGTTATTGCCGGTGATCATGAGTGCAATGGAGAACAGCCGAAAGGGAGAGCCCGCCAGATGCAGGCGGGCGTAATCGCCACTCTGAATGAGTGCATCAGAAGCCTTGATAGCCTGTCCCGGGGCCATGCCCTGCACGGCTTTTGGCTTCACTTCACCAAACGCAGCGAGGTCTCGCCAAGTCTTTAGCTCACTAGATGGATCACCAAGTCTCAAGTCGGGCTTGGAGTAGGGCATTTCCTTTCCTGTTATGCATGTTGCGGAGTGGATCCACCGTCGTTTCGGCTTGGACTCTCCGAAGGACGCAATGAACTCGATGATATCGACCTAAAGATATCGTGAGAATCATAAATGCGACGGACAGATAAAAAGGACAGACCAGAGGTTTGTACATGTGTATTTTAAACGCGGCGTCGTCCTTCGCGTTGTCGCCCTTGCTCTCCGCTCGCGCAACGATGTCCTGCAGGCTCTCAATATCATCCTTTTTGTCCCGGAGCAGCTGGCTATGGCAATCATCCACGAGCTGCGAAGAGACTAATTCCAGGCCAAGGCGGCCTGATATAGCCTTCTGATCCTCGATGATATTGGCGGCAAGCTCCAATCGAAGGCTAGTCCGGATAGTCTCAGCATCCTGAGAGTAGATAGCAAAGTTCTGTACTCCAGAATCCAGAGCAGAAGGAGAAGATATATCAGTGGTTGGCGGCGTTGTAAAAGGTGTAGTTTCGCGACGTGGAGGCATGATTAGCAGATAGTTCGCCAGTCAATTTTCATCGAGCCGCACCGGGTTATATAGTTCAGACATAGCTAAAGTTGTTTTTTGGCCAGCCTAACTGAGTCTCAATCACTATGATGTGCATACACGACAGGCCACGCAAGAGAAAATGAATACTAGATAGATCTCGGTATCTGGGATTTTTGGGGGGTCCTGTCTGCGTAGACTTAATCGTCCGAGGTCGTATGGCGTTGGATATTTCCGCAAAGGAGCTGAAACAGTTCGTCTTCACTTCGAGTGTCGAGCACGAGGACAGTCACAGTGGACCGGCATGGACCAACCACTTCGGAAGTAATTGTCACTCCACGGTGATAAGAAAAAGGAAATAATTGTCAGCAACTTAGCGCGTACGAAGCATCATTTTTATCTGTGCATGTGTTCTTGGTACACATGGGATACGAGACAACGTGTAACCGGAGAGGTGAAGCGACACTACAAAGTATGAGGGTATCCCAACCATCAAATAAGGGACTTCATAATTGATGGAACCAAGAGATCGATAGTTGGTTTCCTTTTGCAAGCCAAGAACGACGGCCGTAGCAAGTAGCGCCTCATTATTCATGAAGCCCTGTCTACACGTATGCCACAACGCCCACAACACCACCGTTGAAGTCGCCCGGGAGACATGAACCTTCAGTAAAACAGAATCCGAGCGCGAAGGAAACGAGGGTTGGATTACAGGCGCTTGGTGGCACGAACTATCCACCGCTGCTGGTTTAGTATATTTCCACTACTACCAAGAGACATAGAAGGATCATTACGATGCCCGACCCCTACGCGTCTCTGACTATCAGTATGCGCTGCCGTGAGCCGGTAAGCCCTGTGGAAAGATCTGGGCAAATAACTCTGGGTAATGCCGCTGCGCAACGTCTGGGTGACTCCTATCATATTATAAGCGTAGTAGCAAGCGTTGATATCAATACCAGATGCTGGGTATTTAAAGGAGAAAGGGAACGCACTTGACACGGCCAATGAGATTAACTTTCCCTGACGGCTCGCGGTCGAATTCAGAGAAGTTAACGGCTAAAAAGAGGCGGGGAGGTAAGAGGAGATTATAGTCCACAGACATTATCTAAGGGAGTAGACCGTACATTCAGTAGTAGCTACATCCCCTCGCAGCTCCCGCAGCTTCAGTATTTCTGGCGGGACTGGATAGTCGGAAGGGAGAAACCGAATACACATGAACGCCAGAAAGAATGGACACGCAAGGGAGCAACTTACATTGTAGAACGCTCTCAGCGAGTCGCGCGTCGAGACTGATGTTCTGGAAGAAGGGGATGGAATATCGAGGTGTGGTTCCTTTCGGTGAGACAACGCGGTGGGATGTGGCCCTCGCGAGGCCTTGGGTAACGAACTCGATCGCTAAGGAAGGTATCAGTATCAGACGATTGGGGCTGAAGGTGCGTGAACGTACCTTTGCCAAAGTTGATTACGAATGTTCCTGGGATGGGAGGTGCGTCGATCCACTGGCCGGATAGGTTCTGCACTTGAAGGCCTCGATGGTCAGATGCTTGTAGAAGCTATAGTCGCTCGCATCAGCGATCGACGGCGTCTGAATTCTAAGAACAACCGTACAATAGTCAAGAAACCCGCGTCGTAATGAGGGCCGACACCCTGATCTGACTGAGAGGAAGTATCAACAACAGGATACTTGACGATCTTGCTTCTATGCTGCATAAGCTCGGGGGAGTCGTAGAATTTGGACAGGCCATCGGGAGGCAAGCCCAGCGCTTCGCTCAGCAGTTTCGCGACTGCGTAGCTCAGTTCTTGGACTTGTAAGAGGTATTCCTCCATGGCGGCTTTGAATCCAGGGATAAGATCTTCATCTGGCCACTAGAAACACTGTCGAGATACCGTGATGCACGCAAACAAGCACTACACACCTGAGATGGTCCCCAAAGCCTGTAATGATCTGGGTCACCTGGCTTCCACCTGCTCACATGAGGGGTCGCGAAATCAAACTGCTCTCTGATATCCGTCTTTCCCTTCGTGAATTCCGCGCCGAGCCGTGAGTACCCCAAGAAGTGCTCCGAATTCGCCATGCGGATTTTCTCTTTGGTATCCTGAGGCAGCGCAAAGAGCTTTGGTATGTACGAGATGAGGGTGTCCACTGTGCCCTGAGGTACGGTAGAATTCGATAGATAAAGAAAACCGACGTTTATGGCTGCATGTCGAAGCTGGCCGACGAATTGCTGTCGCGTCGCTGGATCGAGGGTAAGAGACCAGTCGAGGATTGGGATGCTGGAGAAGTTGGAGGCCATCTATTTGGCGATTTGTCGTTCGCGAAGGAGGGCGTATGTGGAAGAGAGTGCTCAGTCAAGGCTGGGAAATCCCAGACCTGCTGATCAAGGAGATATTCCGAAGCAAGGATCACGCAATCGCGGGTCTGCGCCAAAGGGAGGAGTGGCGCCAAAGCGTGGCAGAGCTACTTGTCATTCTGGACCCCATAGGAATTATGTGTCGAGCGGGGAGTGAAGGCGGACGGAGAGAGGCAAGAAGGACAATATTTAAGCTTCTCGTTCTAGTAAAAAAGGCGCTTGAGAACCTTGATCTAATCTTATCAGAAAAAATCACTGGATTGGACTTTGGAACATCTTGGTGGGTCTGACTCACAAGTCGACACTGACGATCCAATTCTCAATACTAAACCGGTGGTACGTCTGATATTGTCGCCAACAGAGCGGTTCAACTCAAGGCACCTAGGTAAAACCCGGGATCCTGATAGATCAACCGCTGCACGCGCCTTTCCTGCATTTTCCTTCGAACCGTCTATGGAACCCCCAGCGACTCCGACACAACAGGAGATCTGTCGAAAACGCGCAGAGGAGCTTAATTTACGCTGCAGTGCGACTCGGACTCTTCCCGTTGAGATTCCTTTGGCAGATATTCAGGATTATCTTTGCGAGTCACTCGGGACGACGCCTTTCGCTCTACGTAACCCATGTATGCCGGGCATGGATCCCATAAGCCAGCCCATGACCTGCCTCTGTCTGTTCCGAAGGCCATTCGCCTGATCCACCTCACGCGCATCGACTTCACAACTGATTTCAGTCAAATACTTGACTGCATCTCCTGCCCTAATCTTTCGATTCTGCGTATCTCCTGCCCACGGCTTGATGTCCGCGAAAATATCGTCCATGCCGCTAAATTCCTTGTCGAAACCACGGGCGTGACATCGACATCCTTTTCATGGGCAACGAGTGGTCGTCGACGGAAGATTTGTTTCCGGGAAGCTTCTACGGATCGCGAATGAGCATTCAATGGGTGTAGGGTGTCCATACCAGACAACATTCTCAATTACACGACAGCAGTCTTCCCGACTCTCTCCGCCGTTCCCACTCTATAATTCCCCCACCATCACGGACTTAACCCTTCGCAATGGGCACGCCTTTTTGTTCGAAGGTAACATAGCAAACGTTTTCCCCGGCGTAAAACGAATAACATACGAGAGGGCATTGATTGATGCAGAGTTGGTGGAGTAATTGACCCATTGGATGGATCAGCGTGAAACGGCGCTGGAGGCACTCACTTTCTAGAAGTGCGGTGGACTTGCGAAGGAGTTGATTGCCACGCTGGAAAATGGAGTGCAGTGCAATGCGAAGGATGCCACAGTGGGCATACGCAGATGTCTGAGATTGCTTTGTGTACATGTTTGCGTGAGTCTTCCATGATCTTCGCGGTCTTGTGTCGTTAGAGTTTCTCGATGTCGAGTCGGTCTAGCCGGGCTGAAGTCTTCGACAAGTTTAAAAATCACCCCACAAGTGTCTATATATGGCCGGAGCTGATTTATGACACCATACATGTACTTCAACCAGTGAACCCCATGCCAGGTGCCGACCCCTTTTTGCCAGTAACGAGATTAGACACCTTGTTCACCGCAACAGCGCATAGGTATTTCGCGACGTCCAAGCAACCTGGAGTGGGAGGTTCCTTGCGAACCTCGAGGTCCGTATGGATCGGGGCCCCTGCGACGGTCAAGGCAAGTGCGACAGCGAGAATCAATGATATGCGCATGGTGTTCCTCTCTATTTGTCACTTTAAGTCAACGAACGGCATCTCATAGATAAAAGAATGGAATATGTACTTAGTGACGTAAAGAGTATTGAGGGATGAGTTGAAACGAAGACGGCGAGGGTGCTTATATAGCCATCTTCTCAATGCGTTGGGCTGGCCCCGCTGTTCAAGCGTGACAGTGATATTTTGACAACAGGCGGTATGCACAGCCTACACTCAATTCGTGGTGGGGGCGGCCATGTCTCGCCAATTAGTTATACTAGGGTGCGAATTGTGATGGAGAATATTGACTACGTGGCACACTTAGCAGACCAGTGCGGCGTGGCCTACCATCTTAGACTGACGGATCACACCGGTCACTCCCAAATAGAATGGTGGGTTTCATAAGAATGGTACGAAACTGCTGTAAATGAAAGTCGCATCCGTGTGGGGCAGATCCGTTCGTGTTCGATGAGCCTCTCGTGCTTCGGACTTGCATTTGACTGCATTCTACGGGCTAGCTGTAGCCAGCATAGTGAAGAGCGGGAGCGGTGGAGCGTCGGGATTAGAACGTGCAGCATAGATGGAGCGTTGTGGTGGCACAAATTTGAACTAGAGAGCCTGGGAGAGCGAGGAGATCCGTATGAGATGTTGACGTTCAAAGGGAGTGTGAACTAGGAGGAAAGATAGCCGTGCTTCCACGCAACGAGATGCAGGAAACGTTGATCTGCTTGAGGAGAGACAGCGAGCATATGGGCGCCGGATGGGGAGTCGACGAGAGTTGCGACGAGGGCTGGATGGAAAGCAAACCAGAGTACACGGCTGGGGAATTGGAGAACTTAGGGGATAGAGGCGAAACACATTAATGTTGAACATTGAGGGCCGTCACGGTCGGCGCTGGAGTGGCTAAGGTTTTATCTAGGAGAAGTCATACGGAAACGGAGTGGAGGCGAATGAACGGAAAACAAGAAAAAGAGGGACATCGATGGATCTCGGGACCTCGAAGTCCATTGGGTTCACAACGTAGTAGCGACACGAGTGCACTTTCGTCAACGCAAAGACCCGTATGGCCCCACGGGCAGCAACTTGCCGTGGCTGCAAGCTACGAGCGAAATGCGCAACGGCAACTATGGAAACACCACGATACCGCATGTCGTCGAATGGATGTCAGATGACTCCCTTATAGATGTATACGTCTGTGTCAGCGACACCCTCTCTTCAGTAAATCGCGAGAGTATATTTCACAGTGCACCTACCACCTTTCCTAGATTCACACGAGGCAACACGTCGGCGAGCGCAGATAGTCGCCCCTCCAGAATCTGAGTGTATAAGAAAGAAACCAGAAGGCAGTACCGCGAAGGAGAAGAACAGAAACGTACGTGCGCCGTGAACGTTCAGGCTAGCTCCAGGAATAATATCATGTCGATCTCCCGAACGTGTCCAGCACCAACGACGCTGTACGCGGTCCGTCGTTCTCATTAGCTAGGTGATTCTACCTCATCCGCAACGAATATAGTGACTTCTTCCACCCTACCAAGTATCAGAGCCAGAAAACAGCGTAAGATGATCCATACTACTTGTGGTCTGTAGATCAATTGTGGATCTAACGTCGAACCCTGCCAGCGAGCGCATCGGTGTTTAGCCTTGAGTTGGAGTGCTAGGGCCAAGCGATCGAGCCGTTTTGTGGTCGTGGATGATTGTCACTGGCGACTAACTCATAGCAGCAAACTAAAAGTTCGCCGGCGCCTACTCTCCTTCGCTCTAGCGTGTCAACTGACTGCCTCAGCAATTTCTTCTTCTCTTCGCTAACGGGCCCTGACATATTGGTTCTCAACTCAAACCTCACTCTCACCGTTCATTCACTCCCCGATGCAGCGTTTGCGAGCACAACGGAAGCAAAACGGTCCTTGTGATAGTGGGGATGACTTATGCGAACGTACGTTGGCTCCGGGGTAAATCGTTCACGTTGAATACAGCACTGGTCGCGGTGTAGTATACACGCCATCCTTCCGCATTATTCATCCCACCTGAGACGCGACGGACAATACCAAAACAAGTAAAACACAGAGGAGGAGAGCCACAAAAGGATACGAAAGAATTTGTGAGTATGCTCGGCATGGATTCAGTGCCCAAGCTACTGTAATTCGGAGATCATTGTCTCTATGGGATCGAGCAATAGCTCATGGGTGAGCGGTCGAACAATGAGAATCACATTGCGTCCCTGATTCTTGAATTTTGCGAGGCGCTCATTAGCAGGCTGGTTGTACTGAACCCTTTCGTCGAGCCACGCAAGGAGATCCTGGATGGGGTCAGGAAGGATGCCGTGGTCGATGGGAATTGGTAGCTTGAGAGGTATACGTGCAATACGGTTCGGGATTATAGTCGCAATGGACAAACTGCAGAAGCATTCTTTGAACCATTGATGAATGTGCTTTCTAGAATCTGAATCCAAGCGTTTCTCGATCATGAGTCGCCGCATGACGGTGTACGCGAAGACCCAAATGAAGGATTCGAGGTCGTGATTGACCTGGTCGGTGAATCTAGCGGCGCTCGGTGTACCGCGAAATGCATTGAGCTTTGCAGTTGCCATAAACTGGACAGTCCCCTAGGGAACTGGTCAGTGAGACAATTTGAGATGGCACTGGAGAAGATCGTACAGTCATCAACAACCCGCGCGTCGTGTCAGTCCAAGCTTTGGCCATGGTCTCCGTCCCGTCATCGTTGACCCTCGTTCGAGTTTGTCTGATCTGACGAAGGCGGGCAAATTCCAAATCGGTGATAAATCCTTCTTTTCCCTCTTCAGCAGCCCCGACAGCGAGGAGTATATTGCCAGCACTAATATCGCGATGAAGTATGCCTTGCTTGCATAGTTTCGCATGGCCTATAGGTCGGCGTTGATTTCCTCAAGGGTTTAGAAGAGATTTATATTGAACATACCAAGCAGAGCAGCCCGAAAGCCTTTAAGAAGGTCAATGTAATCAAGGGCATCCCACAGAGGGCGTCCGACAGTCTTGAGGATGAGCCGGTGCAACATAGGCGTGGGGTCGATGGAACGATGGGTAGGGATATCCAGAAGGTTCGCGCGATTGATGCGATAATCCGTGTTACGAAGATTTACAACGCTAATCGCCGGTGAAGTCGCTATCCACGGAAAGACAGCATCGCCACCGTAGTGGAAGTTGGCGACTCCATCGGGCCCCCTTTCAACTGTCTCGTATATTTCTGATTCCGAGACACGGCGGCTATTTCGCCATGTATTCTTCAGGATACACACCTCGGCGCTGGAATCGAAGTCACCTTCTTTATAGGGCATGACACGCCAAATACTGGTCCCACGTCCAAGTAGCGATAGAGAAACCCAAACGGGGGGACCGATTGTCAGCCATTCGTGGGTTTCCCAATCATCTCGGTCACGGTCGGGGCGGGAACGAGTATCCATACCGTCGAGCGTGGAGATGCGCTTACGGCATTGGACAAGGAACGACGGGTAATCAAGAGAATCGCGTGGAACACCCAAAGACTTCGCCTTTTTTCGAATCAAAGGGTACAATTCGGCATGGGATGGTAGTTCGAAGACGGACGGGTCGCAACCCATTTCAATATGCGAGAGATTGCATGAGAGTCTACGAATGACCCGAATGAAGGTTTTGGTATCTGTCCAGATATTCGCGGCAGGAGACACGACGACACCAGCTCGGTCGAAGATGGCGACTTGGAAGTTATTGCCGGTGATCATGAGTGCAATGGAGAAAAGCCGAAAGGGAGAGCCCGCTAGATGCAGGCGGGCGTAATCGCTACTCTCGACGAGGGCATCGGAACCCTTGATAGCCTGTCCCGGAGCCATGCCCTGCACGGCTTTTGGCTTCACTTCTCCAAACGCAGCGAGGTCTCGCCAAGTCTTCAGCTCACCAGATGGATCACCAAGTCTCAAGTCGGGCTTGGAGTAGGGCATACCGTTTCCTATCACATGTGCTTCTGAGTGGATCCACCGTCGTTTTGGCGTAGACCCTCCGAAGGATGCGATGTAATCGATAATGTCGACCTACGATCATTGAGCTAATGAAAAAAAGACAGAACAATTCTAAAAGACATACTAGAGGTTTGTACATGTGTGTTTCAAACTCTTCCTTCAATTTGACATTCGCGTTGTCACTCTTGCTCTCTGCTCTCGCAACGATGTCCTGCAGGCTTTCAATATCATCCTTTTTGTCCCGAAGCAGTTGGCTGTGGCAATCATCCACGAGCTGCGAAGAGACTAATTCCAGGCCAAGGCGGCCGGATATAGCCTTCTGATCCTCAACGATATTCGAGGCGAGCTCCAATCGTAGGCTAGTCCGGATAGACTCTGCATCCTGAGAGTGAATAGCATAGTTCGGTACCCCAGACGTGGTGTAGTTTCACGATGCGGAGGCATGATTAGTAGAGATTTCGCCAATCATTTTTATTGAGCCGCACCGTGTTATATAGTTCAGACATTACTGAGCTTAATTCGGCAGGCCTAACGGAGCCTCAATCGCTCGCGTGTACATACACGACAAGAGAATATAAAATGATTACCATACAGATCTCGATATCTAGAAAGTTTTGGTGGGTCGTCTATCTGTGTAGACTTGATCGTCGGAGGTCGTTTGGCGTCAGATACTCCCGCAAAGGATCTGAAGCGGTTGTATTCTTGTCGAGTTCCGAAAACGAGGACAGTGGACCAACATGGGCCAACAAGTTGAACTTGGAGGTGTGGGCCAATGCTCCGCATGGCATGTACGGGTCCTCCTTTGCATTACCTTGAAGCTGAGAACTGATCCAGTACTGATGTTTTAAGGTGCAGGGACATGTTTAATACACATATGACACATAACTATGAGGGGTACAGGTTTAACACACATATGATACATGGCTATGAGGGGTTTATTCATGTCAATCCAGCTGGCCTCCACCTTGAATGTGAACTCTTGGTGATCGAGCATACACAGCAACAATTGCCTCCATGGATCTACATGTGGAGAGGTCACAGTCTGAGTGATCAGTATCATATTCCATGAAACCAGAGTTAGACATACCATCATACACCCAGATCTTCCCGCTCTTATCAATATATCTGCCAATGAAATGGGATCTGCCATAGTAAATAATACACTTGAGATTGTACAACACATCAATATCTTGAATATTTAAGGTTATCTTGTGATCCAGATGGACAGCACTTGCAGCAAAGTCAAAGGCAATGAGATATGGTGGGTATTTATACACTTGCTTTACCATCACACTTTCTGAGCATACTACACATAACCGACGTGTATTTGAACCTTGGCTTGAACACCACGCTGCGACTGAGTCATGGACAGTCCCTTCTAGTGATACTAGAAAGCTAGCATATGAAGCAGATGTTGTAGAGCTACAATGGCCAGCAGCACAGTTATATGACATAGCAACATAAGTATCAGCAGCACTAAGAATCACATCCAGAATGGATGACACTGAGGCATACTCACCATACTTAAAGTCATTAGGCTTTTGTACATTCAGAGCCTGTCGCAAGTACTCACGAACATCAGTGAGCCTCTCTTGGCTGTGATTTACCTGCCTGAAACACTTTATAAGAACTGGAAATAGGCTGTTGGACATTTCAGGAAATCCAGATGAGGGCTTGTCTAGCCATGTATTATACAAGAGAGAAAGAACAGTATCATAGGCACAGCTATTATCACTCCATTGACAACCAACAGGTATTAGGCAATCAATGGCTGGATGATTATGCACATCTGCATCAGTATAAGCTGAGACCTTTGCACGTTTTCTCTGCACTTTGGCCACAGATTGGATAGATAACAGATTATCTGAAATACCCCGTTTTAGATGATTATTACCCTTGTTTGATTTGACATCAAGGGTGTGGTTTGGTGCACTAGAGATGGCCAGAGACACATCAGGCTGTACTTGCTCAACTTTGCCAACATCTCCATCTTTCCATGCATCAGTCTTTTCCTTCATACATTTTACAAATTCATCTGGAAGGAATTTTGCTACATGCTGAGTGGGTAGAATACTCCACTGCAAGTCATTAAAATCTGGCTCAACGTAAGGCTGTTTTTTATTCCAACGTATAGCACTATGTACATGACGGGGAACATATGATTCTGATTTATGTTGTCTGAATGAATGTATCAAAGTTCGTCTTGTTTCACCAACAACCAAGGCAGGAAGTTTTCCTTTAAATCGCAAACATGTTATGTCATCAAGTAGTTCAAGATCACGAAATTCTTGACGCAAAGCACCAGAACATTTTTTATCAGAGATGACTAAAGGATTAAAAGCTTGTAGGATCAATGTCCCAGCTGCTGTAGCACTCCGGGAAAGTGCAGTATAATACCCTTGATGGCTTGTTGTATCATTCAGATGGACAACATTGTTCACTCTGGTCTTTCCCTGAGATGCAAAATCTGTCATAGCATAATTGACTGTGACCTCCACTTGGCTTCTGGATACATGCAACCTCTTTCCAGATGGCAGATCACACCAAGTGGGAGTGGCAGTACGTAAGATGGGCACTACATTAAGTGGCAAACTATCAAATTGCACATCAGTTGGTGGATTGCTCAATTCAACAAACAGAACTTCCAGTACCAACTGCCCATACACACCAGTTGTAGATACCCAATCATATAAAGTGCCTTCTTGTCCATTTGTCATGCATAACTCAGTTGCACTATTATCTCGTAACATGACAGGTAGCCCTTTGCATAAATTTAACTTAGCTGGAATCTTCTTTTCAACAGAACATGCAGGTTGTTCCCACAAAATTCTTTGAAGATTCTCCTCTAGCCTTACTTTTGTGGCTCTTTTCTTCCCTTTAACCTCATCTAAGTCAGCAATTGGAGCAACAGTATCTTCACAGTAAAAGGTAGTCAATGATAGTTTGTGCTCCACTGCAAATCGCTGCTCTCCCAAAGTGTTGATGGCATCTTTATTAACATGTCTAGCAGTGATTATAGACACATTTCTGAACTTGGGGTCACATACAGAGGCTCTTCCTTCAATGTTGGCAGATACTCTGCTTCTCAAAAATTGGATATCCTCTAATGTGCATGATCTATATCTCATGTTCTCTAGAGCAGCTCGGAATTTAGCATCTTCAATGGTTTGCGATTTTTGACGCATGTTTTTTCGCAAAATGACAACTGTTGTGACCTGATGCCATAAAACCTTTCCAAATGCTTCTTCTTGTTGTTTCAATTTCTTCAGAGAATATCCAATTGTATGACTGTAAAGAGACACATTCTCGCCACCGATAGGAGGTGGCAACTGTGCAAAGTCGCCAGCAAATATCATATTTAAACCACCAAATGGTGTACCAGGTGGTGCATTCAGCGCCAAACAGATTCTGACACTAATGTTGTGTAAATCTCTTGCAGAGCACATAGATATCTCATCAAAGAAGACATATGACACACCTTCAAGCTTCTCCTTTGTTGTTGTAAGAATGGTCCTTGAAACTGCAAAGTTTATACCAAATGCGGAGTGATATGTCATACCCCCAGGCAAAAGACATGCAGCACTGGCAGTTGGAGCCACAACCAGCAACTTGTGAAGTTCATTGCGACTTTCAAACAGGTGAACAAGTGCCTTAAGTACTTGTGATTTTCCTGTTCCACCCATACCTCCAATGTACATTTTTAGCTGACCACTGTTCTCAGCCACTGAATGATTGGCAACAATACTGAAAGCACGATCTTGCTCTTCATTCAAGCAAAATTTGACTCTGCAATCTACTACAAGTTTATGATGTATCCTTGGAATATATGCTGCTTCAAGATATGACTTATCAACAACTTTCACATCATTATAATCAACAATGTTTGCTGATGAAGACATGTTCATACCACTAGGTGATCCAGCTTGCCTTCGCATCTCCACTACTTGCTGACGCAACACTTGAATAAGCTGCTTCCATTCACGGGGGGGTCTTTTGGGAATTGCACTATGATTTGAATTACTACTGTGATGTGGCAAAGGATCTACAGATAGCAAAGGGCTTGCCCAATTTGAATTCTGCATCAGTGATTTCATATCTTTGATAGCCTTCTCACGCCGGATGGAAGCTGCACACTGTGTTTCAGTTTCTATTTGTAAGTTAATATCACTGTCATTCTGCAGTATGCCTTCAAGATTCTCATCACATTTCTGAGCCATGTACTGGTTATCAAAGAAAGGAAGAGATAAGTCTTCACCTACTCCAGCCTTCATTTCAGTTCTAAAATCATCTTTAGCATCAAGACACTCATAACGAAGATTAAAATTGTTCATGATTTTTGTATGACTTGCACTAAACTCCTGTTCAACAAAAGCTTCATCCCAAGTTTTATCTGCTTCTTTGAGATCTTTTCCACTTCGCCAAGGTAGAAATAATGCTAACATTGTACTGCAATAGTACTCACGATCTCCTTGGTCTCTTCTTGGAGGAGCACTCATAAAGTTTAGAACTGTTCTATGCAAGTTTTTATTTGTCTCCATCATCAAGGCACATTTGTGGGTTGATGAAAGAGGATGATCTAGCTGGTAATCAAGCATCACTTGCTTTGATCTCTTGGATGTAGATAAAAAGTTTTCAGTGTCTTCTTCACAGTCATCTATTTCCTTCTCCTCCTCCTCCTCTTCATCAGCATTAGATTCTGTGGCTGAAGGATTTTTTTTATTAGACTTAGCATGTTTTACTCTTGTGCAGCGTATTGCCCAGTCATAGAGGCACATTGACTGCAATGATTCTGGTCGATACACATAGTCAAATACAGGAGACAAACCTATAAGTTTGTTCTTTGTTTTAATCAAAGTTACTTTATCAGTAGTCTTGTAAGCATCATCAGGATGCCAGTAACTCCGTGCCTCAGAAATATAGGCTGTCCAGTAAAAGACCTTGAAATTATGGCTTGTATAGTGATCTTGATGTTCTAGCAAATACATACAAATCATGGGAGATCCCATTTCAATTTTTGCACCCATTAGGTTTACCACTTTAGTCATAATCTGTCGAGCTTTTGTGGCTGAGTCAACACCTGTACTGTTCAGTATACCAGGATTTCGAGTGAGTATAGCCTGAATGCATTCAAACACCACATGAGTCTTCAAACCACACTTAGTAATATAATCTGATACATATGCAACAACAGCCTTAACAGCAGTACCAGATAGCATTGACGTTACATCTGTGTTTGACCGTACAATATAAGTTATCAATGGGGTGA
Organism: Pleurotus ostreatus; assembly: GCF_014466165.1. Taxonomy (NCBI): domain Eukaryota; kingdom Fungi; phylum Basidiomycota; class Agaricomycetes; order Agaricales; family Pleurotaceae; genus Pleurotus; species Pleurotus ostreatus. The sequence continues at coordinate 182,329 of NW_023503160.1, read as the reverse complement.
AGGTATTTATCCATTGTTCTAACTTCTTCAGGACAATTGAACCAGTGTCAGCATTTACTTCTGTTTCCTTTACCACTTTACGTGGAAAGCGAGCTTTGCATTTTCCCCATTTGTTGTCTTTGCAACCTTTGTACACATGAAGCTTATTCTGTGTACCATCTTTGTTTAAATATCTATCACAATTGTGAACATTTGACTGAAGAACTATTTCATCTGTCACCTGTGAAAAATGTGACCACCAATTCAGTAGAATGTTGCAAGAATCACATGTCTCATCATTACATGTACACCCTGCTGTATATGGAGGAACTTCAGGCACTTCTAATGTGTGATCTATGAATGTACCTTCAGCCTTTGACTTCACAACACGAGCCTCAACCTCTTCATGTGTTCCAGTCAAAAACTCCCCTACATGACAGCCTTCCAGCCATTCAACAATTCTGGTCTGCCACTTCCCATCTGAAGCAAGTAGATTATCACGTATTTCCTGAGGAGACATTGATCCCAAAATCCACAACATTGCATGCAAATGCAATGATAGCCGGCCTTGTTGTTCAACAGTACCATAATAGGCTTCGACATTGCCATACACTCTGGGGCCATCACTGTCAAACCGCAATATCTCATATATAAAGACATTAACCATGAATCTGAAGAACCGGGCACACGCCACTGGATTGGAAGTAACTGTTCGCATTCGCTCATCAGCAGGCATAATAGGTTGAATCTCTTCATCTGTACCTGCATAATATATACATATTGGGTGTTTGATATCAACTGGCGATAATGTAATATACCAGATTGGGCTTCCCACATGATACATTAATGACCAGATTTCATTTCGTTGATACTTCTTTGAGGTTGGTGAGCCACTAACACCAACTGCAATATGATCTAAATCCCTTACAATGTCAAAGCAGTTCTGTTCTTCAATTGTCTCTGGTTTGATGTGCTCACCACTTGCAGTACGAGTGACTATAGAAGCAAGTACATCTTCATTGAGGTTCATGATTCTTTCAGATATCACCTTGAACTTAGACTTCTCTGTTAATAAAAATGCCCTCTTTGAGCTTTTCATAATTTGCTCATGACTAAATGCCACAAAGGGAAAGGTTACGTCTGTTTGAAACCGCTTGTCATGATACATGAGAAGCCACTTTTTATGAGCTGCTGTTGACATACGGTAAACAGATCCAACTCCTCCAAGTCCATATGGGAACAGCCAAGGGAACATTGAAGGATACAGCTGAGGATTATTCCATATTGACTCAAACTCAGATGACTGTCCTATTGCTAACACTCTACCAGATTGATTGAAATATTGCAGAGCAAGGGTTTTCAGAGTGTTGTTTGATGTCTCTTCCATCTGAGCACCGGTCAATCCGTGTATAACAAATGGACAGGGTCCATTTTCAGTACCATCCTCCTCCTCCATGTCATTAACAGCAGGAGTTCCACTTATCTTTGCAGACATTGTGGGTTTATACTGTATAGTCACTGGAGCCACATCATCGTTACCATACTGAGCTAGGTTTCCAATGTCAATAGTTACTTGTGCATAATCTGAATGATTCAGTATCAGCCACTCAAGAGCTGTTCGCACTTTGTTTGCCCGCACCAAAAAGGGTGTCCTTTTCAAGTCATCTTTTACTGGCTGCTTTGGACCTGTGAACAAGATGACAAGGACCTCATCCAGCTCTGCCTTGGAGATTGGAAGATGAGTATATATCTTAGGGACTGGAGACTCAAATGCCAATGCATTTGCTATCATTTTTCTGAAACCACTTGACACACGAACAAAGCAATTTCTGTACCGAACACGGGCTATTACTAATTTTTCCACAAATCTCAAATCTTGTAACTCTGGGGGTATTGCACCAAGCCACAAACCTCGTGCTAATGCATTCTTTGGTATTCTCTCATTTCGAAGAGCAGTACGACAATAATTGCATATCATACGAATTGGATCAATGACAGGGCCAGGTATTGATCTAATTGGATCACTATCTTGTTTTCTAGTGAGTCGAGTCATTCCATCCACCTCTAATACATGGAGTAGATTTTTTACCGACTTCAGTCTTGAAAGCTCTGTCTGCAACACAAGTTGACCACACACAGCACAGCCTGCTTCCTGAACTGCTGAAGGCTCCATTCTCCTAGCACATGCAGTTGCCATATCTTTGACTGCATACTTGGATGGTGGAGGTGGTGGGAAATTACCTTTTTCGGACATGTTTGTTTGTCTCTGTAGTTTCTTCTCTTCTTTCACAACAGTCCGGCTAAGTTGTGTTGTAAATTTTTGTGTATTTCTCACTTCATAGACGTAAGTGAGCGAATAGCAAACAGCACACGAATGATTTTGAGCCATATCAATTACCAATGACTTTGTACATTTACTACCACAAAGAATGCCATGTTTGGCAGCTATTGATATACATTGACGAGCAGAGAGCACAGGCAGTATAACTCCAATATCTGCTTTAATATGGAAATATGCACTTGAAGGATATTGCAAAACTTCAGCATCAGAGTATGCACCGACAAAGACAAGGCCTATTTTATCCACATCCTTTACCAGAGGGCCGTTCACTATGTAATCCTCAAGTTCTCTGTAGTGTATGATACGGGCAAGATGGCCCCCTACAACCCGGTATCTGTAGGTAGATAAAGTATACCGCACCCATAGTTGGGAAGCAGAGGACAAAATAGTTTGCCACACTAGGACTGATAGTCCGACAAAGAACCCAACGACAAGAAGACACTCGAGAAGGCGGGACGATCCCCTGACATAACGAGGAACATCGCGGGACAAGCCCAGCGTAATTTGGTGGCGTAGGTCAGATGGGACGAGGCGAGCTTGGTGAGACGTCAGTAGCCGTCGTTATAGTAGGGTGCACAAACTCACCTCTAAAGGGGAGGTCAAAGCCTAAGGCTCCAGGGCAGTGCCAACTTCTGAAGCTTCGCACGACCTCAGTGTGTACATGATTTCCTACAACGTGCCGTAGAACTGGGAGGTTGTTGAGTGGACAAACTCAGGAGGGAGGTTGGTGGCAGCGGGAGACCCACCTTGCAAGTTCGAGGAAGGCTCACAGCCGGTGGAACGGTATGTGCTCCCATTGAAGGAAGGGGGCTTGGGAGGACAAAGGGGATGCAGGCAAGCAGTCGTATTATCTGCGAGGCGTTTGAGGACCTGAGCTTGGTGCAGGGGAAAGGGGGCACGCACCAAAGCATCTGTGGCCTTGGTATTGCCAGTCTGGTGGCCGTGTCTGGTCTAGGGCATCGAAGGGCTCTGTCGCACTGTCAGTGAACTAAATTGGCACGAGAAGAAGAACACGGACCACGGGTGCATGGTCCGCTGAAGCCGCAAGTCTGTTGCAGCTTGACAGGCAGAGGGCAAAGTGCTATGTTGGAAGGGTAGGTAAGTGAAGCTATCAAAGGTTGGGAGGAACACACTCCACGAACCAAGTGCCGAACTAAGTGCTGAAGTGGCAAAGACAAGGTACGCGACGGACTTGAAGAGAAACATTCGTGGAGAGTTGTTCTGGCCTTCGAGGTTGAAAGAGAAATTTCGAACCAAGGTGCACGTGTTCCATGCATTCATTCGTGGCACCACGTGACGAACACGGACCCGCACCTTCCGTCATGGGATAGAGCGCAGTGTTGTCGATGGCAGGTAGGCGGCTACGACTTACGTAGCGGAGCAAATGGGTGGGTGTGATTCAAGTAATGTTCAAAAAGCTACATGAAGGTAGAGTACAGCGAAGGAGCATACGTCAGGCCTACAAAATAGAGTACTTGGGCTACCGCCAGAATCTCGCATTTGCTGTGCCAGTCGTGGGCAATGGCTCACGCTTGAGCCACTGCTAGGTCCTAGCTACAGTATCCGGTGTTGGCGAATGTGTCAGAGCAGCTGCATCATTGAGTCGACCCGCAGGGCGTTCCCACGTGCATGGTACGAGACGCTACACGAGGGGGAGCCATTAAGCGCACAGACGGAGACGGAGGCCTGAGGAAACTCACCTGGAGCAAGGCCTCACACCTAGACAGCCAGACCCTTGCTTCAATCCCCTAGTAGCTACGCTCGTCAACTGATGGCGAAGCTATGGGCTGTGGGGCCTTCAACGCCCACCCCTCCAACGGACAGCAATCGTCGGACTTCACCGCCACCGGCGAAACGTCCAAGTCAAAGGTAAGTAACGCCTGCCGGGAGAGTCAGTACGTAGGCTGCTGGAGGCGAGGGAGGACTGGGGAGCTCACATTTGCTCTTCAGGTTCTCAGATGCTCGTGCCACGCCCAGCCACTTGTTTGGTGTGGCCGAAGCCACGTTGACCCTTTGTTTCTCACCTGACAAGCACGTGCCAAAATCTCCTGATTGATTTCAACAAAGGCCTGCCGCGACACAACTTGTTCAGAGCCACCCGCGCACGAAGGACCTTAAGGTAGGTGATTTCTTCCCCATGCGTGCGCACCAGAGCACTCCGTTGGACGGGACAGGGCTCAGTCTGCTTCACCCCTGGGGCTAGTGAACCTGTGTTGCCTCGGGCGAAGTGGCCAAGGGCGCACGCGTCGGCTGTACGACGTGTTGGGCTGCGAGCTGACCCCCACTTTGACAGAAAACGACCCTATTGGAAATGCGCAGCGTGAGTACTGTCCAGTTTCTGAGTCAAGGACGCAGGCCTGACGCAGGCTTGCCTTACGCTTAGCTACGGTGCGGGAAGGAGTTCAGCCCATACTCCAGCGGGGTCGACTTTGCGCAAGTCATGGAGTCTACCCACTCCCAGGCCGACGCCTATGGAAGTGACTCGGAAGGCCCCACGCCTCTACCCTCCCAGCGCAGCAATGCGGAGACGGCCCTTCAGCTGGTTGAGGGAGGGGCGGGAGGCATCCACGGACCTCCCTTCTCCCAGCATGTTGACGCAGGCACGGGGGTTACGTCCTCACACCCAGCCTTCCAGCAGGCTGAGGAGAAGGCTGAACGCGTTGAAGAAGGTCCCCAGCCGCCCACGCACCCCGCCAAGCATGCACCTGATGGGAGCAATGGGCGTCGGGAGAGTGTGGCAAAGATGTCGTACAAGGCTTACAAACGAAATCTGGCGCGAGAGGCCAAATACCAACGCATTGGCCGCCGAGCCGCCGCACGCACCAAGGCGCTGCTGTCCCAATCTGCGCCTCTACAAGGAAGCGGCCTCAAGACGGAGGAGCTCCCAGCTGCGAGAGGCGGCTATACTGCTAGAAACCCCCCTCAAGGCCCCGGAACTTTGCACTGTTTGGGCCTGGAGGAGCTGCTTGCCCAAGGGTTCAGCCTGGTAGAATGGGATGGGCGGTGAGTTTCGATTCTACTGGCTGTTGTTCTCCACCCTAACCGTCCCCACCAGCACCCCTCGCCCCATAACTGATTCAGCAGGGCGGGTGTTTGCAGTGCTAGCAGGCCGGCCAAACGACAAGTCCTTCGACCGGGACTGCTTGGCTGCATACTCTTCTATGGAGTCAGAGCTTCAAAGCTTTGAACTTCAAGATAGAGAGCGTAGGCATAGGCGCGGTAACTTCCCGGCTTTGGCTGCTGGCGTGTCCTATGGCAACGGACAGACGGCGCCCTCCAGGCTTGTTTCGGGCGAGAGCGGCCCGCATGCGGAAGGCCTTGATCGCCTTCTGAAGCACTCTGCTTTTCAACGGCTTGCATCCTACGCAGACTCCACATTTCAACTTTGGGCCCCCCGCCTGCACGCCCACTACGTCAACTACGTAGATACCATGTACCAGGCCCTCCCCCACCTGCGAAGAAACTTTGCAAAATCAGTTTTCCCCTGTGCCACGTTCAACTTTGGGCCTAAGGTACAAACTTTCAAGCACAGAGATACAAAGAACTTGGCCTATGGCTGGTGCGCGATAACGGCTCTCGGAAAGTTCGATCCGAAAAAGGGGGGACACCTGGCTCTGTGGGAGGCCAGGATGGTGTTGGAGTTTCCACCCAACTCTACCATACTGTAGTAGTGAATGTACGCGTAGACTAGTAGTGTAGTCTAGTAAAATGCGAGGGTCCGCCTCCGGCAGGACAAGTCCGTGCGACACCCGCGTGAGTAAAGTGTGATAAGGATGAGTCCGAGAGTGAAAACGAACAAGTGAGAAACTTCGGACGCTTCGGACGGCTTCAGATGGCTTCGGATGGCTTCGGACGCGCTCGGACGCGGATAGACAACTTGGCTTCGGATAGTACGACGAGGACGGCAGGAGAATGACAAGGACGGCAGGAGAAAGCAACTTCGGATCGGACTCGGGCTCGGACTCGGACAGCGGCAGACTCTGACAACGGATGAGAAGAAAGGTTCGGACGGCTTAGAATCTCACTCGATGTGGGGGGGGAACAAATCTGATTCTTCTAACTACGAGTACAGGAGGCTTTTGTAGCTAAGAAAAATGTCAGATGAAGGAAAAGTCCGAGACGAAAAGGCACCAGGAACAAATAATGGTGCTAGTATAGTCCATGTATTAGAGTCCGAGAACAAAAGATATACGAAAGATTGATCCGAGCTGTCTGATCCGTTATCACGTGTGGCCGGTACGGGTTCGTGACGTCCGAGTCATGTGCGAGCGTGTCCGAAGAGTCGGAGAGGGGTCGATAGGGGATAGGGGAGGTCGGACTGCACGGAACGAAAGGGTTCAACCCTTACATCCCCCGGGGACTTTATGTGTTGACCCTCCGGGTCAACGTACACGGCGAGCAAGAAATGCGAAGTGGGCAGGTGGGTGGGTGAACGAAAGTGTGGCGTGAGACCAAAGGAAGCGCGGTCACATGACAGATTGTTGATATTTCGACGAAGTCCAACATCTACTCTTGCTCTCTCCCTCCATCAGCACTACCATCGTCCGCCATGTCGAATCCTCTGCAACACGTCCCCGCTCACACGACCGAGGAACTCCGGTCAATGAAGAAGAAGGAGGCGGTCGTCGCCTATGAAACCGAAGTGCAGTACTTCGCCGGGATGGGAGATGTGATGCCGGAACTGGACGATGAACACCGCGAGGACGTGGAGCTGGCCGTGGCTGATATGGAGCATCAGCAGGTACGTACTAGGCGAGTGTCTGCGTGTTTCGGACTAACAGGCACCAGGACTGGCTGTCGGCCGCTGAGGAGATCTTGGTCGCGCGGGGGCTGCAAGGGAGTGTAGAGGATGAAGTTCGGGCAAGGATGGCTACAGCCACAGGGCAGCTGCTCGAAGCGCAGGGCCGGCTTGCGGAATGGCAGGCCGAGGACGAACGACAGGCGCAGGAGGAGCGCGACGCTGCGGAGGCAAAACGTCAGAAGGAGGAAGACGAACGGCGACAGGAGGCAGCGGCATTGGAGGAACGACGAGCAGAGGAAGCTTGAAGAACTGCGGAGGTGCGTGACACACGACGGCGGGACGCGCTCGCGGCTGAGGCGCGACGCCAGGCCGCCCGGAAATCCTAGTTCGTCGGCGGCTCGGGAACCGTCGGATCTGGGAGCGGAAGCACTGCGGCGGAGCCGGGCGAGACGCAACATCTCGGGGAGGTGATTGAGATCACGTCGGAGGCCGACGACGAAGATACTCCTGTGCCGCGTACCCGACGACGAGCTGCCGCCATCCGGGCTGGAAAGCGCAAAGCCGTCGAGAGCGATGACGCGGAGACAACTCCGCGTACAAAGCGTATCCGAAAACGAGCCGGAAACTTGGATGACGCACACGAGAGAACCCCGCCCCCGCCTGCACCTTACGACGTCGAGGCGTATGGGGAATACAACCCGGCGGGTAAGCCCATCGGCCTATGTGCCTCATCGTTACTGACTGCCGGAACAGATCGGAGCACCAACCCGCGGAACGAGGAATGGGGCTGCGGATATGGCGCCTCAAAGGAATCGTGCCCGCACCCGAGAGTGGAGTTCTCCGGGTACCGGCGGTGCCTCCGCTGCCAGCAGGGCCATTTTTCTTGCGTCGGCACCGGCTGCCACGCTTGCGAGTCGTGCACCGGCTCCAAGGTAAAGTGTTCGCACGCGAAGACCCGGGCCAAGCAGGCGAAGACAGCGGAGGAGACGGCGTCGGGCAGCAAAACGCCCGGTAAAGGAAAGCAGCGGGCAGGAGCAATCCCGCGAACACGGAGTCGGGTAGGAGAGGCCAGGGAGACACGCCGCAATACGCGGGCAGCGGCGGGCGGTGCCCTCGTGCCAATTCTGGCAGAGGCGTGCGCAGACCATGAGCTGCGAACCATCGTCCAGGTGATGTCATCCATGGACGCTCGGATCGCGGCTCTCAAGCAGGCCACGGAGGACGCGGAGAGCACCCGGGCCGCGGCAACAAGGAGTCTGGCGGCACTGATGCTGCGAAGGGAACTGGAGGAGGCGCAACGGGCGGACGCGGCGGACACGGAGGAACGGGAAGAGGACAGGAGAAGGGACGAAGACGCGGAGTATGACGGAGAGTGAGACCGAGAAGGGGCACTTGGCCCGTAGAGCTATTTCTTGTCCGACTAGGTAAAAAAATGGGAAAAGTTTTTCTTGTGAATCAACACAAAATGAGTAAGTAAGCATAAGTGAAACAAAAACACGCAGCGTGAGACCGGCAAGTCCGAGAGCTTCGGAACCGGAAATGGATGACCGGAGTCGTCGGATGACGCGTACGACAACTGATTTAAGAGAGCATAAGCATCGGATAAAAGAGAAATGAACGGAACAAGTGAGAGACGGGAGACAGAGCAGGCCCGAAGACCGGAATACAACACAGGGAGAACCCTGGTGTGGGTGGAAAAAATTTTAGAGTACTAGACGGTTAGGCTGCCGCGAAGGCGTCAAAACTTGGTCGTTCGTCGTATTTTGTAGTCCGGCGAAGGTTGCAGCGGACTGGGGTTCCGGAAGATCTTCGGAGTCACCGGATTCCTCGGGTTCGGCAGATTGGGGAACGGGAAAGAGATGGCGGTGTCGGGCGTAGTACGGAATGACGCGGAATGCTGCATAACGTAGATTGGAAACGGAGCCATCGAGTTCGGACAGGACGTAGGATCCGCCATGAGTGCGTCGGACGACAATCATAGGTCCCATGTAGCGAGGCAGATGCTTGAGTGAGTGATCTCCTTCTATCTTTTTATCACGAACGAGAACGAGCTGTCCGGGAAGAAAGTTGAAGTCCTTGATCGTCCGGGCGAACCGACGTTCGAATTCCTCAAGGGAGGCGATCCGACTCCGAATAACTTTCTCGCGCATACGTTCGATATCGTCCGGACGCTTCTGGAGTTGTCGGGCGCGCATCGAGATGAGCTGTTCAGTGGTGAGAGTGGTATCGGGAGGAGGGGCGAGATAGGTAGCTTTGTGGAGGTCGAACGGAAAGAGGGGCTCGATGCCATGTACCATGTAGTAAGGAGACATTCCGGAGGTCTTGGAGATGGTGACACGCTCGGCCCAGAAGACGGATGGTGCGACTTCAACCCATTTCTTCTCATTGCCATCCGCAGTCTTCAGGAGTGAACCCCGAACGTCCCGGTGTCTCCGCTCGACGAGTCCGTTGGCTTGGGAGTTGTACGGCGAGATTCGGATGTGTCGGATGCCGTATTTTTCTGCCAGATATTCGACTGCCTTCACAAACGGGGTACCGTTATCCGTCACAAGTTCTTCGATGGCGCCCCAGCGGCATAGAATCTCCTGGAAAATAAACATGCCCAGTGTCTCCGCGGTCTCCCGGCGAAGCGCGCACCACTCCGGATAAGAGGTAAGAGCACACCGAGCGTGGACTATCTTGTTGAATTTGTTGGCGGCAGGCATCACCATGCAGTCAATATGGACGCGGCGGAAAAGGGAAAGTGGGATCGTCGGAGACGGCGGAATGTGTAGTTTGAAGTTGGAGCGGATCTGGCACTGATGACAAGTCTTGACAAACCAGCGGACGTCCTGGTCAAGGAAGGGCCACCAGAATCGTTCAAGAAGGCGCGTGCGGATGACGAAGATACCCTTGTGTCCGAGAGAGTCGTGAGCAGCCCGGATCAGGTAGAGACGGCGACCCGGATGGATGTAGACTTTATGCTTCCCGTGGTTATCCTTGCGCCAGAGCTTGCCATCGCGGTAGAAGAAGTTGAGCGCTTGTCGAACAAAGTTCCGCATGGCGGGTTCAGTGAGTCCGACGGGAGCCTTGCTAGTCCGGAGGAAGGTCTCTATCTCCAACATTCGGGCGTCCTTACCCGCGGCCTTCGGAGTCCGGGGAATGTCGTCGGAATCGTCGGAGTCGTTGAATCCAGCAGAGTCTTCATCATAGATGAAAGTGCGGACGAGGGACCCGAGATGACCCCGGAAACGGTTCTGCGCAACCCGAGAGATAGAGGCGTCGCCGTCCGAGTGAACCTGTAAAGTAAAACCACACGCTTCATCTATCCAACCCTCGACATCTTCTACAAGGACCGGGTCTTCTTCGGCTCTTCTTCGTCGTGAGAGGCCATCGGCCGGAGTGTGATCCCGAGCGGGAACGTGCTTGAGTTTGAAGGAAAAGGTAAGAATGGCCGCGATCCAGCGGTTCATCGCAGCGTTTGGAACGATGTCCGGATTGTTGATCATACCCTTGATATATTTCGCGTCGACTTCAACGGTGAGATTGCGAGCTCCAATGAGCCAAAGCTTCGTGGCCTGGAGTGCCCGGAAGAGTCCGTAGAGCTCGATTTTGGATTGGGAGTAGCGGGATTCTCGGTCGTTCCACGTGATTGAGCCGAAACGGGACGGATAGCGTTTGTTGTCCGCGCCTACCTGGGAGAGGATGAATCCGACGGCTACGGTGGAGGAGTCGACAGCCAGTATGACTTCGCGATCGGATGAGTGGTTGATAGCTCGGAGAGCGGGGGAGGTGATGGCAAGATTCTTTAAGGTCTCCATGGCAGCTAGTTCGTCCGGACCCATGACAAAGTCAACGTCCTTTTTGGTTAACTGCACAAGTGGTTTAGCATGTTTCGCAAAGTCTCGGATGAAGATACGCATGACTCCGATGGTACCCAGGAAACCCCGGACGTCGGTGACGTTCTCGGGCACAGGCCAATCACGAATCTTTTGGACCCTGTCATCGTCGGGTTCTCTACCCTGGTAAGTGCACATGTGTCCGACAATAGATGCGCGCTGAACACAAACACGTAGCTTGACTCCGGAGAACGTTCCGCCGAACTTCTTCATCCGGTGCGCGATCCGATGCATGTTTGCAATATGTTCATAAACGAAGCGCCGGATGTTCGGATTATCGGGTAGGGTTTCGTAGGATCCGTCGGGTTGCTCGTATCGTGTAAGCGGACCCTTGACAGGGCAATCGTCAATGTACGGATCGGTGACGTGGGGAATTTCGTCTCGCATAATGAAGGTGAGGTCGCCGTGCTGAATCTGGACGGAGTTGGTGAAGCCCATAGGAATGACGGTGAGACGCTTGGCTCCGAGAGGCGTTTGGAATGTTGTGAGATCACGCAAGCTTTCCGCGAGCTTCCGTTGGTCGAATCCAACGAACAAGTCGTAGATACCGTAGCAAGACCAGCCTCCGAAGGTTTCGGCATAAGTTTTGACCCGAGGCGGAATAGATGCATCCTTGATAGTGGCGGCGTTGAGAGGCTGAAGATCGTGGACCAAACGGAGAGACTTTCCATCCTTCTTGAGGACGCAGAACCAGCGCGACCGGTAAGAAGAACTGGACTCCTCGTAGACTCCGGACTTGATCTTGTCTCGGATGACGCGGACGACCTCGTCGTAGATGCCCGGAGGAATGGGAATGTTTCGGAGCGCCCAGGGAACGTGCTCGATGGTAGGCATCACTACAGGGTCAAACCATTCATCAGAGAACTTGCCTCGTTCATCCTCGGCCCAAGCGAAAGCGTCCTCGTCAGTCCGGATGAACCAGTGCGCGAGTTTGATTTCCTCGGGAGAAAGCCAGTTGTCCGGATCGACGGCCTGTTTGTCAGCGCGTTCCTGAGTGTACCGGAGTCCCGGAGTGAAGTCGGGTGGTTGAGTAGGAAGCGGGAGAAGGTCGGCTAAGATGTCGGGAGGTTCGCGTCGGACAATCCGATACTGTTCGGGAAGGGTAGTGGAGACGGGTACTGTGCGATTGGCGACCTTCCGGTAGGGCTTCTTTCCGTATGTTGGCATCCGGGCAGTCGCTGCGAAGACTTCTGTGGTCGGGGTCGGAGCGGGAACTTCGGATGAGGCGGGCGGAGTGTCGGCGTCGCTATGGACAAACCAGGATGTAAAGGTAGAGTAGGAAGTAGTGGTGGAAAGGGGAATATCAAAATAAGAAGCACTCCGAGTAATGCCATCTTCGATGATATCAACAAGACCTGAATAGATCCGTCGCTCATCCGGCAATTCGTCATACGCGCAAGAAGAATGAGTATTAGGTACGGGCGGAGGGACACAAGTATACACCGGAGCCATCGGGTCGAGCCCGGAATCACGCGGAGCATCATATGTACTTTTTCGGTTCATGGAAGGGGAGGCAGACAGAAGGGGAAGTGAAGGGTCAGACTCGGAAGGGGATATATGATATAAAAGTGTTTTCGGATAGGTAATGCGGCGGACCGGAACTGAAGAAGGAGCGGAATCGGGTAGCGATATCATAAGAGAGGAATAGGACGGGGGTATAAAAGACTCGTCTCGCCACAGGGGTTCCTCGACGGTATCTAAAAATGCTCCTTAGGCTCTCGGGAGCGGTGGACCCTTTTGAAAGTGGGAATGAGGAAACGACGGCTCGAGTTCGGATCGTGTATGGTCAAGTCCTGGCGACCGTCGGGGTAGTCGCGGGTGACAGCGGAGGTGAGACAAAAGAAGGGGCGTCCGAGGAGTACCTCATAAGGCGCATCGTTCACGATCTGAGCTTGGACGTAGAGATCGACGGGTCCGAGAGACATCTTTACATTGTGGGCGAGTCCGATGGTCTGGTTCGATGATAGGTTCGCGGACTCCATGGTGATGAACTTGTCGATGTCGATGAGCAGCCCGAGATTGTCGAAGACGTCGCGGCGCATGGCGATGATCTGCGATCCGGTGTCCAGGATGCATTCGACCTCGTACCGATCGTTGAAGATAGGCCGGATGATCCGGAGTGACTGGGTCGGAGCCGCGACAATGCATTCCTTGTTCGGATCGCGGGTGGCGGACATCAGAACTTCCACGACGTCTTCGGGGTCATCGTAGCACGCCGCCATGTTGACGGACGCGTAGTTAGTCTCCGTAGAGGGACGTCCTTCTTCTTCTGAGATGAAGCGTACTTTTTCGCTACGTCGGGCATCCGCTGCATGAGAACCTGCAAGAAGATCTCCTCTTTCTCTTCTTCCTCCAGATCAAACGGGCTCGGAAGCTCTTCGATGAACGCCCGAGACTCGGACTCGTCGGCCTCCGTATAGTGGTAGGTGCTAACCTCGACCATATTCGCGGACGCTACTCCGGAACTTGTTGCTGCTGGGGTGACGATCGGGTGAGGAGGGGCATCGCGATCCTGAGGTCTATTGTTGGCTCTCATCCAGTTGTCGATCTGCTCTTTGAACGAGTCTCCGGGGAAGGAACGATTGATAGTCTCTCTGGTCGGGAGCACCATCCATCGGCCTTCTTCGTTCCGACCGATCCACCCGCTCCGTTCGTATCGGGCCGCATCTGGACACGAGCCCATCGTGTGGTAGACGGAATGACAGAAGTGACACTTCCGGGGAGGTCTCGGATCAGTCCCTTGTGGTGCAGGAGGCGGAGGAGGACGTGATTGCTGATTCTGGGAAGATGGGGGTGGCTGAGCCGGATACTGATAGCTTTGTTGGGGAGGGACGGGTTGATAAGCGTATGCTTGAGCGGTCGGAGGCGGGGGATACGGATAGAATGAGTTCGGATTATACGGATATTGCGGAGGAGGAGGAGGATACTGCGGATGCGTTTGCTGAATGGTCATGAACTGCTGCATCATAGCTTGCAGGGCACGGATGTCAGCGGATTCGGTTTTGACCGTAACCGGAGCCGTCGGACTCACTGTCGGAGATGTCGAAGACGTTGTGAGAGTCGCCAGAGTCGACGTCCCGAGAATGAAGTTCGCTTCCGTATAGATCTCCGTGATCGTGTAAGGATCGTCCGGATGATGCTGCATGTGGACCATCGCTAATCTGTCCTTGATTTTCTGATGAGTGATCGGATCGAATCCTGCGAGATAGTCTCGTCCGACGTCCTGAGTGGAGACACTATTTTTGGAGAGAAGCCAGTTGGCCGGAACGAGAAACTTTCGGTGATAGACTCCGAGATCGTCCTTTGTGAGCATCGGGGTCTGGGACTGGAGAGCAGCAATAGTGGACAGATCCGACGGACGCCATCGTCGTTCGTTATCCGATCCGGGATAGAGCTTCCCGATACATGTTTTGAAAGCATCCCAGTCGTCTCCGTCGGCGGCATCGCCACTGCTGCGCCAGATCTCCCAGTCGGAGTCGTCGAGATATCCGATTGTAGCTCGGATGAGATCCCGGCCTTCGACCTGAGCACGGGCAGCGAGGTACTCCACTTCCGAGAAGAAGCGATGGAGTCCTTCGGGCTTTCCGTTGAATTTCGGAGCGGTATGGTGACCGCGGACGGGCATAGTTGTGGCCATTGTAGGAGGAGGAATAGGGGAAGGTGAAGAAGTGGGCGGAAGATTTTCGGACGACTCGGTGAGCGATGAGGGTGTTCCGGACGTAGTGTCGTTTGACTCCGGAGTGGGTCGGTGGTAAGCCGCGGCGGGATTATAGAACAGACTGTGCCGGAGGGATGGAGGATTAGGGCGTGATAGGATGTTCGGATGCTCGGATTCTGGGCGTCCGGTAAGTGCGAACTGCCAAATGACGGTGTTGGGATCGGGAACCCAAGAGCGGACTATTTTGAACGGAAAATATTCGGATGTCTTCCGGAAGAGGTAGTTGATAGCCCGTTGCGTCGGACCTTCCGGAAAGATATCGTGCAGAGGATCGGGAGGGGATTCGAATTCAATGACGGAATAGGATGATTAGGTGACGGTGGAACGGGTGGGGGGGTGTCTTGAACTTTAAACCCCTCGCGGTGGGCTCCAGAATGTAGTAGTGAATGTACGCGTAGACTAGTAGTGTAGTCTAGTAAAATGCGAGGGTCCGCCTCCGGCAGGACAAGTCCGTGTGACACCCGCGTGAGTAAAGTGTGATAAGGATGAGTCCGAGAGTGAAAACGAACAAGTGAGAAACTTCGGACGCTTCGGACGGCTTCAGATGGCTTCGGATGGCTTCGGACGCGCTCGGACGCGGATAGACAACTTGGCTTCGGATAGTACGACGAGGACGGCAGGAGAATGACAAGGACGGCAGGAGAAAGCAACTTCGGATCGGACTCGGGCTCGGACTCGGACAGCGGCAGACTCTGACAACGGATGAGAAGAAAGGTTCGGATGGCTTAGAATCTCACTCGATGTGGGGGGGGAACAAATCTGATTCTTCTAACTACGAGTACAGGAGGCTTTTGTAGCTAAGAAAAATGTCAGATGAAGGAAAAGTCCGAGACGAAAAGGCACCAGGAACAAATAATGGTGCTAGTATAGTCCATGTATTAGAGTCCGAGAACAAAAGATATACGAAAGATTGATCCGAGCTGTCTGATCCGTTATCACGTGTGGCCGGTACGGGTTCGTGACGTCCGAGTCATGTGCGAGCGTGTCCGAAGAGTCGGAGAGGGGTCGATAGGGGATAGGGGAGGTCGGACTGCACGGAACGAAAGGGTTCAACCCTTACAATACTCATCCCCTCCTCCACCGTCACCCACTCGAACTTAGCAATCCACCCTTGCGAGGAGAGGGCGTCGTTTACTCAATACTGCGCGGGGGCAATATTTCGTTGGGTGGACAACGGCTGCCGTACTCAGGCAGAATACATGAACGCGGACTTCGACGGCTACTGTAGAAGCTTAGAGGAAAGGGAACAGGGATGGATACGAGGGCTTGCCATGTATAGCAAATTGGAGGAGCTGCTTAGTCCAGCGTAAATTTGTACTTGAAAGCAAAATAGAATTTCAAAAAGCCTCAACGCATCAACGTCTAAGTAGCTGTCTAAGTTTAAGTCCAAGAGTGGCCACTAGCTAGGCCTCTCAGCGAGCACGAGCCTTGGCCTTGGCCTTCACCTGAGCACGGACGGTGGCAGCTCGCAGTCGGGCCTCTGATTCAGCAGTCTTGCAAAGGTAGCTAATCCGTTTGAAAGAAACCTCGTGCGGCTCAGTCGAGGAAACCCAAGTTCCGACAAAAATGGAGAAGAGGAGGTTGAGCGAGACTTGGGTCGCGGTGGGGTTGTCTTTGGGGTTGAACGTACTGATGGTGAACGCAGCAAGGACGACAGAAAACTCGTCCACATCGAATGGAGGCACCTCAGCTGCCTCATTGTTGTCTGGAGAAACACCGTACTGGGGCATGTCAGATAGGTTCTTCCACTGGTCATCTTTGTGACGGAAATCACCACGACCTCGGTGGCCGTCGTAAACAGGAACTAAGAAAGAAGTAATTAGCAGCTCTACTACTAGAGAATGTTTAAGATGAGAACTTACTGGTATCGTGTGGGCCAAGGGAATGAAGCGACTTGAGGTCAGAGAGTGTTGGGCCTACTTTGGTGCGTTGAGCACGCGGGGAAGGAGCCCCGAAAGCTAATGAGCGCCGAGTAGCCTTCTGGGGGGTGACGGGCTCTGCCAACTCTGGAGGCAAGAGGTCAGAACAGAGGAAAAAGCTTGGCTCAGACACCTACCATTTTTCGTTGGTCTGGAGGTGAACTGCAGATTGCCAGAGGTCATGTATGCATAGACTGTGTCTAGATTAAGAAGGGATCCGACAAACGTCGAGAACAGCTCGAAGAACTCGTCGAGCATCCAGCCAGTCAGGCGGCGGTGCATCCCCATTGCTGGGTTCTTTGCATTGATTGGAACAGGTTCAAGTAGCTCCGACTTGTCAACAACGATAGGCATGACAAAGACTGCGGGGCGTGTGTGGTTGGGACCCGAATTGAAGACGACCCTTTGGCTGATGACACGGAAGCTGCGGGGGTCAGCCGTTAAGGGGTTAACATAGACCCCAGAGCCACGGAAGAGCAACGAATCAAAGATAGGCCTGGCGGAAGTGAATGGGTTGAAAGGAAAGGCGGGACTGACAGACTTACACCATTTCAAACTCATCCTCCATCCTGCAAAGTACGTCCATCACCTTGGGCATGACCCCCTCTGCTTCATTTTGCGCAGTGTATTTGGGCCGAAGTTCACTGTATCTGAAAAGGAGTCAGCAGGAAATGGGGGAGTCATGAGTTCACTGACTGAAGCTTCTCCTCTATGCCAGTAGAACGAAGGTGGACGACTATGTCCCACAGGAGGGGGGGAATAGACGAGAAAACAAGGTCGTTGAGAAGCTGGGCCTGTCTCTTTTTGGGGTCGAAGATTGCTCCTTCCTCCGTGGCCACAGGCGGTACAAGTCCATTT
Source organism: Pleurotus ostreatus (assembly GCF_014466165.1). Lineage (NCBI taxonomy): Eukaryota > Fungi > Basidiomycota > Agaricomycetes > Agaricales > Pleurotaceae > Pleurotus > Pleurotus ostreatus. Next base: position 164,895 of record NW_023503160.1, on the reverse strand, counting down.
CCAGGGGCGTCCGTGGAGGGCTTAGGTTTCATGGAGGCAGGGGTGTTGTCGTTGGCGCAAGATTCGACCTCAATGGCCTGGAAAGACAGCTTGGCGGCAACGGAAGGCTCCAACTTGACTGGGGATTTGGCCTTGGCACCGCTGGAAGTAGATGCTTGTGCCCTGGCCTTACCTTTGGAAGGGGACGAGGGTGCGGCCTCAGGAACTCGACTAGGTAGCGCGATAGGCTTTCCCTTTCCCTTTCCTTTCACAGGGAGCGGAATTTGGGCTGGTATGTCCTCCTCATCGGAATCCATGACAAATACAACACCGTCCCTGGGAAGAACGTCAACCCAGTTCTGAGGAAGGAGGCGGCAAGGACTCACAACTCTTTTACAGGCTCGGCAATGACTTTAGACTTCAGACTCGCCTTTGCCTTGCCCCGAGCCTTGAGGGGGCTCGCATTGACGTAAGCTGGAGGTGGTGAGGGGTTGCCCCAGGCTGCAGCAATGGCCTCGTCTTCCGTCTCGCCCTCGTATTCGTCGAGCGACTCCTCTGCCTTGATATCAAGCGTTGGGAGCATCGAGCTCTGAGGTATCAGGGGGGGCCTAGGAGTGTCTGGCATCAACTGATCCACCTCTTCATCGGACGAGGCGCTTTCATCAAGAGAGACGACGATGGCGTCGTCATCGTCTGAGTCAAGACGGGCGATTGGGCGAATGCTAGACAAAAGGTGGTTAGAGCCACATTGGAACTCATAGTAGTGAGCAGCCGACCGTTTAGCCAGGTGAGGCCTACACGTCTTAGCTTCCTCCGCACCTGGGATGTCTGCACTCGCCTTTGCAGTGGAACTAAGACTAGTTAGCAAGGAGGGGGTGTGAAAGAAGAGGGAGGGCGTACAGTCGAGGAGGCGAGGGAGTTTCAGATTCATGGCTAGACAAGGAGTTAACGTCTGGCGTGGACGATAAGCCAGTGGGACAAACTCTTACCGACGCTTGGCACCAGCTCTTTGAGAAGTTCTGGGTGCAGTGCCGCGCTGCGCTGGTTTACGAACGCATGTGGACGCCTTTTGAGGAGAGGAGAGCTCGGGACTGCAAGCCATAAGTATTGAGGTCAGTAGCTAACGAACTAAGATGACAAATACCTCGCCGGTGCATCCATCGACTGCGTTGCAGGCGGCATATCAAGGCCGTCCTCTACGTTGTCGACCGTGCCAAACGAAAGTCGCCGAGCAGGACGCGGCACGTCAATAGCAGCACTGAAAATACGAGGTCAACAGGCGGCATCGGCTGCGAATGGGGGCCAAACCTCATCTGGACAGCGGGGGCATCTAAAGCAGGCTCCCTCTTGCGAGGAGAGACCCTCGTGGCACGAGGAGTAGGGGGCACCGACGTGGTGCTAGTGGTGATCATGAGAGGGGGATTTTGACCTGCATAGCAAGACTTACACAGGTGAATTTGGCGGAGTGGCCAGGCTTCCATCGTCGTCCTGGGCGGCATCCAAAGCCGCAGCCTTGCGAGAACGAATCGAAGTGCGACCACGGCTTTGTGAAAGGCACCGAAATCAGCTACAGATGAACCAGCACAGGTGGAACAGGCCTCGCCTAGAGATGCGGGGAGGCATTGCTTGAGAAAATTGATAAGAAAACAGTGCAGACGAGCTGTGAGCAGTAAACAACAAAGGGTGTTGTCTGAGGATATGCTGTGAGCAATCGGCCCTACTTATAGTTCTAGATCGCCTCCAATAAGTTGTGCTCTCAACGCCAGTCGCCGCGAACACGGCCAATAGGCCAAGGACCAACGCGTAAAAGCGGTTGCTGGCGACAACGAATTGAACTTGCGGGAACGTTTGTGAGGTTCCAGCGACGAAGCGCGACACACAGAGAGTTGAGAAGAAAAAAAGTGACAGAAGCTTTGAATTGCAAGGGAGCAAAATGAACACAGCGACCTTCCAGCAGAGAGGCCTCGCGACCTCAAGAAAACTTTCCGAAAATTGCGGTGCAGCGGGAGGACCGAATGAAGCAGCGTAGAGAAAGAAAAGCGGGAACATCATGGGCGGAAGCTCTGCAAGAAACTATCGGGCAGTGCTTGCCCGAGTTGAGTATGAAGCTTGTTGATGTATGTAGTAGCCGAGAGCAAGAGCAGCAGCGCTAGCGCCGGGCACAACAAACACGTGCCCACACCTCTGCCTTTATCCATCCGTCACTGTACGTCCACCAGCATAGATGGTCCAAAAAGCTATAAAACCGCGATGCTTTCCCGACGACTCAAGGCAGAACCATGGACCGTTTCTACGACAAAGCCAAAGCTGGTAAGCTCAGCACCATCTCAACGTACCTTGGGCTCGAGCTAATCTGCACCACAGTGCAATATCTTGACCGAATTATCGCAGAGCGCACCGCCGCGGCGTCGAGCCCGCAAATGTACAGCATGGACTCAGTACGAACCTTGCAATTATGTTGCTATTGAAGCTAATACTTATTGTATAGGAAACAGAAAAATTTGGGTTGAGCATCTCCAGAGCGGATGGAGATGTGGCGTCAAGGTTGACGCAGCGTAACGCGGAAACGGGAGAGACAGAAGAGGCGACGGTTGCGCTGCAAGGGATTTTGGCTTGTGTTGAGCTCCCTCCCTTCGAATGCAAGTCAAGGTAAGTCAGATTGACTAACCAGATCCCCCTGCAATTGAACACAATCCGTCTACATCAGGAAAAGCCCTGTAGCTTTGAGGACAACAAAAGCTTGTCAGACAAATGATCATTTGGAGAAGCCTGCCAGAGAAGCTCAAAGTAGATCAAACCAGTATCTGTGGCTTTGAGAACAGGGGCTAGCCCCTTGTAAGCTTTGAATGTCTTCTACTGGCTTTCATTGTCTTTAGCCTCCCAACTCATGGTAACCAGTCCCCCAAAGGATAATCAGTCTTAGTATTTGTACACACATTGATCTTCCTGTAACTTTCTTGGTCCCCCTTTTGGTCAAGTCTTTATTAGGTGGTTCTTTTTTTGGCTTTATCCATCTTCTGAGTGTATTCTCACAGAAGGAAGTAACCTGATGACTTTTCTTTTCTTTTCTCAGCTTCTTGTATCAAGATGGATATCATTACTACTACTCCATGAATGTATAGATAGAATAGTACAAGTGCTACCAAATTGACTGATAAGCAAAGTTTGTACTGAAGTTATTAATAATCAAAGGAATGTCCTGGTCTAGAACAGTATCAGAAGTGAAGGAAGTATCGTCAATGGCATCCCATTTTGGGGTCAGCATGCAGCTCTGTCTGATGGTAGAAAGTGGAACAATGCCTCCCAATCTCCCAAAGCTTTTGCCTCCGGTTGTCCGTTGCTGAGGATGAACTTGATAGAAAAGTGTAGTTGGATTGGGGCCTGAAGGAGGCGAGTACCATTCCCCATAGGCCAAAGGCTCTTTGGGCCAGAAGGCAGGCGACGAGATTGTTGTACCTTTGGCAGAGATGGTGGAAGGCAAGGCAAAGATAACCTTGACTCGAGCAATCTTAGTACCTGGCAGGCCCGTGGACTCAGCCTGTGCAGTGGACAAAACAATGGCAGGGTCAAAGCGCCCATGAGGAGGATGGTCAGTTGCAGGAATGGCCTTTATATGATCCTTCTCCTCCACAGCATCATCAGCGATCCCCTCATGAACCATTCTGACCATGTGCCAAACATTAAGGGTATCAAAGGGCAGTGCCAGGTCTGGCACAGTTGATTTAGGCTTTCTTGAACCTCTGGGGGCCAGACTGTTCAGATAATCCCGTAGGTGGTAGGTAAAGTTTGGAGATCGGTGCTGCTGGATGATGAAATCCATGGATCTGGAAGCGTTTGGAAATTTTGCAAGAGAGATGGCAAGTGTAGGTTTTTTATCTTTGGATGGGAATGTGACGATCTCCTTAACGTAGTTATCGAACACCTGTAGTTTTTCCTGCCTTGAGAGCCAGTCGATCATTTGGGGAAATTCATTGCGTTTATTGCTGGCTCTCCAGGCCTCCTTGGCAAAATCTATATGCAGGCGCTCGAACATCTCTGTGTTGTAGTTGTCGGTGGTGCCAAATCTCTTGATTGATTCCACATAATGGGTCATGGAATGATATTTGGGAATGTTGAAGTGTTCTCGACAGCCAATCTCTATGAAGATTTGCCTGTGGTCATGAAAGCCCTGTAGAGCGTCTTGAAGATATTGTAGAGTGTCGTCGTCATGGGTCTGGTACTGGGCAAGGTAGATGAAATCAAGGAGGTGACGTGCCGCAAGTAACGCTTCCTTGGACATTTTGCCAAGCAAGCATGCGAGAAGGATTCGGCCAATGCTTTTGTGTTCTGAACCAGAAACCTGGGACAACACTGAGATGCCCTTGCCAAAGTGACGTACTCCGTAGCAAGGAGGTAGCTTTTGCATTCGACGATCCAGCTCCTTCTCTGACATAGCAGATTGGCACCATTCCGTCAGCATGCTCAGCACCCCTTGGTACAACTGGTGCAATACGTCTGGTGTGATGGCCATATGAATATCTGCGTAGGGAAAGCCCTTCCAGAAGGGCTCATACACCCCTCCGGCAACCTTCATCTGTAAGCAGTAGTCGTGAAACTGCCTCCCTCCGGGGGTGGATTTCTCAGCATCCGCCAGTCTCTCCAGAGTCCACTGAGAAGTACGATCGGCCGACTTTTCAAGGGACTGAAGTTCCTGCTGCTCGGCTTGGCACTTCGGGCATGTTGTATTCTTTGCACATGCTACCAGGCATTGTTCAGGGTAGTCCGCGACATAGGAAGCCAGAATAGGGAAGACTCTGCGAACGTCTCCTTTTCCATCAGTCATCTTCACTCCCTTGGTGCCAGCTTCGATGAGAGGAGAAAGAATGTGGCGCATAGAGTCGTGAAATAGCCTCTGCCCTCGACACTTGAGTTCTTTTTTGGTGAGGCCATCAGGATTAATTTTATCGGGGGAAAGGTAACCCAGGAGAATGCATGCATGTCGAGTGGGCTTTCGGCGGATGGCCTTGGGAATGTTGCCAATAGTTAGATAAACAGGATATGCAGATTTACTCCCAGAAAACTGGGTGAGATGAGTTTTGTCCGTAGCGATGATGACTGGAGCGATCGTGGCTCCCTTCGCCAGTTTCCCCTGCCAGAAGGGAAGATATTTAGTTTTAATCTGTGTCCCAAAATGCGCATAAAAGTTCATACCTGCAATGTGTTCCACCAGTTACCGGTCCACATCTCTGAGTACACCCTTTCCTTCCTGCTCATGTTGGAGTAGACCTTACAAGGGGCAAAGACAAGGTCGTTACTGAGAGAAGGATCTGCCCAGAGACTTTTGATGACCTCGATGGGATTTCGGTATCGTATGATGAACTTCTCGTTTGGGCGATCAGGGTAGCGCAGGATTTTGGCCTTCCACCGGCCACTCCTCTCAGGAATGTCATCAAGAGTTTTGTGAATTTGTCGAACGTTCTTGAAGGACAAACCCAGCTTTTCCACCACCCCAGGTATCTTCAGCAGCCTGTCAAAAGCAGCGTGCCCAGGGTCCTCCTTCACAAACCACTTGGCAATTTGCCAATCCAGCTCAGATGCAAAGGGAAGATAGGGATTTGGTGTATCACCATCGACAGAAGTCATGTCAACGTCGCCCTCTGAATCGACGGTGTGACCGAAAGCGGCGGCCCACTTGGCATGGAGCTTTTTGTCTGTGGCAATGACGAATGCTGAATCGGGATGAGGTATGCTGTGCCTGGAGTCTGCGCTGTCATCCAGAGTCAGGTTCGTCTTTCTGGGACTGGAAAAAGTGGGTGGGATTGTGGAAGAACAACCAGGCCCTGCTGCTGGACCTTGGTCGACACCGAGTAAGGAGAATGGCTCCGGTGGGATACCAGGCAGAAGATGGAAAAGTTCTTCCTCATCAAACTCATCCAGCGCTTCGTCAGGTTCATAATCATCCTCCTCCAGCTCAGGATCATCCTCAACAAGGATCTGAGGCACAGAGATCATACTGTAGTCGTCAGCGCTAGCTGGATCGTACATCTTCCCTTTCCCCTTCTCTTCTTGGCGGTTCTCTTGTAGCTTTTGCTCTGTAAGCCACCACTGACAATTAGCTGCCTGGGCCAAGTGCGAGGCAGTGCCGCCAGAGGATTTAAAGTTCTATATTCACTATTTAATCTGTTGACCCGCACGTAACAGCAGGATTGACATACTTTGTGGCATGCAGGGCAATACATTGGATACCTGGTCATGATGTCGACATCCACGTCCAACATTTGCCCTGGGTCTTTTGAGGAAACCTTTGGCATTACACTTCACACCTCAAGGTTTCTTCATCAAAGGGCTGAATATAAGAGTGAAATCGACTGAACTCACCAGGATATGATCGTAAAGGTGACAGCTAAGCGTCCTGTAGTCTCTCCAAGAATGCTGGCGTTGAATGTGGTAAGTGCTCTCAAGTAGACGTGTCCGTGTTTTGGCAGTTGAAGTACAGCAACAAGGGATCAAAGATCTTTAACGACGAATCTGATTGGCAGATACCTAAATAAACTGTGAAGGAACCAAAAAAAAGTCTCTATGGTGTGGGACACCTAAACACCGCCAATTTGGGACAACAGAAATGGAGGCATGATTTGGGCCCCGATTGATTGATCCTTTAGCCAAATGATAGTGTTTTATAAGTAGTCTAACTTGTCTAGAGCGATTGTCAAGTACGTCAAAAATGAGTGAGTTATTTCCTTTGGCTGTGGGTGATTTTGCGCGGTCACGTGTATGAGTATATATGGTAATTCAGGGTCCACTGATAACCAGATATGGTAATTACTGATAATCAAAACGATAAGATAAGATATAATGTATCAATCTTCCCTCTGAGAAACACGGCGATGTGACTTATACTTTGTTGAACTGAACCTGCGAACTTCGATTTGAGCCTCTTTCGCTCCCATCCCTTGATGATATGCATTCATCCAACAGTGCATGTGGTGCTCCCATTTCCGGATAGTTTCAACTTTCACCGATTGAAGAGCCTTGGGCATATTTTCTTTCAAGGTCTCGAAGGTGTAATCACAGTGTTCGGCGAGGTACCGCTTGACAGCGCCCCAGAAGAACTCAATAAAATTGAGTTCACAATGAAACTTGGGCAGGAAAATGCAGCAGTGGCCTGCTGCCTCGATGACTTCTTGAACCAAGGACCGTTGAGATTTGAAATCGGGCTGCAAATCAAGAATACGTTTAGCGCAGCAATTGGTTGTCTTACAGCTGTCCTTGCATTGCATACGCAGTCCATCCTTCCATAACCCCCGCTCAATCAGGACTTGTTTCATTCCTTTTGGCTCGTTTGGATGTTCTGGGTGATCAGCGGGAAAGACCATTGCCTGAATAACCTTTTGGTTATCCTTGAGATACCATCCATCACGAAGTCGAGCTTGTTTGCCACCCGGTCGGAGGTTCATTCGACTTGTTAATAAGGCATCGGTGGCGTATGCCAAATGTCCTTGTGAGTTGTCCACGATGATGAGAGCCTTATAGCCGGCACCATGATACTTCTCGAACGTCGGTATAATCTTCTCCTTGAGCTGAAACAGGATCAGAGCATATCCAAACCTGGTCAATTCCCACAACGCACCTGCTTAACAAACAATTCACCTGTCCAATATCCATCATAATTCTTTCCATATTCCAACGTCTGGCTGGCTTCCGGTAGCCAACCATATGTGGAACAAATAACATCGCTCTGATGCAGACCTCTGCCTACCCCTTTCTTCCTTAGTGGTTGTTCACCCTCGAAAATCCAGCTTTGAGCTTTCCCATTATTGGCTTGAGCCGTCATCTCGTCGTGTGCAAGAGTTACCAATCGGGTTTCGACGAAGTTTCCTTGCGAACTTGGCATCTCTCTATGAACATCATCAACCGCAAACTTGACCAAGCGCCGCTTATACTCTGCCATCTGTGGAAGGAACTCGTTTTGGCGATAGTCGACAACATCAGGTCGCTCGTGTCCATCATACAGAGTCCCTTCTTATGGGCAGTGTATTGGAATCCCTCGGATCGCAGCCAACGACGTGCCGTACGGATTGAGACCCCTTTCTTTCCTGCTCGCACATTAATCCTCGGGAATAATTCCAGCTCCAGATACTTCTTCAGACCTTGCGGCATCTCTTCATCAACAACCTGTCGCAGGTACTTGTCTGCCACCGCTGGTACCATCCTATTTTGGCTGAATTCTGCCAACTTTGAAGGGTTTATGGCCCATTTCTCTGACCGCACGTATGAGCAAAGCTCTGCACATATTGCAGGGTCTGACAACAGTGAGAACGACTTCTTGTGGCATCCTCGATCTGAAGTGGGTACTTCTCGCTTCTCAACCCATCGCTTTGCCCATGTTCGCACCATTCTCCCTCCATATTTTGCAGCGAACCCATGGCTCTCAGCTGCTCGTGCTCCTGCCTCCATCTTGCCACGCCCAGCATTGATGACCATGTGCAAGAAGCTTCGCACCGCCCTCATCTGATATGCTTGAAGACCCGTCTGCCCAGCATGGAACACCGATTTCTTCGACCGAAGGTATTTATCAATATCAGAAAATGCTTTTGCAAGTTCCTTCTTCCTGGTTTCTTTTTGTTTTGCCTTGACTACACGCGCAGGGACCTCGAGACGACGGCGCTTCAGTGGGGGAGCACCAGTACTTCCCGAAGATCCAACGGTAGCGGTATTCACAGCTTCATCGTCGCCATCGTTGTCGCTTTCCATGCTTGCACGAATAGAGTCATCAGAAAGATACCCCAGAAACAGCTCACTGTCATCATGCTGAGCAACTGCCCCAGCGCAAGGGACCTGAGGCGGGAGGGGGAGTGACTCAGCTGAGCTGTCATTGCTTTGAGTGCGAGGGTTTACAGAATTCAAACCGACAAATGAACGAAGCATGTTGGCACCGGGGCTGGGGTATATTGGTGAGCATCATTTCCTCTCATTGGCATTGTGATGCTCACGTCTTCCGCAACTCCTCGTCTATCTTTGCTTTCTCGCGAGCCTTCTGCGCGCGATGCTGCTGGGTGCGCTTTGACTGTCCGTTATATCCCAGGCCCCGATTCTTCTCAGCCTTTGCCCACACAGCAACGTTACCAGCAGACTCCATAATGATTGCCAATGGCTCCGGAAGACCGAGCTTTTTCCTCTCGGCCTCGATGGATTCCACCAAATCCTCTCCATCAAGCTCTGAAAGCTCCTCCTCGGAGTCGGATTTGCTGCTGGGTGAAAACTCGAAATCGGAATCACTGTCTGATTCGCAATACTCGTGGTTCACGGTTCCATCCCAATCGCAAACGTCGCTTTCATCGGAAATATCCTTGATTCTTTTTTTACCAGCTCGCGCTCGGGCTGCTGCTGCGAATTTTGAGTTCTTCTTGCGTCCCATTTTTGTACTGAAGAGTAGTGGAATTTAAAATGAGTTTCTGCGTACTAGTTAACTACACTGCAATATGTCTTTATTGAATTTGATTCGCATTTTACACTCCTTTTATGGCCTGTAACCCCCTGACTTCAACTATATCCTCCGTAAGTTGCCGCTCAACGAGCAATTTTGCGCTTGTCCCAAATTGGCGGTGTTTAGGTGTCCCGCACCATACATGTACTTGGCATATGAAGAGAAATCACGGAGAACGCGCGGAGCGAATATCCAGTCGTTCTCTCCCTTTGGAAGATCCATCCATAATTTCAATCGAACGTGGTCAAGGGACGAGAAAGTGGGAGAGAGCCGGTCACGGCTGGGAACACGAGAGTTGTTGATCGAACTGCCGTAGACCATGTGCTCAGCGAATTTAATCACATATAGCCCGCAGTCATCATCATTTTGCTGATATGGGAACTAAAGTGTTACACGCCATCAGGAGGTTTCACGATGGGAACAGAGAAAGGCTTTACCTCCGCTGTAACATTTCTGTTTCTTTCGTCTCTTGAAAACGGGTATTTAACGGTCCACATATCCGGGTTGGAAATCGGATCCTCCGGGGCCAGATCAAATTTATCGATGAGCATTTGAAGCCACAAAGAAACAGCCTAGTAACAGGAAGTCTGGATTGAGAGAAGAAGCAGAAAAAGAGGCAAAAATACCTGAATATGCGCGTCATAATAAGATTCCCTCTTACGCTTATTGCTGGTGACTTTGTTCGATCTACTGTCCAGAATTTCAATAAACTGATCACCTAGATGGCAATGGAGAAGAATCCAGTGGTGTCCGTCGTGATTGACAGGTAACAGTATCTTTTTGATTTTTTGGAGGACATCTCTGTTGAAAATCTTGAAAGATGTCTCCTTAGCCGTTGCTAAGGAATGATAAGCGATGGACTTACGGTCTTCAACCCAAACAAATTACGCTCAGTCTTTGAGTCGACATCAGAGGCTTTCAATTGCTGGATACGTGGCATGAGCATCACTGAGCAAACCAGGATGTCCTCATGATCTCCTCTGAGAATGGCGTCAGAACAGTAAGGATTACCTGGACAACGTCTATAATCACTAGGGGCACCAGGGAATTCAATTGAGAAGATCCTACCCAGACCGTAGTTCAATACATCATCGCTGAGCCATGCCCCGGATTTGAGCTTAGCAACTTGAGCACTGGTCAAGAAGCCATGCTTGTAATCGTTAGTTGTCATGTCGATGAGCTGTAAAAGAAAATGAGTGCTAAGGGGGGAAAGGAGCGTGGCGGCCAACACTACAAGGTTCAGGGTTCCTGATAAATTAGGCGACGGCTTGGAGAGCCAGGATTGTACACTGTTCAGCAGACTTGTCAGTCCAACAAGAATCTTGCTGCGAGTATCCACAGTGTCTTTGATGGTGCTAGTGACTTCTAGGAGGCGGTCCTTAGGTATGTGCAGGACAAGAGACTGGAAATGGGCGTAGAAATCAGCACTTGCCACATAGGCATTTTCAAGAGCAATCATAGTACTGCTGATTCGTTCTAGATGCCGAAGAAAAGTCTGCCCGCGAGCTGGGGTGGAAGGGCGTAGAAGTCTCTCTGCCTGTTCCAATTGCGTCGCTAAAAGGCTCTTAACATGAAAGGCATTCGACCATTGATCTATGCGATGAAGAAGCAGATCTGCCTGAGAAGCAGCAAACTCCAGGAGGATACTGGTGGACTCGACTTCCACGGACACCCGAGTCAAGGTGGACAAGGGAGCTGGGGATGGAGACGTGGAGGGGTGGTGATCAGTAGAATGACCATTCCCTACAGGAACAAGAACAGGCGACCGAACGACAGGCGATGTAGACGGAGGAATAGGCGACAGAGAAGGAACCAAGGAAGAATTGATGCCATGAGGATCGCCAATAATAGCTGCGGCCGTTGGGCAAATACGTGTGGGATGTGGGGAAGACGGGGCTGGTAAGGTGACGAAATCGAGACATCCCATGGCCGAAGTATCAGCCATTCCGGTCTCCCGAGGCTTCCTAAAGGGTGCGGACGTCTGGGAGAAAGAACCGAAGACAAGGATTCAAAGACCAACTCATTCCGCTTGCGCTTCTTCCCATACTGGGTTTTCCAGTATTGTTTTCTCTCCTCAGGACTAACGATGTTTACACTTGAGTTTCCAATTAAATATGGAAGATTCAATCGACGCACCCCAACGTATCCATCTTTTTCTTGTGTCGAAGGGTTGATTTTGCCGGAGGCGCGTTGGAAAGCCTTGTGCCCTTGGTATTAAGGGTGTAGCTTGTGGCGGGGCTATCCGTCTTCCACCCAATCAACATAGAATCCATGTTGTGAGCCGGGAGGTATATCTGAGCAGCCGCGGGTGAAGGGAGGTTGGGATCCTGAGAAGGAAAGCTTAGCCTGCTGAGTGAACCAAATTAGGAAGGCTTGACCCAAGCTTTCCCTTTTCAGACAGCCATGCGGAGCGCGGGACCCCGCGGCCAGCATCTGCCTTTCCAGAGCACCAACCCTCTTCCCCCACCCCTCGCCTTCGCCCTTCTTCCCCTCCTCCTTCGTCCTTCGAGCTGCGCAGACCGCCTTTGCACACCAGTGCTTGCCCTCGTTCCTTGCTGCAGGAAGAATGTGAGATACGAATGGTGAGTTGGTCTAGACGACACAGAATAACGGGCTTCGCGAAGAGCTTAACCTCTAGCCTGGTCTATATCAGCCACATCTGCGCACTCTTCACCTGCACAAGGTGTCTTCGCTATGCGCGATGCCCTCTGCGCCCAGCGGACAGCCTTATCTCGTCCCACACGACCTCGTCGCTGCCTGCACAAGGCCTTACCCGGCCTCACCTTGTCCACCCTCGCCCTTTGCTTTTGTGCGCGGCCTCGTCTCAACCCGCAACGCCCTCTGTGCTTGCCCTTGGCCCCGCCGCCTCCCTCCATCGCCCGAGCCGTATCTCGCCCAACAACGACCTCGGCGCCATGCATACAGTGTTACATTGAGCCCTGAAGACACCCTCAACGTATTCCGCAGCTTCCCGCAGGAGAAATGAATGGTGAGTTCGGCCAGATACCTCAGAATATGGGCCCTACTGAGGAGTATAACCCCCAACCAGCTCCGGAATGTGTGCACGTCCTCTACCCCGAGGAGGACCCTACCAACTCCAGGATTGCCCTCCGCCCTTACCCACGGCCTCCTCTTGTCCCACCTTCGCCCTCTGCTCTCGCGCACGGCCTTATCTCGCCCCGCAACGACCTGACAACGACCCCGACCCCGGGCCTTATCCCGCCCCACAATGACCCGACAATGACCCCGCTGCCTGCGCAAGGCCTCCCCTTGTCCCACCATCACCCTCTGCGCCCTAAGTACCGCCCTTTCTCGGCCAACAATGTGCTCCCTATCAGTCGTCTATCCGTATCTTAGTTCCATATCTTAGTCTCAATGTTACCCATTGGTTAGATCGCCGCTTGTCAATCTAATTCTTGTTGTATAAGTGAGAGGCTTTGGCTTCTCAGATCTTGCAAGGAAGTGAGGCTGGTACAGTAAGATGTACACGGTTTAGTTGCTGGACCTCGCAAATGGCATGCTCTGGGCGTGGACTCCGGGCTGACTTGGCTTCCCTCACGCTTCACTTTCGACTTTCAGCTTCTTGTTCAACGATCCCTGCTGCTCTCAACACAATGGAAGCAGCCCATTCTCACCATTGCATCACCATTGAGGAACGTATTCGGCGTTCCAACTTTCATGTGCAGGATGCGCTCTTAGGTGCACTCATGGAGTTTGTGCCCAAGGACACATTCCGGGCCCTTTCCATGGACAAAGTCATTCGAGTTCATCACTGGCCTCGCCGCTACGACAATGCTTTTGTTTTCACATCAATCCGCCAAGTACGCCGTATTTCCTTGTTCTCTTTTTCCTTTTTAACCATTCTTTCAGGTCAGGTCCTTTCTGCTTGCTGCGGAAGCCTTCCACACTGCCTGGGGTCGTCTGGCCACTCCCTTCAAGGCGGTGTACTGCTTGGAACTGGATCCAATATTTCTTCTTCCTCAGCTCCTCCGCATGTCAGCGACAAGAATACAGGCCATCCTGCAGTACCTCCACCTTGAAGAGCTCAATGCCAGAGTCTCTGTTCAATGGGAGGCAGATGTGAAGTGCGAAGCAGGGGATGAAAGGGACCACGTAGACTACCTCATACCTCTTCTCCGTCTGAGAGGTTCTTTTCAGTCACTCAGACACCTACGAATAAAAGTGGATGCGTATGAAAATCCCGAAGAGGAACCATTGGTATGTTTTGTTCAGTGGACTTCCTTTGTCTCTTATGATTGGTCTGATTCATGTAACGCAGGACCGCATCTGGCTGGACGAAGACTGCCAGTGGCTCCTGGGCTGCAGGGATACTTTCCCTGCCCTAGAAGTCTTCTCCTTCCAGACGCCTTATTTCATATTGGACGACTCTCGAGAACCATTTGAAGGCAACCACAACGACGACCCTCAGAAGATCCACGCCCTGTGGAAACACTGGGCTCCATTCTTGCCAGATCTGGCGAAGACTTACATTCACTTTGCCTACGCAGAAGTCTGCAATCGCTTCGGCACGTTCTCCGCAGGCAACCAATTTCTTCTGACACACGATCAAAACGAGCACGAGTCTTCAAAGATAACCATGGTTGAGGGGCCTGAGGACGCTGATTGTGATCCATTCATCAATTACAATGGCGAAGGATTTCACGTCGAGCAGAGGCCCGCCGCCACAATTAATCCTATATACCTTCTCATCCGTCCCTTTGACTTCGCCTAGCACTCTACTGTAGACCATGAAATATCACAATGAATAACATGATGAATAACATTTCCAGGAACCCCCCAATCAATAGATATCTGAGCTTCTCTCGAGGTATAACGCTTCTTGTGCACATGAAGAACTCTGCCTTATTGTTTCCTAAGGAAAGTACCCCAGAACATTTTGTCAGGATGCCATAGAAGCACTTCATAAGCGTCGACGTTTGCCCCAAGCCAGCAAAATCAGTTGACCCACCAAAGCGGGCTGAAAGAAGCGTGAGAACAGGCCTGCCTGTACTTAAGTTGTGCTCCTTCCTCTTCATTCGTCCCCTCATCAAGCCCCTTTCCCGATGCCTACCCACACAGACAGCGCGCAGACCCAAAGCCGTCTAGGCGGCTACACTCGCACAGAACTCAGCGGGGTAACTTCTGTATCCTCTGACTTTAGGGCTCCCAGCCAGGCGCATACAGCTCCGGCTGCGTTGCACGACCCCGTTCCCGCTCCCACCGTCACTCATATCGATTACCCCTCCACTCAGTCTCAGTCCCAGGCAGCTCCTGCTGCTGGCCAAGGCGCAACCGAGACCGAGTTCGCGGATGAGATTCCCGCCGATGACGGCGATGAGCCGCCGCCCGCATCACAGGGTCACCCTTTTGCCAACTTCTACACTCGAGGCGCCAGGCGCACCTACACCAGTAAGCCACATCTCTCCACATCAACCATAGTACTCACCTACAGTTAGATCCGCTGACTCTGCAAATGAGTCAGCTCATTCAATCCACGCAGGCGACCCACGATCTTCTTCGACACACGACTCAGCAGCTCGACATCCACATGGCTGAACTTTTTGAAGCTAGATACGAGCAAGAGAGGATTCACCGTGCGGAGCTCCGCGCCATCAGGGAGTCCGTCGCCACCATCCCTGGCGCCCTCATCGAAAACCTGTCAACAGTATGCCTGCAATTCTCCTTATGTGATCATCGGGCGTACTAACCGTCTATTCAGTTGACCGCTGGATATCTGGCCCAAATGGAACTGATGCTGACCCGCGTCATGTCCAACGCCGTGTCCACAGGCATTGCCATTGGCATGGGTGCTAAACCACCCTCGACGTCTTTCGCGCCCGGTTTTGAATCCAGACATGACGCCAGGGATGAGCGGCAGGCCAGCCAAGGTGAGTACATAGATAACATCCTCGTGCTGAAGTACTCATTTCTATCAGGCCCCTCCAGGAGGAGCTGAAGGCTGGCTCCCATTGCCGTATCCTGCTGCCGGTCGTCTCGTCTTGCGTTCTCTTGTCTCGTCTCGCGTCCTCATGTATGTTGTCAGTCGTGTTCCGTAAATGTGTAGATAGTGTCCATAGCTTTGTACTCTGCACATACCATAGTTTCTTTCACCGACCGCCCTAACGTCACCCTAAGCACTGGATATACGACATACGCAAGAACCGACGTACGCAAGAACTTATTCTCATGTACCGAAACGATGAAGCTGCTTGAAAGAACTTCTTTGGCCCACTAATGCTCGAAACACTCGTTTGAACGCTTGTTCAACTGTCAAATACACACTGCGGCAAATCACTCCCCATCCTAGTAAACCCACCTTCGATTACAGCAGTCGAGGAGACTCGCATTCCATTCCGTTATCAGCCTCACAACCGGCGCTCTCAGTGCTACTGAACGAACACAGTAATCAATCGCTCTTTGCCTCGCTCTTGAATTTCTCCAATTTCTGTCGAAATGAAGAGAGATCCGCATTCCATTCTGTTATCAGCCTTACTAAGGGTGCTCTCACCGCTAGATAATGTACGCGCCGACCTAGAGCAGTCGAATTGAAGCATTTCATACCTTGATTCATTCATATTCGATCTTGGTATCAAAGGTACGCCGTAACAAACCAATTTTTGCCCACCTCGCAGTCTCATTTTCAATTAGGGTGGTTGACCCTTCCGTCGCTTCGCCCTTGGGCTCGATAAACGTTGCAACAGCATCCTTTCCCCCTTCTCTTTTGACCCTCCAACATCGCAGCAATAAGACGTCAACCATACCGGCTACGGCTGCGTGTGCAGCGTAGCAATGTGCCCATGAGGTACTTAGTCGGATGTCTGCTGTGTGCCATAGACGGCCGTCGCGGCCATCTGGAGCCTCGAGGAGAAGCTGCACACTCAAGCACGTTTGGTGAGGCAATTGGGGCTATGTGTCACCTAGGGCGCCGTCGCTCCCTCACGCGACCCCAACCATGTTGCACCTCTTGGGGGCATGCTACAGAGACCTTGCAATTACCGCGGTTTTGGCATAACAAATGTTCCTTCACCCTTTACATGCCAGTCTATTCTAGTCATAAACCAGGCGAGCGAGCGCAGGGAGGAAATTAACGGCAGGTGCCAAGCCCTTGTGAGCGACTGCGTGAAGGCATTAAATAGCCACTGTCCGTCACCCTCCTTTCATTCCCTACCATCAACTACCTCCCTGATGTCTGGCACTCTTTTTGACGAAGCCCAGGTTATATTCCTCGCAAATCCGAGCGCCTCCAACGTTCACGGTCGTCCAGATCGGGGCTCGACCTGGTTAGCGGTATCATCAGGAGATGGCGAAAGTTGTGTCACAATTCGGCGCGAACACGGTGCAACCTTCACCGTGATCATGCTGTATAAAGAGGAGGTGAGTAACCAATGACCCGTACTCAACTCATCTTCTAACTACCCCACTAGGCCTTTGCTACCCTTGAACACGTCCAAAGTGTTGAGGCTGACATCGACATTATCTTTTATGATGTTGGAGATTACTGCAGTGTATACGACCTTGTGGAGGGGACCGTAATTGCCCTCGCCTCCAGCGGTCGATCCAAATCTTGGCCAGGTATGAAAGGATCATTTACTTTGTCCTCATGCTAACACACTCCTTCTTTAAGTCACCAAGGGAAGGATGGTAGCGGTGGGCGACCACACTCTTAAGGTATACACTGAAGGCCCCAACCCGCCACCGAAGGAGTTAGCATCGCTCGAAATACAGGTGAGTCACTTGATATTGTGTGTGTTTCTTACTGACATCAGTTCAGCAACTCCGTGACACAATTGACGATGCCTTGAATACTTTGCAAGATGAGGGATCTACCCTGCGCGGACGTCGTCAGGCAAAGATCGTTGCGGAGATCACTTTAGCCAACTTCATTACATTGATTTTCAGATTTTTCGCCTCCAAGTAGTGCTATTTTCGTTTACATTCCCTAATACATCGGACACTCAACGCTAACTCGGGAGGACTGGAGTATGCGCCTCCGGCACGAAAGCTGGCGCTATGTTTCCCTTTTATAGTAGGCTTCTAACCGCTGACCTTTCCATAATGGGCAGGAATCTCATTTACCCCACGTGAGTCCGAACCGCGGGACTCCGCGCTTCTCTCATCCTTTCCAGTCGACATGCTGTGCCTGCCGCTCGAGGAGCATGAGGTTTCTGAGCTTCTGGCGTTCCTACAAAGATCTCCCAGCCAATACACTTCCCTTCCACTAATTCGGCAACGACTCAGCGCGCTGTCGGACCCAGCAGAACACGAACACGCGACGGAGCAAGGGCGCGCGACCGACAATCCACTCGCTGTCGAGCCTGTTGAGCATGGGGTGGGAGCACCACAGACTTCGGTTTCGGCTCCCTGGCCAACACCGTCGCCTAGTCCTGAAGCCCAGGAGGTATGTCTTTTGGCCCCGCACCTCCAGTTCCGTCAGGTTTGAAATCTCCGGCAGAGATTAGTTTCCCCTGCGAGCGTCGGCACGGAAAGTTCCTATGGGTTCAATTTCCCCTCAGATTCTCTGAGCCCTGCTCTATCAACGCCTAACCGCAAGCGAGCACAGACCTTGGTGGCTAGCCAGGAACCCTCATCGTCGTCGGACCCAGGTCGTCCTCCCAAGCGGGCTAACGCCGCATGCAATAGGAACAGCAACACTAACTGGGCTCCCACTGCCGTCGCTGGAGTCCGTCTGTCGCAAAATGCTCTGAACGTCTTTAACAACATCATTACCGCAGCTGAAGAGCTTAGACCCCTGGATGCATCAAATTGGGGCTTTCGGATTGCAGGCTATCTATTGGACTATTCTGGTTCTCAATCGGCCTCGGCCTCAGATCGCCTTTCTACTCTGGACGGGCTAGTTGTCAACATTCACAAGATTGAGGGTAACAGTCAAGGGGCTAGCGTGGTGCGCATGCTTAGATTGATCCAGCTGGCTGGATACGTCGACGTGTATGTATTATTTCCTTTCTTTTGAGAAACCCATACCTGAGCAAGACGTAGATTGCGGGAAGGAACTACATCTAGGGCCCCTTCCTCCGTAGCCGACATAGCCCGGATTTCTTGCCAAAGTCCAAGTATTTCACACCTGGGCATCGTTGCACGAACTTTCCAGGATTGGGTGTCCTTCGGCAGGAAATATGCCTCTTTGGCAGCGGCTAGTGGGTCTTAACCTTTCCTAACTCTAGTGGTCGTTGATACGATCGGAGATACAGGCTCCCTATACATCCTTTGGGTGATCGCGTCAAAGCAACTCGTCACTGCCACTCAGACTCTCCCTATGCAGGAAATCAATTGCCTTAGTAATTTGCTACGAAACCCAAGTCAAGGTGTGTTCGTGTGTCCTCTTCGCATCCAAGGAGCTCAATGATTACAGAAAGCAAATACGGAAAGTCGGTGAGAGGGACAATCATTCCAGCAATGTCTAGCTTGCGAAAATCTCACCCTCTTCGCCTCACCAACGTCTTCGGGCCAGAGTTTTTGCAAGCAGGCGAAACGGATTTGGACTTCACTGACCTGATGGCCACGGAGAAGGTTCTTGACGCATTGAAATCGAAGTACGTTCATGTTTTCCTGTAGTTCATTGAGGCTTTTGTTGACGTTAGAACTTCAGCGACTTCGCGCCTCTCCCCAGATGCAGAGATGCATGGCTACCATTTCTCTCTAAGTTGGACGCACTCCTTGAGGTCGATCTTTACTCTGTCACGGCCAGATCACTAGGCGGCCAAGGATGCTCTCCCCCACCTTCAGCATTCTACGAGGCCCAGGTAAAAGTTTTCCAGGCGGTGGCTCGTCTGCCAGCAGCCCATACCTGTGACATCATTGAGGTCGATTTCGATGCCACCGCCAACAAAGTCCAGTTAAACTCCGACCGTTGCAAAAGAGTTGCTAATACAGTCAAACAAAGGTCGAAGGCATCCAGGGCTCTTTTGGTACGTAGCCTGACTGATCTGCGAAAGAAGGTATGATTCTTTGGCATTACCAGACAACCAGGAAACATGCCTTACTCGTTTCACCTTTCAGCTCTCTAGCTTTTACAGCATGGGTAAAAAGGTTCATGACAACGAGTATCTATACCTGTCTTTCAAAGACATCCAGCCAGAGTAAGATCATCATGCTTTATTTCCTTATTCATTACGCTTACCTTATTTACATCCTAGCAACAAACCCCTGCTAATTCGTTCTAAAAGTCCTGATTGCAAGGGAAATCTTGTTCTTCTGCGCGGCACTTTATCAGAGGGCCTCAAGAAGAACCTCCTCACAAAGTTGATGGGCATATTTGGCGACCTCAGCAACCGAATCCAACCTATCAACAGGGGAGAGAAAGAACTAAAAGTCCCTTTCCTTGGTCTCCACTTTGACTGGTACAATCGTTACAGCACCAATGTACGTAGGTTTAATACCTCTCTGAATAATTTACTGGCTAAGTGTTTGTTTTACAGGGAGACGATGCACCTGACGATATTCACCCAGCTGAGCTTAGCAAGCAGGGTCTCAAAAGGCGATCGACATTCTCCCTGTTTGTGCCGCGACCGTCGGAAGAAATGAAGAGGTTTCCAAAGGCGTACGAGGCACTCAAGGACAACTTTGCCCTGGCTTTTGAGGAAATAAGAGATATAGTACCTTCCCTTCCACAATTTGCTGAATGCCCCAAGTCTGACGCCCTAATTTTCATAGCTGCAAACCTTGGTACCCAAGGAATACAACATAGAGAAGATCTTTGCAGAGTTTCTACCGGGCGATGAAGTCTCCCCTGTATTTCCCTTCAGTGGTGTCGTGGTCAATCTCAACGTTCAAACTATTGAGCACCGTGATGGCATGGACACTCTGATGTGTCTTGTTCTTGCTATAGGAAGCTTCAGGGATGGAGACATATGTCTACGGGAGGCTGGCTTGCGATTGCAGCTCAGGAATGGGGACTGGCTTGTCTTTGACTCGAAAAACATAACTCATTTTAACATGCCTTATGTAGGTGAGAGGGCGTCTTTTGTCCTGCACTCAGACAAAGCTGGAGAAAGCTGGATTAAGAACCGTAACGGTTGGATTAACAACTCTAGTTTCATGTAGATACATAGTACTTATTTTTGAAGTAATAGATTTCAAGAGAGCGGACAAACTTTAAATTCACCGATATTTTCAACAATATTCAGGGAGACTTTTCCTTACGTCTTTGGCATACCGTACCTCTTTTCAACGTTGACCTCTCTCTCCTTCCTCCATCCATCTTCCACCTCACCGCCCACTATGGCCAGAGTGACAAGGTCTAACACAGCTGCTGTCTCTTCACCACCCCCGACAAAGAAGGCGAAGAAGGGCAAAGGCAAGGCTGAGGCCCAGGATGAGGATGTGGATGACTCGGGCGTAAAGTCCAAGGCCAAGATGAAAGCACAGGCTACCGCCGCAAAGGTCAAGGCTAAGAAAGCTAAAAAGGCAGAGCAAGAAGCCAAAAGCAGTGGTACGTGCATCATGCTCAGGCAGTCTTAGCTCATGCTTTCTTGATGGCAGAAATCCAAAAGCGGAATGCAGATGTCTTATCCCGAGAGAACTCACAGGAGACGGGCCAGACTAGTCTCGGAAAGCGTTCCATATCATCAGCACCTGACAGAGTGTTGCCCAAGAAGCGGAAAACAGAGGAGGGTGTCCCTAACGCTGACGAGATAGATGGTCTTCAAGATGATGAGGCTAGTGCTAGCGATACTGCTGGTGATGGTCTTGCGGCCAGATGGAGGGGCTTGGCTCCCAAGAATGCGGCTAAGACCATATATTCTGAAGACGGTGACAATCAATGAACTGGTTCTCCCTTGATTGCTAAATCATGGCCTTTTGAGCAGATGAACCACCTGTGGAATTCAAGTCTAAGAAGCCTGAGGAGGACGAGGACGAGGACGAGGACGAGGACGAGGACGAGGAGGACGTGGACGTGGACGAGCCATCCGACAAGACCAGTGGCTCAGGCAGTAGCAGTTCCATGGAGGACGAGGAGTCAGATCTTGATGTCAAATCCAAGAGGCGTAAGTCGAAGAAGAGCCAAGTTGAGGAGGACTATGACATAGAGGTTGTTTCACTGCTTTGCGTGCTAACCAAGCTAATGACTCTTCAACCAGATGTTCCCGTTGAAGAAGAAACCTCACAAGAGAAGCGCCCAGGTCACTTCCCTTTCTCTTTCACTAGAGATGAAGCTAACCAACATTTGGCAGACTGTAGCAGAGGATGGCGACGATGAGCTAGTTGGTCGCAGACGGGTTCTAAAGAGGAAGCGTGGTACAGGCCGTCGGAAGGGACGTCGTGGTCCTAAAATCAACATTGAAGACTTCAAACCTTATCCTGAAGCACGACACATTGCAATCAAGGCTAGGGAAGCCATGCAATGTCACATCTGTCTTCAAGAAGCCTTCCCACGCAACATCAATAACTTCATCTGGGACCTAGTACGTAGTACATGTGATTCTCCCAATGAGATCAAGTACCTCGACGGTCTGGAAGAGGCTGAGCTGGATGACGGCGATGATGATGAAGATATCAAAGCCATGTTGATTACCTATGTAAGTTCAATGTTGTCTCTCTCCCTTCAGAAACCTTCCAGCTTATCTTTCCCTCTTCACCGTCCCTCTGATGCTTAGATCAGCTACGTGGGACCATTGATGAGGAATGCCGTGAAGGATCGTGCCACCTTGTTGGCGCCTGGGAACTATCGGTTTCTTGGCCCAGGTTCAGACGCATCCAGCATTAAATCAAAGGTAGCCTTTCTGTTGGAAAAGGGTCACCTTCATTACGCTGAAGTGAACGCTCTGGTGAGTTTGTTTCTTATTCTCACTTGGATATGAGAATCACAACTTTCATTTAGAAGCGAAGCTTTGACGCTCAAGCTCCTTTTGGCAACAGTGCCATAGCTGATGTTATTCGAAGGGTATTCTTTGACGGCTCAGGCAGTCTGACAACCCAGATGGCCTTTGGCAAAATGCTGCAGCTTAAGGCCATACCGAAGGCTCTGCTCGCCTTGGTAATCGCAGCTGTGAGTTCCCTTCCCGACCTCGTCTCTTTAGTACTACGTATACTGATTATTTTTTGTTCAAGCTTCATCATGCAGTTAACGAATATCGTGATGGATACCGTACGGAGGTCAAATTCAAGACAAACATTGTCAGGCCTATGTGAGTAATATAGTACTCTGGTTATCTGTTCTGATTTGACTGAGGGTGATTGCAGTTACGAGCATTATATGGCCAGGCTTAATTATGTCGAGCAGAAGTCGCCAAACTGGTTCAAGAAGTTTCAAGAGTCTTTATGGCGTGATATAATGTTTGTCCATCTTTCGTCCATCCCTTCATTTCAAATGACCTTTGCATATCAGGAATATTTCCAAGCCAGGATTCTTGCATGCTCATGACTACGGTGAAGATCCAGCGGACGATTTTGATGAGGTGGATTTTGACGCCCTAGAGGCAGGCCCTGGCCGGTCAACCTCCAAGTCTAGTACTGCATCATGTACTTCATCTGTGCCTGCCTCTGCCGCTACCTCGTCTACACCTGCCCCTGTCTCTGCTTCTGGACTAGCTTCACAAACACTCTCCAGAAGTCCAACTCCAGTCCCTAGTGCATCGTAGATATCACTTCATTTCTGTTCCTTCCAGCATACATACATACTATACCTACCTTACTATACAAAGTCATCTAATACCCATTCTGCCCTGCTCCAGTATGCAAATGCCAACACCAATTTGGTGGTGATTTTATGAAATCAATGTGAATTATTTCTGTATTGCTCTAATACTACTCTTTGGTATACTTCCAAGCTTCAACATCTTCAACCTCTTGCATACAGGATATGATCTCTGGTGACTAAAGGCAGATTTTGATTTGGACTAAGTTCTTCACATGTCTTGCAATGGATTTCTATGTTGAATGATGGCTATGAAATCTTTTGATAGGTTGGACAGGTTTGATTGCTTTGAGGGCTTCGGTGGCTTTCAAGGATTTGAAAGGTTTTGGGTCTTTCCAATCTTTCAAGGATTTGAGAGGTTTTGGGTCTTTCCAATCTTTGGGTCTTTTGTAGGTGACAAACGACGTCAAACAAACCATACATTAGGATTAGCTCAGGGAAAGAGTCAACATTTATGTTCTGATTGCTTTAACATTTCGATATCCAGTTGAACCTTTGTTTGAAATCTTAGTTGGCTTGCAGAGGTTTAATGGCTCCTGTCAGCTTATTTATGCTCTGGGCAGCTTCTGTCGGGCTTCAAAGCCCAGGGGGTTTTTCCTGATGTAGCCGTCCAGATGATATCAAACGGCTGGCGCATGTACGACAGGCGGTTACGCTCACAGGTCTTGGCTCGCCACGCTTCCAGCAGATGGTGAACAACTCACGCCGCGCATACTCGATGTTCAGTCGTTATACGCCAAATGCAAAGCTGCTTCCCTGTCCGGAGTTTCTGGGCAAGGAGGGCGGGAATCAACAAGAAGACTCCGAGCACCTCACTATAATGGCTAGCAACAGGTTCTTCACACCCGCAAAGCAATCAACCGGTCTCGAGGTCGTTGACATCAATGCCGAGATCGATCCCCGTGGGATCCTCTCAAAGGTGGACCACACCAAATTCCTGCACACCGAGGACAACACCGTCGAGTATTATATCATAGCCAACGAAGAAAATGGGACAAGGCAAGCACTCATATGCATTGACGACCTGAAGCCTAACGCCCCCCAGGTACATTCCCACTACTCCAATCATATTCCAGATCGGAGACATAGTTGAAATTCAAGCATCGATGACGTGTATCCCGAACAAGGGAAATTTTACGGTGAAGTTGCTCCTACGGAGCATCATGTTGCTAGACGGCGAACTAACTACGGTACGTCAACATCATCTGAAGTATAATCTTCGCGCTGATGTGACGGCCCTAGGACGCCACCACTGCGAGGACATTGGCTCCCGCCCCCACCATCGTACCAGCGGTAAAACGTTTGAAAAGATGTAACCCATACGCCGGAAGCTCTGGTACAGGTAAAGTTGGGTTACAGCCTTACGCAAGAATTGATGCCCAGTCCGAGGGGACAAATGAGGGAAGGGGGGGACACGCCGATGGCTTTCAGGAAGGACAGAGCGGTGCATTGGGGGACACATTCATGGACGAACAAGCATGAGCATTAACATAGACGTAGAGGATAAGGGTGTATACAGCTATTAGCTAATGATTGTCGTAGGCTACCAAAAGTGATTCAATCAGCCCCCAAGGTAGTGTCGGACGTGCTCTAAGGAAAAGGACGGGTGAGCGAGTTTGCAAAAGGTTTTCAAAGGGCAACACACCGAGAGCAAACCCGAGGACAGCATACCGGATAGCAACCGACGACGCAGCTTCGTCGATGCGAGACTTCAATAGGTAACATCTAAGCACAAAAGGGAATGGCAGAGGAGCATGGACTTGGACTCACGAGTACGTGACGACGAGTTTGCGAGACGACAGTACGAGCTTGCGTCGAGTCAAGGGAATTGAGGCGCCATCCGAGATGGTATTCAGCTCGGCGGCGAACAACATCATCGTTCAGCATGCTACAATAGAGACCCATGACTGAGGGAAGGGATGGATGCGGGACGGGATACATACCAGAGGGTGCCAGCAGCGTACGCCTCCACCAAGATGTGAGTTGTCGTACACTGGATGCTACGGAGCTGATGGTGGTCGAGAGTAACGGCGGCGGTGTCACCTCTAAACATTTTTCAAGAGCGGTTGTGGAGTCAAACGGAGGACCTTGAGAGAATGTGGAACAAAGACCAGTTGCTTCTTATCCGGTATGGAGCACTCCGCGAGGTCTGAGGGAGAATACAGCGGCATACAGAAGGGCGCGACACGATCCAACAGGGACGAGTGAATGGGTGGGACGACCGTACAGAGGAAGACGACGACGAGCAAGAAAGAAAGGCTATTAGGCGTGGCGAGAAGCATGGGGGAGAATGAGGGCCTGATCGAGATCAGTTCAGATCCCGATGAGCCGGCTACCGGGTATTGTGATACCCACCCTCTTTTGTAAGCGCCCGCGCACTCCGCCTAATGAAAAACGGATCCTTACATTTCACTTCGTTACATTCCAGGACCCGTAACCACTTCGGAAGTATAATTGCGATGTCATGCGACTGTCCACCGGCGCTTATCCCCTTGCTCGACGGTCTGTCTCTTTGAAGTTACTTTTATCACAAGTCCTCGATTCATCCCTCGCGTACAGATCACTTCTTCGCCATATCTGTACCAGGATAATATGACTTGGATCATCTCCACTGTTCACCCACTATTAGCTCACTGTCTGCGACTCTGCTCCGAACCCGAATCATCAACACAGGCCAACGAACGAGAAAAATAGCGTATATTGACCGCTCACTTTACGAGGCGATGATGCTTCGTGGAGGCGTGAAGACATACAGCCGTTCTAATGTAGCGCGTCGTTGTCAGCGTCGAGCGCAGCCGTTACGGAATTAACGGTTAAGCGAATGTTTCATGAGCACAATGACCAATGGGAGAATGGAGGGAAGGAGGGAAAGGATAGAACTGAGTTGGGGCAATGGAGACCGACCTGGTACGTAAGCGGAAACCCTATTCCCGTACCTTCTCCCCTTCTCAACGCCGCGCTCCTTTCCAACCTCCATCATCTCGACGACGAAGCTACGGCCAGGCTGCCTGCTCGCTCGCTCTGTTGCCTACAATGCCAACACCGGCATGGATATGCTTCGAGACGGAGCTTCTTCATGGACGAATCCAGAACGCCGTCGCCGTTGCGGCAGGTCATGAGTAACGGGCTTTCTACAACGTTTCAACGAGACTGACCGTAACGTCAATATTGACGCCAATGGAGGGCTTTTGCAGCAGAGTCGAACTACTCAAGGTCCCCGCTCTCAATTTGAATCTGACAATAATTGACAAACTTTCCCGGCGGATGAATGTCACAGAAGACGCTCGCCGTTCCCATTGGAGGCACGTTCGTCTGGCGTGGTGCGAGCATTACTTATAACTGCCTTCTTTCATCAGGAACTCACACATCGTGATTCTTACAATCATATGCACGGAGTGCCGATTCCTGCGCCGAACTCAGTGCACTTTGAGAATGTCGAAGTTCTTTAAATATCAGTTCTTAATATACGCCCGGCGCAGCCAATGTTGCACGGGCATCCTTGCTTCTCCAGTCTGTGGGATAGGGCTGCCTCTGTCTAACGCTTGCCGGCACACTTGCAATCCTCGTGTTCACCCCGCCCCCGAGTCGAATTCCTTGCCGCTGAAGGCGTATCCCATGCTCTCATGGGATCCCTGGTTGGAGTCAATACACCCACAGTGGCGATTTCGGAAGCTTCTTGCTTCGGCGTGTTGCCGCAACTCGCACAACCTTGCCGTACTACTATTGATCCTTTCGCAAGAATAGTGCGAGGTCGAGTTAGTACAAGTATACATACGCCCAAGCTAACCTGGAATGACTGGGTAACTTCACATCGTCGCCCTCCTACTTGTTTCCTGCTCTAGTCCCGGCGTCGACCAGGCCTAACGTCTCCTGCAGAGATCCAGTTGCCCGAAATTGACGATAACGACGGGATGGCATCAGGTGACGAAACGATAGCGAGGAGAACATCCACTGCGGTGGTGGAGGGAGAGGAGAGAGAAGTACAGCCGCAGCCACAGAGGCAGACGGGAAACCCAGCACTGATGTTGTCGAGGGAAGACATCAGATTGTTGAGCCTTACAGGTGTAAGCCTTGGTCGCCTCAGTCGTTCCTTATCCCGTACTAATCCCTTTCTCGATCCTTACCCAGACCGGCAACTTCATGGACGGTTCGTCGTCTTCGTTTCACCACTCTGAAAGCTAGCTCGTGCTCAGTCCCCTCCTTCTAGCATACGATTATTTTGTAATCAATGTAGGCTCTTCTATCCTGCACCTCGCTCTATTGCCCTGATGGGCTACTTAAACGTGGATGCTTAGCCCATATCTACAATGCTTCAATACGAGCTATTCGCCGGGGATTCACTCCCTCCCAAACTTGAAGGATTCCTGAAGTCGGGCGCGTTGATAGGGAGTGCCATTGGGCAACTGCTTTTCGGTGTGTACAACCCCATCCTTCCTAATCTTTCACGCAAATATAACTGGCTAATCTGACGTTAGGCTATCTTGGGGATGCGTTTGGAAGGAAAGCGATATGTTCGCATCCGAGTTCTTCCTTTTCCATCGTGTCTGACCTTGTTATGCCAATCGGATATAGATGGCAAGGAACTTTTGACGGTCATTTTTGGGACTATACTGTGCCTTTCAACGCCGACTGGTGAGCCGATTCCCCTTATCCTGTTCCAAACCCCTCGTCGTGACTCGATATCCGTACGCCAACAGGGATTCTCAGCCCATCCAACTCCCTCATTTACCTCGCATCGTTCCGTATCATCGTTGGCATTGGTATCGGCGGCGATATTCCCATGTCCTCGAGCATCACCGCCGATCGCACCGAGCCCTGGAAGCGCGGGACTGTCTTGGCGTATATTGTTTCGATGCAAGGATGGGGCAGCCTCGTTGGAAGTCTTGTCACCATCGTCGTCCTCGCGGCTTACAAACATGCCATCCATGATAACGGCGAAATCAACAAACTAGATGCAGGTGAGGGTCGAGTTCAATTATACGTGAAGCGGTATTGATAGACCATTGTCATCGACGGTGTTTGTTTAGTGTGGAGGATCACGATGGGCCTCTCGCTCGTCCCTGCGTTTGCGACCGTTTATCAACGGCTTACCCTCCCTGAGCCACCTCTCCACTCTGCCGCTCGCCGTAGATGCTTTGATAGAGTTGATTTATCGTTGAATGGTACCAGCGCTACCAGGGAACTTCAGAGCGAGGCCGAAGAAAAGCTACAAACCGATATCAACGTTTCGAGTGAGTCCTCTCTGACTACTCACTAGATATATATATTAATGTTTCGCTACAGTGGCAGATGTACCGAAACCGGCGCACATACGAGGTATGTTGCTACGTTGCACTCTCAGTACGGATCTGTGATACGACTCAATATACGTCCAGAATTCTTGGAATATCTGTCGGAGGGGGGCCACTGGAAGCATCTCGTTGGGACGTGTCTCTGCTGGTTCCTCACCAACATTGCGTGCGCCACACCCTCTCCCTGATGCATCTCTACTTACAGGTTGCTTTCGCCCCAGGTTTTACGGCGTGAACCTCAACCAAAACTTCGTTCTTGAGCAAATTGGATTCCAAGGCACCACTGGAACGCCCTGGCAGAAGCTTTTCAAGATAGCCACCGGCAGCTTGATCATTACGGTGCTAGGTTTCATTCCAGGTACGTACATGTTCCCTTTAATGGTACTGTATTGACATTCGGTTTGAAGGATATTACTTCACCATCTTCACGGTCCACAGACTTGGGCGAAAGTGGATCCAAGTCCAAGGTGCACTCATGACGGCTCTATTTAGTTGAGTAATAATTTGAACGAGGATCGTCCTTATGGCGGTTCCGGTGGGATTCTGACTGTTTATATTGTGTAGCGGCAATATTGGCGGCCAAGTTCCATTCGCTGGGCACGGTCGCGTTCATCGTGTGCTTCTCATTCTTACAGGTCAGCCCTTTCAAAGTATCACTTATCTAAACCAAATTCACCACGACGGTCGTCACATCCAGTTCTTCTTCAACTTCGGAACAAATATGTGCGTCTGCTTTGCGTTCCTTTTTGGGTGCTTCTGATTGTTTCATTAGGACGTCCTATGTACGTTTAGAACACATTCATGCCCTTCATTCACCCCAATCTTACGCCGTCTTGCAACCAGATCATCCCAGCAGAATTGTTCCCCTCGCGGTATAGAGCTTCCGCTCAGGGCCTC
Source organism: Pleurotus ostreatus (assembly GCF_014466165.1). Lineage (NCBI taxonomy): Eukaryota > Fungi > Basidiomycota > Agaricomycetes > Agaricales > Pleurotaceae > Pleurotus > Pleurotus ostreatus. The sequence continues at coordinate 135,608 of NW_023503160.1, read as the reverse complement.
TCTGCCGCCTCCGGTCGATGCGGCGCCATTTTCTCATCGTTGTTCTTCAACCAGCTCAGCAAGAGTGTAGGTACTCCTGTCATTCTATGGAGTACGTGCCGTCTTTCCTATCGATCTCCGTCAACCACCGGCTGATTCATGGGTGTTCGTATGGTGGTTAGTCTTCTTTGCGGTGTCGCTTCTTGCAGTTGGTCAGTATTGTTCAGTCGTCCCGTAGTGACGTCGGCTGAATCTTGAGCACACTGCTTGCTTTTGACTTCCGTTTGCAGTTGTTACTCTGATCTTTCTGCCCGAGACAAAGGACCGTGACGCAGATGCCGTTTTCGAAAAGGAGATGCAAGCAAAAGCTGGATACGTTGGGTCTTCAAGAGCCGGAAGTAGAACCTCTGCATCTTGATAATTTCGAGCAACTGGCTTTCAGACTTCGGCTTCGATACAGGGTTGTTCGGTTTTATGCAAAGGTATTTACGGATCAGTATTCATACTCCTAACGAGTTCATCCCCTCGTTTAAGATGCCTATAGCGTTCCACGAAGTAGCAAACATAAACAACATAGATGAACATACATTTCCAAGCGCCGAACATCCCCGAGTCCTGGTTCATTTAGCAACATCCACGCAACTACCAGTCAAAGAAGACTTACCAGGCCACCCAATTCAGCAGCGAGTGGGACTTAGCAAAGTTTATGGGCCTCCATCAGCACGCTATCTCCACATAGGATCCATAATTTCCCATGCGTGAGACACAGAATTCGAGAACCGCAAAGAAGCTTTCATTGGGACTTCGAGGACCTCTGTCCAAAGCCTTTGAATAGTTTTCGCCCCCACGGATGCCGGGGCCCATGAGCCTGCATCGTATGATCCACTCACTAGCGTCGATGTGTCACCACCATCAAGAAGTAGTCGATGGCAGGCCCATGATATATATGTTACTCAAGGACGGCGATGTTTGAACACACGGCAATATGCCTCTCACTCTCTATGCATATCTGGCTATTCTCATGTGCGTTTCTTGGTGCATACGGCGCACCCGGCGGTCGGAGAAAGCCAATCTTCCGCTTCCGCCAGGTCCAAAGACACTGCCATTTATCGGGAATCTGTTGGATGCCCCCTCCGAATTTCAATGGATCAAGTATCACGAATGGTCCAAACAATATGGTGAGGGTAGACTATTTCGAAACACAGTTCACTCATTGATTAGCCGCTTGTCGAAACAGATTCAGATATTATCCACTTGACTGTGGCGGGATCGTCACTCATTGTTATTGACACGACTGAGGCAGCGAAAGAGCTACTCGACAAACGATCGTATATCTACTCGAGTCGGTATGCTTAAGATTCAAATGACCTTTTCTCAGTTCGCTGACGGGATTTCCCTCACCAGACCACGATTTGTGATGCTCAACGAATTGTGAGTAAGCGTCTTCGTGAACAAGTGGAGTTTTACAAGGACTTTAGGATGGGCTGGTCATGGCTATTCGCCATGATGGAATACAGCGACCGGTGGAAACAGCATCGGAAGCTCTTCCAAAAAGAGTTCCACTCCAATACCGCAACCTCTCGATTCAACCCACAAATACTCAAGCACACTGTCAAACTCCTGCAACGCCTCCTTGAATCCCCAGATGACTTCATGGAGCACATGAACCTGTATGTCTGCTTCTGTCGCTCATCTGGCATGTTAAACCTTACGTCGACGCAGAACTACCGTCGCAATTATTATGGACATCGGTTATGCCATTGATGTGTCGTCAAAGGAAGACCCCCACATCGTTACAGCCGAGAAGGCTTTAACTGGGTTGAATATTGCGTCTCTCCATGGTGCATTCCTCGTTGAATCTATACCTTTACTCAAGTATGTTCCGTCATGGATCCCTTGGGCAGGGTTCCAGAACAAGGCCAAGGAGTGGAAGCGCTACACAGACAAAATGATTAAGGATCCTTTTGCGGTGGTGAAGAAAAGGATGGTACGTGCAACCATGTGCTATCCATTGAAACCGGGCGCCACTTACCACCGAGGATACATGAATTTAGGCCAGTGGAATCTACCAACCTTGTTTCACTTCGCGTCGTCTTGAAGATATAGATGAATCGGGGGATATCGCCCAACAGGAGCGTCTCATTCAAGAAACGGCGGCCAATCTTTATACTGGTACATCATCCCTCCCTTCTATGTCGCCTATTTGCCAACACTCACTATCACTTGCCTACTTGAATAAGCTGGCGCTGACACAACCACGTCGGCGATGATTTCGCTGGTTCTGGCGTTACTGATCCACCCAGACATCCAGGCAAAGGCTTGGCGGGAAATCGACGGCGTTTTGAAGGGTAAGCGCCTACCGAGCTTCGAAGATATGGATCGTCTACCCTACGTGACCGCCATTGCGAGGGAAGTTCAACGGTTTGTTTTCACTAGCATCTCTTGCGATAATGGCTAATTGCCTATTCCCTAGGTGGCAGCCTGTCACACCGTTGGGTAGGCTACGTCATTTCTTCACTCAGCATGCAGCAACCTGACGCGAGTTTATGAAGCAATACCCCACTTCGTAACGGCCGAGGATGAATATAAAGGGTACCGCATACCTGCTAATTCTATCGTCATTGGGAATGCATGGTACGTGCCATCCCTCTTCCAGGTTCTTTTTTGCGTCTCGGCTCATCTGCTGCCACGCTCACAGGGCGATGCTCCACGATGACGCGAAATATCCAGACCCATTTGCGTTCAAACCGGAACGTTGGTTATCGCAAGATGGCACGCTGAACCCAGATACGAAGGAGCCGAATGTGGTGTTTGGATTCGGGAGGAGGTGCGTGCGTCCTGTCTCTCTGTTCCTATTCTATATGTGAATGAGATGTGCAGGATCTGTCCCGGCCGGTACCTCGCCTCCTCGTCCATTTGGATCACTGCGGCCATGTTGTTGAGCGTGTTCGATTTCGCCCACGCCGTCGACGAGAAAGGAAACCGCATCGAGCCTTCTCAGAAGTATTGCCCTGGGTTGATTCCGTGGGTGTCCCCCGATATTGATTTATTGCGTCCTAACTTGTTACAGGTCGCCGCTTCCATTCAAATGCCAGATCCGACCACGATCCCAAGCCACAAGGGCACTCATTCAAGGGGCTGCGAATGCTTGACATTGCTATCTTGTTGAGCCGCCATGTGGCCTTCGCCGCGCGATACCAACAACTTCCAGTGTACCTATTATGTCCCCCTCAATGTACTATCTACCACTTTTAATAGACTGTGCCTTCAGCCTTCAGGATGGCTGGCTGGATGACTCCTTGGTTTCCGAACTACGGCTAGTTCACTAAGGGGCGCGGTACTCTCAGTCTTAGAACCGACTCAATGCTCGAGACAGAATATAACATGAATAATGATATATCTCTCCTGTTCCGATGTGTGCCATTGGACTTTGCTGGAGTCAACATGGCCAAGGTAGTCAACTTCCCCCAATTATCCTCCGTCCACCTCGACAATTACACGAATCTGTGCACGGCATTCTTGAGGCACTCCAAGTTCCAGCGCCTTACATCGCTCGACGGCATCGCCGCTTCATTCGAACTCGAAGATAGCGACAAATATGCAAGTCTGTTCGATGTTTGCAGGCACCACTTTACGCCATTCTTCAAGATCCATCCTGTAGCCCAGCTTGACGTCATAACTACACCCACATCAGTACAGGCAGCGGCCCTTTGTAATCTCGACAATTCGGTCAGCAACTTGGAAGCGGTGATGTCTGTCATGTTGACGCTCCCACTTTTCAAAGATCTACCGCCTCTCGTTGATACGGAACTGGTCAACCACATGGTTCCCCCCAAATTCCTTGCCGGGAAGGTCGACTGGGCTGGCGCGTGACTTTCTGCTTGATGTTTTTGCTGGTATTGTAGCCTGAGACGATTATATCCATGGAAATTATAAATAACTGTACACCTTGTTGACGAGTAGCTATGATATATTTTATTCGCCATAACTTTGCCTGAGAACCTCCTAGGATGATAGGGGCCCTTTCCCACACTCAACTTCGTCTCTAACTTCACCATCTTAGACTTATTCTTATCACCTTTGGGATCGGTGAGTCCTCTGCTAAAATATAAATAGCTGGTGAACTCACATATCGGTCGATCCAGCTCAATGCCATGTCAGATGTGTAGTACTAGTATTTCCTCCCCAAGCACCTTCCCCAACCACGAGCTGGTATCCACGAACTGTGGCAAGATGAACCAACTTCATCTCAAATCCTACCATCGCGCTCGAAGCCTTTTCTGTCTTTGAGCCCGCAAATGAGGAAACATACACACGCCGGGAGTTTGGTGAGCATTTCCCGCGACACAAACTCATCTATTACTAACGCCGGGAACTTCAATTTCCCAGTCTATGGGTACACTTGTGCGGTCTCTTCGTCAGCGTACCTTTTAACGTCGATCTGGACCACTTTCGAGGGGTGGATCGACCCCTTAGCTGCGCTTCCATGGTGCACTGTCAAGGTGAACGGAATGATATTGGATATCGTGACCATTACAGTTTGATATCATAATCAGTGGTAGCATGCTCTATACTTAATCGAGCTGACTTCCTCCACGCCAGAGGGTTTAACAGCTTTACCAGTCACTCACAGGCGGCTTGCATTCGGCCCCCACGCTTATCACTCACCCATCATGTTCTCCTCGTCGACTGCAAAGTTGGGGGACGGGACGGCAGTATTCTACACAGATAGTGGCCCGCCGCCATCATCGAGCGACTACACCACGCTTGTAATAATCCACGGAACTGGTTTTAATGGCCGTGGGTCCTCATTTACGGTTCACTGGCGGTGATGGGTGTAATAATTTCTAACTCATAGATGGTTTCGAACATATCCATGACCTCGCTCATGAACGCAACCTTCGCACCGTCGCTATCAATCGGAGGGAGTACCCCGGTTCAACAGCGTACAATGACGAAGAATTGAGCTTCATGAAAAAGAACCCTCAAGCGCATCTCGAGAGCCTTGCTCAGTTTATTTCTTTGTTCCTTGTAGCCTTCATCGAGGAGCACTCCATCCCCAAAGCGTACGAGAACTACACAAAGGGAGGATTAGTGGCATTGGGCTGGTCGACTGGATGTAGCATGCTTGTCTCGATGCTCTCGAATGCGAGCGCCGTGTCACCACAGTCGCGTACAATCCTCGAACCCTATCTCTCAAACATCGTTCTCTACGGTAATGTTGCAATATATTGACCACTGGTAGTGGTACTCACCAAATCACATCATAGATCCTAGCCGAATCTACGGTTTCACTCCTCTGGATCGCCCAACGACTGCGTACACACCCTGGTTGGATCGCGACCTGAAAACAACAATGGAGATGGGGATTGCATTCAAGGATTGGGTCAGCAGTTACTACGACCCTCCTCCGCCAGCCTGGGATGGGTTGATAGCGAATTTAGATCACCAGCGGAAACGCACGCCGAAATCGTCTACAGACTCATGGACGCAAGCAGATATTCAGCGATTCTGCAATTTTGAAGCAGTAGCGAGAACGGATACTCCACTGTACGTACTTCGGCTAGTTATCTTGATGAATAGTCTAATATGCCTCGCTAGGAATGGGGCAATCATGAGCGCAATGGCTGGTGAAACGCATCGCGCCCTCTTTGATGAAAAACTCGTGCAGACATACTTTCCTCGGGTCAAAGTTACTGTTATATCCTGCCGCCAGTCGGTCTGGCTCTGTCTCTGGGTTACCAATCGAACACAGACACTGCACGATGAGTTCGTGAGGCGAGGCAAAAAGATTCGACAGACTCAATTCATCGATGTTGAAAAAGCAAACCATTTTGTACGCATATCGCCTCTCCGTTGCATCGCAGGGCTTCTAATGAATCTGCTCTTCCATATTTAGTACCATCTTGACGATCCGAGTGGATTCCTTGACACCGTAGTGCAATCAATCAAGTAGGACCATGTTAAAATACCTGATATGTGACAATGGTAGCCCAAGCCTCCCATTCAAATTTGGCATCAATTTGATGAGAGACTTCGTGATAGTGTACGTACATGTTCTCCCAGTGTTTCACTTTCCCAATGCATACGGCCAAATTTCCTCGATGTTCAGTGAGGAGGTGAGAACCAGAAATTCGCTCTACTCCTGGGATGTTTCGTCCTCGCTGTAATCTGTGGAGTCGTCTGGCGTCTGGCGTTGCATTTCCCGACGCACCGTCAAGGCCGCTATGATTGTAATCTCTGTATTCATGATCTGCTGAGGGCGTCAGCCACGCCAGCCGATCTGAATGCCTTCGAACCTTCTGGTCTACGTATTGTGGACTTCTCGCTCGGATTGCCTGTGCTTATGTCAACTTCTGTAACCTTTGCGATGCGCTCACCACCGAAGTGGTGGGATTATTCCCAGATGCAGTTCTTCTTCTTTGACCCAGTATTCTTCCCGACTTCGCCACCATCGCCCGTGATTTGCACCTGCTTCCCAGCATTTCTACCCGACTTCAACGATCTCACAACCTGCTTGCTGAAGTCTTCGGGAGCTGGGGGTTTCACCCCTCGATTCCCTGTGGCTCGATTGCCCTTCGCATGTGAGCAACTCTGATGTGAACGTCCACAACTGTCGCACGTCCTCCATTCAGGCCCGAATTAGAGTTGCATCCGTCTTTGCGTTGTTAGAATCGTGGGGGGGGGGCACCGAGTTCATAGGCATACCTGCTGCTGATGCTTCCCCGTGCGTCCCATTTACCATCATTGCTAATACAACACTTTCTACCATCCCCCCCTCTTTTCCCCTGTAGTTAGAGCCTCCGCCGACACGCGTCGATTGCGCGTGGGAGCTTCACGGTGACCGTGGCACTGTCTCTTCCCCTTTTCTTGTGACGGCTCCCCTAATCGATCTAGGTGGTGTACGTGTCTCGATTGGACCTTCCTCGTCCACACTTATACTTTTATCTTGATTCCGGAAGATAACATTAGAAAGTTACGGACGTCGATGCGACGAGATGCGTTTCGAGTCATCCTGCCTCGCCGCTACACCTTGGAACCCCGGGCTGTACTTCGACCCCCCATCCCACGAGCGCGATAAGCGAATCCACCACCTGAAGACCTAGTGCCTCATCCATGGAATACAGGGAGACCTGTGCTAGCTCCTTTGCTCACGTACAGGACAAGGGTCAGATCCTACAGCTAGTTGTTGCTTTTGGCAGGGGAAAGAAGAGCATAGCTCGCCCAAGATTAACCCACTTGTGAGCAGTTGTCGTATTCCTCTAACGTCGCGTCGATGTACTCAGTACCTGGTCCATGTTCACGCGTCAAAGGCATCAGGACTTTACCGTGGCTACAGTCTTCTTGGACTCTCCGGGCGCCCCAGAACAATACCTCTGTGTGGACGTGATCTATCTCGTTAATCCGGCTCGTAGTTTCGGACTTCTCGCTCTTTGCTGGTTCTTCTTGTACACTCCTGGCTGGCCGGAGTCCAGCGGGACTGCAAACGGCCCGCAAAATGAGGACACAATCCTCCGACGTCTAACCCTCATCTTCTTCTCTCGCGTCTACTAATCCATCAGCTTCGACTCCACATCTACCCCCCAATATCCACTGATTTATCATTGTATTTCTCCGCATAGGCAAAAGACTGCACCATACCTAGACCCAATTGCGTGTGCCGGGACGTCTCGAATCTCAGGTCTCGACATGATCCCCTTCCCTGTCGAGCTTTTGCGTGAATAATGCGAAGGTCTTCGATGTAATACTCCGGTTGCGTGGTGTACTCCACTACGCTCCTAACTCCTGTCGTGCGTGGTGATTGTCCTGATAAACTTGCGAGGTGTATTGGTACGGACGACGGGGCCAGCCAGTCATTTTTTTGGTCCGGGCGGTCCACACGGTCCGCCTCTCCTCCACCGGGCGCTCATTTGCCACATCGCCAACGTTGAAAGTCTCCACCTCGTCGACGCGGCGCATTGCATTGCAGCCGAGGGTAATCCGACGAGTAGAAATGTCTAGGGATGCAACTCGCGAGGCCAACAATTCGAGTATAAATATACCAGCGAGCGACAAGTTGAAATGTCAGAAGAACAACTTTGTTCGCCTTCCTACCCTACCTCCTCAATCATGAAGTGGATCGTTTCTGTTGTCGCTCTACTCACTGTACAGTTCGTCTCGGTACGCTTGTCTCCGCTGTTCTATTTTTTAACGCTCTGCTGACTTGGAATCGTGCGTAGGCTTCTCCAGCGCTAGTCAAGAGAGCGTCCGTCAACGACGTCGCGACTGTAGGTTACGCTTCCCTCAATGGCGGGTAAGTACAGCATGTGTACTCAGTGACTTGCGAGGCGCTAATGTTGTGCCGTGATATCAGCACTACTGGGGGATCTGGAGGGCCCACTACCACTGTAACCACTCTTGACGCGCTCACCGCCGCTGTAGCTGGCAACGACCCCAAGATTGTCATCGTTTCTGGTTCGTCCTCCCTCCAGCGGCTAGCATAACGCCCCTCATTGTCCTTACTTTCGTAGGTACTATTACTGGCGACGCCATCGTCAAAGTCGGTGGGAATACCTCCCTCCTAGGTAACGGTGCTGGTAAGCTGTCCTTTCTCACTGACATGTCATTATGGATGCTGAGGGGGTTTTGCAGTTCTCAATGGCATCGGACTCCGCGTTATCGATGTCAGCAACGTCATCATCCGTAACATCAAAATCGCGAAGGTTTTAGCACCGGGCGACAACGTCGCTGTACAGGCATCCAGCCAGGTTTGGTTGGACCATCTCGACCTTTCTAGCGACCGCGATCACGACAAGGACTTGTACGTCGTATTCCTCCGTCGCTCCTTGATGTTGCTGATTTTACTGTGGTCACTTATAGCTACGATGGCCTTCTGGATATTACACACGGACCCACAGGCGTCACGATTACCAACAGCATCTTACACGACCACTGGAAAGGGTCCCTCGTTGGGCACTCCGACAACAACGGAGCTGAGGACGTTGCTATCACCGTCACTTACGCCAACAACTATTTTTCGAACTTGAACTCCAGGACCCCATCTTTCCGCTTCGGAACCGGGCATCTGTTCAACAACGTCTTTGACAACAACAATGATGGCATCAACACCCGTGATGGTGCCCAACTCCTTGTTGAGAACAACGTCTGGACTGGTATGTATCTGGTCTACAGTTCACCAGTTGGATTAGTCACTCATACCATCATTCCTACGATTAGGTACGAACAAGCCCTTGTACGCTACCACTGAAGGCTTCGCCGTCGCCGTCGGCAACGACTTTGGTGGTGCTGAGAACACGGCTCCTGTTGGCACTTTCACGGCTGCACCATACCCCTACACCCTCGTACCCACCGACGGCGTCCGCGCGGCCGTGGTTGGTACAGCAGGCGCTACTATCTCCTTCTAAATCAATAAGCTACCAAACAGTATACGAACGTACTTGTAATAGAGCGCAGATCAATTATCTTATCTAGAACGTGGCTTCGATCAGGGTCGACTTTAGATGGACCCTTGCTGTACCGTTTCCCCATACTACCATCTTGCCCCACGCGCTCTGACCACGCCGCCAACGACGGTGCACACCGGCGGTCAATTTATTCTTAGGTGGTGACCAGTGACCAATAACAGTGCTCCAATTTTCTTCGATTTTCGTCACTGCCACCGCTCTTACTCCTTTTTCTTGACTTCTGATGGATTCATTGGCGGTACCCACGAGCGACGCTACCAGTTCATCTGCGACAACACCAATGAGCCTCAGTCCAATGCCGTCTTCGACGCCGAGCACGGAGGCGACCAGCGTTGTCGAGCTCGAGGGCGTCGTCGAGAAGCTTCAGCCAAGCCCGACCTCGTATGCTTCGCCGTTCAGCGCACCCCCCTCGATTCCGCAACCCTACAACCCCGCGTCGGCGCTGGGGGACATTCCTGCTATTGCATACGCACTCGAGCTCTTCCTGTCGTCCAAGATGGTCGAATCGGAGAAGTTTTTACTTGATTGCGATCCCACCATGTATGTGTCTCATTCGGCTGGTTTTCGCCGGATGTTTATCGTCGTTGGTCACCCTCAGGGAACGTCTGTACTTTGCTACCGGCTACGGCCTCATACAATGCGTGAAGGGGCTCATGTCGTACGAGGACCCGGACTTGATTGCAGCGATAGCCCATACGAAACACGGCAATGCAATAGCAAGCCTGCACAGGAAGAAAACGGCGGGTGTTGGTGCCAGGCTGGCCAGTACGTTCACTATGGAGGATCTGTTTGCCACCTGACTGACGAAATGCTGCAGGCTTCGTTATTCCCTTGCTCTCCAGCTCGCACACGGATCAGGTCAAAGCCATGACCGCGACCGAACGGCACGCGGAGCTCGTATACGCAGAGTCGCTCTTTGAGAAAGCCTTGCTGGGGATCGTGTACTCGGGGGACTGGTTGGCGTTTATCAAAGAAGCGTGAGTCGTCGTTGACGTACTCTGCATTGTTGCTCACAGCAACTAGCCTGAACATGCGCACCACTATCTCTATCTACCGCAAACTGTACGACTACATCGAGCACGTGGACGCAGAATACACTGTCTCGCACCCGCCCTCACCCGCATCCTCTCCTTCAGATACGTACACGACGTCCACCGGGACCACAGTCACGCAAGACCCGTCCATCGACCGCCACTTCCGCACAGGCGTCTACCTCGGAGTGGGAATGTCCAACATCATACTGTCGCTGATGCCTGCGAGGCTGGCGAGCATCGTAGAGCTGTTTGGGTACAAGGGGGATCGCAAATGGGGGTTGGAACTGCTGATGCGCGCTGGAGGGTGGGGGACCGATGGACAGGAGCCGAATATCAGCGCAGGCGAGTTGCGTTCCATTCTCGCTCGACGTGTTGCTGATGCGTGGGCTACTGGCTTAGGTGATGAGGGTGTTCGTCGGACGATATGTGATATGGCGCTCATGATCTTCCATCTCGTCCTGTCATCTTTTACATTCGAATGTGTAGACGTCGGCGTTGCGCGGCGGATACTGGAATGGAACCTCAAACGGTATCCAAATGGTAATCAGTCCTTCCTCTCCCTTCCTCCTTCCTGCGCTAATGACTAGTGTATCGGTTCATCAGGCGTATTCTTCCTGTTCGGCGCCGGCAGACTTTCGCTGATCCGCTCTCAACCACTCCAAGCCATCAACTATTACACCAAAGCCACGGAGGTCCAGTCGCAGTACCGGAACCTGCACCACATCAGCTCGTGGGAGATCGCCATCGCCCGGCTCGCTCTGTGGGACGTCCAGGAGGCGTTGGAATACTGGAGATCCCTTTGCAAAGAGGCTACGGTGTGTTCTTTTTCACACCTTTATATGAGGCGCCAGCTGACTCACGGTATGGCCTTGGCCTGTAGTGGTCGAAATCGACGTATACGTACGGGACGGCGGTGTGTCTGCTGCAACTCTCGATGGACGCGTCCCAGCCGGAGGAGAAACGCAGAGAGATGAAGAAAGAGGCGATAGCGTTGATGGAGAAAGTCCCGGGGCTGCGCCAGCGGATCGCCGGCAAATCCATCCCTCTCGAGGTATGTGTGTCCCCTCGTTTCTTCCCTATTCCTATTCATAGATCTGATCCGACGTGGCTAACATCTTCATGGGAACGCGTAGAAATTCATCGCGCGCAAAGCGCGTAAGTTCCAGCAACAGGGCCACCGTCTCCTCCTTCCCGCCCTCGAGTTGTCGTACGTGTTCCTGGGGATCGCGCACGCTCCAAGGAAAGTCATCACCGACAAGATACTCGTCGAGGTCCGGCGAGTGCTCGGTGAGATGGAGGGCCGGTATGCGTACGAGGACACTACTGTTGCTGGCGGAAAGGCCAAGGGCGCGGAGGGCGAGCCGAAGAAGAGGAGGAGTGTGAGTGAGTATGAAGGCGGGACTGCGGAATTTTGGGATGATTACTGTTTGGCGAAGTTCTTGGAGGGCGTGTGTTTGAGATACGTCGCGTATCCGGTGAGTGCGCCCCCTCGTCTGACTCGATGATAACACGCTCGCTGGCAAATACTCAGCACTCATCGTGTGTATTCCTTAGGATCCTGACGCGGCGCTTGACCCCGCTGAAGTCCCGTCCATCCCCAAGGAAGAAGCGGAGAAAGCCGCTACACAGGCCTTCGAAACCGTCTTCGAAAACGGGATGAAGATCGAGTTGGACCACTATCTCGTCTATCATGCGCGTATGTGTTCTCGTCATCCGTCGCTCGCGTTCTTCATAATCGATCTCTGCGTCGCGATGTAGATTACGAACTTGGCCGCCTCTTGACGTGTCAAGGCGACGTACACGGGGCCCGCAAACATCTTGACCTCGTTCTCTCTGGTACGCTCTCCTGTTGATTTCACTGGAACCCACCTAATCGCATCCGTTTCTTCGGCGATTAGGGAAAACACTAACTTTGCGCAAAGTGAGTCAAAGCCCATTCCCTTCTGATGTTTTCGATAGTACCATACTCATCTATTCTTTCGCGTCCTGCAGGGAAAGTACAGCATGGAGGTGAGCCTTCCATCCTACCTGCTTCTTCTTGGGGGATTGACTGGTTGCTTAGAACGCATTGAACATACGCGCACACGCTGCTCTGGAAGCTCTGAACGCCCAGTCCACGCGGTTGTAACTTATATCGTACGTTAATAACCGAACAACTTTACCGAGTCCCAGCGGTGCGTCCAAAAACAGGACTTCCATCGTAGTTACTCTGGGATTTATCGGGCACGTATGGACTTGTGCGATGTTGTTCTCGTGCGCCGTCTCGCGACCTTTGGATATACATGCACCATGGACAGTACGCACTCGCCTTCGTTCCTTTTGTCTTCTGCGAAATTATATATTTTGGTGGTGCGACTCGTTATATCTACGTAGAATTTATTATCCTTATTTACAATCCGCGTATCTGTACACCTTTAGTGTTGTATATATCAAACAAACATACTCTCAGCCTCGCCTCACTGGACTATGCAGTCGACGTCTGCCTAAACTGGCCATGTCCGACATGCCGATTGCTGAAAGACTGATGCTGATGCGCCGAAGCTTTGTGTTCCCTCGTATTCCTTTCCCTTCAGCTCGCCATCTAGGGTGTCCCATATTGGTGTCTGGCGCATGATGCTGGAACAGATTTCCGCGCAGCTTCGTAATGGTCTGGCTTGCGACCAATGCACTGTTGGATTTCAGCAATCTTGGCGGTACAGGGGTATAGGGGATGCACGTGACTACTGTAGTATCATGTCGCGCGCATGTATTATTTTCTTCATGCGTTTGCTGGAGTCCCAGCCAAACGCAATATATCTACTTGCTCACTCGGAATTCGCGCGACCTCACCAGCTCATTTCAACATGCACCTCAGGGTTCCTGGTCGAAACAATACCGCCCACGACGGGGGTAATTCATTCGATGGCGTTGCCTTCAAATTATCGGCCACGTTGGCACCCCCTACGACTGGTTGGGCCCCGATTATAACTCGTTTCAGCACCACCAAAAGGCAACGGTTTCGGGGCGAACATATGTCGATGTATCCACGCCGCAAGCAATTCTGGTCATATTTGCTATCAACACTTTTTTGGTAGTGTCGCCGAACTGTTGCGACTAGTATTGCCACTGTGTGGCATGTGGTACCGGGCTCTACTTCTACTCTATATCGGTGTTATTGAACTTCGACTACTTAGATTCCTTTGGTGGGTCCATCCCAAGTAATGCCACGCGCAGCTAACCAGCGAGACGCGTTCGTGGCGAAGGCCAGAATGGCCAGTTTCTTCTGTACAACGCAGCAGCAGCGAAATTCTCAGTAGGATCACGATTAGGATTATCAGTCCAATTCTGGACAGGCCCGAAACCCCGGGGTTGACGCCCCAGATCATGGTGTGCATTTTATTTATTGCCAGGACGAGTTCTGATTCATAATGATCAGTCGAAAACTCTTTGTTTTTATCATACCTACCGTGCGCGCTATCAGCGCATCAGACGTAGTGCTTCAGAGGGCTATACTCTGAATTCCGTCGCCTTGTATAAATGGGCCTTTGCTAGCATCGGAGGGCTACATTCCAGTTCCTTCCTTCTTCCTTAATTCCACCTCATGATGATGCATAGGGCTTCGAGCAATGGACGCTTGCAAGCATCGAGAATATCGATTCGACTTTTCTTAGTCTCCATCTTCCCCGCGGTGGTCTACGGAGCTAGCTCAACGGGTTGCAACGACTCACAAGCCGGTCTCACACCGTTGGGGAACCCTTCGTCAACACCGTAGGTTATTCGCCCAAAACCGCACCCCTTTCGTCCGTATTGACTACCAGCGGCTCTTACTAGCAATGAACCCGGACTCCAGTGCAACCTACAGAGCGCAGGAAACACCACCTACCTATCCTGTTGGTGCAATACTATTGGCCTTGAAAATGAAATTTGCTTGAGAAACGTCGACCTGACCTCTGTGTCACATCCCACGAATACTAATTGGGTATTGACTGAGCCCAACTCATGGTAATATACCTCACCATGTGCTATCGTGTCAATTGCTCAGTCGTCTCTCGCCTGCCGTAGCCTCTCTAATTACCTCATTCCGAAATCACGCCCGGGTTCCGCCTCACAATCCACAGGAAACATCGCTCTTCTTACTACGTTCACAGCAATCATCTACTTCTTCGTCAAAGCACTATTCATGAATAGGCCAGTGGACAAGCATGGCTACCCGATTCCCTATGGACCAATCGGTCTACCAATCCTAGGTCAGTGCCAAAGTCCATCATATGAATTATTCTGAGGAACAAGTCTTCGTAGGCTCCTTCCCCTTCCTGACAAGATATCCAGAGTTGACGCTGGACTACTGGGCAAAGAAGTTTGGTCCCTTGTACTCTCTCTGGCTTGGTAATCAACTTTTTATCGTCGTTTCGGATCCTCATATTGCCAAGGACCTCATGGTCACCAACGGCGCCATCTTTTCGTCCCGCAAGGAAATGTTCCTGAAGTCTAAGACAATATTCGCTGGTCGTGGAATCACCGCCACCCCTTACAACGAGACCTGGTACGAGGGTTCGCTTGTCAACTTGTGGCATACTCAACTAACGGCTGCACTAGGCGCAAACATCGTCGCATTGCTGCTAGTTTCTTGGTTCAGAAAGCCGTTGACGGTTACACTAATGTTCTTGATTACGAAGCCACCGTCCTCGTCAGGGAATTGTTCACTCACAGTCAGGCCGGCAACGCACCAATCAACCCGCAGCCACATGCTGGTCGCTGTTCGTTGAACAACATGCTTACAATTGTCTTCGGTACACGCACGGACTCGATTAACCACCCGTTGGTTAATCGCGCTCTCCGTCTGTCCCGGGAATTCATGTGAGTTGCCCTCCCCATCACTTTGCTCTTGCTAACTGTGATCTGTAGGAACTGCACTGGCCCAGTTTCGAACTTGACCGACTTCATCCCCCTTCTCCAGAATATTCCTAATTACATGACACTCCGTGGCAAGCAACTTCATAAGGACCTCGTTGAGACTTACGGCGGAATGATCCTTGACATTGATAAGCGCATGAAACTTGGCGAGAAAGTCCCCGATTGTCTTGTGAAGACGATGCTCGAAGAGAAGGGAAAAGAACAACTCAACCACATCGACATGTCGATTCTCTGCGCAGCGTTCATGATTGGCGGTGTTGAAACAGTACGTTAGTTCTTAACGCCTTTACTTCCCAGTTGATAACAATCTGCGATGCAATTGATCCCTTCTTTTCAGACGGCTTCGATTATGCAATGGTTCTCGGCGCTCATTCCCGCTTACCCTGAAATTCAGGCCAAGGCCCAAGCTGAGTTAGATCGAGTTGTAGGTCGCGATAGACTGCCAAGCGTCGAAGACGAGAAGAACATGCCATATATTCATGCAATTGTCAAGGTACGTAATAGCTGTACCCAAACCTTCCCGCCCATAATCTAATACTTGAACAGGAAGTTGAACGCTGCCACAACCCATTCTGGCTCGGAACACCCCATGTTAACACCCAAGATTTTACTTACCGAGGACAATTCATCCCCCAAAATACCGTTGTTGTGCTTAACACTGTACGAGTGCTACTTCAATTTTGTCAGTGATCTCGTATCTTATCTTCACCCCCATACAGTATACTATGCACCATGACCCCACCCGCCACCCTGACCCACACACCTTCAATGTAAGCCGACACTGATTTACTCTGCATCATGTGTTTCACGTTTCTCAGCCTGATCGATACATCGACGACTCTACATCTTCTTCCGAGTCCGCTAACCTTGTCAACGCGTGCGAACGGGATCACTGGATGTTTGGTGCAGGGTAAGTCGTCGTCTCAACTTCATCGAATGATACTTATCCCACAATTGTGTTCTTCAGCCGCCGCATTTGCCCTGGTATGTGGGTTGCTGAGCGCGAAATTTGGTTGGCAATCTCTCGTATGTTGTGGGCTTTCAAGATGGAAGAAATCCCTGGTGAGCCCATCGATCTGAAGGAGTATGATGGGTTGTCTGGTCGCTCCCCCGTACCATTTCGTATCATGATGATCCCACGGCATGAGAAGGTCAAAGAAGTGCTTGGCCTTTAATGATAGGCCTATAGACAATTCTTCTCATCGAGACAAAACAATTGTCCCGTGCATCCAATACGTATTCTCGCATCATGGATAGCTGTACGGAAGCGAATGATTTCAAATCAGGGGTACTATGAAGGATGCTAAGAAGAGCTGCACCTTTCCTCAACGCTCGTTCCAAGACTGGAGTGGGATATACATGAAGTAATGCCTCTTCTTGCCCAGGAGTTGATCGCGTGTGCCGGATTCACCGACGCGGCCTCCTTTAAGGAAGTATCAGTCACGTTGATACGCTGAATTGCCGGGCGCAAGCGTGAATTACAAGAGAGTCTACTCACATAATGTCGGCGTTCCGGATCATGAATAATCTGTGTGCTACAGTGATGGTCGTTCTTCACTGGTAGTCCCATTCAACTCCCACAACGGAGGGCTAAGACGTCTTGAAGCGTTCAGTAAGTTAGCCAGGCGCTCGATAGATATATCGCACAACCGTTCACCCGTGTACCTATTCTAAATCTCGAGAGTTAGGCGATCAACGTTTCGTATTTGAACCTGTCACCAGATCGCACAACGGTTTGCGACTCCGTCCTGAGCGGAACGATGGCGCCAAAGGATTGAATGCAAAGGGACATTTCGTGTGTTGCTACTAATACAAAATATGTTCGACATAGAGCGAGTTACGAGTCACGAGAAAGAAAAAAAGCAGGTTCAGGCGCTTATGTCAAAAGCTGCGCTCCTCCATCCAGTCTCGCGCTGCTCAGCCTGCTTCTTCTTTTCTACCATATCCTGCAGCGTCTTGACCTGTTCCTTCCCTTGCTCGTACATACCCTCCGCATTTTGTTTCATCTTCCACGCTTCACGACGTGCGGCCTCGCTGGCACCCTCGACGCCCTCACGAACGCTTGCGTCAACATCCATCCTGTCACCGGTGAACTCTCCTACAACCTCTTCGACGCGCTTCTTCAATGGCTCAGACGCCGTGCCGAGGGGCCCTCTCTTCTTACCGCTCAGGATTTGAGGTTCGGCGCCCATGGCGAACTTGGCATTCGAGTCCCCACCTTCCTCTCGAATGACGCCGGTGCCAGTGAGGTTCCAGCTGCCGCTGCGGCCTTCGCGCTGGAGCTTGCCTAGTTCGCTCCAGAAGGCGGCAGTCCATGCCACAGAGCCTCCAAGGCCAGCGTCTTCGAAAACAATCCTTCGATTGCCAACATCCCAACCAACGGCGCCAACCCATTCAAAGGTGCCACGGATCCAACCTTCAATGGTCTTCTCCATGACGTCTTTCATGCGCATCGTGAAAACTGGCTTAAACATGCCAAGCAAGATGGAGTGGTTAGACTGCTTGACTTCAAGCTCCATATCATCCGCGATGTCGCATGAAATGTGTTCGAGTTTGAAGACGGCCTTTGCCTTTTCGCGTTCTGGACCGTCGGGAATCATGCGAACAGTGATGTCGACGTCGACGCCCTTTTCTGGGAGCTTGAAGCCCATCAATCCAGTGAATTCGCTGGGACCCAACGAGGCGGTCTTGTCTTTGTACCAGAAAGATACATCTTTGAGGTGCAGTTGCATCGCTTGGACGTGGACACGGGTGAGAGTGCCGACAGAGCTTTTCGAGGAAGTCTCGGTTGTGGACATATCAATATCGGTGATATTGCGAATGAATATGTGTGCGGGGTTGAGCTTGAATGACGATAACTCGACATTCTCCAAGACGAATTCGACTTCATCGTCTTTATACTCAGTTCTACGACGAGAGGCTTCGTCAACATGGTATGAGAAAAGAAACAAAAGCGAACTGACCTTGGGATGGGTACATCCTTTAGCATCTCCAGCATCCTCGGGGCGTATACCTTAAACATATCTTGAGCGAACCACGAAGCTTGCTCAAGGGCGGCCTGCATGCCACTCTGAACCTGCGCTCCAGCTCGGCCAGCTTCTTTGCCGACTTCAACCAAGCCGTTTTGCAAATCACCGCCCAGCTTCTCGTGCGCCGCCCTCAACCTCTGCAAATCCTTGTCTTCTTCGATTCTGACGGTGAACTGCTCCCACTCCGACTTGAAAGCCTCCCAATCGTCCGCCCACTTCTTACCGGCAGGGTTCGAGTCATCTTGGAACTTCTTCCACTCCTTGCTCAACACTTTGCGTTTCTCCTTCGCTTCGTCCGACCTAGCGTATCCGGGCTCGTCTAAGCTCTTCTTCAAATGATCAAAGAATTGTCGAGCCCATTTCTGAAGGTGAGGGTCTTGGCGAACATCGACAACACATGCACGGATCTTGGAGTAAAGATCATCTAGAGGCTTGCCGCCCGCGATGCGTTCGAGGATAGTGCCGAAGCCTCGAAGGGCATTTGGGACGTGTTGAGCTGGCGTAGGATCGTCGATGAAAGACTCCAAGGACGTGGACTTGTTCACATCTTGGGCGGTGTCCAATCCCTTCGTCATCCATTTTTGAACTGTGTCGAATATGGTAACTAGAGCGTCGTGGTACTCCTTATCGTTCTGAGCACGATCGCAAACCTGGAGCAATGAAGGATCAGAAAATCGTCTTCATGAATCTGCTACAAGGCTTACTTGATAATACGCATTCCTTATCTTCTTCGACGCGTTATTCGCCGTACGCTCAGCGGCTGCCTTTGCGTCCTGACTGGTCCCGATGACAGTGACTCCTGCGTTCTTGGCGGTGTCCATACCACGAGCAAACACTTCCTTAGGGTCTTGATCTTCCTCTTGCTCCTCCTCGGTACGCTTCTTACGACCAATGGCATCCCTCTCGCCCTCTTGCACTTCCTCATCTACCTCCCTCAGCGAAACTTTGGCTCTGGCTGCCTGGTTCTCCATGAGTTCTGCTGCATCTGCCAAAGCTAAACGAGAGAAGGAAGCGAAGTCGGAGAATAGGGAAGTGGATTCGGTAGAGATTCCGGTCCAAAGGGTCGTCATGATAGTGCGGATTGCGTTGCCGAGCTTTCGGGCGTCGTTAGATGCCTCCTTGGAATCGACGAGATTCGTGGAAGTCCCCAATAAATCCGTTTCGCTGAGATGCCAAAGACATTCTTGTATCAAATCATCGCCTTGTAGACGAGAATGTTAGTTTCCCTAATCATCATCAGGCGCGGGCGCCTCACTATTCTTGTTATTCCCCAGCTGCTTATATGCGTCCAATATTTCGCGAATATCGTCTGCAAGCACGCGGCCTTGGGAGCTGAGCTGATCCGACCCGCCTGGCGACGCTTGCGGGATAATAGTGCCATTGAACCAGTCGATAAAATCTGCTATTTGTTGATGAGACGGTATCTTCCCCGCTTCGAAAGCGGCGAGAACTGAAGTCGATTTATCCATTATTTTGTATTGTAGTTGGATGGGTCGTTGTGAAGATGATGGTGGGGGGAGAGTTGGAAAGGAGAGAATTGTCGATGCCTGGGTTTATATATGCCCTCCCCGAGTGTCGTCAGCGGAGGGAAGGGGACGAACTCCAGATGACATCACAAAAAGGGAAATAGAGTGCAGTGATGTCACGAAGCTATTGAGGAGGAAGAGCCGTGGAGACAACCGACGATGTTGACATCACGTGGCTCGCTCCGCCAAATGGATCACTGACGAGGAGACGTGCGTCAAGTAGGCGGATGTGCACCGAAGTTGGATTCCGAAAGATCCGCACTAGGGAGACATCTTTCGGAAAGTATAAGGCCTTGGTCAAGAGGCGTGGCAGAACGAATACACGAATACACGACCATCGAAGTCCAAATGGAGTATGGGGCCGAAGCCATATAAGTCGATACAGAAGCCTGGAGGCTGAGGGCACGTCTACTGAGTCGTCCAATCTCCGTAAGCTTCATGTCTAGCTTCAGATATAATGGTAGAATGTCGGGATAAGATGTGGACAAGGTTTTGGAGTTTTGAAGCTTGACCGGCTTAATACCCAAGGCGTAACATGAGAAACATGATGGAGCGCGCGATCTGAGTATGACTATGCACCAAACTACAGCTGATACAGCTTCCAGCTTTCGAACAACACGTATTCGAATATGCGCCGCGCGTGCTGATATTCAAACACGTTGATCCAGTTTGAGTAGCCAGTTGAGCCCGAGTTCCCGAGGTTTGGGTGCGTATTCTACAGATGAAGATAAGAAACGGACGAACGTGGGTAGAGTCTTACTTACCATACTTCGTACTCTCCTCTACTCTCCCTTTGCACGCGTGCGCTGAGCGCAGTGGCAGCTACTTGTCATCATTGACGAGGGTTCCTGGTTGTTCGCAGGCCGTTCATGATGATGGATCAGGAAAGCAAAGAGGTTCGGTCACTGAAGCTGACAAGTTACTGACTGTGGGAACCATAGGGTGACTGTGAGAATAAAATGAAGGGTGCCGGTGTATGCCGTGTAACATAGAAACTAGCAGCGTACTTGCTCCAAGTCGAAATACACCGCAGCGGCTACGATGAAGTTCTCCTGATGCAGAGGGCACATATACCCTCGCTACTACTGTATGCATTCATGCAAGGTGGACTATGATATCACCAGGTCTTACCGCTGCGCCGGGCCCAATACCATCGCCATACCCAACTACTTTTCTGCCTACCGCGTTCTCCTCCGGGTATACATTGATCTCCGACTTCATGGACTCGAGGATAACAACTGCCTGCGTCTTCGACACGATCGTGTCTCCAATTTCAACCTTTATCTTCCATATGTTCGCGAAGATTGGCGAGCGAACGAAGGCTGTGCCCGCTATGGGTATAGTTGGATCGCATCGAAGTCACGCAGAATGATTGATTTACTGACCGTGGTTATCGACTTGAGTCGGTATGTTCGCAACTCTTTTTTCTGCCTCCCATTCCATGAGGAGTGCGCGCTCACTGTCCAAAACAGCGTTCAGTCTCAAGGCAATCAGTTCTGTCGAGTAAGCCTACCGTTCCTCTTCTATCGCAACAGCGGCCTCTTGGCTGTCTCTGAATGACTTGATTTCAGGGGCGATGGACTGCACAAATGCAGCATACTCTCTCATCGAAAATATGGTAGGCGAAACCTGTTCCAACGAGTCGGTAAACAATCATGGAGCCTCACAACATGATTCACCTCAAACTCGTAGCGTCCTGCGTCGAATTGTTGCTCTAGCTAATTTCATCAACATCGTTAAAGAAGCGCACGCAGATAGATGTGAGACTTCTCACCTCAGCATATGCCCCGACGTCGACGACTTTGAATCTGACCTGCAGAAATCAGCAACGACTCAGCGTCGCATGGTGCCACCTCGTCTACCTTGTCGAAAGGACGTAGTAACCAAGGCTCTTCTGGGGAGAAATGACGGCCGCGACCCCAAGTTTGCCAGGCAGGGAGCGTGCGGCCGTACAATTGGTATCCACCAGGAGACTCAACCGGATATATGGCTGCGACGACGCCGGCTATTCCAATGGCGCCCTGTGTGATGGTCAGAAGCCGTATTACATACAAATGCAGTGGGGGACGCACTCGGGGAGTATATGTCCTCGATGGATTCATCTTTTGGCCTACAAGTCTACATCGTGGGTCTATCTTCAGAGAATATAAGCATTATCTCATACGACGTTGCAGGGACTCACCGGGACCAAAAATGGACAAGCGAGGTAGAACCCAATACCAACTACAAGCTAGGAAGCGTTCGTCAGAACCTCGTGGGAGTGTCTCATTATTGGCGAAACGCTATGTACCCATTCCGAGTCAATCAATTTGCTCAGCGCATCTTCCTTGCCATCCAGACCGTTGTTGCGGGCGAGGTATTCGACATTGCTCGGTACATATACCGCTTTATCCCTCGTCGTTCGCGCGTACTTGTCTATCGCCTCTTGACACCAGGGATCATCCGGCACAATCGGAAATGTGATCTCTCGACTTGGGAACTCCATTTCATCCACAGCGTCAGGCAACCTACTCAGCGCGCTGCTGAGGATACCAAGCACAGTGGATTGTGAAACTTGCAAGGGGTCATAATGGCACTTGAAACGAAATCAGTGACATGGAGAACCTCAAGGTCAAAATTACCATGGTTGAACGTATACAAGGGCAAAGACGCTTGATAGCGTCCACTCGAGCTCCACGAACCTCCAATTCGAACGCGTGTACAAGAGCGCGAATGCTAAAGTCGAGGCGCATCTCCCCGAAATCAACCAAAATCGCGGAGTCGCCAGCCTGAAACGCAATAACAGGTTGAGGGTTAGATTTACTATTTCACAGGGCTTGTTTACTCACTGTACGAAATGTGACCGTAGGCTTTTGGCTCCCCTCCTCTGCTTTGACGACCAACAACTTTGGCCCGCCTAGCCCGCCCTCAGTTTCTTCCTTGAATAGGTCGATGCTGCCTGATTCGGACTTTGATATTGCCGCCTTCACGCCGTCAAGCCAAGATTCATTGCGATGCCGCAATCCCAACGCCGTATCCCAAGATACCCGCCTGAACCTGATCTCGTTCCCAGGACCCAACTGCCCCAATTTCCACCTACGGAGGTAGTAAATAGCCACATTCCATTCGGAGGAAACAGACATACATATCTGCTTCGGCAATCGTACAAGCGCACACGTAGCCCCCCATATCAGGTCCTTCATTTGCGAGAATCACTGGCGTATCGCCATTGATATTGATACTCCCAAACGCATACGCATTGTCCAAGATGTTGCTCGGATGCGATCCACCTTCACCCCCATTCTCTCTGGCCCAACCAATCTTTCCGTCGCCTGAGTCATTGGAGAGTTCCAAGCGAATTCCCATCCGATTGCTGGAGGGACTGACTCTGAAGTTTGTGGCGTAGAACTTCTCGACTCCATCAGCTGTGATGAATTCTGGGTCATCTTGAGGACCAGAGAGGACATGGATGGTGGCTTGAAGCGGATAGGTCGGGATCGTTGAATCAGGAATGCGTATGTTCACGTCTTCTCCGTGCTTGGGACTACATTCAGCAAGAGCAATCTGGTCACCAGGGAGGAGTGATCTTCCCTGGACGATATATCAAGCGATCATCCTGAGGCGAGGGTGACATCGAACATACCTGGTAACCTCCCAATCCCATCGACGTCGACTTGGACTTCAAATACTCTGGGATATTGGGAAAGCCACCCCGAAAGGCGAGGTAGACTCTGAACCCCCTGCTATCCTCGTAATTCGCCCTGTCTTCGATCCGGAGCTTCGCACCTCCCGGAATGCACAACGGGCGCCACATACCGACTGTCTCCTTTGACGACGACTTCGCGTCAAATTTGTCGTAGTCCTCTACGTCGGCAGTGATGGAGAGAAAGACTGGTTTGCCAGTGACCGCGATGATAGTAGGTACATGAAAATGGAAAACAGCCGGGACGCCAGACATGACGATGATCTCGAGGCCTTCGGTCGAAGACTTGTTCCCAACCAGGAGGTTCGCAGCTTGAAAAGCTATATAATCCATGGGGCCTGAACGTGGCAAACCGAGACCCATAACTCTTCCCGGCAGATCCTGCACCGTCATATCCAACCCCGAAGATACTACAGTCACGGCTCTGGGGATTATAGACGTCAAGGGGGTGTGACCTATGACTGTGACGCGAATGGAAGAACTTACCTTGGAATGAAAGGCAGGCTCTCTAACCACCTCGTCGTGGCCCGTCCCTTGGCGAAAATGGGATCGCCTAGAGAGACCTGTAGATGCTCAATGTTGTTCGGAGGTCCGCAAATTCGTGTCTCCGTCAGAACCGCCTTCATGCGAGCAATTGCCTCGTCTCTAGAGGATCCCGTCACAATGACCTTGCAGAGAAGGGGGTCGAAGTGTGGCGTAATGATTGTACCAGTGGATATCTGAGTGATCTCAGCTCACAAGTCTACAGCGTAGGCCGATGAGAAGGCGTACCCAACTGTCTACTCTTAGCCATCCTTCTTCCTTCCGGTCAGGAATATCGACGAGTTGCAACACTCCAGGACACGGCCTAAATCCTTCTGCAGGGTTCTCTGCGTAGACGCGCACTTCGATGGCGTGCAGACCCTCATTTCGCGTCGGGAGATCATCTATCCACCTGCCGGCGCCATCTATCCACTTCGCAAGCTGATCCACGATATGGATCTCTCGTGCAGCTACCGTGTCCGTGCGAGTTGAATGCGCTGCGATTCCCAGGTCAATCATCAACTGAACAATATCCAACCCAGGATACACCGCCTCAGTAATGCCATGTTCGACTTGTATACGCGTGTTCACTTCGAGGAAGCAAAACTCGCCGGTGGAGGCGTCAACGAGGAATTCGACTGTGCCTACAAAATGGCAAGAGTCCGTTGACTCGGGCTGAAACTGCAGAACTGGAGACAGAGGCCTACCTGCCGAACTATATTTCAGCTCTTTGCCTATACGTATAGCCGCCTGGCAAATTGCGTCTCTTGCACCTTGAAATCCGTGTCAGCGGATGTCTTATTCGTCGAAGTAAATGAGTCTTACCCGGATTCATGGCATTATAGAATGGCGAAGGTGTTTCTTCGATTACTTTCTGGTGTCGCCGCTGGACACTACATTCGCGTTCGCCTAAGTGTACGACGTTGCCTTGACCGTCGCCAAATATCTGGCAAGTCTCTCAGTGCGCCAATATTAGATGTTGGGAGTTACACTCGCCTGGACTTCAATATGTCTACCTTGTTGAATGTACTTCTCAACTATTAGCCCGTCGTCCCCAAATAGCGCCTGGGCTCTCTCTTTTGCCTGGTCCCATTTATCTTGGACTTCGTGTTCATGATGGCAAACTACCATTCCCATGCCACCACCGCCTTTGGTTGCCTTGAGGAGAATCGGGAATCCGACGCGTTTGCCCAGGTCTACGGCAGCATTGAGAGACGTAGTCAAACCATTCACGTTGGCCGTTTCTATCGAAGAAGTCTCGTCACCCGAACCAGGACTCACCCGCACGCCAACCTTTCTAGCAATCTCGCGTGCAGCGTGCTTCGCGCCCATCAAGTCGACCACATCGGCGCTTGGGGCTAGTACCGTGATACCTGACTCCGTAAAGAGACGTATGAATCCCGCGTTTTCGGCCAGGAACCCGTATCCAGGATGCACAAGTGTCACTCCAAGTTCCTTGCATATTGAGAGGAGTAGCTGAGCGTCGAGGTACAGCTGAGATTCAGGTACTCCGTCTTTTCCTTCGATAAGATCAGCTGTGATATTTTCTCCAAGGTGCCCTTAGTAGGCTTACGTTTGTCGTGACGATAATCGGCCAAAGGGATGGCCTCGTCAGCAAGGTTGACATGCGGGGATGTCGCGTCAGATGGAGAATATACAGAGATCGTCTGCAGCCCGAGCTTCCGTGCTGTGCTCAAAATTCGGACGGCGATCTCTCCGCGATTGGCTACGAGAAGCTTATGCTGTTCGTATACGGACATTGGGGAAACGTGGGGCTAGACGTTGGAATTTTCGGACGACAAAGCCACCAAACGAGCCACGAGTCGCGTCTTTCAAGAATCGCTGGTTGGAAAGTGGAAAGGCGACCCTCGTCGATAAGGAGCAAGTGGAATTGTCGAGTAGCTGGGAACTGGAAGCTGATAAGACGGGATCACGCGTCTCCGCGTGTGAGCTTTGTTAGCCTCTACATATGTAGTATGTGAGTAGTCCAACGAAGCTGAGTCTCTTATTTGCTGGTATCAGCTGTATCTAACAGCCCGGAAGGAGATAGCTTGAGTGATTCAGACTTTCAGCTCCAAGAAATAATAAAAACCGCACCATCCTTTCCCGTAAGACCATCACCGGAGGAGAAAAGTTGCACTAGAAAAGCCGTGTGATCGCGGAAACCGTTCAAGGATGATGCAGATGATGCTCCAAGTTCACCGCATCCATTTTGCAGTCGAGAGCACCGGTGGTATACCGATATCATCCAGTGGAATATTCAGATGCTGGTGAGTCGTGCTTCACACGCCTAGCTTGCCTAATTCGAGGTTGCCCTACCCAGCCTCCCAGTAGCTAACTGCAGGCTGCTGCGGGTAGTCGAACCAAGGTTAATCTTGCGCTTGAACTCCGAGTTGTTGTTGGTCGGAGTTTGGGAAAGTGCTGTTAACTTACATAATGGAATAGGGACGCGCCAGGGGGTAGCAACTTGGCAGTTGTTTGAATCAGTCGACAATCATCCGCTCTCAGTCCAGCGTCGCGAGCGCCACAGAGTGCGAGGTTCAGCCGCAATGAATGTCTCACTACAAGGGGGCAGTTGTCCCCAACGATGCCACCTTACCACCTTGTCGTAGGTATGGTATGCCTGCCTATGAATTGCGAACTTATGCCAATGACATGAGGCGCAATAGATGGTGTATTAACTTGCTGCTTCATGGAAGTCCAGATGTTCAAGACTAATTAACGTCTTCAGCATTGAAACACCGATAATTTCGAGATCATTTCCTATAACAATATGATAATTGACACTGCCTCACATGCTCCGCTCCATCAACCTGGCTCCTTCAAACGCCAGTATGGCCATCCTACAAAGGACGACACTGTATGGCACTGTCATTCCCCAGTGCTTACCCTTGCTTAGCTCCAGGTTCGCATCTTTGGTTCCGCTCTTCGAAGATAATTGTATATATATAGATATGTGCGGCGAAAGCTGTGTGCGGGCGGGCTTCTCGTTCTCCTTGCACCCTGTCAAGCAGGCATCGTGGCAATTCTCGACGAGTATAAAATCAACTACAGCGACGAGTCAGTAGCAAGCACCTCTACTTCGCCAAAGATGCAGTTTTCCAAATTCCTCTTCTGGGGCGAGTCATATTTACCTGTCTCGTGTGCGCATCCTGACGACTGTTATTGAATTTTAGCACTCTTCTGTATCCTAGCCCAGTTGCTGCTTGTACGCGCTGCTGTACTTGAGCAACGGGCTGACCAGTTCGTCTGCAACGCCAATGGTAGTCGCGGCGGGTGCGATACTACTGCAGCGAGAAAGGCATGACGGCTACTCCTTCTTGTTGATCATTTACTTACTTTCCTTCTCCAGTGCATCCAGGCGCTCAAAGCTCAATTAAGGCCTGTAGCCGGCGGCAAACTGTCATTTTCGGGGAACTACGGTGCCTACAGTGGTGGCTGCCGCTGCTATGCACAATGTAGGACTGGTCCCAACTATCCAACTTGCATAGGTGCTCGAAGTCTCTTTGATTTCTAGGTCACTTTTACTCACAATTTTGCCGTCCTAGTTGGGTCAACCCGCTACGACGATATCTTTTATGGGCTGCGCGACGCTTGTATCTCCAGCGCCGCTCGTGCTCTTGGTACGTCCGCAGCCTGCCTTTTCGCTCACAGCTGACTCACATACTTTCCCTATGTTCTAGGTTATGTCTATGTAAGCCACATTCATTTCGGGCGAGGTAGTCGTACTCACTATCATTCCTTGCAGGCTGACAACGCCAAATGGGAGTTCGCTAGGTATCCTTAGGTCGTGTTTTCATCTTTACTTTGCCTTCCTTGACCTACCCAGAAAGAGGACATTCGGACATTTGTTACAATGCTGTATGTTCACGCTTCGAATACGGTTGATTTCTTGTACATTTCGGGATCAAGTACAAAGTACAGGAGCTCATCGACAGAGTAGAGGTCCGACGGACTACTTAGAAGGAGATAGTCGCTCCTGCAGTACCAACGACGGCTGCGCGAACACTGTCGGTAGGGATGAGAGTGTAAGAGTATGGGGCCGTGGTAAAAGTGCCAACGGGGGCGGTGTTCTCTGCACCACCGAAGTCGTTACCGACCGCGACGGCGAATCCCTCGTCAGTGGCGTACAAAGGCTTAGTAGTACCTTGAAACAAGACGGCGGGCATTAGCATTTGAGTGACAAGGACATTGTAGGGACGGACCAGTCCAGACATTGTTCTCGACGAGAAGTTGGGCAGCGTCGCGGGTGTTGATTCCGTCGTTGTTATTATCGAAGACGTTGTTAAAGATGTGGCCAGTTCCGAAGCGGAAGGAAGGAGTCCTGATTATGGCGCATCAGTGTTCTGGACGTCGAGAGATCTCTTATTATGGATCATACCTGGAGTTCAAGTTGGAGAAGTAGTTGTTGGCATATGTGACGGTGATTGCAACATCCTCAGCGCCATTATTGTCGGAGTGACCAACGAGGGATCCTTTCCAGTGGTCGTGCAAGATGCTGTTGGTAACCGTCACACCAGTGGGGCCGTGAGTGATATCCAGAAGGCCATCGTAGCTATGAACAAGATAAAATCAATATAAGGAATAGCACTTCCAAAAGAAGAGCGTACAAGTCCTTGTCGTGGTCACGGTCGCTCGAAAGGTCGAGATGGTCCAACCAAACTTGGCTAGCCGCTTGGACAGCGACGTTGTCACCAGGAGCCAAAACCTTCGAGATTTTGATGTTACGAATGATAACGTTGCTGACATCGATGACGCGTAACCCGATTCCATTGAGGACTGGAGATTGGCAGTAGGCTTGAGCGAATATCATAATTATCATTGAAGTAAGACAACAGACCGGCGCCGTTACCCAGGACGGAGGTATTCCCGCCAACCTTGACGATAGCGTCACCAGTGATGGTGCCTACAAGTAACGAATGAAACGTGTTTTCTGGGAAGTGAATGCAACTATGACAGACCAGAAATAATAACGATTTTAGGTTCGTCACCGGCCACAGCGGCAGTGAGTTCTTCGAGAGTGGTTACGGTAGTGGTGGGCCCTCCAGATCCGCCGGTCGTGCTGGGATGGTAATGTGAGACGGGACGAACATTCGCGCACGCGCTGTACTTACCCGCCATTTAGGGAAGCATAGCCGACCGTCGCGACGTCGTTGACAGACGCTCGCTTGACCAAAGCCGGGGAAGCCTACAAGTATAGAAAGATGGTCTGGTTAGCTCTGTTTCTGTTCAACAACATAGAAAGCTCACCGAGACTACTTGGACGGCAAGTAAAGCAATAGCAGAGATGATCCACTTCATGTTTGCTTTGGTTGTTTGACCTGTTCAGAAAGTAAGATGAACAATGCACGAATGTTGTTCTGCTCTTTCAACTCGTCTCATCGACGTTTTTATACGCAGAATGTTGGCCTTGTATGGCCCATCACTACTCATCGGATTACCCTCGGTTAGAAATCAACGCGTCACAATGAATACAGTGGAGACTTTCGTTGTTCATGAGACAAGCGCCTAGAAAGTCAGCGGACCGTCTGGACCGCCCGGACCAGAAATATCCTCGTTCCAAACTCGTTCGCGCCAATATGTGCTTGCGAACTTGTCAGAACTATCGCTATGTAGGTAAGAGTCGAGGGCAGCAGTGACATTGAGTGGAGCGCACCATGCAACCGGAGTATTTTTCTGCCGGCACGCCTTCTTCGATTTGCACGAGGACAATGAACAAGGAAGGAGAGAAAATGACGAGATGTCTGCTTGGGTGCGGAAATGCGTTGTTTTCCCCGAGGCGGAGAATTGCGAAGTAAATGGGTGGTGATTGTGATGGGTGGATGTGGAGTCGAAGTTAGTGTTTTTGCGAATGAGAGAGACGCGAATGAGAGTCGGGGGATTATGTTTTACTTTGGCGGGCCGTTTTGCAGTCTGCTGGATGCACCACCGACCGGATTTACGGGCAGGCAAGGCAAGCGAACACTATTGCAATTGGCGCCACAGAAATGACGCCGTTCCGAGACTCCACGGAAGTTTGAGATTCAATGTGAAGTGTCGTCCTGTTTGCGACAATCCACTGGCTTGTAAGACTGATAATTTCCTTCGCCTCCAATACCTCCTATGTCTCGGGGTGCGCCCACGGGCATGCGTGGAATGGCCTCCTTATTTGTCAGGAGCCGTAGCTGAGATGCGATATACTGGATTTGACTTAATTCACGCCCGCGAGTTGGGGTACCGTTGGTTTTTGTGTCGCAAAGCTATCCAATGACATCTCGTTCTCGGTGGAGCTCGAAGAAGATCATTCACTAGCAAGTAGTTGACACCGGCGAAGGATGATAGCGGAGACGCATGTCATCGATTTCGCTGTTCCGACATTCGAACCACCTGACCAATACGCCGATGCTAATTAGCACCAGCACCCGCGCATTAGATGGGAGTACGAGGATGAATGCGATATCATCTGTTAGATCATCGGACTTGGATCGTAATTGCATGCGTGCAACTAGAAGAAGGATGCATCAAACGCTGTCATCGACATCTTCCGAGGGTTATGTGCAAGCGTAGGATAGGATAAAAGAGCTTATAAGAAAGCATGATCATAGTTTCTATAAGGCTACGAACGGAAGGGGCATAAGCATAAGCAAAAGCGAAATTGGGAACCAAATACGAATCACCTAGAAAAGCTCCTCTGAATGGACCGTCTACAACTTGACGCTCTCTAACTCTTCGTCGACATCCGTCCACCACTGATTCCAGTCCCTGACTGACTCCCCTTCAAGCCAATCAGGTTTATCGTCCAACTTGTCCCTGCGAAACCGGAGGAGACCGGAGTCGGCATCATCATTCATGCGCGCAAAATCGAACATCTTCAAGGAGGGAAGTGCAGAGAAAAGGTCTGTCACAGACTCTACGTTGTCGTCACATATAATATTGAGTTGAAGGAATTCAACCTTCGTCCCGAAGAGGTTGTCGACGAAGAGAAGCAATGCAGATAGACTTTCGATGGGTTCCTATAATCGATGAGTCAACCTTCAAGAGAGAGTAAATAAATAACGAACTGACATCAGAGGTGATTTGGAGGTATTTGATTTCGGGGCACAAGCGAGCGTATACCGTTAAGGATAATGGGTCGATTGTGTTAGACGTGATCAAGAGCGACTGAACACACTTCAACATGGGTAAGGGCGTGGCGTCTATCCGCAACTCGAGAAGTGGCGATAAAGATTCGAGATTTTCAGTTGCCAGGCCCAGGTGAGGGACATGTCTATCTGTGAGGACGCTCTTTGCGAAGTCAAGCGAGCTGTCACTCAGAAAACGGAGCAAGGGCAACGCGTCTGTTGCCAATGGAATAGATCCTATGCCGTCCCCGTTAACCTTCACGTACTCCAACGAAGGCATCGACTCGAGGAAAAACGCGAACGAAATTGCATCTTTCACATCCGCCGACCAGCAAAGGTGAGTAATACTGGTAAACCGGCATGATGCATTGACTATGGGGGGCGCAATGGTCACGCCTTGATATAGAACCGTGAGATATTTCAGATTGTGCAATGATAACAGAAGGGCGCTCGTCAGACATCTGTCGATTTGTCCCGGCGTCGATCCGGTGGTGTTCGGTGGATATCTACCAAGGTATAGCGTTCGAACAACATCAGCAAGCCGACCGTCTCCTTTGGTAACTGTTTGACGAAACTGCTCGACCAGATGGGAGATTCCCTTCCTTTTCAGTGAAAATCCAATGGAAGGTTCCCTGTATAACACGGTTTCGACAATTCCTTTTGTGTATCGCGAGATGGAGGCCATGGGTGCAAGTTCATGCTGAGGGAATTGGAGGTGCTCGAATATGGAAAGCCAGATTTCTGGTGGTAGCCTGTGAAGCATCTGTGGCTCATCGGTGTGAATCAGGTCTTGGCCTTGAAGAAATGTACTCACCTGGTCGCTGAAAGTATATGTAACAGTGGCGGTTAGTGACAGGTTGCTTATACTCTTCGGCATCGTCCAGTCGGGCAAGGAATTGCGGGGTTCGAACTCTGACATCGTATTCACGTGCAACTACGACACTGGCTTTACATACTAACACTTCCGTTAAACAACATATCCTGCGGCTTTGTTGCTCATGTCGACGATAGATCTGACCAGCGTCGCAATCTCAATAGCACCCTGTCATCGGTAAGTAAATGTGAGCGAGGGAAAATGTTATGGAAGGGATTGGGAAGTGATACGTACGGGAGTATCGGAATGACAGCAGATAGACACCTCTGTAATGTTCGCTCCTAAGGGTATCTTGGACCCGTCATTCGTCGTAACTAACCCTTCCGTTAGTAGGGTTTCAACCTGTTAGTATAAACATCAGTGAGATTTGCCATGAATAATGAACGGCGAAACTCTTGCTCGGGTTTTCACAATGTCGTGCGGAACAGGGTCATGTTTTCTTTAATGGGTACACATGAGATCTTGAGAGCCCAGTTCTGGAAGAGCATTGGAAGAACGCGTACTGCGTTATTATCAATTTACCCTCAGGGTTGTAGTCGAGATCAGCGAACCACTCTTAGGTATCTGTAAGTCAACTACGATGTTTGGCAAGTGAGGGGAGACTAACCGGCAATGAATTTTACTCCTGCCTCTTCCGCCGCTTGCTGATGGGCGGTTCCCGCTAGCCCTACAAACGCTACCCCTTGGCCACCATTCGCTTCCTCGGTACTAAATATCTTCACAACTTGCACGGCCGCCCGAGCCAGCTCGATTGAACGAGAGGCCTGTCCATATATTGCACCGTGTAGTTTGATCTACAGTAAACCTATGTGAGCAACCCGAGTCAACGGAAAGATTCAGCGTAAACAAACGTGATTCAGAGGTAAATCGTGGCGCTTGAGAAAGCCTGCCAAGGCGCCGACTTGGTACACAAAGCACGACACAAGTTCTGCCTGGATGTGGAGGTCAGATAATGTAGTTCATCAAAAGAGTGCATACGGGCGAAATGTTCATTTCTCTTCGCCCAAATCCTTGTCTATCAGGAAGCGAGGGGTGGGCTCCCACAAGGACGCCGTTCTCTTTAGCGAGTGCTACGGTCTTGTCCATGATAGAGAAGTCGCTGGATTCATGAGTGTAAGCGACGACCTTCACGGTCACGGCACTGAATAAGTGAACCGAGGTCACTCACGACGCGTGGAATCCGCAGGCAACGTTCGCAAGATGGATCGTCTTCATAAGGGCAGCATCGTCCGCCTACCAACATGCATTCACCGTAAGATGAGTAAAGTTTGCCATGACCAAGCCAACCTACTATAGTGTATAACGAGAATCCCTTCAAGTTCGTTAATTCTTGCAAAGCGAGGTGACATCTATAGGCCTACCTCTCCCATGTCACAGTTTACCGTAGCTTTCAAGGGAGGCATGGACAGCAGTTGCGAGTCGCGCCGTCAACCAGGGAGGGGCGATAAGGTGTGAATCAGAATATGGATCAAAGGACTCAGCTTACCATGCAGAGCGTCGTGAGAGCCACCACAGAGCTGTATCTATATCTCACGCCTCCACATTTGCCCCACCATTTATTCTGGAATGCTGCTATTCGTGGCCCGTGAGCTGGATGCTCGGACCAATCGGTAAGCTGGC
Source organism: Pleurotus ostreatus (assembly GCF_014466165.1). Taxonomy (NCBI): domain Eukaryota; kingdom Fungi; phylum Basidiomycota; class Agaricomycetes; order Agaricales; family Pleurotaceae; genus Pleurotus; species Pleurotus ostreatus. The sequence continues at coordinate 101,885 of NW_023503160.1, read as the reverse complement.
ATATGGCCCGCCGAAAATATTTGAGGAGAAATAGAGCCTAGCTACGCAAACGATGGTATGAAGAACTTCACGTAGTTCCGTGTTCAAAGGTCAATGTCAGTGCTGATCCAGAGAATACGTGGTGGGAACGCACAATGAGAATGATGAATCGTTGTCCACGCTCGCCTTTCGAGATGTCTCTCGTCAAACTCGAGCCTTCAAAGTTGCATTGATTAGTGAACGCGCGTGAACCCTTGTGCCTGCTCAGGAGGGCCTTAGGGGTCCGGCCTACGGCAAAGGCAAGAATTACGGGGCCCGCGGTATATTTTCCAAGGTAGCCCGACCTTCGGCACATATATACATAGACTATGGGATAACACTACTCGATGTACAGCACATGCATGACATACAACGTACTAAACTATTGCATGGGCCTTGTCAGCCAAATGGGGAGTCCCGATATTTGTCGGTGATTCAGGACGGCAGTATAGATGGGGGGCAGGGGTGCTGTCATCGGGGCGATCAAATGCCTTAGATTAGGGAACGACAGTTCCTGTGGAGATACGTATACTCCGTCCTCTTGCATTTGGATTTGGGCGATGCGCCCCGCCGCCGGAGTCTCCTGGACCAACGCGCCCATGACGCCGCGCAACGTCTTCTCGTCCACGAACAAACCCTCTAAACGGGGAAACGCAGCAGACACCGTCTGCGTCCAAAAGCGGGGGTGAAGCTGATGGTGATGGGGGAGGCGACACTGCAGGGATCGCACTTCGCGGCCTGGGATCACGTTGAAAGACCAGGCGAGCAATTCGGCGTCAACGAGCGCCCTGCCGTGCATCGGTCCCTCAAGAGCGATAGACAGCAACAGCACGTCTTCCAACTGCCCAGTTCGTTCGTCGGACATAGAGAGAGCCGCGGCCTGCATGGAGTACAGCGTGCTCTCGACAGCGAGATGGCATGCAGGATACGTGAAGAAGTAGAGCTCGAGGTGCGACCTGCAGACGTCGAACAGCGCAGCGTATGCGTATTCCTCGTTTCCTTCGCGCTCGCACGATTCGGCGATCACGACCAGGTGCGCAAGGCAGTGGAACCTCACGCGTCGCAGGAGCGCGGTGCATAGGCTCATATGGTCATCGAAGCTGAGAGTAGACAAGCGGGGGAAGTCGATCGTCATCGCGATATCTTCATGATCAAGCCCGAAGTTCAGTGGTACGCATCGCGTCAGAAAGAGCTCTTCCAACGAAGACATCCGCGATAGCGCATCCACGAAGCACTGGCTCCCGCACCGGTTGGGGCTGGCGACACGGAGGCTTGTAAGATTCCCAAAGGCGGGTGAGTCCCAGCTGAGTTTCCAGCCGCCGATAGCGAGTTTAGCGAGGCGCGGGGGGGCCTTGCCACCAAAGAGGTCGAGAGCAGCACCGTCTAGTTCCTCGTCGTCCGCGTCTTCCCCCGGCCCCCCGATCCAGAGCGCGAAGGATTCCAAAAGCGGGGTATCGCAGGTGGCGCCGAGCAACGACTCGGAGACGTTCGAACGAAACTCGTCCTGCCGCACGTACATCGCGAACACCGACATCCGGCATCCGGTGGAATTCGGCGAAGAGGAGGTCCGCGGCTCGGCCTGGGACGGGGTTCGTGCCGTCGGCGCCGTATAGCTGGAGGGGCATGTTCTGCGAAAATCGGAGGGCGGCACGCATCTGGGAGGGGGGCTCAGACCCGTAGATCGTCGTACATAGTTCGGGGGCGCCTCGTATGGCGTCCCGCCACGCACTGCATACCAGACTCAAGGTATTCAGCAAGTCGCACGGAGGGAGCCTTCGTTCGTCGCTGTTAGAATCTGTGATAGAGATTTTGATGATTTCGAGGAGAATTTCGGCGGGGATTTTCTCGATGCTGCACGTTTGTGAAGTGTTCGTGGTGGTCGACATGAGAATCCCGAAGGAAGAGGCAGGAATACAACAAGTGGGGCTATTTAACCACCACCCACAATTCCCTAATTTATCGCACAACAGGTGTGGCAGGTTGGCCACTTTTGCCACATCCATTGAGTGGAATGTTGTTCAAGAACGCACATGGTAAGTTACAACAGTAGCAATCCATTAGGAAGGGAAGTCACGGACGAGATACATGAGGGCTACCGATACGATATATTGAGTCACTCAAAGAAATCAAATCATAATCCAGGTTCACTTACTTCGCGGGTCATAACCATCAAAATATCAAGCGCTCGAAACTCCTTGGATGAGTGTCTTCGCGGCGTGGGATCGCGGCTGGATCTGGCATTTGAAAGGGAGCGGCGACCTGTATAATGTCAGCGTACTGAAAGCGCAGAATCTCTGAGCACCTACGGAATCAAACCCGGGCAATACTGCCCAGAAGGAACGATGACATCACCGTCTTCGTCGACGGCGTGGGTGAATTCGAACACGCTCAATAGCAGCGCCGTTGTTATCCAGATGGACGCGGAGGCAAGGTGCCGGCCCGGGCAGAGGCTGTAAATGTAAATAGTTAGACAAACGTACACATATACCATGGCACAGATAATAAACAAACGGATACGGATCGGACTAACCGTCTGCCAAATCCAAACGCGACAGTGGGTTCCTTCATATCTGGGTTCAGTTCACCGTCTGGCAACAGCCAGCGTTCAGGTTTGAATGCAAACGGGTCGGGATATCTCGTTGAGTCGTGCAGCATTGCCCTGAAAACGAAAACGAATCAATGCGAGGGAAAGAAAAGAGAGTGTGGGGATTCTCGGTCACCATGCGTTTCCGAGGACAATCGAGTTCGCGGGAATGCGATATCCCCTGTACGCATCCTCGACCGTTACGAAGTGAGGTATTGCTTAATAATAATAAAACATGGATCAGACATCATTGGTTATGCTCACAAACAGGAATGGGTGTGGCCTACCTAACGGCGTTACAGGCTGCCACCTGAAGGGAATCACTGTCATTCACAAGAAGACATACTGATGAACACGGACCTTTGAACTTCTCTGGTGATAGCGGTCACGTACGGCAGACTGTCCATATCTTCAAAATCAGGCAGCCGCTTCCCCTCCAGAACGCTATCGATCTCTCGTCGAGCTCTGGCCTGAACGTCTGGGTGTGTTAGTAAAGCGAGAATCAACGAATTTAACGCCGATGTTGTTGTATCGAAGCCGGCTGATCAAGACGCATGATAGTCAGTATCAAAGGATGGGCGCTAAGGAACCGGGGAGGTGGCCTACCAGCATACAGGTTGGCGGCGGTGCCTTGAATGAGACGCTCCTGTAAGGCAACATCGCCCGTGTCATCTACGTTTTCGAGACAGCGTGAAGTAAATGAGGGTTCGTAGGTTCCGCTGGCCTGCAATCAGACGCCCTTCTTAGTAAGCGGCACGTAACTTGAATAAACAAGCGGCTGTACGCACCATCTTTTCCTTCACGACAGCAAAAGGATCCCTGAGCATTGTTTCTGCGTAGTGCTTCCACTCTTTGGCCTTCTTCTGAAACCCGGCCCCGGGCACCCACGCCGGAACATACTTGAGTATAGGCATGACTTCGACAAGGAATGCGCCGTGAAGGGATGCTATGTTCAATCCGGCTAGCGCCTTTTCAGCGGTAACAACGTGGGGATCTTCCTTCGCAGCTATATCAATAGCATAGCCAACGTCCATGATGATGGCGACGGTGGTACTGAATCGTTGTTAACATCAACTTGTCGGAGTGGAGAGGGTGGGACCTACTGGTTGATGTGCTCCATGAAGTCATCGGGGGACTCAAGGAGGCGCGTCAAGAGGCCGCTCGTGTGCTTGAGTACTTGGGGCTGGAATAAAGCGGTTACGGCGTTCGGGTGAAACTCCCTTTGGAAGAGCCTGCGATGCTGCTTCCACGACTCGCCATATTCCATGGCAGCGAAGAGCCACGACCAGCCCATTCTATACCCCTTGTGAGTTCCTAGCAAATTGTACGAGGTCAACAAATACTCACAATTCGTTAAGCATAATAAATCGCGGGCTAGCGACGAAGATGAAAGACACTTCAGCAAACGAGAGAAAAGCAGAACACACCGACTGGAGTAGATAGACGATCGCTTGTCAAATAAGTCGTTGGCTGCCTCGGCCGTGTCGATCACAACGATGGATGATCCAGCGACATTGAGATGAATGATGTCAGAGTCTGAATGGGCTATCAGCAAGAGAACAACAATTTGGAGAAAGTTCGGTGGTTACTGTATTGCTTCGACCATTCGTGGTACTGGATCCATTGAAACTCGGATGGAGCATCCAACAAGTTCCCGATAATTGGGAGCTTCTTTGGACCAGGTGGAAGTGGGAGATTCAACTGACCAGACCTGGTGTGCCGTTGGCTGTACAAGGCTGCGCATGCCAGAACAGCTAGAGACACATAGATGGGCGTCGACATCTCAACGCTCTCTCCCTACCTCGGTACCGTTGCGGGACGTATATATGCCATGACGATCCTATACACCGCTTCTTGATAGTGGCAACTCATCGACACTAACGAGTAAATCTGCCGAAGCGATGATGTCGTAGCAGACCTTCACGCTGACGTCATTACCCACATCATGCGGACATACTGCGCAGATAAATACATAGATAGGTGCACACAACAATGGGAATCATCCTAGAGGGTGTTAGTCACTCCGTTCATTGAATAGTGCCTGGTAAGTAACGTTGACGGAATCACTGCTGCGGGTTTCCAGAGTAGCCGTTTGTGAAATGAATGCAATACGCGCCCAAGTGGTAATGTTCGGCAGGGAGGCGTATCGCAGACCGGGGAGCGATCAGTTGTGAGGTAGAGGAGTTGGTTGGTTCGCTCACGAGTCTCATATCGAACGTTTAGTTTGCTACTCCTCGTCCCCGCTAATAGTGACTTCGTATGTATCCAGACTCCACTCGATCGCTCCCTGCCGACGTCAGGCTATACCGCGTTTCATCAGTCTTGCCTGATGCCCCAGCGCAGGCTAGCTCAAGCCACGTCAGAAAGCACATTTACCAGCGTAGGGCAGCCTCGCTAAGGGCGTGGGACCAAGAACTGAGATTCTGGCCGCAATGTTGAGCTCATGATATAGCCCAGCCGGCCGAGGCGAATCCAGTGTGAAGGCGAACGGAGTGGAAGTCAAGTTTCGGGAGTCACCAGCGCCTATTCTGGTTCTTCTCGAACCGTTGGTCGAAGTCCAGTCACGACGACGAACGTCCATGCCACAGTACACGTCGATGTGTTATGTGCACCGATACACTCATTTTCATCTGGTCCACTGCGCCTCACATGTGCCGCGACATTCGGGATAGCCTGCACCATTTCTCGCAACCAGTTGAACGGCACTCGTCGCGTTCGAGCGTGAATTGTAGAGTTATACGTTGGGGGATGCTCCCATATGTAGGCAGCAGGTAGTCGTTGGGCGTCTTGTCACTCGAAGGGCTTTGGGAAGGCGAAGAACTCGGGAACAAAATCAAAGAGGGCGGGAGCCCCGGCCCCCGAGTATTAACGTGAGCAGAGAGCTCATGAATGTACCGTACTACTCAGAACTCACGTCGAGAGGATGCGAGAAGTATCAGCGCATCGTTCGCTGGCTCTGCGTGGCCGTTAATGAGTGCTGAGGGGAAAAAGTCGAAAGTCGAAGAATTTCGTCCAACCGGTGTACATATCACCTTTTCGATACACCCTTTCCCATTGTTGCAAAATCCCGAATAACGCCGAGCTGGGTCCATCCTCGATAAATCCCGAGATTCCATGTTAACTTGACACTGGACCTCAATACCGCACGGCGGTCTTCTCATGTTGCCACAGATATGATCTAAGTAGTGCTAATCGCGGTTGCTTGTCTCACCGTGGCTTTGGCGATAATTACCTCCTCCGTCTACCAGCTGCAAGAAACATCGCGATCAGCATGTCACAGACGTGCTGTGACAAATCAACGTTAACGTTCAACGCCTATGACGCCTCGTGCAGCTCTGGGGTGGTCCCAACCTCGCGCATTGTGATTACCTCATGGCACGTATTGTCTTACGGGTTCTCGTATATGCACTAACCGTATTCACCAGGCGAGGATCATTCTGTCGTCGTACTCAACTTGCATAACGGACCAAGGTTTCACAAGGAGAGTCTCCCTCAATTTCAATTGCGCACTTGAGTGGGCATACATGCCCCCTTTGCGCGCCATTAATGCCTGACATATCCTCTCTCAGAGCTCGCCACTTCTAGATCGTGTTCATAGGGTGATGGTATCAAGTAGTCGCTATATCAGTGTCATCGAAGTGTACGTCGAAGCGCGCATTGAAATACAACGAATCGAGTATGATGTCTGGATGGCGACCCACGATTAAGATGCATCCTAGTCCAGAGAATCTGGAATGAATATTGCTCACATCTCCGTGACCTCTTACCTGACGTTGCGCAGATTTGTTGTAGATGAGAGACCAAGAGCTCGCTGGCTAAGGACTAGCAGAACCGGATGAAACTTCCGCAGCGCGCGTAAAATAAAAACGTTGATTCAACCCAGGCTCGAACTGAGGACCTTCTGTGCGGCAGTGCTATACTGTAAGACAGATGCGATAACCAACTACGCCATTGAACCTATTGATCAGCACGCGACACACACCATCGCACAGGAGCACAGGTCTTACGCGCAAGAAAATACTGTTTCACAAAAGGTACAAGTACAAGCATGCCGAGAACAGGGAAATGAGGCCAATGAGAATAACGCACGCTCTGATGATACTCGTTTATATTCTTCTCTGAAATACCTCTTCATCGGAGAGCCCGTTGTGCAAGGTGCCTTTGGTTTCACTCTGATATGCATTGTGAGTAATTGTAGAAATGGCTGCCTCGCTTCGACTTACTGAGGCCTCAATATCATTATGGGCTAACGACGCTGCAGGGGCAGTGTATCTCGATTCCCCTAGAGTGTCTCTTGCATCCGAAACAATAGTAACAGACTTGTAGGGGGACAATCGAATCAGCGTTCCGAGGGGTGAGCAGACTGCTTGCTTACCTTGCTTATCCTAACATGTGCGGGGAAAGAAGCTAGATGGATCACTGTGCCGTGCTCGTCCAAAACGTGCTCTCGGGTGAATTGCCGAATATTCAAGCTACACGCGGAGTGAGTGACCGCATAATAAATGTCAACTGAGGATAATCCCTACGTAGCAAGCATAGACGCGGCGTATACTGGATAGGACTTGGATGTTAGGGTCTCCTGTCTATTGGGCTAAGTTGAATGTTCACGCACAGTTACTGATAATCTCGTAGACTGCGATAAACGTCATATTCTTCGTGTGTTGGGTCTAGGAAAGACGGTGAGTGGGTTTCATAGCGGAAGACAGAGCCATACAGCTACTAGCGCCATTACCGTGAAATCTGCAATGCTGTTGAAGTTAAGTGTCGTGTGCGACATGGGCCTGATTGTGATACTAACCTTGTCAAAATGCCAACGTTAACTGCCCAGAATATGAGTTTGTTAATGAGCTTGTCGGTTCTAAGTGGCGAATCAGTACATCGCGAAATGTTGGTGAGAAGAGGCGTGCTGCGTAGCCCGACTGACTCTATGATCCCGGAGCGGGCATGATGGAGGTAATATCCCAACGAAAATGCGACTATAAGATCTGTCACTCCTTCCAACGCCAGAGAGCTCGTTGTGAGGTTCTGTATACTTATCAGATGTCTATTAAATGACTGATACAAGACAACATACCTCCCAGGAGCGTGGGATGTCTGAGTATGTATCAATGCCAAATCTGGGGGGGGATGTTGTTCTTAAATATGAGCTACACCACATATGTTGTCAAAAACATACGCAATTCCGGCGACGGCTGTGGGACGGGGTACTATTAGACATTATAATATTCCAATGATGCAATCTTACCCCCTGATGTCGCTGTGGAGAGTATCTTGACGTTAATGTCCACTTCCCAGTCGTCGTAAAAGTGCTAATGCGTACCTGTGTGTCCTATTCCCAGGAATATCTGAAGCAGGGTCGTCAGAACCGAACATCATGGGTAAAATGTATGCACGCACGACGACGAATGGAATAATCCGCGCTCTGCTCACTGCAAAGTATAAGATAGGTCCGCAAGAGGCTTGAGTAGCGTACGCACGTATGTAGATACGCCAAGCGAAGAAAATGTGCGCAGTGAGGGTGAGAAGTGCCTACATGTTAGAAATCAATTTTTTGCTTGATACCTAGTGAGAACGATGAACATACAGTGACGACAATAGTGAGCTCAAGGGGTGTGATTAAAACGGCTTTCAAGTGCAATACGAGTCACGCTCACATTCATGCTCCTGGTTGGGTAATGCAGGATGTTAATTACTAGGTTGGGGGGGCGCGGGGTAAAAACTCACCAAACAGTTGAGTCCAAAACGGATATTCTGCCGAAGCCCAGCACAACGTAGAAATAGACAGCATGGCAGAGGAAAATTGTATGTAGAACCTCGGATATCCTAGAAGGAAATTGGCATGGCGTGTTACAATCAGGATACAATGCTCACCACACACAGGCGACCTAATAACCAAGGGTGGCTTTAGTCGGTGTCTATTTAATTGAAGATGTCACATACGGCAGCCTTCATGATGACGGTGTCAGTCGGATAGTGCTGGTAATAGTACCATGTCTGTAGCGAATTCGCTCCAAAAAAGCTGGTCACAATGTTCATTCGTTGATAGCAGAAGTATGGTAGTGACCCACCAAATAGAAAAGAACGCGCCGATGAGCAAAGCACCAATGGAAGAAGACAAGGCACCTTGAAGGTCTGGAATATCCGGGGAGACGGCACACGACATGCTTCGAAGGTGCGCTCTCGAGTTCTTGGCTTACACCTGGTTTATATGGTGGCTCTGCTGTGTGCACGAAGTAATCAGATCAAAGAGGAGATTCGGAGGCCTCTGGATCAGAACGGGATCAGAACAATTGACCAGCATAAGGGTAGAGGGTACTGACGTTATGAAAACTTTCAATTAAAATCAATCAAGTTCGCCGGACTCGGACTCCCATGCTCGCACCACTGTCCGACTTCCTTCCATCGAACGCTGGAGATTCATTCTATCGAGATATATAAGTACACCTTCATCTTGGCGGCGTGAGCGTGGTTCCCAGCTCTAGCACCATCAGACTGAAGCTGGTGATAGTTGATGGAGTCTACGAGGAAGATACACTGATACCCAAATCAATATGGCATGGTGTGGATGCGAATGACCCCAATTTCTTTCGGACTTCCGTTGCTTCCGTCTCGCACCGGTCTTCGTTTTGGACCTGCAATTCTCATCAACGCATGGACCAACATATTGAATCCCGGACGAGCTGAAGTGATCAAAGAATGGAAGGTCCACAGGGTACGGTGATGCCTGGGCAATCCACCCGTCCTCGCCTTCTTCTATCAACTACTGCGATGTCACTGTGCCAAGATCAGATAGAACGAACACTAGAAGAAAAAGATGATGAACTAAATCTCGTTGTTCGACCAACGTTCGACTGATATGTGAGGCACTGAAAGCATTAAGTTGTTGTGACCAGTAATCTGAGGGTGACACGCACTTGAATTTGTGAAGTCTGGTCGTCCAGCGCTTGTGGTGATGAGAATTGTGTTCTCACGGTTCGACTCACAGGTCAGTTCAAACGTTCATGATTGGAACTTCACGTCAGGCAGCGCCGGCTTATTTTAACAGTGATACCACCGGAAGCAAGATTTCATTGCCCTTTGGACATTTGGTGGGCGTGATTGAGATGCGACGAAGTTCACGCCCAAATTGCCCAAATCCGGCTGTCTTCGTATCACTACCTCTCACACACTATGCGAAACAACCCCCGGCGTCAAGGACAATGCATCGAGGCGAAAACGCGGGTACCAATGATTCATACGTACCTCACAATCACGCGCAAGTGATTTCAGAACACTCGACAGTCTCGAAAGGGGTTTGTTATCGCAACTGTCTACATCGACTCGACTCGACTCCACATCAACGTACCGGGGATATCAATTAGTTCGGGGTAATATCCGTACTGATGGCTCGGACTGTGAACGTCTTCTATCATTGCATCGCGACGGACAGTAGGATGAAATGTACTATCGCAAGCAGGACTTCAGGCTTCGCGACTCGAAGGGCCGTTCTAGCCCCCGTGGAAACGGCCTCCGTGACATACATCCACACGGTTATCGTATTGCCACCGACACCTCCTCTCGCGCGCGATTCAACAACTGTATTCACTTCAAAATCTGATCCTCAGTCTACTCGCACGCACTGCGTCTCGAGGCCATTTGACTCACTCGAAAGACTCGTCTCGTCTCCCTCTGAGCTCATGGCCCGCTTCAAAACCACGTGGGAGGACCTGGCACACTTGGGCTATTCAAGGCTCGATGTCTGGAACACTTTGAACAAGCAGCGGGGCGGCACCATGCGGGGTCCGTTGGATGGCGGCGTTGCCCTCAACGAAGGCATCGCCCTGCAGTGGGCGTACGTTCACTCTTCCTCGCATTCTTCTTTCTCGTAACGCCCTCCTGCGTCTTTCGCTAGGTGGTACTGCTACAACGATTTCAAGGGCCCCGCGGCGCCCAAGGAGCCCGTTTACCGGTCAGTCAGCGCGGACGAGGTCCTTTGGGAATATAATAATACAACCAAAGACCACGTCAAGGGCAAGTGGTCAGGAAGTTGGAAGAGTACGGAGCACATCTCTGCTACTATAACACGAAACGGTGAGTTATTCGCTGCGGTTCTCCTTCTGCCAAAACGGTTGAAAGGTGTATTCTCATCGAAGCCGGCATACGCATCAGCGGTGGCTTTGATGTCCCAAACGCGTTCGACCGAGGGGTTGATTTCCGGCTCTCGCAAGATGAGCAGACGAAGGTCCATGAAGATGTCGTCAACTTCTCACACGATTGGAGCGTGGTGTAGGATGCCCTCTCGGGGCTTCGTCTTCACAATTCTAACTCCTTCCTTCCCGCAGAGTCGAGCCGGGCCAGCATCTGCGCCTTATACGCAAGAAGACTACGATGTCGGGAACCCAGGAATTTCAAGTCGTATGTAAAAACATTATGATGGAGTATGCAGCCATGTCTCACAGCACTCTTTTAGCCGTACGGACTGGCAAATACACCTGAGGATAGAATCGCAAGTGAGTGCGAAAATACACTCCGTTTTTCTATGCTAATAGAGGATTGTTGTAGCCAATGGACGACCGTAGGTGACCACACATTTATTCATCTTTACTTCACGCTTAATCTGCTCTCTTAGGTGGAATGAATATCTAATTTTGGTGCGTAACATTTCAGTCGTCTACGACCACAGATATGATCGCTAATGCGCCTCGTACTTAGCCCTACAGTTTGAACGCGACTTGTGATACACCGTCAAAAGTGATGCTAATTACTTGCATCCTGCGGAAGGAGGAGTACGTCCACGTCCTCCAGGATATTGCGGCCAACGACGTCGTTAGCGAAACACCTCTATTTGTTGAAGAACCCGGAAGTATTCAAGGACACTGACTCAGTGTACGTGTCCGTACTGGAATGTTGCCAAGAAACAGTGAGATCGAAGAGATAGTATCTTTGGCCGCTTTTTGTTCCAGGTCGATATGGTAATGAATGCAATCGATGTTAACGGCGCCGGCGATGAAGAGGAGGCGAGATAAGGCAGTGATGAAGTAACCAGTCGCCGATTCTATGTTTCTTCTCTCAGGCAACCTTATGAAGTCCGCACGATGGGAATTGATGCATACGCGCCGAGTCATCGCACCCGCCTATCATCACAATGGTCCTTTTATACCCTCGCCAGAACACCCTCCGCCGAGCCTGCTCGTGCTCGTGCCAACTGACTCGGTGGTGACGCACCTGTGTACGAATTCGACAAACATGTATCTGCCTCCTTGGTTGACCATCCGGAACCTGGTGATTCTTGATTCTTGCCCCACTTCTGGTTTAGAGGGGAGTGTGTGGTGTGTGGAGACTAGGTCTGGGGTTTGAGATCTGAGTGCGCGCGCGACGGGATGCCAGCCATAGCTGTACGAAATAGGATCCGGAGAGGACCTCGACAACGATGGGTGTCTTGGATTTCCGTTACACATCAGATTGTTCGCCCTCACCGGGGGCATCATACATGAGATGATGGCGAAAGGCGAAAAGCGAGCCGGGCTGCAATCTCGGAGGTGTGCTGCTGCTGGGAGAATGTCGAGGAAGAGGAAGGAAGACACGTTGGCTAGTCAAGAATCGCGACGAGGCACTCCGGTATGGTTCTGTTGTTTCTGCGAATTGGTGAGATATGCATGGAGGGCTGAATAATCTACTGGGGTATGCAGACTAGGGACTGATAGGGGTAGAAGAGGGTTGCCCCTGGCACATCTAAAGTGCGCACGCTGTGAGATCTCGCGACTCGAACGATATCAAGAGACCACAAAGCAAATTGCATTGCGTACTACTCCTTGTCCAACCCGTCGTCTTGAGCACTTGATAGCATCCTACTCGTTTCCATGCCGCCTGCTTCCGCTCGAGAAATAGGGCCTTGGACCGAAGCAAGGCCGTGAACGAAAGCCTCACGGTGTCATAGGCCTCTCAAGATACAACGACGGAAAGCCCCACGCTGTCGTTCCCCTCCGCAGCTCCCGCGATTTCATTGAAAGTCGTGTGGCTAGGCATGTGTCTCGCAGTACCCCCAGGTGGCGCATCTTGGGTACACCTTGGATCCGCCGCCGTCCAGTGAAGTTCGTCCCAGGAACCGCCTGCGGCTTCGACAGCACGCCGACAGCGTTCTTCGGACCATGAGATCGCCCCTCTGCCCCACGCGGCGAGCTGTGCATCGTTTAAGCTCTGCGTGAGGACGGTATAAACCCCACTTTTCCACCCATCGGGCGCTGGGTCGTATGAAGTCTCTACATAAGCGTACCAATCCATCTTGTCGATGTGTCAGTGTTAGTGAGGGTTGCGATGATAGAGATTCCATACGGTTGATTCAGTGAGTTGCGTGTTGGCTCAGGAGATCAAGGTTGTTGTGTGGGGTTCCTTGCGTCGATGAGTGTTATGTGCGACGGTGATGTAGGGGTGATGGGTATAGAGGGAGATTCCCACTGTGCTTCCGCGAATAACTTGGGCGCTGGCGCTAGCATTATTAAGCCCACATAGAAGGAGGCCCGATCACCGTTCCACATTTTCCGGTGGCCGTTGGTAGACTCAAAACAACCACGCTTCGAGAACGCAGGGCATGGGTGTTGGGGACAGCGAGCGAAAGCCGTTCATCACATGATCCGAGAGTCATTTACACGGTTCCGTTTACGTCTGCTTCATATATTTTTTTTTTTTTTTTTTGGATTCTGTTTAACGTCCATCGGAGTTCCCTCCATGCGGACGACTCGTTGCTACATGTGTTCGTATCTACTGCTATATAGAAATATAAATAAACGGGCCCTGTGCCCACCTTGACTGCCTGGCTCTTCATGCGCGACAGACGGACGGTCCGTGACCTCGTCCCCCTGCCGCCCAGTGACGGAAACCACTGTTTTTCGGACGCCAGTGTGATTGCAGGTAGCCGTTGCAGCGCGGATAGCTCCTCTTTTTGGCTCAAAGGCCTCGCATGTTAGGTGCTCGTCCCGAGGGAGAGCGGAAACGTGGCTATCTGTCAAGGTAAGAAAGAAAGGGAGAATCTTGCGGTTATGCTTGAGGATTGGTCGCAAAGAGAAACACTGCCGTCTGTTCTTCCCTCGTCAGATCACGCTCCGCATGCGAGCGATCCACGGTTACGACCATTGTTGTTGCCGCACCGCCCCTCCCGTCCCTACCTCCTCTTCTTCTCCTCCTTCCTCCTCTTCTTTTCCTCCCGACGTTCTCTTTTCTCCTTTAGAACCGCCGCCCTCTTGGGTGCCACTAGGTCTCCCTCGAAGCTCCCAAAGGGCTTCTTGAATCTCTTCGTGTGTTGGACGTATTCAATGGTGGCCTTCATTCCCTCCGCCGTTGCTAGAAGTACTTTGAGCGGTAGGTCGTAGTTCTTGCATCCATACTGCATCTCCTTGCGCTCGATGTCGTACGCCGGACATTCCGTGAGGAAGTGGCGCACTGTCTCTTCCTTGCCATTACAGTGTGGGCAGAGTGGGGAGTCCGCTTTTTTGATGCGGTAGAGGTGGTGGTTGAGGGGGATGTGGCCAGTACGGAGTTGCGTGATGATGCTCGTACGGTTCTTCTTCCAGTCGCCCACCATGTCCAGATATTTACCTACTTTTAGTCCGGGGTCGACCCTTTCCAGCTTCACCCTATGCGTCGACTTCTTCCATTTTGCTTCCCATTGTAGTGAGACTCGCTGGCGTGCTTCCTTACGAACGGCGGCTTTACTATACGGTAGTTTAGGGAGATCATGCAGCAGCAGTGGGCAGTACTCAGCTGGTTGCGCTTTTCCAGTCGCTGCCTCTTTAGCCAGGGTGTCCGCCCGTTCGTTTCCTGCTACGTCGTCATGAGCAGAGATCCATCGGAGCTTCATGTCGAGGGTGGTGTTGGTGTCCCTCGCGCGCTTTGCTGCCAACGATAGTGCTTCTTCTGCGTATTTGAGGATGTATTGTCCCATCCCCTTTTTACCCGATTCCATCTGTTGTATAACGGACTGATTGTCCATGTAGATGTCGATTTTGCCGTGAAGATTTCTGCTGAGTATTTCGTTTGCTGCGAGAAGGAGTCCTACCGCTTCTGCATCGAAGGTGGTGTAGTGGGTGAGCGGGCCTAGGCTATGGCTGACGGCTGAGACCTCCTCGCCGTGTTGCGTAACCACTGCTGCTGCTCCAGTTCCGCCCTCGTAGCCTGACCCGTCGACATAGAGTTTGAAGTTGGCCGTTGACGTGGCTTCCTGTTCCTTAGAATCCTCGCGTGTGGGTGCAATGTGGGTCGAGACTGGGCATTGGTCGCCCAGACGTCTGTGGGATGTAGGGAGTATAGTCTCCGTCTCTGTCGGTTTGATGCAGTAGAGTCGCATGAGGGCAATGATGGGGGATGTGTGACGACCTTGGTAGCAGTGGGTCCAGGTTAGTATGTTACCCACCGGGTGTTCTTTGGGCAGTGTGGCGGCTCTGACCGCATTTCGATGGCAAATGAAGTCGAGGGTGAATTCGAGTGGGGGGAGTCCAGCGTGGATGTCGAGGGTGTCGTTCGCCGTTGTGCGCATGGCTCCGGAGATGGCAAGGGCCGCGACGCGCTGCGCCTTCATGAGAGTCTTCAGTGCCTGGACCGACCCTACCCTTCTCTTCTTGCCTTCTGGCAGGCGAGCAGGAGTGTACCAAACGTCGAGAGCATATGTTAGCTTGGGGATGGCCACAGCCAGGTACAGCTGTCGAAGGAACCTGGAGCTTATGCCGCCGCCCACTCTGCCCAGTCGCTTGAAGACGTTGATCCACTGTATGGTTTTACTTAGTGCTGCTGCTGTCTGCTCCTTCCATCGCAAATGTTCGTCAAGGAGCACTCCTAGGAGCTTGTAGCATGTTTCGCGGATGACTTCCTGTCCTTGTAGCTTCAGTGTGGGGTGCTCGATGGCGTCCGGTGTGAAGTTCATTACACGCAGCTTGCTGGTTTCGAAGCGTGAGTTGTGGATGGCCGACCATGCATAGCCACCACCGGGGCGTGTCATCATGTTAGCAAGCTTGCGATGTGCGGCAGCTGCCGTTTTTGCCTCCGCAATAAAGGTGGCATCGTCCACGTAGGCGATCGCATATTCCCCCTTTTCGGTATCTGGGATGTCAATGAGGTCAGCGTTGTAGAAAAGATAGAGGATCATGGAGATGGGGTCCCCCTGTCCTATTCCGTTGTCCACATTGATCCAGTCTGATCTATAGTCGTCGAAGACCATGGTTGTCTGCCTGTTGGATAGGAGATTACGGACGAAGTTGATGAAGGGTTGAGGGATCCTGCGTTTGCGAAGATTTGTTAGCAACTGATCCGTGACGGCATTTGGGAAAGCAGCTTCGATGTCAAGGAAGAGTGCTGATACCACCTTCCCCCTTCTCCATGCGTGCTTGATCTTGGATGTGAGCGTGTGGAGTGCATCACTAGTGGTACGTCCGGGTCGTCCCCCAAAGTGACGATTCGGCAGAAGATCATGTTTTTCGCACATCTCAACCATGTCCTCGGTAACTAGAGCCGTTAGAACCTTTCCCATGGTGTTGAGCAGCGCGATTGGCCTCCACGCTTTGGCAAGATCATAGCGGGGCTTTCCAGGCTTTTTGAGTACGATGGTTGTCCAGCGCTTCCATGCCAGGGGATAGTAGTCGAGTTGGAAGACTGCCTCGTAAATCCTAGTTAGAATGGGGGCGAGGGTGCTGCTGCACCGCATGAGGACAATGTTGGGGATGCCGTCTGGCCCACAGACTTTGAAGGGCTTGAGGCGAGCAAGTACCTTGGCTGTACGGTCTGTAGTGGTGGTGAAGAGGTGCGGCACTGGGTCTGGGTAGCTATCCGGCTCCGTCGCCTCAAAGTCAGCGGGTCGCTTGGGGAAAAACATGTCAGCTAGCATACATCCCTTCTCCTCATTGGAAGTGGCCTCCTTCTGAGAGCCATCGGGCATGTTGAATTTCAGGGCGGGAACACGTACCTTGCCCCCGTCGGAGCCTGTGCCTGACATGTACTTGTTTGCGATCCAGAGTTCCTGCGGGTCAAGGTCCTCTAAGAAGTCCTCCCAATGCTTGGACTTAGTCTCCTCCAATCGTCGTTTGTAGACTGCGCTGACGTGCCGAGCCTCTTCGTGTATGGGAGATGCGACGCCTTGCAGATTGTGGGAGGCGCGTTTGGTTCTGGTGCACTCTTTACGTAGGGTTTCGAGCTCGGCGTTCCACCATCTGCGGTTGTATGGGGCCGTACCGCTTTCCTTGATAGTGTCTTGGATTATCCCCTGTAGAAGTGCGGTGAGTGCCGTCACGGCGGTGTCAATATCATCTGTGGTATGGATATCAACGGGAATACCAGCTGCTGGCAGCCGTGATGAGAGTTCCTCGTTGAACGCCTTCCAGTCGACTGTGCGAAAGTTGCGTGTGCGTCTTTCTTCCGCTAGATCTGTTGAGAGGTCCAGGATGGTGTCGATGGGGTAGTGGTCTGCCCCAACCGGCGTCTCCCCTGGGTGAACTTCGCAGACTAGTACCCGGTCGATGAGGTCAGCTGATACGAAGACGTTGTCAACACGGTACTCGTTCTTCGTTACCATATGTTCGAGGGTGGGGACTCCAGGCTCTAACGCCATTTCAAGCCCAAAGTCGGAGACCAGGTCGATAAGGAGTTGCGCGTCCTCCCGGGCTCTCGGAGTGAAGAGGTGATGGTCAGTTGGTTTGTCCCACCACTCGTGGTGCCGGTTGAAATCGCTGGCCCAGATCATTTGCGGGTTTTCGTACTTGGTGCGTAGCTCCATGGCTGTTTGCCGAATGGCATCTAGAACTAGGGAATGAGTACAGTCATTATATACGTTGAAAATGAAAATATCGCCTGCGTCCGAGCTTAGACGTATGGCAGTGACATCGCCTGTGCCAGCGATGACAACTTGTTCGTAGGCGTCGGTGCTTATCCTGCTATTAACCATGATTATAGATCTCGTAGGGTAGAGGTTTTCGGCCTGGGAGTAGGGGTACAAAGGGACCCAGTTGCGATTAGTGCGAGTAAATAGGGCTGGGCAGAGGTAGGGTTCCTGAATTAAGAGGATGTCAAATTCTTCATGTAGTGGCGAGTTTGAGACCGTTTGCTGGGCGTTCATAGATTTGTTTAGGTTGTACTGTCTAATACGGATGCTGTTGGAGGTTTTGTCAGTCATGAGGCTACGGCAAGGGGGGACTTCTCTTTGACGCTGTTCATAACGCCGTCTGCGGGGAGATCCCAGATTATGGTGGACCAGTCCATGGCATCTGCAGTTGGCGCTCCTTGGCCTTTGGAGTTCCGTAGCTGACTGCTCTCAATTAGTGGGCGGAAAGCATCAGGGATGGTGGTTTGTTGCAGCCGGTCCTTCTTGGCCTGTCGCCAATCACAGTCGGTGAGGTCCTGCTTGGAATACCGTCCGGAGTAGAAGGGGGATTGCCGCTGCGTCCAGGGTTCGTCTGTGGGGAAGTACGGAAGCGTGTTGCTTTCCAGGCGCTCGTCGAGCAGCCTCTGGAGCTTCTGTCGACTTGGGCAGCTGCGGTCCCAGCTGGCATGACCGCCTAGGTTGCATGACACGCAGGCATGTGCTTCCTTTCGATTCAGCTGAGGACAGTCCTGGGCGTCTTCGTGGTGTTGGGCGCATGTTGCGCAGATGGCTTCTGATGCCTTACAGGTGCTGGCGATGTGGCCGTAGTGTTGACATTTGAGGCATCGTAGTGGCTCGACTTTGCTCTTGTGGCACCTGTAGTTGTTTCCCAGAACTAGAAGCCCTTGCCGAAGCAGTTTGTTGGCATCCGATGGTTCGGCGAGGGTGATCGTGGCGTGTCCGTGCTGTTGGTCCTTGCCGCGGCGTGATGCTGGCTTCATCCATTTGATTTGTGAGATCGCGTTGGGGGGGAGGTCGTTCTCCGTTTCAAACGTCCTCCAGGCATCCGCCGTGTCGATAGGCTGATCCACTGGTAGGTAGAGGGCCTTGATGGTGTATTTCTTCGGTTTTACCATGGCGCCTGGGCTGAATTTGGCAATAAAGGTGTCAAGCCTCTTACCGCCGAGCAGCCAGCTCTTAGCTTCAGCTCGGTTGGTCTCCAGAAGGATACCACCCTTATCGAGTTTTGTGCAGCTAACGAAGGCCCACGCCGCATCTCCCCTGATTCCGTGCAGGGCGTCTGTGGCTTTCTTGGTGATGCTGTTGCTGTTGGTGGTGGTGGGGTATAGGCTGGCCTGTCCAGTGGGCGGGTCGACTAGGATGCGTCGACGGTCCCTCTCCATCCTGGCCTGCGTGGCCGGGCGCAGCAGGGTGGGTGGGGTGCTTGTGCCTTGGTCTTGAGGTGCGGCCGCTCTTGCGTAGGACCTTGGTGTGCTTCCGGCCGTGGCTTTGAAGTCTCCGGCTGCGACTTTAACAACGTCAGTGCATTTGTCGAGCTCCCGGCTTGCCTGCGATACTCCCCGACGGACGGCCGTTACCGTCTCCTTGGTCAGTTCTGCCAGCTTCGCTGTGAGGTTGTTCGAAATCTCCTTTGCTGCTTCCCGCAAAATGTTGGTGGCTTGCGTGACCTCCTGCTGCCGAATGATCTCCTCCTGGAGCGATGCTAGCGCGTGTATCGTTTCGCTCGTGCCAGTGTCTTGCACTCGAGCAGCAACCTTGAAAAGTACATTAGTAATGAGCTTAAGGTCTACCTTTGTCGTTTCTATCATCCCCATGTCCTTGAGGTATTGTGCTGCTTTTTCCGTTGGGCTGACGGGCTTTGGGTTGGCTTGCGAGCCCTTGGTACGCTTGTGCGGGCGTAAGGGCGTAGTCGCGCCCCGCGCTGATTTGCTGCTGGGCCTTGAGGCGTCCGCCGAAGGAGAGCTCAGGCTCGCCTTCTCGAGTTCCTTGCCTTTACGCTTTGCGCCTGTCGTACTCGTCGTGTCGAAAACCAAGGTCCCTTGACGCATACCTGTCATATGTGGGGGGGCTGCACGGCCATCTGCTGGGGGGTGAGCTGCGTCAGTGCTGTCACTACTTGCTTTGCCAGATTCCGGGGCTGGTGTCTTGCGCCGCGCCGCTGCGACGTCGTTCTTGGCCTTGACCGCCTCGAGGGTCTTGAGGAAGGTGAATCTACTGGTTTCGCGCCGCGCTGCTACTCTGCTGGCCCTGAGCTTGGACGTAGGTCGCTTGGTGAGTTGATGATCACTGTCGCTGTCTTCAGTGTCGTCGTTATCGTTGTCATTATCGTTATCGTCGCTTTCATCCTCGATGTCGTTATCTTGATGTGTGTTGTCGTCGGTGTTCGTGTGTATTCCTCCTTCGTTTGGCGCTGTGGTGTTGTCTGATGGTGGTGGTGGGCGGAACCAGTTCCGTAGTGTGGTCCCGGGCTTACTGCCCGGGGTTGTGGGGTTCATAGGACCTCTTCTTGCTTCCCTTTCTTGCGGACTTACCGTGTAATGTTGCCAGCCTAGGCGGGCGCTTATTTTTGATGATCGTGGTAAAAGGAAGAGAAGAGTCCCCTGCTTCATATTACTACCCCGTTGCACTGAGCCGAAACATCAAGTATTTAGTAGGTGTCTTCACTCGCACTGAAAATCGCGACTTAATGTGGCAGCTGTGAGATGCCCCGTCTACCTTACGATCTTTTATCCTACATCGTTGAGGCCGTTGATGACCCGAAGACTCAATGGGTCCTCCTCACCGTTAGTCGCGAAACGGGTCGATTCCCCCTAACAGCCATCTACCGCGAGCTCTCCTTCGACTCGCGCGATGCCCCCTCGTCCTATGTCACACGCGATCCCAAATACCTGATATCCCTCGAAAAATTGACCATCGGTGCTGAAACAAACCCACATCTCCGATTCACCGCTTCGTTCAATTTATTTAGCTACACGTCAAACGACTTGGGCAACAAATGCCTGCGGGCGCTACTTCCGTTTCTTACCAACTTACGACGGCTGGCGATCAACTCTATTTACGTCGACCCCGACACTCTGGGGCTCCTTCCCCCGACAGCGAGACTCACGCATCTCATTCTGGGAAGCACGAATTACTCGTCGTCATTTGTGGACCTCTTGGCATCCCATCCAAATCTACGTCTATTCTCGGTATACCAGTTCGGGGCACCCCTTGGAAGCGAGGAGCGTCCATACAACGCTGCTATATCGCCCACAGCGCTCCCAGAGATACACTCCCTCAAATGCCCAATCAGAATCGCCAAGCGATTCGGACATAGGCCATCAGTCCACGACGTCTGCTTCACCACCGCGTGGAGCCAGCGCCACACACCGTTTCCCGAAGAGACGGAAGATGCGATAGTGAAGGCATTCCCTTCGGTCCGCGCTGCCTACTTCCCGGAACCGTTCAATTTCCCCGGAGTCGCTTCGTTGTCCCGAAGGCTCGCAAGCTTGGAGTATCTGCGATTGGATGTAGATGGGGTATGCTTGCCTTCTTTGTTGCCCTCCCCCCGTTTATGTAGCAACTCACTGAACCTAGGTAACGGCCCCCTTGCCCTGGAACCTCCTTTCGACGACGAAATTGAAGTACCTCAGGCTTGTCGGCGACATGATCCCGATGGGTGCGCCCGAGAGAACCGCCCGCTCGGTATTTGATGCCATTGGGGCTATGGTGATGGTCGACATAAGCGAAGATGAGAAAGACAAGTTTCGGCGCTTCTATCGTCACTCGAGAACAGGCTTTTCGGTGCAAATCTGCACCTCACAATGGCAGCCTTGGTGGGAGAGCGTGCAGCCGGATATTGATAATGCGTGCCTCCTTGATCGAGACCGCTTGGTTGGCTAGGGTGTGGATATTGATGAAGGGCTCGGTAGACACTGCTTAGCCGACGGAAAGTTTGTACGAAGGAGATTACAGACGCGGTGCATACCCAAAGGATGTATCAGAATTGGGAGGCTGGTAGTCGGGCCTACGTGTAGATAGCTCCTATAGCTACATGATTCAAGTTGTGTAGAAAGCAGGATATACCTATACCGGACATGTACGCATCCTGAGGTCATCTGCACGCGTAGGTTCTCTCCAACAGCTGGCGAACAGCAATATATTCTTCACGATGATCGAGGTTCTAGTGGCCATATCATATCATACAAAAAATCCTGGTAAATACAGTTACATCGGCATTAGTCGCATAAATATTGAATCTAGTATGTCATGGACGTAGCGACCCTACATCGGTAGCATGAAGGCAGCCAATAACTCTTCATATGGCGCAGGCACATCATCGTCTTCCACACCCGAATGATCTCCTACTCCATCGCTCACCACATCGGAATCGGAATCGGGACCGTCCACATTCACAGTAGAACAGTGGGTGCGCATGCACCAGCACTGGCCCTGGCACCCAGCGAGCTCCATGCTATCATGCCGGATGCCGCCGTCCAGCTCGTCCAGCCGCGCAGCGATCAAAGCAGGATCATACACGTTCTCGTCGTGCAACTCGAGCTGCAGGGGACGGCCTTCATGCGGTGGGAGCACGTTCAACGCACGCGCAATGAATGCCTCATTTACAGGCGACGAACCGTCGGTCCGCGTGTGGAAGACGGTGATAGCGAACAGTGTATCGGAGTCCTCCGCGCTATCTCGACAGCAGCTGAGGCCCTGGAACGAAATGATATTCCACCCCGTCTCGACGATGAAAGAAGTCACCGGGTTTGTCGTTAGCTGCGGGGCCATATGCTGCTTGCACGCGTCGAACAGGGCGACGTATACATTCGCGTACTCCGCCCAGTCTTCGTGGTCTTCGTCCTCGGTGCCCGCAACCCAGAGTGTATGGAGCCTGCACTCGATGCTCCGCAGGAACATGTCGCAGTTAGGCGCGTAGTCCGAGATCAGGAGATCGGTCAGGCGGGGGAGATAAATGCCGTCCTCAGCCTCAGCCTCGGTCGAGAGGATGTCGTCCGGGATGCACCCTATAAGTTCGAGGCTTTCCAGCGCGCACATCTGCGCCAGCGCGTGTGCGAAGAGCCGATACCCGCATTTGTGCTGGTACTTCTCCGTATTGGAGGTGGGCTTCAGGTGGAGGTGTGTCAGGTGCGCGTATATGGGGGCATCCCATGGGATCTCGAACCCTCCCTCCAATGCGAGACGGGTGAGGCGCGGAGGGGGCGCCCCGCCGAAAGGGGTGACGACAAGAGGTTCGTCCAGGTCCTCCACGCTCAGGTCGAGGGATTCCAGAAGGGGTGCAGCGGCAGCGAGCAACGGGGGTAGGGCAAGGGCATCTTCGCGTTGGACCAGGATCCGCACTGCGGCCATCCGGTGGAGTTCGGCAAAGAGCATCGGTGCTACACCACGTCGCAGGGGATAAAACTGTGCTTTCCCTGTGCCTCGGCCGTTTGCATTGGTGTCGTCGCCGTCAGCCTCCACTTCGCGCTCTTTCTCTTCATTGACATCCTCGTCGCCGTCGAATTCTCCCAAATCCGTGTCGTCGCTGCATGGGTCTTGTACCCCATTCCACTCTTCTATTTGAGCCTCGTCGACCGCGTCGTCACTGCCGTCGTCCCTCTCATCGTCGCTGTCGTCCGTGTCCGTGCCGTATTCATTCCACAGGACAAGAGGCAGCTTCTTGGAGAGAACGATGATCGTCCATAATTCGGGAGCAGCTCGCACTGCTGTTCGCCAGGTTCCGCAGACATGGCTGAACGCCAGCAGCGGATGCGCAGGGGGTACGCGCCGGCCTTGCGCGTCATATTGCGTGGTAGACGCGAGCATAAGAATTTCGACCAGGAGCTCGAAGGGCAGCTTGTTGATGCCGCGTCGCCTCAGAGGATGCACTACCGTCGACATGGTAGTACACAGGAGGATTGAGAATTGTGGCAAGATGGTGGACAATGGGCCCTTTATACGAGTTTGGACGGTAAATAAGTCTCGATGATGAATGTGGCCACCTGCCACACTGCAAACAAGGTTGTGCTTCACTAGCAGGTAGGTCAGCTTGACGAAGAGAGTTACGCGCTCTTTGAAGATGGATCTAGCAAGAGCGCTGACGCCCTAGATATATTCACCCACATATGCAGTCAAGCAAAGCTAAAGACTGCGGTCGCCAGGGTTACCAAGAGGAGCTGCACGCTACTATCAGTAAATTGTACGGGCAGGTTATCTCACATTGACATCTGGCAAGCCTCAAGAGCTCAAAGCTTAACCGTACCTTCAGCCCGTCCAGTAGCGGAACCGACGAAGTTCCCAAAAAGGCCGGTATGAAGCCGCTTTTCGTCAAGCTCGACGATGACAAACGAGCCAACACCCCTTATCCCCCTTATCCCCCCCCCCCACAACACTCGTGCGCTCGCGCTCTCACCGCCTATTGACGGAAAACCTCGTAACCGACGCCTCTGTCCAGCGTGCATGCATACGTCCGTAACCTCGACCACCCCTTCGGCGCTCAAGGGCTCACCATACGGGGTCGAGATCGGAAAGCCTTTGCCTCGGATTTGAAGACGGAGTGAAAACGAACTGATGGGGGTCTAGGATACGGTACGCGGTTGGCGGGCAGAATCGTGCTTCGTGAGTTGTTCGTGAGTTGAAAGGGTGTGACACTCGGCAGATCTTCCATATTCCACTGCCAACTTTTAGAATAAATCCACACGAGGGTTTTGCTCTGGAGAGTGCTGAAAGTTCAGATCGTTTGGCAGAATCTAACGAATTCCATTACTCGGCGTCATCTCGTTGGCCCGAGCCGTCGCTTCCCGTGGGCCGTACTTGCATTCGCGACACGCAGCCCCCCGCCCCCTCGTGCCCCTTGGCCGGGCACATTCCACCATTCTTCTTGGGACCCACAGATCCGTATAGCGCGACACTGAGTCCCCGGTAGTTCCTGGAGGTACTGGGGTGTCGGCAAGAAGAGAAATCGTGGCGGGTTCGTCAAACACGACCCACGCGCCTGGGTTTAGACAGCAAACCGTGACAATATTAGGCATTACCTCTCCATATCTGCGCGAAGTATCGGGAGGGGGGGTATACGGGTTATACAGAGACTCGAAGCGAGGGCTGAAATAGGGCGATTGAGCGACCCACCTTGCCCATCGACATCTGCTGGCCTTCCGGGGTAGGATACAAGAGTAGCAGCTTGCGAGGCACGACCATTGCTGCGGAAGGACTGAGCTCAAACAGTGAATATGTCTTGACGCATATTCAAAGCCAAGATACCAGCTTCCCGGCCGTAGCCTGGTCGTTGAGGCCAGTACGATATCCTATCCGAGTCGTTCTTTGACCCTCCAAGAATAACCCGCACTCCCGCAACTTCCACTTCAGCTCGGCTGGCGAGAATCCGTCGATATCCATCCGCAATACCCCACGTACGTCCACATCCTGAAGCATGGGGATTTACCGTGATAGGACTGTGTGTCGCAGAGCGAATAAGTTCGTAAGTTCGCGCACACCTTACGTGAGTGTTCACGAAGCGGAGCGTTGAATCGTATATCTGGGCCGGGATGTAGATGGTTGCAATTTGGCATGGGTGGATGGGAAGAAGCGCATGTGGTTATTTAAGCGCTGCAAGTATTCAGCTAGCGAGTCTTAAGGCGGACATCGTACTACCGCACGGCCGACCGCCGACGTTCCGAGTCTCTCGTGGTCCCGTCCTCATGTTGCAACCTTTGGCATTCTCATCGAGGTGTTTCAGACCTCTATTCAGAGGTAGTACGCCAGCTAACGGCCGTCTTTGGCAGCCACTGCAACCCAAGCGGAGCGAAATATAGGCAGCCCCGCTGCTAGACGACACGAAGCCCAGGGAATCAAAGACGCAAACACGTGTGTTACCTGTGCAGTTGGCAGCGCGCTTTCAGAGTTTTGGCGGGAACGTTCGGAGAGCCGGCGCGAAGGGCTTCGGTATCCAGCATGTACGCAATGAGTGCATACAAAACACCGCAGCGAAGGTCCAGCCAAACGCCAAGTTGAATACTTTTTGAGATGCAGGAGATGGGATATAGCGCACCGGAATGTTGACACCATCATGGAAGATGTATCTTGCGTGATTTAGTTTAGTTCATAGAGTACTGGGATATGGAGCGTGGCGGAGTGGTGGGTTTTCCGAAGATGAAGGTAGATCATTGTATGGGTAGCGACACTTGAGTTGTGTGGAGATATCCAAGTGCTTGCCCTTGTCGTCTCCCGGCGCGCGCCCTTTGGCAGTATTGCTTTCGGATAGGTCGTGGCAATAAGAAGCTATGAACCAACGTTGGGCGAACGGCTACTCGCTGGGGTAAGGGAGACGATGGGTTCTACTTATTAGTGCTGCTCGTTGAAAAGCAAGTTTGAGTTTTGCAAATGGCAGGTAATAGTTTCCCACGAGGGCGCTATCTGGACTTGAACGCCCTCTGCTGAACTCTACCGTCTCCCCTTTACAGCGCCCGGGGAATCTCGCTGGAGCATCCCATGCAGGCACCTACGAGCTACGAGAGCATGTACGTGGCACGATGCCAGTGGGGGCTAGCTTCATGATGCCCCGCTAAATCCTCATGCTATCAGATGGTTTTCATATCGATGCAGACGGCGACTCCGTCGTATTTCATCCCTCCAAGGTTCTTTCCTTCGGGTCAAAATATATCTGGGTGGCCAGATGACTACACATATCCCATGCAACTCAAGGAGAACATCGACGAAGGCTAAACTACGAAGCCCGTGGTCTCGTACATCATGCCCTCGTGTTCGTGAACACTGACGCTGTCGCTCCTTTACCCTGCCTCGTTGTCTGGCGCGCGTCAGACGTCTTGTATTCGTGCTCCCCTTTCCCGTTATCTAAATATCGTCTAGACTATCCCTTGCACCTACAAATTTGATTTTGTTGTCTGATTGCAGTGGGGCACGAGGGGGTTTCAACCTAGAGGCAGTGTCGGCGAAGGTGATGATGAAGTCGAGGAGCGCTGAAAGCTGAAAGCTGTTGAAGCGCTTGGGATTGGCAGGTTCCCGTCTGATCGCCCCGCGGGACGGTTTGTTTGCCCTCAATCTATACTTTCCCAAACGAAACCAGATTTTCACTCCGTCAAAAACTATGGGTACATTGTTGCTTCGGCGAAGAGACATCGTTCATCACAATGTGATGTCCTCACACCAAAGTAATGCGATCAACCAGTCCGACGCGTGGGCCATCCCACCGCGTGAGGCCATATTTCCAATAGGCGGTCGAATTCCAGGGATAGGCGAACATACCATTCAGCATAGCCAAGGCACTCACCGTGGTGTCAATTGGGAGACGGCCCAGGTGCGCACCCTTCGATCTAGTGGTTTGGGAACCCACTGATTGGTGGCATATTTTTAGGAAGAGGTGAGACTGCATTCCGGTGCGTTGCTATAACACTCACATAAACAATGCCCCCCAGCGGATGAATTTACAGTGAGTCCAATACTGGTTGCTATTTACCTGCCTCACGAGTACCGACGGCAGGTACGAACAGTATATCTCAATATACGTCAATCAATGTCCCTTCTACCTCTTCGACACAGAAAGAAAGCGGAACATCCCCCGATGTCAGCTCAAAAATGACATCTCAGTCGCCCTCAATAACTGGTTCAAGATCCCTTTGCTCTGCGACGAAGTTATGGTTATTATCGCAAGATTATACCTGCAAGTCAGGGGATACGACCCGCTTCGCCCATATGTATTTGCGGCAATGGTGAACTACCCAACGATCGATAACCAGGAACGCTTCATACTGTCTCTACAGCAACAGCTGCAATCCTACCGGGACCCATTCATGCCTGTTGGACCCATTCTCCAGGCGGTTCGTGAGCTCATCGACGTGAAGCGCACCCGAGGGTCGCCGACACCCACCACCGGAGATATACAGGAGCAGATCAGACTGTTCGGGCAGTACGCCGTCCTGTCGCATCGCTGGGATGGAGAGGAGCTGTCCTTCCACGATGTAGCCAATCTCTCGGACCCCATGGTGCAGGCAAAGAAGGGATTCAGAAAGTTAGCAGGGTTCACGAACATTGTTCGAACCCACTTCGGATGCCGCTATCTTTGGGCGGATAGCATGTGCATCGACGAAACGGGTCGGAATGCCTCGATTCCCCTCATGTTCAGCTGGTACCGCCACGCATACGTCTGCGTGATTTACCTGTCAACTGCGCGCGGGGTGTCGGAGGATCCATGGTCCTCCAGGGGCTGGACTCTCCAAGAGTGTCTTGCCGCCACCAGAGTAAGATGTTTCACGTACGACTGGAATCCCATCGGAAGAATATTCAAGTTCGACGTCTCCTGAGAATTCGCCCGCACTTCCTCGGTGTACGACGAAATTCGAGACATCACAGGTACGCAGGCCGACTCCGGGAGCACGGAACGATTTTTGCTGATTTTGCTACACGATTAAGGGGATATGAACTGGTGGACGTATCAACCCGGCGTTAATCAAGCCATCTGTTTATTCTGCGCAATGCGCAGGCGCAGAACGAAGATCCCCGAAGATATGGTGTATTGCCTCTTCGCCGCCCTCGATATCGATATTCCTATTGAATATGACGAAGGCTTCGACAGAGCGCTGTACCGCCTGCAAGTTGCGATTCTCACCAGAACTGATGATCGTCGTTTACTCTGGTGGCAGGACGGCACTCCTTCGCCATATAATTCATTCCTTGGTGGCGACTTCGCGTGTTGGGGGAATCTATACTGGTGTCCCCCGATCGAGAACATATACGACAAGTACCCCACCTTCGACCCGACCATTTCCTTCGATTCCGATGGCGTCATGCGAATCATGGTCAGCCTCTATCCATGGCGCGGTGCCAACTACCCATTCCGATTCGCCCTGCTAGGACAAAACCCCTTCACTGAGGGCTATTTTGGTGTTTTATTACGAAGGCTTCGTGGTGGGATGTACCGCCGAGTGGAATACATCAAGTGCGAAGTATGGAAAATGCCATTGGTCAAAGAACCTGAGTGGATTTACATTAGGTAGATAGGTAATTGTAGTAAAGGGTTAGTGGATTTGCGACGAACTATACGATAGATCCTAGCAAAGCCTCGAGCAAGTGGCTAGATGAAACGCAATAGGCATCACTGAGTGATTTCCACCCAGCTAGTATTTGGTCAACGCCTTGAAACCAAACATCGCGAAATTGACACCCCCAGATTGGAGGCGGAGTTGGGAGGACTCTACTGGTATCGCTCTCATCAGTCGTCCTGAAAATCATCGGTTTCGAAAGAATGTCATTTTGGAGGTAACGGGCAACGGGAAATACGTAGGTGAGTATCTAACCGTCTGTTCGAAAGAGATCCGACGATACACGTAGCGGGAAAGAGTTACCCAAACACCAGCGACTATGTCGTTAACTGGCCTCTGCGCTTAGTCGCAGTCCAGGATTATACAGTCCATACGCGAAGGTTACGCTCGGGGGCGAATGGGTCGGATGCAACAGGTTCTAACCTCTCGTAAGTAACCATACGACTTCTGCGCCCACTGACACTGAAAGTTGTCAAATTGCAGTGCATACTAGTCCTCTAGGCACGAGTCATGGCCGTGCCAATGTAGCAGTCTCAATCTTCGAAGTTCAGGAAGAGTCCCTGCTCTGAGATGCATAGCGAAGGGAACCATTGCGCTCGTTTTCTCCACCCACTAGTATAGCCTAACATTTACTCTTGTTTCCTTCTCGACTGATGTATCATGTAACACAATATTTCTCAGTTCCTGCTGTAAGGGCAACCTCAAAATGGCCGACAGCGCAGGCCTAGCAGAGGGAGAATCCAAAGAAATGAATAAGACTAACTACAATACATGAGAGAGCTGCTCACCTAGCAGAGGGAGAATCCAAAGAGAACAGGATGGGGATTCTCCATGCTAGGAAGCGAAGTATATACTGTAGTAGCGTGGGAGGAATGAAGGGTAACTGTACAGTACACCAGCCACAGGTACGAACGAATATCACAAGGTACGAGGGGGCATGTGATAATGAAGTGGAAGGGGAATGTACAGGAGTCGTGCCAGCGACCTGGGGAAGTAAGGGCGAAGAGTAATGAAGTGGGGGAAAAGGATAGAGGTAACCCGGACGAGCCCCGAAGAGTATAGATGAGTCCGAGCGAGTCCGAAGTGTCCGAAGTGCGGGAAGACTCCGGAGTCACCGGACGCGGCTTGGATGCGAAAGGAGTGGGTGGAAAGGAAGTGGAAAGGAAAGGGAGCGAAAAGGAACGAAGGGGAATGAAGGGAATGTAGGTAAGAGTCCATGGAATGAAGGAAAGGAGAGAAAATAGGAGTGTCCCCTTACACCTACACTCTACGCGCTCTCATTACGGTTACATCTCTTCACCACAGACTCCCCACTGGAACGGGATTCCGTGGCCACTCTATTCATCGCTATCTACAAGGGCGTCGCAGAGGCGCTCTGTTGGAGGCTCGTTCAAAATGCAATGGTTTCATCTGAGCTAGTGGGCGACGACTCATCATCAGCGTCGTGAGTGCCTTTTCCCCCTCTCAGCTTGGTGTATAATTGACACTGGGGTCGTTAACGCCGTTACTTTATAGCCGTTCTCGATGCTCGCTTTCGAGTGCCTCACAACGGCAACTTATTTTCTTCTTGATCTGGCTGTTCTTTCTGGGCAATATCCGGCGCGAGTAACCCTCTTTCTCTCTCGCAAGGATGCCACTCTTCGTTCTTACTTCGACTTGGTCTCTGCGCAGCAATTCCAGCGACAATGCTAGCATCAAAGTACTCGCCGACGACAACGGATACGGCTCACAAATAATGTTTGCGGCTACCTGAAGGGAAGGGAGAAGGGGTCGCCGCATTTATACGACCCAGCCGCCAACATCGATATCGATTTTGCGCCCCCCCCTTCCCAACATTATACACCCATCGCCAAACACCATTCTCCTAGAAGGTACCGTTTGTCATACGCTACCACGTCGCATTGACCAAGTTCACGACACCCTAGCAATCATGCCAGGCAGTGATGATACTGCATGCCCTTGGATGCATGTCGTAAACGGTCCGCGGACGAAGGCTCTTCTCGACACGTTCCTCAAGATTCGCCCAACAAACCGTGAACGTCCTTCCTCTCGGCGATGTGATTGAGCGAGATGTAGTGGGGCGGGAAAAGTGAGTCGTGCAGTATGAATTAGGCAGTTTAAGCCCATCCCTAGGAGTCTAGCGGGATACATGAAGGGACGGGATAGCATCATGTCGGCAGCGGAGCACCCGTAGAAGACAATGGAGGCCATGCCAATAACGAGACGACCACGTGATGGTCTCTATATCTCCCTACTTACCACACGCTGCCACAATTCCCCATCCTTGTTCCACAACCATCACAACCACCGCTACTCTGCAGTCCACGAAATATGTCTTTCTCCAAGTTCCCACCCGAGACTTTACTCAATATAGCCGGCAACTTGTCTACGGAGGACCACCTCGCTCTCTGCCTCACTTCCAAGAAACTTCGTGGGGTTAGCGAATTGCTCCTGTATGTTGACATTAGGGTCACTGTCGAGCCGGGAACCGCACGCCTGGACACGTTATTGAACAACCTGTCCTCGGATGAGGGAAGGGCCAATCGAGCCAGACGACTCACTGTTGTCTTCGCTCACGTTCCTACTCCACAGGAACTGAAAACCATCAATGACATCGCCGTAAAGCTCCCTCGCCTCCGTATCTTCAATATTGAGTATGATTGCGACAATCCAGACACCAACGCTGGCGTGGCAGATCCAGTGTCCTCTCTTCCATCTGTCATCCCTTCCTTCTTGAAAACGACCACACTCCCGCTCACGGCGAGTGCGCCTCCGTCCTCACTGATAAATGTGACATGGCGCAGCCCGATCGTTCAACAAGGAACCTTCACCAACTTCGTCCAGCACCATGCTAATATCCGCTGTTTGATGCTTCGGGCAGCCTTAATCCCTGACTTGGACGCCGGCATCCTACCCAACTTGGAGGTTCTTCAAGCACCGCTCGAAGTCGTCCTTAGACTTCTCCCTGGACGACCCATCCGTCGGGTGAGCACCGTAGCCCGTAAGAAGGTCAATTACCAATGGAAGAAGACAAAGGATGCTTTGTTGAGTGTCGAGGTCTTCTCATGTGTACAAGCTTGGGGTGACACAGAGGGTCACATGTGGCTTCCGGAGATGGTTGGGTGGATGAAGAATCTTCAAGTGTTGCACCTTTCCGTACGTTTATCTCGACGTTGACACTTTCTCGTCTCAGGATTGATCGTTTATCCCTTTCTAGTACGGGATTCACGTGATTCCTGTGGTGTTACGACACACCAAAATTCGCTTTCTTCGAGCATTCTGTGTTTCTGATGCAAAGGTCGAAGAACTCTTTGACAGTGTACCATCCTTGGAGTGTGTAGAAAGAGTGATCCGCGGTTCGTTGATGCGATCCTATCGGAATAATAGGGTGGAGAAGCGTTTTATGTGGAATAGTAAGCCGAGTGAGGAATGGTTGGCGAATTGGGAGGAGAGCGCCTGAGGCTCGTGTGGGTTATGGATCGAGTGTGTGCTCGTGATAACTGTGACAATGCTGGTCAGAATCTCCCCTCCTATACATTGTTCGCAGACTCCTTGACCTCGCATTGTTGTATCATATTGCGATGTAATGATAATGTGTTGTTACTTCGCGTATGTTTTCAAATATATCATGATAGTGTATGTATATTTTCCATCACCTTTATGTCAGTCCTCCAACCACCCAACTCTTGAAAACCATAACCGATCAGACAAAGAACCCATATCATCCAATGAAATCCCCGAAATCCTTTTCTCGCCGCACGACAAGTCAGGAAGACAGCCTTCCACCTTCTCCCGGCCTTCTTTCAACCACAAACTATGGCTCCAATCTATGAGCATAAACACTTGAAGCCCGGAGACGCGGGCCAGTAAAGGTTTGGTTGAGTTTTGTCACGTTCGAGAGGAGCTGGACGGACGAAAAACTCTGGGGTGAATGTTTGGGATGAGGGTCGGAAACAACAGACGAAGAGCGACAGCCTGGACACCCAGGCACCCAGAAAGCAGCGGAAAACGCGAGGTTACTGCCTTCTAGGACCAAGTCGATTTCAGGCACCGAGGACGTGGAGGAGACAAGAACTGCCTCGATTAGAGCGCACTGATTACGGAGTACTCAGACAAAACACTCAGAATTTCCCTCTCGACTCACTCTCGGGATACTTTTCGCCATGGCTCGTTATCCGCTCGACGCGAACGAGTGCATGCCGCGTCATCCCTGTTCTTTCGTTCTCATTCCTTCGGTCTCAACAGCGCTAATAACTCACAACTTTTGACCTTTGAGTATCTAACATTATTAACTGTTATTAACCGTGTTATTAACCACTTAGTTATTAACCACCAGGTTGTTGACGGAACACTAGATATAGCGCACCAATGAGATATCCTGCATTCCCTCCCACTACAGCATCCTGATCGGTGAATATTTGGATGATCGCCTTTGATCAACTGAACACGACAAAGAGACAAGTCAACTTGGGCGAAGTTGCAGTAGGGGAGCTCAAAGTTGGCGCATAAGAATCCGCGTACGCATATGCGCGCATACGGCCGAGGTGCCGTCGATTATGTAATGGTATTTGAGTGTCACATATCCGAGTAGCGCCCACGTAGCGCTGAACGCAGCATATCACTTCCGTTGATCTACACTGATCTACTGCAATCATGCCCCGCGCAAGGATCCACGACAAACTCAGGCATGCATATCTCATTCATATGATGATGCGCAACACGATCTCTCCATCCGATGACCTTGCAGAGGCAATCCAACGGCTTCAACAAGACATGGAGATACTCAATGCCATCAAAAACACTCGCTACCTTCACACACGAACACATGTTCCTAAGCAGGGTAACCTCCATGTTCTCTGGGAGTATGCATCCGACCCTGCTCAGCATGACCACTTCACTCAAATGGTCCGCATTTCACCAACTTCTTTCTCTGTACTTCTACATTTGATTGAAGACCATCTGGTTTTCCACAACAATTCGAACAACGCACAGAAGCCCGTTGAAGTGCAGCTTGCCACTACACTCTTTCGTATGGGTCGGTACGGAAATGCAGCATCTCTCGAGGATATAGCCCGCATTACTGGATCTTCGGAGGGGGATATCGTGAACTGCACAAAGCGTTGCTTTACTGCCATTGAGTCACTTCATGACTTATTTGTTCGACCGTTGACGCCTGCAGAGAAGGAGGTGGAGAAGCAGTGGATTGATCAGCATCTGGGGTTCAAGGGTTTGTGGCGAGAGGGCTGGGTAATGTATGATGGAACCATTATTGTCTTGTTCGAGAAACCAGGCTATGAAGGAGATGCCTATTACACTCGGAAAGGAAACTATGGATTAAATGCACAGGTATGAGATCATTTCATCATTCCTTCAGTTATTGCTGATATTTCCATTAGATTGGGAACATTCCTTCCAATCTGCGGATTGTTGATTACTCCCATGGGCATACCGGTTCAGCCCACGACTCGCTTGCTTTTGAGGGGACAGCAGCACACAAATATCCCAACTGGCTCTTTCAAGGAGAGGAGTTCGCTTGGGGAGATTCTGCATATACGGTGAATTCTCGAACCATTTCTGTTCACAAAAAACCGGCATCAGACGACCCCAACAACCGGTTGTTCGACAGAGCACTTTCAAATCTCCGAGTCCGCTCTGAGCATTGTATTGGAGCACTCAAAGGACGGTTCCAGTGCTTACGGGGCCTTCGTGCAAAAATACACAACCCACATGAACATGCCTTGGCATGTCAATGGATAACGATTTGCATCATCTTGCACAACATGGTCATTGACGTCGAGGGCACAAGTGGAGCAAACTTCTTTGGCCTATCACACTCTGAGGTTGAAGAAGATCATGATACTGGAGATCAACTTGAGGATGCCGATGAACAGGACAGCGGAGTTGTGAAGCGACGTCAATTAGTGGCAGAAATTGTTGCATTTGCAGCAACAAGAGCACATTAAATAGAATGTATTGTAGTTGAAACGAATGTAGTGCCAGTGGCAAAATGAATGTAACTACTAGTTGGTATCTGAATTCTCATCATCAGAAAACATCCCCATCTTTTTCAACCGCCGCCTATACTGTGCCGGAGTCATTACACCCAGCTCTAGCTCTTTCAGCATCAGCTTGCGGATCTTGACATTCCGGTCAGCATCAGCACGGTCAGCAAGCTGTTTGATTTGCTGCCTGAGAAGAAGGTGAATTCACAGTTATAAAGTATAGATCAAGGAAAAAACATACATCTGAACATCAATAATTGACTCTTCGAAAGAGCGCTTCTTGGGAACAACCTGGATAGAGGCCTTGGCCTTGTTAAGTGCCTCATCACTAAGATGGGACACCTTGGGACCTTTCCTCGACTGAGATGGAGTGGGTGGAGGTGGAGTATCATCGTCTGCAGAAGCCTGAGATGATGAGGGAGTGTTGGTAGCGTCAGCTCCAAAGAAACGCCCAGGGGGATGGACAATGGGAGCTCCAGGTGCGGGAGGATCATCATCCAAGGGAATGAGAGGTCTAAACAGGTCAGCAGTTGGGGAGAACAGTTCCCGCTCCATGGCGAGTAGAACCGGATCAATGGGGATATTGTCACGGTTCAAATCCTCTGCAAGAGCACCACGATGAGGGTCCTGCATATAAACCACCGAACGACCCCGTGGTCCTATTCCTGTGGTGACAACAGGAGGGACTACATTCGGGCGTGAAGCCCAAAGACGATGGAGAGCAGGAAAGTAGGGGAGATCCTTGCAAATTTGCTCTTTATACTATTTTAGAACGGTAAAAAAATCAAAAAAGATCACGTACCCCAGATGTTACGAGCCTCAGGGATAGTGTCATGGTCAGGACCCTCTGGTGAGATGTAAAATGGCATATAGACCTCGATAGGTCCATCTGCAACCTCCTGAGAGGCATCATCACCAGTCAGGCCATCCCCAGTTTGCTTGAGGCGCTTCGCCATGATGATGTACTTCTTACGAAGGCTAAACCTCTTT
The DNA here is from genome assembly GCF_014466165.1 of Pleurotus ostreatus. Classification (NCBI taxonomy): domain Eukaryota; kingdom Fungi; phylum Basidiomycota; class Agaricomycetes; order Agaricales; family Pleurotaceae; genus Pleurotus; species Pleurotus ostreatus. The sequence continues at coordinate 66,419 of NW_023503160.1, read as the reverse complement.
TTAAGTATGGGCCAAAAGGAAATAAATGTAACATGGACGCACGCTTCAACTTTACTTTTCACCCGGTCTCCCATAGCCTTTGCATACAGCTTAGACTCCTCAGGGAACAGCTTCGCAGCAATGGCTTTATAAACCATGATCTTCCGCTCCCCTGAGGTGTTCTAATTTAATCAAATGCTCAGCAAAATGAATGTGAAAAGCGAAGAAAAGCACACCTCATCTTTCTCTTTTTTCCCAAAGAGAACCTTGGCATTGTGACACTCCTCCATTTCTCCAATCAGCGCCCAAGTCCGATCATCAGTCCAATCAATTGGCGCGATGTCCGACTTCCGAACTCGAGGTGGCATGCTAAGAGACGAGAGGGGAAAAGAAGAGACGCGACAACGCGTTTACGATGTGACGAAAGTGTGACATATGATTACATAATCGACGGCACCTCGGCCGTATGCGCGCATATGCGTACGCGGATTCTTATGCGCCAACTTTGAGCTCCCCTAGTCTGTACAGTCGACTCTGTCATAACCCATGACCCTCGGTGGACGTGCTGGGCTATGGGTTTTGAGAGAGTATGGGTTAACTCAAAGCGCCTATTTGGGCGTCTAAGAAAAATCGCCGTCGAATTAGTCGGTGGATTTATTTACAGGACTACGGCTGTAACTATAATATATATGACAAGGAAAGATTAAAGCAAGACTAAAGTCTACTATAGTTAGAGAAGAAAGCCATGAAAATGTCAAATGCTAGCAAAGTGGTCGGAAATCTTTGTTGCTTTCATGAGATTCAAGAAGCCCAATGAGGGCTTCGCCATCAACATTGTTCCCTTCGCCATCAAGCCATATATTTCTTCCTCCTCCGTAATAGGCTTCTTTTGCTGAATGCGAGTTTGAAGTTCCTCTTTCTGATTCCTAGTGGCACGTTGGAGGATTTTTAGCCCCCTTTTAAGTACAGGGAGCTCAATCATGTAGAGTGCGGGCTCAAAAGTGAAAAAATAATGGTTTTTAGTTTCATAATTCAACCGCTTACAACAAATTTAATTGAATATATGACAAAAATAACATATACATATGGGTTTTGACATCCCCAAAAAGTATGGGTTATCAGGTATCGCAGAGATATGGGATTTCCCTGCGAACCAACTTGGTGGATGGGAAAATGTATGGGTTTCGGCAGAGTATGGGTTATGACGGTCATGGGTTATGACAGAGTCGACTGTAGTCGAAAAAGAACCCCCGTGGGAACACATTACTCTACTCGTAAAACCGAGTCAACAAGACTCCAGCGCCCTCCAACGCAGTTCTAAGTACTTGCAGCAGTGCGGCTGATCCTTGGTCTGATCCCAAAAGAATCTCGCGACACTAGCGTATGTTCGGCCTCGCTTACCAGCTCCATAAACGCGAATTTCTGAGGTATCACCGCCTGTTTCTCTCCCACTCGCTTTCAATCCTTGAATCCCGTCTGTTTTGGCGGCTATGCGCATTGCACGTCAATGTCTCCGTGTAAGCGCTACTGATATGCAGAGACCCTCAGTCTTGCAATAGGTCGTCCTGTTCCTCCCAGCAGTAGCCCGTGACGCGAGTAGTGCATGGTATTCTCAGCCGTGGTCGACGCAACACAAGATACGCTGAGCACGAAGACATTTGGATTCGATTTGATGAGCAAAGAGCAGGCTGATCAACATCGGAGAAAACGCAAGGGAGAAGCGCGATGACACGGGGCTGGGCTCTGGCTCTCGTGCTGATATGGTGATTTCATGTCTCCTCGTACGATTGCCTGCCGCCTAATACTCCGAGTTTGTTAGCAGATCGTGGTCGGAATCCAGCATGTCTGGTCGACCGAGGCCTTGGGACCACGATTTGAAGTGTCTGGAGTGCGTCTGTGCGGCTGGATATACACACGAATTCGCTCAACATCCACATCATACTCTTGCCCGTTATCCAGCAACGCCTTTCAGCCAGTATTTCTGTTCAGCCCCCGGCATCGGTAGCCGGCACATGTACAGAGGTTGAGCATCTCCGAAACGGCAAAGAATCGTTCAACGAGGATATCCGACCACGCTCCGGCCAGGACGCTGGTCATCTTAGCTTCCACTATCATCCAGAACCTCGTGCGGACACCACTATCATGCTAGCTCGGTCATCGAGTAACGGTGGGAATGCCTCGCGAGCTGCTGTTTTATTCCAGAGTATCCGACTCCCGCTCAACCAACATATGCCTGCCCTCGCTGCGTACCCTCCCATTATCCGTGCATCTACTTCTGTATATGTAGTGGCAATATGCAGTGGCAATACCTACTGTTGTCTGTTGTCTAAACCCAGACGCGTGGGTCGTGTTTGACGACCCCGCCACAATTCCTCCTCTTGCCAACACACTCATGTCCACGGCTATGAACCCCCTGCAGCGCCGCGGAATCAACAAGCTCCCCCTCGAACTCTTAGTGAATATCTTCGACCTCGCCTCCACGTACCGCTTCCTCGACGAGGGACGAACCGTGCCGCCGTCGTACACGCTCTTTGAGCTCAGTCATGTCTGCAGGACCTGGCGAACCGCCATACGGGGTGCGCCCCAGCTGTGGACGATCGTCTGTGGCATAGAGCCGCCCGCGATGATACGCGAAATCATTACGCTGTCGCAGAAAATGCCGCTTGCGATCCTGAGTGTTGAGGAGGAGAGTGACGACGAGGGGGATAAGGAGAACAGTGAAGAAGAGCACCGCGACGAAGATGATACTGAAGAATGGCACGGCATAGAATACAACGAAGACGACGATCAAGACGAAGAGTGGCATGGGATAGAGTGGGACGATGATGAAGATAGTACCAATAGGCTACCCGAAGATATCCATGGGGACAGTGACGATGAAAGCGACAATGAAGGCGACGACGAGAGCGATGACGGTGACGAAAATGAGAGTGGACATGACAGCGACGAAGACGACATTGCATTCGGAGTAACTACAAAAGACACAGCGGAGATACTTCTCGCACAACTGCATCGCATCTCGGACATCGATATTTTACTCGACAGCAACGACACACCTGGCTTACTCCCTCTTTTTGACGCCGATGCCCCCCTTCTGGAATTCCTCAGACTATGCGTCGTGGGCGGGGATGCGCCTGTTGTCATAAATCCCTTCAGAGGAACAGCACCGCCACGACTCACGAAGCTCGTGCTGATGGGTGGATGCGAGCTCAGCCTGTCATCGTCCTTGTGGGCGAATCTGACGCAACTGTATCTGCACAGCGACACCTCTCAGCGCGAGCCGTACCAGACTGATGGCGGCTTCGCGCTTTTTTCGCGGGCGCTCGCCCAGATGTCTTCGTTGAGAGACCTTGATATGACCTTCGCTATTCCCCCTGATATCTGCGACTTCGACCCATTCGCCGTCCCCGCCATCGACCTCCCGAGTCTGACCTCCCTCACCTTACGGGACATGACCAGCAGATGCATCCTCTTCCTCCCTGCTCTTCACTGCCACCTCACCGAGCTTGACGTAGCCGCCGGCGAGGACGATGACCACGCCGAGTACGCCGAATACGAGAATAACTACCACTATCTGCTCCAGGTGTGCCGAGAGCACATGGCCGCAGCGCTCACGCAGGACCCGCTGTCACTCGTCAAGCTGAAGCGGACGCCCTATGGGTTCCTGATGAAGGGGACCCGCTGGCGGGAGGGCGTCCCCGCACGCACCTCTGAGTATGAACATGACGATCTGGTAAGGATCGAACTCGTGCATGGGATGCCGGCGGGGACATCGATGGTGACTGAGGAACTGATTACGCGCGCCATAAACATCGTCCCGCCGCGGGAAACTCATACGCTGTTGGTCGAATTAGAGGACATAGATGGGTTGGATCTTCCCTTGGTCGCGTGGTACCTCGACGGGCTACCAGGTATTCGAGTTGACACCATTACGATGAGTGGATATGAAGAAGAATGGTGGCATGCTCCCGAGGACGAACACTCCGTGGTCAGCGACTTCGCGGCACAAGGAGACGGAGATCCACGCCTTTCGAATCCAAATACAGAAGGCGATGGCTCACAAGATGAGACCAAGTGATAGAACTCACCTAATATGAGGTTACTGGTCACCGTCCTAACCGGCAGTCATTGGTAGCAATGTCCTCATACTTATATATAATATATAATACCAAACGTTTGAAATATCTCATTTGTACTGCATCGATCCCTTGTCGTGGCATACACATATGAAAGTGCGTCATGTTGTTGAGATGGCAAATAAGTAATAGTACATAGGCATAAAAACAAAACTTATTATCAGCCGAGTTCTACGTACTCAAGCCCGCCACTATGTGTCTATAGTTCATTGACATATGAGTCTGTCTTCCAATCTGCCAACCATATGTCTCGAGGCTTGCACCTCCAAACGAGGTTCTGGTTCCGTTTTCCGTCCCTGTGGAGCCTAGCAACGGCACCTTCTGACCAGTCGATGCACTCAAGCGATCCGTTAGACTTGAAGAGAGCGGATGCCACTCCCTCAGTGTATCTTCCGTGCAATCTAACGAGCTGAATACTCGTATGTTGTAGCGCCAATACCTCAATCTCCTGCAGCGGCGGCGTCATCGAGATGTCGCCCTGACGGGCGGCGAAAGCGGATGAGACTAGGTATCAAACAGGCTGGCGAACGACGTACAGCCAAATCCAGAACCTCGAGGCCCTTCATCTTCTGGAGAAGACCCGCAAAGAATCCTGCGTCGACATACCTGTCCCGCTGGCACCTCAGCACCTTGATACTCTCCAGACCGTCTCCGCTGACCGCTCTCCCGCTCGCATCCCGCAGACCGCCGCGCCGCCCCGCGCCACCCGTGAGATAAGTGTTGACCCTCCGGACGTTCCGCCCAGGCAGCAGCGCGAGCACCACCGCGAAATGCGCGTGGATGCTTTCCAGATGAGGCAGGACGCTTGCGTCCACGCGTGGAAAGTTCCTGTTGAAGCACTGCGGGAGGTACAAGGCGCGGATGTGCGGGTGTAGGCTGACGAAAGCGATGAAAAAGGGGGTGTTGAAGGGGGTGCGGTTGAACCAAGTGAGATCCAGCCAAGGGGATTGTCGGTGAGGTAGTCCGTTGGCGATGTAGGCGAATGGCGGAGGAGTGGCTTTGGGGCGGTGGGCGGGCATTAGGACTTGCAAGGCACGAGAGAGTGTCTTGAGCATAGCACGGTGGGAGGGAAATGAGTGAGAAGGAACGGGAGCGTCGTCGACGGAGAAGTCGAGGGCGCGATGGGTGAGCAACATGGTACGCAGGCAAGGGAGCGCGTCGATGATCGCATGCACCAAAATCAGGTCCCTGTTGGCGAGAGGCCTGCCGAAAAAGAGGGACAGACTCCGCACATACGCGCATCTCTCGTGCTTCACCATCAAGTTCGCATAGAAGCTATTCAGGGGATCGTCGCCCGATTTAGCGGTCGGTTGCCCCATTTCGAGCTCGACGGTCGCGTAGAGCTGGATTTCGGCGATGGCGTGCACTTTGCGAGAGGTGCGGGAGAGTGCGAGAGCGTCGGTTTGCGGTAGGAATGACGCGACGGAGAGCAGGAGCTCAGAAGGGAGCTTGTCTAATGGCATGGTTGGTGTGGTTGTGGTGGCGATATGAAGTGAGGAAGGGAGCGAAGGGTGCGACTCTAAGCCACAACCACAGCACGTGAGTGAATGCATCTTGCCACCGCATTTCCCGCTTCGTCCTTTTGGATCCCACCTCACCTCCTCAGTGGGCAGGACCTTCAAGGGATCAGGGCAGCATGATACCGTGCTACGCTTCATGCATAATCGTAGCCGTTGCCTACGTCGCGTCTAACGTGAGTCTATGATGGATGATGTACGGACCGAAAATTGCTCACTTTTCCGTAAAATGCTTGTCCGACGCGAGAGACGGAAACCCCTTGAACGAGGTTCGCAGACACAATGCGCAGGATGCACGGCGGCGAACCTGCTGCTGTGAACATAGGCTTCGAAGTATCGTGAACCACTCGCTGTCTTGGTGGGCGATGCTTCATAGAGAATAGAATCACGGAGCGCGAACTCTTCGCACTGTTAACAAGCCACCGACTGACGGGAGACAGCTCCAGAGCCGTCCGTCGAGAAGATTCCCAATACGGAAGAAGCCGATCAACGGCGCCTTCAACAAGCAGTGCTGCGTACACATTAGTCTCTGGTCGACCACTTGCACAAGTCAACAAAGTAAAGGACGTACGTGTTGTTCTTGCATCGTGCTTCTAGAAGAGATACAATGAAGATAAGTAGGCAGTAAAGCCATGTCACCACATCTACAAAGAGCCGCCTGGCTGACCGTCTCGTCCATCAACGCTGACGAACTGCCAGGGTGGGCACGACGCGCTGAATGAGTCCGCGCACCAGCTCTCACTTCCCTCTTACCGACTGGGAACTTTCAAGCCAGCAGCGATACCCGTGTGATTGCCTGGAAGTAAGGCGCGGGGCGGAAGTAGGGTGCTGCAGCTAGCGAGGTAGAACACGTCTAGACGGGTAATTGCATAGATTAAGTTGCTGACAGTACGTCCTGAGTACTTCCCGGGGTGCGGTAGTGTCAAATATTAGCCCTTCAACGCGTAGAGACGTCGGGGAGCAAGATGCGAGAAGACCGCGCGGGCATGAGAGCCTGGTAGATCCAGAAAGTATCAAGGGTGATGTCATCGGATGTTCCCGTGCTACAGCGACTTTTTGTCGTATGAAGGGGAGCAAAACGAAAATGCTCGAGGCGACATCTTGAGCGATTTGATGACACGATAGGAGGTATACGAGTAGACCACGTGTCCCGAGTCAAAGCTCGGAATGGCTCTTGAGATAGACATAGTTATGAGGCGTAAACGCGTCCGGATCGTACATGCGACGAAGGACGTACAAGTTCCGCAACACGGACTTTCCACTACACAGCGTGCTCGCGGGTTTATTCTGCAGCAAAAACACCCTCGACTGTGGCTGGCGGCGGTGCCTTGCGTCTTATTCCCGTACCAGTAGCGCCAGTGTGACATAAGTCGAAGGCGTGAACTGCGTTGAGGATAGTGGTTTCCTGCTGAAAACATGGCTACCAACCCGCGAAGATGAGGGTGGGCATGAACATAGTAAGCTGTGTTCGCCGAGCATGATAATAGTGTCGCTTCACCCTAATGATATGTACACAAGAGGAAGAAAGAGAACAAGCAGACGAGGAAAGGAGGTAGATGCGACTTGATCCGATCCTGATCAGATTAGATGACTCAGCGAGCTCTGCCACGATCGCTCTTGTTCAAGAATCAACGCCATATCAGATTCCGCTCAGCGCACACAGTAAGACGCTTCAAACTCCACTCGCACAGGTGCTAAAAGGGTTTTTCGCGCAGAAATGCCCGACCTCCCGAACGAAATTGTATGCCACATCGTGGATCTCGTCGACTGCGTGCAGACTCTCTGGACGCTCCTCACTGTCTCTCGCCGAATGAGCCTCTTCGCCATCCCTTCCCTGTACCGAGACCTCTGCTTTGATTCCCGCTCCGCGCCCCGCGCCGGATTCAGGCCATCAACACACGCGAACGCGCTGGAAAAGCTCGCTCGGACGGCCAAGTACAACAAGAACCTCCTATTCACGACCTCGTTCTCCGTCTTCCGATTCATCTCTCCCCAGGCCAAGAACGAGAGCGTAGGGTCCATACTCCCATTCCTCCACAACTTGCGCCGCCTCAGCATCACCATGCCCTTCGTCGCCCCGGAGACGCTGACGCTTGTCCCACGGGGCGCGCAGCTCACGCATCTCGTCGTGCAAGATACCGTCTACACACAAGCCTTCGCGCACTTCCTCGAGGACCATCCGACACTCACGAACATCGACATCGACGGGTATCACATCTCGGAGCCGCTTACTCTCCCGCTGTCGCCCACTGCACTCCCCAGACTCAGATCCCTATCGTGCCCACTCGGCGTCGCGCCGAAACTGGGCAGGCCTTCCGTGACCGCCCTCAAAATCGCCAACGCCTCCAGAGAACACCACTACACCACCATTCCGGAGGAGCTTGCGCGTGAATTGGCAGCTGCGTTCCCCTCCTTACGCTCGGTGCACTTTGCGGATCCCATCCATTTCCGGTCCGCGGCCTTCCTGATAGGCCTCCTCCCCGATGTAGTGTATCTACAGCTGTACGAACCCTCTGTACGATATTTGCTTCTCAACTCGCGTGCTACGCCCGACTGACAGATGCTTGCTAGCAGCCAGGCGTCGCTCAAAACTGGCAGCTGCTCGCAACGTCGCGTCTGATGTATATTCGTCTGACCATTCCAGCCACTGGTGCGCGTGCAGACGAAGCAGCGCGAGGGGCATTTGGCGCCATCGAGCACCTGAAGTACCTAGACATCGTCGACTCGGGGCAAGGCACGGCGCGGCGCTATCATCGCGCCTCAAAGGCCAGCCCTATAGTTAATATCACCGACATTCAATGGCAGCCTTGTGGGGAGACGATCGCCAATGACATATACCAGGGATTCCGCGGGTGATCGAAATGGTCGAGCCTCGCATTGTACTCCCTATGTTCTTGGGTACCCACCTCGTGTACAATATGATTTGTGCTGAATCTCTGTTCTTTGAACTGGAACCGCTTGACATGCTCACTCACAGTGCTGAGTACCCAAGTGCCTCCCTTGATGGACTCTTGAGCTTGTATAATTCATTCCCTGGATCGTACTTCAGCAGCAGCAACAGCCTTGGGCGGCGCCGATAGCAACCATCAAACGTGCGACAGAGTCTTCCGACACTTTCAACCTGTCGTCTAACTCACTTTGCGCGCGACAGAGGAATATTATTCAAGAAACCAGCACGGTGTCTATGATGACTGGGACAACGGACTGTAGCTGGGCCTGCGTGAGTCCTTTTTGCGAATACATCATAGCTTGCATGACTTACCGAACCGCAGGCAGCTACGTCATTGTCAATATTTTCCTATCTTCAACAACGAGTCCGACTCCCTTAACGAGCGATGTCTCCCGTGAGTAGCTTACTATGGCTCAAACACCGAAGGTGCGAACAGCATACCCCAACTCCTGGGCTCTTTTTTCTCTTCGTCGTTCGCCAAGTGCCTGTGCGTCCGATGAAAACCCAGCCTCTCGCCTACTGCAAGCGACGAGTGCAAGTAGTACGTACCAGGTAGACCTTACTGAACAGCTGAGGGTTTTATATAATTCATTGTCGCAGATGCCGTATTTACAGAGGAAATCGGTGATAGCTTTCGGGAGGCAGCTGATGCACGGGCAAAGCTACGACAGGGCGAATACCTATGCTTGCCACTTGGATGATAGTAGAGGGTGGATTGGCGCACCTGACTGGTAGCGATGCAGTTCACGACGCAGAGCAGGTTCCCCGTCGCGACGCATCCCAGGAGGCAGACACTAGACTTCACCACCGTGCTAAAGCACTTCCAGGCGGCACACCCACCTGCTGCGAGGCTATCGAACACATACATTTGGGCCGTCTGATCAACCGCGATCACTAGCAATAATACACCGAAGAAGAGTGAAAGCGTGCGTGTGTACGTACATTCTTTCTGGATGGCAGTTTCGAAGCCGTCTGAGACACCCATGCCGAGGGCGTTATTTCCTGGCACGACGCCGCCGACGGTCTGGAGGACGGCGCACATGACGAGGAGAGTCCTAACAAAAATCATTGCTTTCTCATCTAGTAGCTGTTGGTGGGTGAGGTGCTTGTCGAGGATATAGAATCGTCTTCCTTGATCTACACGCCTGTTCTTTGATCACTGAGATGCACTTGCATTCACTGCGTTCCGCGGTTGCGTACCCTAAGCGAGCTTAGGTGGGCGTACAAGGCCGGAGGTGATTCTAGGTCTGTAGATGAACCTTAGGATTGTCAAGCTACACGATGGTCGTGAGCATCCGCGTACCTTGGGCTAGGTGAGTGTAGCTGGCTGGAGTAGCTCGCTTAGCATAAGACACGTGCCTAGGTTCGTCTAGCTGGCACGACGAAATGGGGGGCGACGCGGACAGCCTCAGCCGGACGAATAGATGATGACATACATTGATATGTCTTCGCACCAAGCCCGCGCGAGGAAACACACAAAGTGATGTGTTCAACATCGATGATTTTCATGATATATAACCCGTATTGATGGTAATTGTGTATAATCAGTGTATGTCCAAAGCGCCAGCAACTTGAAGGCAAGCAATCTATGTAATAAGTGAAAGAGCTCTGGGTTCGTCTTGAGTGTGAAGTAGGAAGCAACCATTGGTGACTGTTAGTGACTGTAAGCAACGGAAACTGCTCACAGAACTATGTTAGAGCTGCACCGAGGGCCGGCGTACACAAGGCGTACGTTGACATATCTAGATTAGCCACGGCTACCCTAAGCATTTATTGTAGGGCAAGTGGATTAATGTTTGTGTAGCCGACCTACACGAACCTACGCGTGGCTAGACGACGCTCCATGTGATCGACTTAGGCGCAGTTCGCGTACCTTGGTGTATCTCATTCGCACACTCCTAGACTCAGCCAAACACTGTTCGTCATGGTCAAATAGCTGAACCTCTATGCGTACGTCACTAACATCAGCTACACGAAGGTACCCGAACTTGGGCTAGGGAACGTCGGAACGCAGTGATTCAGCGACGAGCAACAACTTAGTTGAGCACCGGTACTTGCACACTCCCGAGTCCACACTATCACAAACCGCCTGCTATGGGGCACTAATGCCATCCTTTCCGCTGAACATGGGAGTGGCAAGCGCAAGCGCAAGTCTGGGAGCTGGCGAGGCAAAAGGATGCATCCGCAGGCGTTTTGGTACGCCCGGCGTAGGACACTTGGCCATTTGGGATTACTGCTGTTGCGATAGTTCTAGTTCTAGAGACTTTAGTGGTCTTCCGTTACGCTTTGACACTCATAGGTGTCGTCGCCGACGCTTGCCACTCGACGATTCGCTGATTCGGGAATATCGTAAGCGCGTGCAGCCATCTCAACTTTCGCATTCAGAACGCACCAGTGGTCTCCTCATGATGGCCAAGTCGAAGAAGCATGAAGTTGTACCCATAGGTCTTAGCACACACACCTGGTTGAGTTACTGTGCAGATATTTGCCCAGATTCGGCAGTTCGGTGGCACTGCCCAGTTCAACGTCGTCGATGATCACGCCCTATACGAGCGTGAAAATTGTTGCTGCTGGACATTAGTCGTAGTATGTATGATCTGTGCCAGACATAATGTCTACGCGAGTGTGAGGTGTGCGTCGAGACCCCCGCCATGACAAGAGCCTCGAAGTGCGTGCTGCCGGGCATTCCGAAACGCCTGCGCGTATGCCCTTTCGTACCCGAGTTCACAGACTTGCGGCTCCGAGAAGGCGGGAGGAAGACTCGGAGCGGGGGGCTCGACTAGACTTGTAGAATTGCAGAATTGTAGACTTGTAGAATTGTGAACGCACTTCGCCAACTTCGGCATGGACCGCGGCGTGCATATGCATGCCAGGCGAAACGTAGTGGCCGGCTTCGCTGCGTGGTGTGTGTGTGTGTGTGTTGGCGTGGTGTGTGTGTGTGTGTTGGGGGGGGGTGGAATCGAAAGGCACGGGAACTCCGCAGGAGCGTACAAATACTGAGCGCAAAAGCAGTCTCGAAGACTCAGAACTCAGCATCCCCACCCACCTCGTCTACAAACCGCCAGCAACAGCCGTACCAGCAGTGCCAGCACCAGCAACAAAGATGCATTTCGTATCCGCCCTCGTGGTCGTATGCGCCGTGTTCAAGAGCGTCACCCGGGAACAACGCGCTGCGCATCGGCGTCTCGGACAGCTTCGAAGCCGCTATCCGCACAGAATGTACGCACGCACGCATGCATGCATGCACCATCATCAAACTGACTTGGCTGAACGTCCGCTGAAGAGGTGTGTTTGATCATTTGTAGATGGCCCGGTCATCTTCGACAGCCTCGCCGCGAGCGGGTGTGACGCCTGGAAGAGTCTCGGTACAGTCGCGAAGGCGACGCCCTGCCTCCTGGGGTGCGTGGCAATGGGGAAGCCGCTCTGTGTCATTGGATGCATCGCAGAGAGCGACGTACGTCGACCATCCGCACACCGCTGAGATCCCGCTGACGCTGTGGCGCTGTAGCTCTGCCCGTGCATCAACTGTTTCCCCGCCGTCATCACCGATTTCCTCCACAAGTGGGGCATCCGCGACAAGGAGCTGCATGCGCAGCTCTTCAGCAAGGTGTACTTGGTAAGTTACGGACTTGCGGTTCCGGAAGTGCGGTTGATGATAATCGAATATGTAGGGGCTTGCGAGCGACGAAGAGAACAGGAAGGCGCAAGAGCTTGGGTACTCGGTCAGTACCTTCGGTGCTTAAAGCAACGTAATGTATGATCAACGGCTGTCGAGGAGCGAGAATATTGTGCTCACTGGTTTGCAGATAGGGAGGCAACCGACAAAGGAAATAGTCGGCTGCGGTTTGGTAAGCGGTTTACGCGACGATATATCAGGACGAAGGACTCACAATACGCTGCACACGGGCAGGCCGGCTTGCAGGCTAGCTATAGTCGTTACCTCAGTAGTGGTCTCGGTTTCAGTGTCTTGAATGATCATCATGTTCCGCGCGCAATTTGTCTAGACGACTGCCAACATGGTCCAGGAATGGCAGTGCATGCGAATGTATTTCATCAGACTGAGTCTTGGACGTCACTACGCGAAAAAAACGGCGAGAGACGTCTGAACCTCACGGATACGCAGACGCAGGAGATGAGTAACAGAATTTGTATTTTATTCGAGTTTGACGACTGATAGCAAAATAGTGAACCGCACCTCAGACATCGGGGAAACAGGGGGGTCCACAGCATTACGCCTCGGTGAATGGATGCGAGGAGATCATTGGGGGCAGAGAGCATGCAGTATGCAGGGCGCTGGTCAATTGTAGGAAATCTTGATGAAGTGACAGTGGCGACATAACCAGTGGGGGACAGAGACTATGGGCGGAGGTCGACAATAGACTTGGAGGTCGTAGAGAGAAAAGAGGAAGTGGGAGGTAGGAGGATCGACTCGACCTGGATGAAACCCACGAAAGTAAGAATGAGCGTGACTGAATGAATATGGCAGCTTCGTGGTCACTCTTCGCCGAGTGCCGTCGAGCAAAAGGAGCGAGTTCCCCGATGCTCAGTATTGTAAATTAGACCCAACCATAGGTAGCGTGATACCAACCACTCACAAGAAATTCACTATGGCCACGCAAAGCTATGGTTTGCTTCCTGGACACTCTTCCTTGACCGGTTGACCAACCGCGTATCTATGCATCCATGGTTGTCGAAGCGTCTGGAAGAAAAACGTGGGATGATATGCAAAAGCGGGATGTTTGGATCTATGGAGCTAAATAAACAACGTCGGGCGTAGCTAAACGTTAAGATACTTATCGACTATCATCCTGTCGACATGGATGTTAGTCCACAGCCTAAACGTTCGCCATCGGAAGGGGCGCGCTATATGACTGACTTGCGACTCGACAAACGCGGCTGGACCAAGTACAGATGATTGAGCCAAGCTACCACCGTCTTTGGCTGCCTCAGAGTCGTGCAATGAATCAGAGGGGAAAGGAGAACATGCCGGACGTCCCTGCATGGTACCGACGTGGCGTCCCAATTTTCTTCTGATCGCACCATAACTTCCCACCAAGCTCGTGCCAAGTCAACACTCGGTCCTGGCACGAAGGCCTACAGATGCACCTGGGTTGCAAGTCTCGATGGATACTTGTACGCAGGGACCTGAGGGCGCGCTAGCCTGCTAGGCTCGACGACTAGCCCGCCACGTCGCGTCCAAGACTTTACCGTAGCGAAGTAGTCCAATGTAAAAGCCAGACAAGGCCTTCCAGATCCCCACCTCCCCATTTTCCAGGCGAGGTTCGCGGCTCCCTGGTTATTCATTTCGTCATGACGTCGAGCCCTACATCGGGGATGCGCCTCTCCCTCTCCTTCGTGCTCGTCGCCACGCTTCTCGTCGTCGGCGTGTCCGCTCGCCCAGCCAACGACTGGTCCAAGCCCTGCTTCAACGGCGAATGCGCGTACGACTTGCCCGAGCATAGCAACTCGGGCTTGGGCGCTCTCAAGATCGTACGTACTCCACCTCACGCATATATAATATACTACTACTTTGCTAATTACCCTCCACGTTCACAGGCTGGCTCACCAAAGTCGATCACCGACATCACCTCCGCAGCGGGCTGGGTCGTCCTCGACTGCGACCCCCACTCGCTCGAGCAGGAAATCCGTCTCGTCTGCCAATCCGACGACGACGTCGACGACACCGCCTGCAATCATGTCTTCGACCACTGGGGCCCAGAAGACAAGATTGTCAGGTTGCCCGAGAGTGTAAGAATCCCGTCCAGGAGTATTCTGGATGCGGTTATTGACGTTCGGTATGTGTGCAGTGCGGTGCGGGACCCTTTGCGCGTATCGCAGCGGCCTCTCTGGCTGCGAACCAAGACCTTCCCGCCCACGCCGAAGGCAAAGTGGTGCGACGAAGCGGCATCCCGCCAGTCATCCACTCCTTCAAGATCGACACCAACTTTGATCTGGTCGACGTAGAGAAGTCAGCATCTGATCTTTCCCCATCGTTGCTTCGCTGACCCCTCTCGCCTCTCCTCTGTAGAGTCGGACCTATCAACTTCGCTTTCGTCGGTCTCACTGCTCCCTCTCCCGCGGAAGCATTCGCCCACCCAGACATCGACCTCAACTTCGACTTCGTCGACGGGTGGTTCGACGACGTCTTCAAATCCGTCGGCAGCTGGGTCTCCAACGCCGCCACCACCGTCGCGCACACCGTGACCGACGCCGCACACACCGTCGCGCACGCCGCCGAGACCGCCGGCAAGGCCATCGCCCATGTCGCCGGCGCCGCCTTCGAGGCGATCAAGAGCGTGCCCGGCCTCCTGGAGAACGCCACCCACTTCCAGTTCGAGCCCACCGTCGAGATCGCGCCCGTCAAGTTCGAGGGCCACACGAATCTGATCGACTACAAGCCGACGGGGTGTCCCGGCGGCGGCGGCGCGGTGACCGGGGGCGTGATTGCTGGGGAGCTGAAGGTGGATGTGACGGGCACGGGAGGGGGCAATGTGAAAGCGGGCGTCATCGTCGATGGGTCGATCGTGCCGCCGAAGATCAAGGATTTTGCGGCGTTCGCGGGGCTTTCATTCGACGTCGACGCTTCGGTGACCATCAAGGCTGCAGTATTTGTGAGTTAGGCCCGTTCTTCGTCTGATCGCTTCCGTCGTTGATGTCGCGCCGCAGGGTGGATACGACTCTGGGAGAAAGCCCATCATCAAGCCCTTGGGCCTCCCTGGGTTCAGCATTCCAGGGTGAGTCCGCAGCCATCATCCTTCGTCCCTCGTACGCTTTCTCAACCCGCCCAGTGTTCTCACCATCGGGCCAATGATCGAGCTCCAAGGCCAGGCAAAGGCGTTTTTGGACCTGAAGATCGATTCGGTCGTGCATCTCGCGTACAAGGTTGACAACCGTGAGCTCGTCGGCCTATATCCCCTTCTTTTCAGCTAAAATCATCGTATAGTGGAACTTTGGTACCCTGCGTCGAAGAAGAAATCCACGGAGAAGGGCATTCATACCAAGCCGTCGCGTGCGTGTCTTCCCCCTTTCACACATCACCTCGCTTTGTATGCTGATGACCCGCCGCGAATACAGCTCTCAAGCTCAAAGCCAAAGCCAAAGCCAGCGCGAAAGGTTTGTCACCCCCTCCTCATCAGCACGCCGCAATATCTGACCCGCATATAATACCCAAGGTTACATCGAAGGACATCTTGTCCCCATCCTCAAACTCGGTGTAGAAGCCCTCGGCGGGAAGGCTGGCGCTGATGTGTACCTCGAAGCCGACGCATTCGCCCGCGTCAGCGTCCAGGCCGAAGCCCACGCAACCGCGACCGCCAAAGTCGGTGGCGCCCCCGCCGCCCCCGCCCCCGCGCGCCCGAAGAAGGGCAAGCGCGAGGCGTACGTCCCGCCCTACAGCCACCAAGCGCGCAACGAGCTCGCGGTCTTCGACAAGCGCGCCACCGACGTCGACGTCCACGCCGCCGCCAAGGGCGGGTTCAGCGGGTGTGTCTGGCTCGATGCGGGGCTGGAGCTCAACTACGGCGCGAAAGCGAATGTGGGCGATTTGTGGAAGGTCGATGAGCATGGGTCGTTGTGGAAGAGCCCCATTTGGCCGGTCTGGTCGGTGAGTTGTGTTTCTCTTCCTCTTCTCTTCGTTCGCGTGTTCGTCACCGGGCGGATATCTTTTCACCGCTACGTATGCTCACCTCTCTACGATAGGGTTGCTTCGCCGCCGGCACGAAATCCGCCGGAAAGGTCACCGCGAAATCTACATGGGACCCCAAAACCCTCGACGCCAAGTTCAAGGAGAACAAGTTGACTTGCGACGCGGATGCGGGCGACCTGGAGGCAATGCCGGATGAGACACTTGCATCCAAGACGTAAGTCTAGTCTGGTTCGCAGCACCATGACATTATACTGATGGCCGTGGCTACTTTCCTATAGATTGCAAGACTGAGTCCGTCCGTACTGCAAAGGCTTCACGCGTTCTTTATTTCATCGGCTATATATAGCGCTGTTCGGCCACTTGGTGCTCGTGTTCAACGTATTGTACGCTCAGGTGGATCGGAAAAGTATATGTAGTATTGAGTATGGTCGAGGGAGAGTGCGAAATGTAATGATATGATCAAACCGCCATATGAGGAACATAGCAGAACAAGAAAATGCCAGTGCAGTCAACCATTGCATCGCTGAGGTAGACTGTAGATGTAAGGTTAGACGTAACGCACAAGAATGCACGGCTGACAGGAACAACACACAGGTGGAGGCGTTTCGCTCTGGACTGAGTGATTTTGGTCGCGAAAGTCCGGGCATTCAGACTTAGAAACGTTAGTAAACTGTTTGTCTCGGTGACTGCCCGCGATGAAGAACGGGAGGACTTGGAGATCAATGAATTTAGTTTACTGACGTGCACGACGTATCCTAATGTATCATGAAGAAACTTAAATGCTAGTACAGTATGGAGTATACATCACCAGTGGATCACAAAGCTCCTGCACGTCTAGCAAATCTACAAACCAACACCATTCAAGTCTATATTGTTAATGGCTTGCTCTCTTTTTGGGCTACGAACTCGCGTCAGTCAAAGCTCGCAATATCCAAAGTCAAATGATACTCACACGTAGTAATTCGATCGCCCAGCGACAGGGCGATTCCCTGCGTCTTACTCCGTATCCGTACGTGGCCAGTAATAACCCCGCTCTCCGTTCGCTCGATGCTCAGATTCGCTAGTGCGTCCTCGCCTATACGTACGACAAACCGAATATATCCAGTCAACAACGCGGTCAAATGATGATGGGAGAGGGATAGTGGCGTACCGAACAGACTTCGAGCATACATATTCGCTGACAAGAAGTCGCAATCTCCCGACAGCGCGCCTTCGGGGGTAAGGCACGACATATTCGTGACGCTCATCACGTATTTGAGATAATCGCGGGGATTTCTTTGCCATTCAGCCGTTAGGACTTTTCGCGTCAGAGACAGAGAAGGAGATGACGTACGATAACGTGCTATTCACATTCACTCTGTTCTCCCACTCGAACTCAGTCCACATGCTTCGGAACTAACACCGGACATTAGCACCTCAAAGCAACGAGCATAAACGGGTCACACATACCTGAGCTTCCGTACAATACGCTGGCTTGATATAATCCATGATATCGACGTGAATATCATTTAAAATCACGCAGGCCTCCGACATATTCGGGCCTTCCCACAATATGCTTCCGAAAATGACCCCAGTCTCCGTCGACGAGACCTTAATCGTCGCCTTGATGCTCTGGAAACCGTGCGGGGCGATGGTGAAGACCGAAGGGCGCTCTACGATCTTGAGGTCGCCGAGCGTGGCGAAGTCGAGGCAGAGGTTTTGGAGCGTGTTAGCGGTCTGGTTAACGAGGAGGACGTCGAGCAGAATGTCGAAGCCGTGCATCTTGACGTAGGCTTCGGCGTAGATAGGATCGGAGAAGCCTGCGCAAGCCCATCACCATGAGATGGTCGGAAAATCAGGAGAGTGGGAAGCGCGTACCGGTAAGTTGCGCAATCTTGCTGAGGTTAGAGATGAAGTCTTCCTGAACCTCCCCGGATCCCGTTGCGCGAGTAAGATCCTCAGCATCCTAATCACACAGTGATCAGAATTCACGACGAGCGGTACGTAAAGGCAAACGTACATCAATAACATCCTCATTCGCCTTTTGCGAGAACTGGCGGAACGACAGTAGATCATCAACCTGCACGATCGTCTTCTTATCGCTCTCCGCAGCTTTCTTATCCGCAGCGCGCTTCTACACGTCCCTCGCTCAGCAACCATTACTACACCAATCTGGAGATAGATAAACGCACCTCCTGCGCGACCAACATCTTCGAATACGCCGCCTTCGTGTCGTGCAGGAAGATATCATGCACGGCCGGTTTCTCCTCGAGCTCGCTCAGCGTCTGGATGCAGTTGAGGATCCGCTCTTGCGAGTCCTCGTCAATCTGCACCGTGACAAACTTGGACTGGCCGACGCGGATGATGGACGCCATGATGAGCATGGCCTAAAAGGATGGCTGTCAGAAACAAAGAACGAAGCGGGAAGAGGGGAGTAGCCTATACGTACCTCGGCGCGAAGAGAGTTAAGCGCGATTTTATCGCTCGTCTTCTCGTCATACCGCAGGACCAATTTAGACAGGGCGGCAGAAAGTACAGAGCCAGTGAAGAAGTCCCCACCAAGTATAAGAGCTTCGCGGCACCAACATCAGCTCCCGTTCGCAAAAGGCTAGCGAGCGCAAACGTACCTCTCAACGGCGGCTTCGCAGCAGCTTTCACAGCCTCCAACTTCGCAGCCGACGCGCTGGTCGTATATGCGCTCTCAGTTGCGTACGTCCCATCAGCGAGCACCCTCGGGCGCGAATCCACCTTCTTCTCCTTATCCTTCTCGTCTTTCTCCTCGTCCCCTCCCTCCGCTCCAACAGCCTCGTCCAAAAGCCGCTGCTCCGACGCGAGTATGGGTATCTCCCCAAGCACCTTCCGTATCTCCTTCATCGCGCGCTCGATGTCAGCCGTGTTCTCGACATACTCGCCGAGGATCCAGAGGATGCCGCGGTAGACTTTCCCGGACTTGATATCGGGGAGGGTGGAGATGAGTTTCTCGGTGATCGTGGGCCGGAGATGCGGGAATTTCTCGACGACTTCGCTGTATACGCGACACCAGGATTGTAAGTTCAGGCGAAAGTGAAGAGAAGGAAAACGCGACCAACCGGACGAAGGAGACGACATCGAGGGCGGAGGGGTTGTTGGAATCGCCCAAGAAGTCCATCAGGGCGTGTACGACCGAGGCCGCAACTTCTGAGAACTTGATAGCAGTAACGTGAATAGATTGGATCAACAGTTGGCGATACTCCGGCGCCTGTAAAGTCGATTAGGTGTCCATGGATGGGATGAAATGGAACGAAGAGTCGCCTGACCTTCTCGAAATCGTGCTCCTGCGTGCGCTGAAGCTGCTTCTTCAGGAACAAGACAACCTCTTCGACGTTACGGCTAGACGTCATGCTGAGCACCAATCCAATCGCCTTCCGACGAACTTCCATGTCAGCACTACAGTAGGGTAATCAGCGATAGCATAGAGTAAAGTAGGGAACGCGCACGTGGAGAGGATTTGGAGAACGTCCATAATGATACTGTCGAGGACGTGGCCATGCTTTGAGCGAAGGGCTTCCACGCGATCGAGGACGATGAGCTTCACATTGTTGTCGGATTCCTTGACGACGAGGTTGATAAGGCACGAGGCAGCGGCTGCAAAGACAGGTTGGTCAGTAGACTGCCTGTCAGGAAGGACACGACATTTTGACCTTTGACAGCGGCAGGATTTTGGGTCAAGGCAGTCAGCGTTGTGGCGGCCTCGTACTTGACGGCATGGGACGAGGAATTCAGCAGCTCAAAGATGCATCGGATGTACCGTGGCTGAGCGCGTCATGAGATCCCAATCTCCGGAGGAAGAACAAATGAGTACTCACTCGATGAGCTGAATCGTCCTTGCAGTCCAACCTAATGACCTCTATTATGCTCAACTGCAGGAGCTCATCGAGGGCCGAGATCTGGTCGTACACGCTCAATATCCACTCCACGGCCTTCGGCATCGAGCAATGGGCCAAAAACTCCAGCGCGTTGCGTTTACACGTCGGGTCCGTCTCGGCCGCGAGGAACGTCTGCACCAGCTCCGGCGCGTCGGGGATCAGGTTCTCAAACTCGCGGTATATAGAGTATATGGCGAAAACAGCGTTCTTCCGGACGTAGGAATGGCGGTGTTCGAGACACGAACGGCAGATTGGGACGAGGGGTTCGAGGAGTTCGGCGTCTTTAGAGATCTTTTGGAGGAAACGGAGCGTTGAGCCGCGTATGTATTCGTTTGGATGTTGCTTTGGGCGCGTTCAGGCGGGATTTAGAGCATATATACAGAGGGAACTCACCAGGTCGTTACGGATGGCATTACTTTGCCGAGGTCAGCGCGTTTGTTGATGATGATAGCGATTCTGACTCACACCACGAGAATCATCTCCTGCTTGAGCTTCCCATTCTCGTCGTACTTAGGGCAGACCTCCCAGTAGAAATGCAGCAGCTTCTTGAGCGCCTTGTTCTTCGACGGCAGTACATATTGGATTATCGCCATCAGCAGCGTCGGCTACAGAGAGAAAAACGTTGTCTTCTGACTCCCGTTGTAGGAGTCCCATACACGTACCTGAGGATTGCCATTGATCGTCGAGACAATGATCTTGCGCAATGTCTCATGTTTGACTTCATCTGTGCCCTTCTCGAGCCCAGCGCGCAGTTCCTGCACAGAAGGCGTCTCAGTCGCGGATTCGTAGACGACGGTGTAGCAGGAGGCTTCCTGGCCTGACATGGTTGTGGAAATGGGAGAACGTTATGATCATTGATCACGTACGAGGACGTGGCTTGGTCCAGTTGATTGTGGGAATAAATTTCTAATTGTGCGAAAGCTTTCCTTTAGTCAGTGGTCCACAGACCACTGGCGCTTCTTGGCCACGGCCAACCGACAAAATGTTCTCGTCAATCCGATACGTAGAAGTGCTTCTAGTACTTACCCACGAAACACGCTGTGAGTATTTCCATACCGAACTCCTCACACTGAATTGATCCCTGACGCAGGTACTATCCGCGAGCCATTCACTCGACACTCGCGCGCAGCCTACATCCCGACCCACACCCACCCACCCTTCCGCAACTCGTCGTATATACAGTATACAGTATACAGTACGAGCATACCCAATGTTTTCGCGGACAAAGTACACTGTAGATGACTTTGCCTCTTTGCCTTTGCTATGCTGTGTACCCTACGACGGAGAAATATTGAAATAATGAAACGCAGCGAACTAGCTCTGGTTATCGGTTATCGCGGACCATAAAAATAAAATGGGGCACAGGGATGACTCCATGTACACATCCATGCGCGAAGTGGAGGCCCGCCTGTGCGCACATAATACGCGCTCAGGCCGCTGAATGCACGCGTAGGTCTCGCTGGGTGATCTAAAACACCGACTGACTGCTTACGGATGATCAATATGCAATCCTGCGCGGAATGACGGAAAGACGTGGTACGATGGTGGCAAGCGTCGGAGAGTACGGCCTGACCAACAGCAGGGCGATGAACAACACGACGACAGGCATCGCCGCCATGGCCCAAACCGACGCCGCATATCCCGCAAAAAGCGGCGCAGAGTCTGCAGGGCGGCGCGCGCGCACACCCTCTGTCATAGACGCTACAACTAACGCACCCAACATCTTCGTGAGCCCCAAGCACCATATATATATCGCAATAGCACACGCACCAGCAAAGCCCAGCGTCGCGCCCACCTGGTACGCTGGTACGCCGTATACATCACGGCGCCGACGCCGCCCTCCTCCCCTTGCGCGCCCCGCCCATGACCATCGCCGTGCACCCCACGTACGCGCCCGCGAGTCCAAACACGCTGACAGCCATCCCGGAGAAGATATACGACCAGTACCGCGCCTCCGCCCTCGCCCCGCCGGCCACCGCGAAGAGTACGGCGCCCAGAGCCATGAGGGCGGGGCTGCACACGAGGATATGCTTGGGGCTGAGGCGGGGGACGTAAATATTTCCCGGCGAGGAACGACGCGGCGCCGCCTGCGACACCCATTGGGCTGCAGCGCACTGCGGCGATGCGCGGCGAGTCGCGCCAAAGGTCCTTTTTCATGACTTGACTTGGGGTGAGTACATACAATGGGAAGACAAAGGAAACGATTGCGCGGATGCGCGGCGCACCATGAGGACGTTGACAAGCTGGAGTTGAGAGCCGAGAGCCGAGGCACCACCAATGGGGACTCCAGGCATGGAAGAACAGCGGCGTGAAGTTCCTGTTCGTCTACGTCTTGGGCGGCCATGCCGGGCTTTTCACGATCCGCTCGATGGCGAAGAACAACGACGAACACAACGACGGAGAGGAGCAGTGTCGTCACGACTTGCGGCGATCCCCAGCCTTGGGTAGGGTAGGGTCGGTTCTCCAGCGAATGAAATGATAGGAGAGAGAGAGAGGACATACCAGATTCTGCGCGATCTGATATGGCGTATACGAACAGGATCAAGCCCGAGGTGAGCACGAGGACCCCTGGTATATCAACACCACGCCGCTGGGCCTTTGCAGGCATCGTATGCGTCGGCAACAAGAGCCACGCGGCACCCGCAGTGGGATGTCCCGGCGAGAGCGTATGCGGCGTACGCGGCGCTGCGCTCGACCGGGTCGGGGCATATGTGTTGTCCGTATCATGGCGATCGCGGAGGGGACATTCATCGCAGCACCTACGCACGCGAACGATGTCGAGGAAACATATTCCGGAGCCCGCTGAGCGCACATACCCATTCCCTGCAGCGCACGGAAGACGATGGCCATTATGGGGTGGACGCTTGCCCCCACTGGGGCGCTGAATATGGCGATAAAGGCGAAGCCGAGGCAGAATATGGGTTTTGTTTTGGGTGGAAGATATCCGATAAACTGCCGGCGATGAGCATGAAAGACGCGAAGGTGAGTGTGTACGCCGAGAGTATCCATTGAAGAGCGCCAGGGGTAAAGTGGAGGTCCTCGGCAAGCTAGTTCGGGCAGCGTTAGCAACAGAATGGGGGATTCATTGACAAGTGGCTCTCACCGAGGGCAATGAAACAACGACAGCGTTCGCGATGAAGATGTCAAAGAACTGGGCCGAGCACAATACACCGAGGACAACGAGCTTTCGAACGGGCGACAAGGTCTGTTCTTCGGCATCTGAGGCTTCGAGCACTGGGACTCGGACGCCTGTCTTAACTACTCACGGTTGGAAGCGGCACAATCACATCCAGAGTGGTCTCGGACCAAGGATTGTAGGGGCTAGAGTACACTTGAGAGAACATTGTAGTTTGAAATTCAACAGCTCGCTTGATGCCTGGCACGGAATGGCGTATCGCAATGGCGAACTGGATGCAGCGAGTCCACGGAGGAAGGGGCGCGATACGGCGCGTGTATAACAACCTACAATGAGTTTATTTCTGTTGCAAGGACGACGTCCAGGTGGATGCTGATGAACACATTCAATAAAAGAAAATAAAAATTAAACTAAATAAATTATAACTTATTTTTATTTAGATAATTGTTTTTATTTTCTACTTTTAAATCGGAGATGATAAGCATATCGGTGGGCGCTAAACTGGACCTATCTAAGAACGAGCCCCCGCGACTTACACAATGACGCGAGCTCATGCTAACTTGGCAAGTCCTCGATGTCACCCAACCAACCATGCACTCCAGGATGATCTGATGCATACCGTAGAACCGATAGCATCCGCAGAAGCTTGACGTCACCACCGTTCAGAGTCACAGCACACACGTCAACGCTGGGGCACCTTCATAGTCGTACGTTTTGGTCTCCCAGAAATCTTTCTCAAATAGGGGAACAGAGAGCATTACACCGAAGCCTCGACGTATTCGATGAGCCCCACCGCCTCGTCTCATTGATCATTACTCGCATGGTCATACCTCCCTCCTGCTGTCCTCAGGCACAGTGTACGCACAGCGCTCCATCCTCGCACTTCTAGCACTTCTGCGGCTCGAACGACTCTGCGTCGCAGCGGGCAGTACATCAATATCAACCACTGGCCGCCCCGATCCGGGGGCCCCTCGTTCGCTCGTGCGTCGCCTGGGAACAAGACGGTCCTTTCGCGCGCCAACCAAGTTGTTCGGAATTACACAATGTAGGACTTCGATGGGATAACGAGTCAACCAACGGGTTAGCACGGCCTACACCATTGCCCATTGCCGTATTCACCCCAGCCCAGTAGACGTATATGCCGTAATATACGACCTGACCGCGACCCACTGCACTTGGTCCCGCCGACTCTCAAAGCAACCGTGCGCGCGCCATGCCCAGGAACACCGCACACCGCACACCGCACACCGCAAGTCGTCCTGAGGCCTGACCGGTCTGAAAACTCGAAACTTGAAACTCGACGTATCCAGAAACACGGTCCATTGTCAGGCGGGGCCAACCCGCGTATCAAGCTCACGCTGATGGGGACTTTGGGCAGCACGAAGAAGAGATCGGGATGGACGCGTGCAAGACGTGCCGCAAGACGTGCGAAAGTTGAAAGCCCCTCTCCGGGCTTTCGTGGCTCTAGTAAGTACTAAGTAGAACCACGAGAGTCCGGCGCTCTAGCGCTCTAGCGCACTGTGTAGTACTCTAGCAAGCCTCTCGCGCGCACACAGAGACA
The DNA here is from genome assembly GCF_014466165.1 of Pleurotus ostreatus. Lineage (NCBI taxonomy): Eukaryota > Fungi > Basidiomycota > Agaricomycetes > Agaricales > Pleurotaceae > Pleurotus > Pleurotus ostreatus. The sequence goes on along the minus strand of NW_023503160.1, from coordinate 41,611 downwards.
CAAGAGCTGCCACATACCCGACACTATTGTCATTGTTATTGCTGTCCAGGCTTTAAGCGGGCGTTAATGGGCTGCTGACAACGGCTGTGGAGACGTTCGTCTGTGTGTGTGTGTGCGTCGAGCGGACGAGAGGTGATTCGGCGCCTGCTGCCCGTTCGTCCGTTCAATATTCAATATTCAGGCCTCAGGCGCCTCCTTGCCGACTACGCGATTACGCGATACGCCCCCGTGTATGATGTGAAAGGATTTCCTGTTCTTGCGAGGCTTTTAAGCATTCAAACATTCAGCCATCAAGCAATCAAGACCTCCGAAGGGAATTCCAGTCGGGGGTCCCATATTCATATTCAGCCCCTGGGCCCAAGGCGTCCGTGGGTAGGTGATCTCCAGCGAAAGCGTTCCGGTAGATGCATAGATTCAACGCACCAGAAGATTCGCACAAGAAGATTCACAGATTCACAGATTCACGAACGTCCCAGCGTCCACGGTCCAGTCTCTAGATCTGGATCTGGTCGTCTCCGTCTCCCCAGACCTATGCCCCCAAACCCCAAGCCCCAAACCCCCTCTGCTTGCGTCTGCGTCTCGTTCACTGACATCACTGACATCACTGTCATTGAACGGTGGCGTCCATGACCTGGATGACCTGGAATCTGGAATCTGGAATCTGGATGAGGTGGAGGCGGAGGTGGAGGTGTCATTGTGTCATCTTCGTTCGCGGACGCAGGAAGACTGGACTATGGACTATGGGACTGTGGGCGGAGGGCGGAAGGGCGGAGGGGAGCAGCCGAGCCGAAGACACCGCGCCGTCGTCTTTACAGTTTACAGTTTTCATGGACTGGGGCGACTACATCTCATGGGCTCACCAATAGCTCCGGGGACAAGTCCGTGTTGGGTGGATCTGGCGATCTTATGTAAATGCGAGCAGTGATTTTGGGTTTTGGTTGGAGGAGCACATTGCGCAGTGGCAGAGAGCAGGCGCAGAGCTCCGAACGATCCGTCGCTCGTCGTGCGACTTCCTGATAGTGACGGTGCTCCGCTCGTCCTTGTCCTCGGAAAACAGGAAAACAGTGCGTTCGTGTCGTCTTCGGAGTCTCGGAGCTCGGAGTCTCGGAGGAAACGGCGCAGGATCGTGAAGGCGCAGAACCGTATAGGCGAATACCCAGGCGACTCGGAATGATTCGAGATTCACGCAATTGCGATTGCGTGTGTTGGACCGGGTGGTTGTTCGCGAGGCTCGTTCGCTGAAGGGAAGAAACACGCCCCAGAACGTGTGCTCTGGAGAGAGGGGGAGGTGGTGTTGAGTATTCCGCCGCAAGGTGGGTTCGGAGGATGCGTGGATAGACTGTGATATGAGTCGAGGACGGGGGAAAGGAGGATTGGACGAGGATGGGTTGCGGGGTGAAGGTATGGACGATGAGGCGAGATGGACCTAGGACAAGAGGGGGTTCTACGAAATCCTTTCTCTGGCCATGGATTGGACGGTCCCCTGGGGTTTAGCTGACATCAGGGTACGGTCATCTGGACGCCGCGCCTCAGAGTATCGGGGCCTCCGGGACTCCTCGCGAATTCCAAGTCCCTTCGCCCCGCGCTAGGGGTATGCGTATGCGACGCAGATATCATGATATTCCCCGCACCCATATATGTTATCGCGGTGGAGAATTCCATAACTGACAAGCTGCTGATGACCTATCTGAATCGGGCGAGAGCATACTGGGAGGGCGCTGTCGCGATAAGGCCATAAAGCCAACGGTACTTACCGACAACGGCCGCACGGAACTCAATAACTCAAGATCGTTCTCAAAGTGGCACAACGGCCGCCCAATGGTTTGGAGGATGCGGCGGTGCAGGAGGGCTGGCCTAGCAGTCCCCGCGCCCGCCGTTAGCCTCGGCATTGACGAGCAGTGTGTTGAACGGGTAGTGGCTGCGGGCATTGTGAACCGTGAACGGATATCGTCGTCTGCGTGTCTGGAAACACGGCGTGCGTCGCCTCCTTGAAGAAAGCGCACTACGCCAGGGGGGGTGCCCATTGATATTGAGGCTCCCTTACAAGGAAGCCCCTCCCGTGCGATCGCTGACGCGCCATGAGTTCTTGAGGATCGACATCGATGCGCCAGCACAGCACCGACGTGCCAGTTGCCAGACTTCATCGCGACGCGAATCACACGCCATATATTCGCCCCCGAGCAATACAAAATGTCTGCAGTGTCCAAAAGGGGCGTTGGGGCGTCGAGGCGAATGGGTGGCAGTAAAAACAGAGTATGTCGCGAAACACATATTCGTAGAGGTACAAAGGTGGGTAGTAAGTAAGTAAGCGGGCGTGGTTATATTCAGTATGGATAATCATTCATGTACGGGTCGTCCCAAGATTCTAGAAGGGGCGTGATTGGGCAAGTGTTAGCGTTAGTAAAGCAAAGCAAAGCATGGGAAATGGGGAATGGGAGAGCAGAGAACGGACCTTCTGTGATGCTTCTCCAGGCGAGGTAGAGTATACCTACAGACGCCGTTTCGAGGATGGTGGCGATGAAGGAGCCGTCGATTCTGGACGAGGATCCCTGTAGGACGCATTAGTTGGGTTATCATGGTGGTAATCACGAACGCAAACGGGGGAAAGAGAGAAGACGATGCTAGGTAGAAAGAAAGATGCGATATACGAAAGTCGACAATATGAAATGGATGGTAAACGGAAAGGCGGACGGAATGTCCATGTCCGTGGTAGTTCAGCGTCCGCAAAGTCAAGGTAGATCAGCAGATCAACGAAAGTCGTCTACCATCGCATCGCATCGCATCTATCGACAGAATGGACGGGGCGACTCACCCTACAAACGACCTTGCCCAGCAAGAACCACGCTAGCTGCGCGAGTACGAAGAGCACGAATGCCAAGACGTAGTACCAGAGGGGGCGTATCTCGTTGAGGATACGGAGGACGACGTAGGTCATCAAGACGAAGTAAATGATGGTTGCGCTGTAGAATAGAGGGGGGTTGATCAGCCACGGGCCGCAAGACGGTAGGGACGGGAGGGAGGGAGGTAGGGAGGGAGGTAGGGAGGGAGGGAGAAGAGACAGGCGAGTCGAGTCGCCTGAACACTCACGCGCCGGGCCAGATCGAGGTAAGAACGAACAGCGGTATACTTGCGAGGGCGTCGGGGGGATTGCTCGGGCCGAACGCAGCAGTGAACGAGAAGGCCACATCGAGGGAAATGTAGGTCGTCGCTGCGAAGAATGCGAGCGCGAGGATGGAGAACGGCTGTAGATGATCGGGGTCGGCGTGTCAGTTTCGTGGATTGGACAGGCAAGGGGCAAGGGGACTCACAACAACGCTGGCCATGGTCCCATCGTCCACTAGCTGAAACGAGATCAACGCATTTCCGACCAGCATCCAGAAGAGGGCCGCTACGATCCCCGCATGGATAGCGGTCAGCACTGTCAACGCCGTAGAACCTTGCTCGAGCAGCGAGCCCGTCGTGAGGAGCTGGAAGGGCAGCGAAAGCGCGTAGAGCCCCAGGAATATACGGAATTCAACGCGGCCTACCGGGCGAGCGAGAGTGATCAGCGCTCAGCCATTGTGTAAACGTAAACATCGCCGAAACGACGGAAAATGGGGAGAGGAACGGCTGGTTTTGGAGAAAAACGGAGGTCGACGCACCAACAGCAGCCTTGCGCCGGCTCACCAGAAACATCAAGGCTCCGACTGCGAATACGCTAAGCCCACACACTATGACATTTGCGATGTTCCCCAGCGATCCGTTTTGGCCTGCGCGCTGGATTCCGCATGTTGGGTCGATCCCGACGGGCGCAGAAGAAGAGGGGGACGATAGACCCCGGAGCGTGGAGGGGGAGTGTGATTGTAGCTGAACGCCCCGTCAGTTCATTCCAAGACGAAAACGAGATCGGAAACGACGCACTTGGTGATAAAATAGATTACACCACGGATAACTGGGCGTCTCGGAGCATAGCGGTTTGAAATCGCCAAACCGCGTCGACATCGTATGCTTTTCTCCGTCTTTTCGCTTGGGGTATGGATTCTACAGGGTGGTCGTTTTCGTTGTGGAATGTAGTACAGAGGGGTGGAGGAGGGGGAGGTGGGGGGGTCGTGAACGAAGGGAAGGATATCTGGGAGAACGAAGGTGGGGGAACGAAGACCACACCGTCCAAGCTCAGTTGAGAGGGCGTGGAAATGCGGTGGCCTGGTAACACGTGGCCACTGGGACCTGATCAAACAATAGACGAGTTATCTTATCGGATTCGATATGAGCGACCGTCTTTGAGGTAGAGCCTGGCCTGCCGGAGGCGTACTTTTGAGGGGGACGAGCACGGGGGGAACGATGAGGAGCAGTGACCAAATGCTGTGTGCGGTACAAGTGCAGCGAATTCCTGGTATTATCATGATGGCCCGTAGCAACTGGGCGCTTGACGCTTAACAACGATCGTCCGGACCGATCGTGATCAGAACTTGGTGCTCTCATCCTTGAAATTTTTCTTCCATGTCCTCGTTCCTCCGTGTACCATCGACAGGCAGACATGTGGTGCATTCGCTCGCTAACGAGACAGACGCCTGTCGCTTCTGTTGAGAATAGTGCTCCGAAGCTAACGAGAGCTTGTTCATGCAGGGATACTCCTTCGCAATGCAAGGCGGCCCTACTTAGGTTCGTCGTGGATGTCAGGGAACTCTGTAATTAACGTTCATCTTACCAGGTGGTGACAGACATTCTCTTTGCGATGTAACGCATGCTAAGTGCAAGGGTCAATCGGTCGTGTTCGCCGTAAGAAAACGACCTTCCGTCGGTTCAGCGTCGCGCAAAATTAACACGCATGTTCGACAATGGAAGCAGAAGAGATTGTTTCCAGCAGCTACGCCGTCCATATTGGCTTTGGATGCGATGGCAATATAAGTAAGGGGCACCGTGCGTTACTCGTCGGTTCTTGAACTCGCTCTTGACGTCTGATAAACAAATATGTAGGATCATGAACACGGCAGCTCCCTCCGTCCCATCATTATGTACCGGCCGAGTCGACTATAAACGCTGTGAACGCTCCTGGAGTAGACCTCGGAGATAGAAACTAAGTACTTATAGTATCACCATTTGATTTGGATAATTCGCCCGTCATGGTGTCTATCGTATACCAACTGATAGAAATTCGATTCTAAATTTCACCCGTTCGTATGCACGTCGAGCGCGGCACAAGACTTTTTCCACCGTGCTCGCCTCCAGCCACGCTTGCCCAAATACGATCCCCAGCCCGATTCGATTCTATCGCATAAGAGACCTCTTCGGTCTATGAATGCAAATATGAATTGAACTCACGTTTGAGGACTCACCTTCTCATCTAGTATTCCATCTAAGTCTCTAGGCTCTGCGTCACATTTCAATTGATGCGCTTTCAATCTCCCTTTGAGGGTCGATGGGTCCAATTTCGAGTGCGCGGTGACTGGCGGATTTCGTGCCCGCAGTGAAGCAGGCCTATAGTGAAGAGGTAAACATATTGTCCCGAAATGGCGTCTACCCCGCTGATGCACCGCCGGAGAACATGTGAACAAGAGGTGGATGTCTACAAATCGGCCTTCGCATCGAAATTGGGTTCCAATTCCGCATCCACGCACGCACCCAAACACAACCACTGAGCCCACCCTTGGCGCTCCCGTGAACATCGACGTCGGTGTCCCGGAGGGCGAGCTCATTGCAGGCCCGGCGGCCGTAGGGCGGGGTATAGACCTCTCTCTTCCCTTTCTCTGGGTGCACAGGGTCAGCAGGCGCGGTACTTTCGCGGTAGCATGATTTCGCGGTAGCATGAGCTTCGACCTCAAGACTGACGCGAGCGAAGGCGTCAGCCTCGAGATGCACAGAAACTCCTGTACCAAACCCATCGAAACCAAGTTTGAGAACGGGGATGAGATGTCCTTCGATGTACCCTGCAGATATCCGGGATTCAGATGCTGTCATGTCGTGATAAGACGAGTCACGAACCTTTCGCTTCGTCTTTAGCACTAGCCTTGAGTTTGAGAGCTGAATTTAGTGATCGATTGTCAGCACAAACATTGTTAGCCATCCATGGAGTAGATACATACGAGACTCCTTGGTTCTGATGCCCTTCTCCGTGGCATTCTTTCGAGAGGCAGGGTACCAAAGCTCGACTAGTATGTCCTTTGTTAGTCGTTGGAATATTGGAAAGGGAATGAAACCACAGGAAACTTACGGTCCTCAACCTTGTATGCAAGATGCACGACGGAATCAATTTTCATATCCAAAGCCGCCTTTGCTTGCCCTTGGAGTTCGACCATTGAGCCAATAGGAATGCTGGAAGGACTGAAAAGGCGAACGGGGGACAACAGCTGCGCACTCACCCGGGGATGGAGAAACCAGGAAGCCCCACGGGTTTGATAAACTGATAATGGGAATTCTACCTGAGTCGTACCCTCCCTGGGATGACACATGAGCAACGGAAGTGACCAAGTAAACACAGACGAAACTCACGAACACTGCACCCTTGATAGTCACCTGAGCGTCGACATCGAACGAGAGTCCAGCAAACGCAGCGACATCTTTGATATTTGGTGGTACTATCGAGCCGTCGATGATGTCTCCCGCTCTGGCATTCCCCCCGCCAGTACCAGCAATGTCCGCCTGGAGCTCTCCTGCGATGACACCCCCAGGACCCCCGCTTCCTGAGCAACCTTTCGGATTGTAGTCGACCAAGGTCGCAGTCCCATTGAACGAGACAGGCGCAATCTCGACTTTGGGATTGAATTCGAAGTGGGCAGCGTTTTCCAACAAACCGGGAAGGTTTTTGACCGCCTCAAAAGGCGGCGCTAGTGCGATGGACTTCGGGGAGCCAGCCTATGGTGGTAGCATTCAAGGGGAGTACGCAGCAAGAGCATTTGTCGTTGTACTTACGATCTTGAGAACACCCAAGCCAGAATTACTATGCTTTAGCAAGTCGTACATGCGTTCGCCATTGAAGCAAGGCTTGGACCAGTCGTTGGCTGCAGCAATACCGACAATGAGAAGTGTGGCCACAATGACGAAGTATAGCGATAGGCGCGTTCCGGGTGTTGCGGCCTTCATGTTGAACCAAGCCAGGGAGTGAGCGTCGCCTGGAAAATGTTGACCTTCCCGTTCGTGAGGGCAAGGGGTGCAGATGTAGCTTTTATTCCTGACTACCTTTCTGTAGTATGTATCTGACGTGATATATTGATGTAGCGGCCTAGCGCTGAGCGTGGCTTCTTCTATTGTTACCGCAAAACCTAGCAAGATGTCGTTCGGTATATCAGTAGAGCGGACTACCATTGAACGAGTATTCTCGCTTCACCAGCTGATGGATACCTTTGCACGACACGGGTAATAGCACTACTGGCATAAAACTACACACGGCGTCAACGACATCCATGTCGAACGACGTCCCGCCTTGAGGGATTCGGTTGGCCTGATATGTAGAAGGGATTCGAGCGGGGAGATAACTAGCTAGCATGGTTACTTTTCCCCAATTTATGGAACTATGGCAAGTGTTACCAATCTGGGTCAAATATGGGTGTCCTCATTGTGGAAAAGGAAACGCACGACTCAGCGAGTATTTCATATTTCTTTAGCGGGAATATCGACCGCACATCAAAGGTAGAGCAGACCTTCATCAACAACCGTCATCAACAAGATGTCTGCCTGAAGAGACGCGATCTACACGATGCGGCGAGTTTGCAGACAGCGGCGACAGTGGTGGCGGAGCTGGAACACGCATCGGGCGCTAGTTACATCTCATCCAGCTGTTTGTTCGACCCAAACAGATAATTCTGGTTTTGACTCCCTCTGTCTGCAACGTCGTCAGAACACGTTACAGCCTACGCGTAGCGCGATCTAAGTACGTGTAATGAGACGGTAGCGTTAAGACGATGCTCACAGGTTTCATGATCTCCGACTCACATCACCCTCGTTCGATTTTTGTAGAAATGATTGGTTTTGCAAAGTCGGCGCGTTGCACGTCGGCTCCACAGGGACTGACTACCATACTCTCAACCAAAAAGAGGCTGTATTGTGAGCCCAACGAGGAATAGGTCGCAGTGAGTGTCGAATTATCATTCAAAGGCTCAATTTCTGAGATGGTACCTGCACTATCTATGAAGTGGTACACAATCAATATGCAGCATTGCTAATGGGAGGGATGTTGTGTGATGAGTAATTCGAGTTTCAGGTGAACAGCTATATAACTTCTACACCCAATTACGCTAACGACTGCCAACCATGGTGCATCCTAGGCGCAATGATTGGGGCTCTATGTCACCCTTTGAAGACTCTCCCTCTCAGGGTGTATAGTGAAGAGCGTCAGGACGTCGTTTCCAAGCCACCGCTGCGTCCTTACGTTTCCCTTCGTCACCTCGATGAATGTACTATCCTGCAGGCCGACTCGAACTCTATATACTCAAGGGGGTTTATGCGCTCTCTCTGCGGTTCCAACGCCTCACGAGGAGCTCCCCCCTTTTCGCCTCCAATACTCTGTTCCATTCTGGAATATCGGCTCGGCTCTCTCAATCCCTGTTTTCCTGGTACGCCCTTTATAGCGAACTAACTTATATAATGCCCATATTGAGTAGTTATACGCCAACTAAGCGACTTCGTATAACTTTGGTAACAGAGAGGAGCCTGTACTGAATTACAGCGGTCACAGTCCTCATATCTGCGAACCACTGGCCACCAGAAGTCCTTGTCGGTTTAACGCGAGTCATCGAGGCTTCGGCCTGCTGGTACCCACGACTGTATACTCGATCCTCCCCGTATCGGACGGTTCGGGGTCTGACCTGACGTAGGGAGATACATTCCGCGCTGGGTCCTCCCAGCGCCGCGATACCTCAGGAATTCCCGCGCCAGGACCAGGGAGATGTAACGGCGATGATTCCCCCCATTCCCATCCAGAATGCAACATACTGTCCATTCCATCGTGGATCACCGACGTCCAGTAATCCAAGGACGAGGCATGCTATAGCGCTACCCTCTCAGTGCTCACCTCTCGTATTACTGGTATGGTGGAAGAACTCACCCGCTCGTTATGCTTCAGAGGCTTATCGATATCGAGATGCCCAGGGAGCCGGGTTTTAAGGGTGTCCCTTCGTCGGATAGGTTTTGCGTCGTCTGCGCGCCCCTTTGATGTCTGTTTCAAACGTAAGCAACCGCTGCTCGAAGGAAAGATGCATTGCAACTGACAATACATCCATCGCAGACTCTGAAACATATGGTAATTGTAGCGAGTCGGTGTTCCTGCTGGAACTCTACGTTAGTTTGCTCTCGACTCCTCACAGCCGCCATTATGTCTTTGAACGTTACTGAAGCCAGAACTTCCGAGTCGGTGCTCCCCGGATGCCCCGGTCGAATCTCAACTAATGCCCTGTCGTTCGGGCATATTTCACTGTGGATGTCGATCTCATGAGGAGCATTAGCACATCGTGTAACAAACTCACACAGGTGACCGTAGAACCCAGTTCGAGTCCATCCACCGCCAGTTCCCCTTCTCGTCCCGGGTCTCACCACCGACTTTCAGTGAGATAGTTACACAAGTGGGATATCCCGCCTGTTGGTTGGCATGATTGAGATCTGGGGACTTCACCCGTATTCGAATAGCTGGAAACCCAGGTGCGTAAGCTGCCACGATGCTCGGACGAGAGTCGTTCTGAACGAAGTACCTTCAATATATATACTGGGGGGACGGATGAGAGATATTCGAAAGGCCTGAGCGGATTCAAGCTACTCACAGATAGCGCTGATGATCTTCATCTGACATTTCTAGTGGTATGGAAAGAGGTAGCGGTGCGTCATCTTGTACTTGTCCTATACTTAAGGCAAGCCAGTGTGGTGCTGGGCATATCGTACAGCGACTGGATCCACCGCGATGTAGCCGTCTATTTGTACATCGGATCGGGAAATCCGTCGAGCTCCCTCGCACATTCAACACGCGTCTTGGCGGAGTGGCGTTGAAGCAGCCAGCCCCGAAGATCGAGGCTCGTCCAGGGCAGGGCTGAATATCGTGACCACCACCGTGTCAGTACAACGACCTCAGCCTGGCCTGGAACCAAGCACGATTTCTGGGAGCGTGTCGTATGGCCACGCCAGAACCTAGGATTGGTGCAGACACGCATCGAGTTATGAGAAGGGGGTTCGACTTGGAGGTTCAGCTGTGGTCGATGAATAGGTTGGATGCCGTGCTAAGCTGGCGCGCTCCAGTCTGAGCAACTGGTCTAGTTCCGCGCGTGTTTGTCGACATTAAGGTGCTCGACCTAACATCAGGATCAGTATATGGAGTACGTGATCCCCCGTGGAACCTTTCACCAATCTCTGTAAGTCGCGTAACCGTTATTATTCTGAGTTCATATCGTATCAACTAAATAATAGGTTACGAAGAACCATGGCAGAGGCAGTAAGTTCGAAAGGCTACGCTTTGAATTCTTAAATTAAGCACGATATATGTTTACGTCCGTGGGCGACATCTGAATTTCGTGGGGCCCAGAACCGTACCCGTAGATATGAGGCGCCTGATGCGACTGGCCTGAGGATTGGCGCGCGCGAGGGTTGTGGGCAAGGTCGGAATGGGATCTGCTGGCTGAGAGGCGCGAGCCGTGGGGATGGTGCGTCTGGTGCACGACCACGCTCTCCCGGGCGCGCTTCTCAGACCTGGACGACCGTTTCTCGGATATCGGCGAACGTGAATGTACCCGATCGGGGCGATCAAGCGCATCGAGGGGTATGGACGGCTCCGACGACGACGCGGAGGGAGAAGTTAAGGCGGGAGGAGATGCAGGAGATTGCGATAAGGGCCTGAGGTATGGAGAATAGTGCTGGGGATGGGGGAGTAGGACGGTGGGCGTGGTGGGCGCCGCGGGTGGATGTGATGACGACGACGAAGTGTCTGCGACAGAGCTCCCTGCGGGATACGCATATCTCCCAACCGAGGAGGCGCCAACGTCAGTATGCGAAGGCTGGTAAAGCGAGATCATAGGCGCGGGCGTGTAGGACGGCGGATCGAACGGCCGTACCACTGCGCAGGATCAGTTAGATGATGAGGGTCGCGATGGACGATGTATTCACCTGGTTCTGGTAGCGGGTCGATCTCAGGGCGTTCGCCAGACGATTTCGGGCGTCTGCGTCTTCCCATGCGGTACACGAGGAACACGACGAGCGCGAGCAACACTGCAGCACCTACAGCAGCGCCCGCGATCGCGCCTTTGGGGAACGGCTTCTTCGCTCTCACTATGCGCGGAGGCGTCCACGGGTGGATGTCACTTGGCGTCAGAGCCGGCATTGCTGCGAGGCTGTCGAAGGCCGCGGTGTAGAGGATGTAGTCGAGGAGGAAGGATTGCTGGTCGGTGATTTCGGTGACGGTGATGACGAGGGTGTGGTTGCCTGGCGCGAGGTCGGCGTGGTAGAAGAGGTAGTTGGGCTGATCGGTGTATGGGTTGCGCTGCCCGTCTGAGGAGATTGTAGTCGTCTGCGGGGAGGCGGAGCCGTCGAGGGTGTAAGCTGTCGAGATGCGCCCGGGGTTCTGCCATTGCACAATGCCGTAGACAGAAATCGACGAACCTACGGGCGAGACTTGGTGAGATATGTCACGGCAATTAGAAGGAGATGCGTAGACGTACCGGTGAACTGGAGAAGCACGTAGTCCCCGGCTTTCGTGCTTCGATGAACGGACTTTCCGTGTGGTATTTGCTGCAGCCCGTCTCCAGTAGCGAACATCTGGTCAGACTGCTCGCTCCAAGCCCCCGTGTAATTCATTGCGGCGTCGCTATCGTCGACGAGGATGCTGCACCCCCGCAGAGGTGTTGACTGTCCAGCTGAAATGACGGCGTAATCAAAGTAAACATTCGTGCTGAAATCCAGTGTGATGTCGTGATACGTATCGGCTAAATCAGCGAAGTTGAACCACTGTTGATATATCTGGAACTGTAGGCCAGGTGGGTGATAAGTTGGCGATGCTCCGTCAATGGATGCTACCAGCTGGCCGTCAGCATGGCCGTAGAACGCGATCGCAGTTCCTGAGTCGACATTATAATATCTCGACACGTACTAATCGCAAGCAGTACTCACCTTCAAACCCGTATCCCAATGACCCATTGCCCTCCCCGAACGAGCTGTAGACCGTATATGTCTCGTTTACCCAGATGGGCTCTGGCAAGGACAGCGACCACGGCGAATTGAAAGTGAAGTTGGCGTCTGTGTTGTCGACAAGGACGGCGAGGCCCGAGGAGGGCATTTTTACATGGCGAACGTGGAGAAAGCTGTGGAGAACATGTTGTTGTGAATGTCAGAACAGCGCAAATGTCGGAGGGTCTCGCCCCTGGCACTCCAGTCGAAGCGGACATGAATCAGGAAGCGCCCGTCTATTTTCTTTCATTGAATTGATTTACAATTACGTGTTACGCGATCAGCCCCGATAGTTTACTTCCGACCTAGCTCTGTACTGCTCGTAGAAAGGCATGTGGGTCGTCCCAGTGGACCTAGATGGACGTGTGCATCAATCTCTTTGCTGTATTTCCATACGCCATACTCACAAAATGATTGCCATCAGGAATCGCCACGAATTCCATGGGCCGGGGTCTTATACGGCGGAGTACGCATTCGTCGTGGATCTCCTTGATTCGATGGGCCGCCCAGATCGTATGCCACGGCGATCTACCACACGCTATATACACCACGCTCAAATTGAAGAAGTACCTCCCGGTCGTGCACTCGTCGAAGAGACAGCTCGTCGCCATCCGATTGATGGACTTCTGCATCGCCTCGGAGAACCTAGCATTCAGTTGGCAAATGGTGAGTACTCCGATTTCGTACCACGCCGATATCGGCTACATACCAATGCAGCTCCGCCCTAGCAGCTCCATCCTGGCTGAAGAACCGGTCGTGTTCCTCCTGGGACCAGGAATCCACCGTCGTGCGCTCGGTCCTTTTGCGCGAGTCTAGCTCGTTGATGGATCCACCCCACCCCTCCGGCACCTCGAAATACGAGCTCACCCAGAACTTGAAGGTCTCGAACACTTCTTCCGGACTCTTCGTCGTTGCGTCACCCCATGGATCATGCAAGACCGTATCCGCGGGCAGCTCCAATCCGAAAGCGAGGTGTGGTGGATCTCACGTGTCACAAATCAAGGTAAGTGCTAATCCGTTGTCATTCATATCGTCTACTCACCGTACAAGACCAGTCGCCTCACGTATCTATCCAGCAAGTGATAGGTCTCCAGCGGGATAGCTTCGGGGAAAGAGAACGGTGCCATCGCTGACACCGTTCCAATAGACCAACCCACTACGACAACGCCACCTTCCTCAGGTATCCCTGTCTCCCGGATATACGCTGCGATGAAGAATGCGATCCGAACGGCTGTCCTCTCCAAGAACTTAGTGTCCCCATGTCTCAGCTCCTCCAGCTCGGTATCCGTATACCTGGCCGATCCAGGATATTCGGTGCGGTTCAGCGCTACTGTGCGAAGATTATAGCTTGCCGCCAGAGGGTGGAGGCGTTCGAAGGTTTCTAAATCTCGATTAGAATTCGCGAGAAACAGGAGGGGGTCGTACAGCGTTAATACATACGCCCATTCACCGCAGCTCCGTGGATGAGTATCACGGTCGTGTATGTCATCGAGTTGGGTACGGGCCCGCTGTCCGTATAGGACAGATGGCTCCCGTCCTGCAGGCTCAAAGACGAGGACATGGACGACATGAGGGAGGAACTACCGTGGCATCGGGCTGGCGACACTTTCTCATGCGCTGAGTAAGCTGTCTCTATCAGAATCAAACCCAGTGTAAATCTGACCATACTTGAATTACTGCCAGTATGGCGGATAAATGAACTAGATGCTAAGAATACATTTAAAAATAACTTAGAACGAACGGTCAGATTATGATTGCAGGGCAGACTCGACTACGTCTTCGCGGCTCTCCAGCACCCCATCAGCCTCCGCGCGATCGTCAATCTCTCGCTTCACCTTCTCAAGGATGGCAGTCCTAAACGCCCTCCCCAGCTCCTGCGCAATAGGGCGGAACGCCATCCCAAACGCACTGCGCATCTCCAACTCCTCCACCTCCCGCTTCTTCACCTTCTCGAGTACCGCCGTCCTGAACGCGCGCCCGAGCTCCTGTGCAATGGGCCTGAACGCCATCCCAAACGCGCTTCGCGCCACCAGCTCGTCGTGGACCGCATCGTGCAGATCCCGCGCATCGAACTCCCCTCCATCGTCAGCCTCCTCGCGTCTGTGCATTTTGTTGGCGATAACCTGCTTGATGACGTCCCCGAGCTCCTTCGCGAACGGGCGCAGCGCCATCCCCAGAGCAGATCGCGCTTCCAGGCGCTCGTCATCAGCGAGGCTGCGCTCGCTGTTGTCCTTATCTTTATCGTTATCGTTGGGCGGTGGCTGAGGGGGTGCGTATCGCGCAGCAAGCTCGACGATGCGGTCGAGCTGTTCACGTCGTGCTAGCCGTTCGTCTTCGTGATCGTCTTGATCGACTGAGCGTGCGGCGAGGTCCATAACGTAGTCCAGAGCTGCTCGGCGTTGGTGGTGATTATCGCCGCTAGCGTGGACGTCTCCGTCGACTTCGCGTGCGCTGTGGTTATGGGAGGAATCTGAGGGAGTGTTGTGATCGTCGTCACCATCGAGCTCTCGCGCTTCGTGCCCCCAGAAATCTGACTCGGGTTCGGGTTCACGAGCGTAAACGCTGGACATGTAATCGATATCTCGCACAGCGAAAGTGTCGTAGGAGGGTTTCACGGCGTCAGAGCCCGTCGCTTGATTGTCACTATCAAAAAACGCAAGGTGAGTTGAAGGGATAGCGGCAATAGTTTCAGGACTTACGATGAGGCATATGTCATTCCAGCGTGGAAGATTGAGCAGGCGAGCAAGAACGCCGGAATGTTATTGTGAACCATGATGAGAGATGACAAGAACGATACAGTGCCCAGCACAGGAGATGCGAGTAAAGGAAAGCGAAAGGCCGAAGAGACTGACGAAACTCCCTTCGTTCTTTACAGACTTTATATGATGCCCCAATACATTCCACAATGTTTGAGAACGAGTACCGAGCTCACCGCATGGCGACACTATCAGCAGGGTCGACGCGAAACGCATTCTCCGCACCCGCCACACAGTGCTCGCGAACGCAATCGACTCGTTTAAGTCGGGCGGGGATAGTCGAAGGCAATTGTAACACGTTCGAAGCTGGTTGTTGAGATGAGGGATGATCTGCTGTTGTCGGGCTGGCTGATACGCGGTTGGACACTGTAGAAAGTGCCAAGCCTGCATGCGAGTCGGAGGAGTTTCAGCATTTCGAACGTCCGAAGGGCGCGGAGGGGCGGGCGCTAACGCCACAGACGCGAGGATGAAGTTCTAACGGTCGAACAGGCACCGGGAGGCTCGACTCCTAAGCTGTATTGCAATCGATACCGGCGAGTCTACATCTTATCCCTTCCTCGTACGCCTCCGTTCCCTAAGATTGGAAACTGAAGTACTGACGGTCAAATAGTGCGTTGGCAGGCTTTAGCTCTCAAGATGGCTAGCCTCTCATGACGCCTTAGCTAGAACGCGGCTTCGTCCTGCGTTGTCTCCATCAATGGTGTACCCCGCTCCGCCCCCAGCCCCCAGCGCCCCTCCATACCATACACCTAGCGCACTATTTCTCGGCCCGCCGGACTCCTTTCCCTCGGAGCTGGACGTCGGAGCCCTAGCTTGCCCATCTTGGCCAACGACATGGGCCGTAGACGACCACGTCGTTATTTCGCCGAAATACACACCACCCTCAAGGGTCAATCCCGTTAAAGTGTGTCCGAAAACTCGACCAGCTTGTGAGTCGAGTCGCCGTTTTACTGTGCTGTTAGCACCCATGTCGAAAAAAATATCGAACAGTTTGGAAGTGCGCCGTGCAACGTTGGGGGAATCGCACAAGACTATTCGTGGTGTACCTTTATCCCTCTATCCAGAGCCAGGGCTTCGTTTAGCGGGGTAGGTGTTTCGCTGGGTGTCCTCGAGGCGAATGGGAGCATGTAGTCATGCTATAGATATTCTTGCGGGAGTTTTATGATTTAGTTGACCATCAACATCGCCCATAGCATGGAGAAAAGGGTATGAGATCCCCAAGCGATACGTCAAGTCCTATTCTCAACGGTTCCAATCAGCAATTCCTAGAAGATCAAGTGCTTGACATACACAAACTCGCTGGCAGTCAGTTGTGAGTCACATCGGAAGTCAGGACGACTTGCGGTGTACGGTGTTGCTGAACATGGCGCCCGCACGAATGCTTTGACAGTTGGCAGAACCAAGTGCAGTGGATCAGGTCATTTATGCAGGATATAGGTCTACTCGGGCTGCGGTGTATACGGCAATGGTGTAGGCAGTAAGATGATTGGTACGTGCTAACCCGTTGGTTGACCTGCTTCCTCAAGGCCCGCTCTCTTATCCCATCGAAGTCCTTTGTCAATTCGGAACAACTTGGTTGTCGCGCAAAATGACCGACAAGATTTATCGTCTCTTTCCCAGGCGACGCACGAGCGAATGAGGGGCTCCCGGATCGGGTCGACCAGTGATTGATGTACTGCTCGTTGCGACGTAGAGTCGTTCGAGCCGCAGAAGTGCGAGGATGGCGCGCTTTGCGTACATGCTGCCGGATGACAACAGGACCAAGTTATGTACAAGCCAAAAACCGTGGGGATCAAGAGCCACTGGAGAGAGATAGCAATATCAGCGTTGAGCACGGCGCGCTCGAACTGTTTTTGAAACTCTGATCCGATCATGATCAGATTACGTGACTCAGAGGTAGTGCACAGCCACGATCGCCCTTGTTCGACGCCATATCTGATTCCGCGGTGTAAGACCTTTCGAACTCGCAGTTGAGCACGTATACTGATGCCTAAGGGATGGTATTTCTAGCGCAGAGAATGAAAGACCTCCCAAACGAGATTGTATACCACATCGTGGATCTTGTCGACTGTCTCAAGACGCTATGGAAGCTCCTCACGATTTCCCAGCAAATGAGCGCATTTGCTATTCCTTCTCTGTACAGAGAACTTACATTTGACTCCCACTCCTTGACTAGTACAAGTTCCAGTTCGTCGCCTCATATCGATGCGCTGGCGAAGCTCGCCCGAACCGCCAAGTCCAACAAAAACCTCCGATTCACAAAGTCCTTCACCGTCTTCCGATTCATCTCCCCCCTGATTGAGGACGAAAACGTAGACAAAATACTGCCATTCCTACCAAATTTGCGCCATCTGAGCATCAGAATACCCATCATAGAGCCGGAGACGCTGAGCCTTGTCCCACGGCACGCACAGCTCACACATCTTGTCATAGAGAATACCGCCTACTCGCCAGAATTAGAACAGCTCCTTATGGATCACCCGACGCTGAAGATCATCCAGATGAGTGGGTTTTGGACTGCGGATACTCCCCCGTTGTCGCCGACCGCACTTCCCATGCTCCACTCTCTATCATGTTCACTCCGTGTCGCGTCGAAATTAGGGAGGCCTTCCGTGATTCATCTTAAAATTGACAATTTCCCTATGGACAATCGCTCTACCCCCATCCCAAACGAGCTTGTGCGTGAAGTAGCAGCCGTGCTCCCCTCTGTGCGCGTGGTGGACTTCACAACTCCAATCCACTTCCCATCCGCTGCTGCGCTGATATCCCTTCTCCCAAACGTAGTGTGCCTCAAACTTCGCGAGCGCTCCGTAAGCATTCTGCCCTCAGTCTGTGTACTAGGCTCGACTGACACGCGTGTGTTGAGAAAGCCGCTAATTGATCTAGATTGGCAGCATCTCGCAACTTCGAGTCTGAAAGCTATCATCTTAGTCGTTCCAGCGGCAAGCACGCGTTCGAACGAAGTAGCTCAGAAGGCATTTCGTGACATTGAGAACTTGGAGTACCTAGCCGTGGAAGCAGGAATAGGGTCGTCAATGCGCTATCGCCGGTCCCTGGGGGGTCCCATTGTTCAAATCATCGACCATGATTGGCAGCCTTGGGAAAAGATGATGGCCAGTGGCATATTTTGAGACATTTCGCGCTCGCTTGTGTCTACGAAGATTGGGATCCTCGTAGTCTAGTCGCCACACTAACTGCCTGTACGATCTGCAATGTATTGAGTCTCTCTGTTCAATGAATCGGGACTGCTTGGCATGCTTACTTCCCTTGCTGAGTAACGACATCTAAATCCTCCCGTTCTTCCTTCCATGATCCCATGCAAGTTTCTGTGACGCACTGCCATTGTTTCATTCAGCATATGGATACTCTAGATACTCCAGATATGTATAGTCACAAATGTCTCTACGTACATAGTCTCTGTTTGTCTCCCTGAACACATGTCCCCAAAACCGCCGAAAGGCAATCAACCATCTACTTGCGTTTCGTTCACTATCGTCTGAATGGTGGCGTCGATGAACCGGATGAGATGGAGGTGTGTCATCTTCGTTCGCGAACGCAGAAAGACTGTGGGCGGAAGGGTAGCAGACAAGACCAAAGAAACCGGGCTGTTGTCTTCATAATTTGCGCGGACAAAAGCTCCCAAAATCGTCATAAACTCACCAATCACGCCTGGAATCACTCTTTCTGGGACTAATTTGGCGATCTTAAACGTATCCAATGATTTTCGTTGACGGAGTACATTGCGCAGTCCCAGAGCTCCGAACGATCCGTCGTGCAGCTTCCTGACAGTGATCCGATCGTCCTTGAAAAACATTGTGTTCGCTTCGTCTTCGGATTCTCAGAGCAAACGGCGCAAAACCGTATATGCGAATACCCATGCGAATGATTCGAGATGATGCGCTTCCGTGTGTTGGATCGGGTTGCTGTTCACGATAGACTCCAGGATTTCTCTGGCCATGAATTGCACGGTCCCCTGCAGTTTAGCTGACATCAGGGAGATACTCGATTATGAAGAGCCGAAATCATACAGTCATCTGGACGCCGCGCTGAGCAGTGCTGCATATCGTATGCTCGGGGGCTCCGGGAATCCTCGTAACATGCACGACTTGATCAATCGAGGCAAATTCCAAGTCCATTACGAACCCTTCTTCGCCCGCGCTAGGGGTATGCGAAGCAGATATCATGATATTCCCGGCACTTATATTGCGGTGGAGAATTCCATGAGTGACAAGTTGCTGATGACCTATCGGGCGAAAGCATACTGAGAAGGCGCCCTCGCGATAAAGCCAACGGTACTTACCGACAACGGCCGCACGGAACGCTCTGAATAACTCAAGATAGTCCACAAAATGCAACAACGGCCGCCCAATGGTCTGGAGGATGAGGCGGTGGACACAGTGTCGCCTCCTCGAAGAAAGCGAGCTACGCCAGGGGGTGCCCATTGAGGCTCCCATAGATGAAAGCCTCTCCCGTGCGATCGCTGACGCGCCATGAATTCTTGAGAACCGAATCGATGCCCCAGCAGCGACTTGCCAATTGCCAGACTTAATCACACGCCATATATTCGTCCCCCCCGACCAATGAGGGATAGAGGCACCCAGATGGGAGGATCAATTGTCCCCCACACCTCATGGACCCATTTCGTAGAAGCTGCTCCATGCTCCATGGTTGAGAGCTCCCTCGGGCATAAGGTGGGAAGTCTGGAGATACACCGAGTGTAACTGCGAGATTACGATTATCATTGTGGAGATCAGGCGAGTCGCGCAGAGGTATAGCAGTAGGGTCGCGCCCGAGATCAACATCCGAGAGGCGAGGGCTGACAAGCCTACGAACCACTCGGATAAACGTTTTGAAACCGATTCCACCGTCGCAGAAGTCGAATATAGGGGAAAGCGATACGCCATCGCGGTCGAAGATACCCACCATGAACTTGGGCCCGAAAACGAGAAGCGCAACCGAGAAAAGCTGAAAAAACCGACACGACAGGGGTAGTCGAGCATAATCAGCGGCCTGTAAGACAACTTCGGAGATGGTTGTACCTGTCGCAACAACACCTTGGTCCTCCCTCGCTTTGATCGCAACGAGCCAGTCCACGTCGATCCAAGAGTCACACTCTGGGACGCAAGATCCAGTTCCATCCGGCGAAACGCTTGGAAAGCCGGTTGTATATACTTCGCCCTTGAGTTGCCTGTTCGCAGCGATCGTGATGTTCCTCGTCGCTTTGGGTTCACTCGCGTGCGAGTAATTGAAGATATAGCCACACAGTCGTTGCTAAAGAAAATATCAAATTTGGAAGATGCGACAAATTTGTAGACTCACGAGCGGTGGGTACATTTCTACCTTCCAACCATCCCCCTTCGCCCGTGCATCGAGCTCTGCAGTGTGGTCAGATTTTCTGACCGGGGGTCTCGCTGCTGCGGCCACGACGCTTTCGAGGTCATCAAAGAGTTCCTCATTCTGATGCGCAGACATTTCAGCACAGGAATCTACCAGATCATTCGATATCGAGGCGTCTGAAAACAGACGGGTCAGTCTTGAGAACTTTGCCCGCTAATTCTTCACGAACGACGCTACACATAGCGGTAGAAGTTTATTGCTCTGAGCTGAAATTAGCGGGAGCCGTAAGAAGCCCTCCAGGCGAGATATTGTTACTTGTGGTGGTGGCTAGACTATACCAAGTCTCGGAGTTGAATCTGATTGACACATTTTTGCAAATCGATCACCTGATATGATCTTTTTTTGACTGAGGAGTAGTTGGTTCTGGAGAAAAGCCCACAAACTACGACATTAGCGATGTTCCCCAGCGATCCGTTCTGCTCTGCGCGCTGGATTCTGCATGTCGGGTCGATGCCCACGGGTGCAGACAAAGACGGGGATGATAGACCTAGGACCGTGGCAGGGGAGTGCGATTGTAGCTGAAACCCGGTCAAGTTCATTCGAAACCGAAGCTGGCCCTGATAAAATAGATTACACCCCGGATAACTGGGCATGTCGGAGCTTAGCGGTTTGAAATTGCCAAACCGCGTCGACATCTCGTTCTTATTCCTTTCTCCGTCTTTGTGACCGGGGTATAGGTTCTACAGGTTGGTCGTTTCGTTTGAAAAGTAGTACAGAGGGGGAGCTAGGAGGGGGAGTCGTGAACGAAGGGAATGTTGGATATTTGGAGAGCGAGGCTGGGAGGAACGAAGACCACACCGTCCAAGCTCAGCTCAAAGAGCGAGCAGTTACAGCACGCTGCGTGCAGTATAAGTGCAGTGTATTTTCTGTATTATCATGATCGTCTATAGCAACTGGGCGCTTGACGCTTAGCAACGATCGTCTGGACCGATCACGATCAGAATTCCTTCAAAACCCGGAGCTCTCATCTTGAAGCTTTTCTTCCATGTCCTCCTTCCTCCACGTACCATTGACAGACGTCCTGCGGTGCACACGCTCGTTTACAGAGTGGACTCAAAGTCTTTGTCGTTGTCTTCGACAACAGTGTTCCTAGCTGTTCTTCGCTCGCAATGAAAGGCAACCCTATCCAGGTTCGTCACGAATGTCGAAAGCGAACGGAACTCTAGCTGCCACCCGAATCACCAGTCCGTGACGGACGCTCCATCTTGCAATGTAGTCGTAAGCCGATCAGTTTGGTTCGCCATGGACTGGGCGCAAGAAAATCCCTACAGCCTCTCTTGGTGCACTTTCGCGTAAAGCAGACAGGCTTGTTTGACAATGGAACGTCGCCAATGGTGCCACCGTTCGTGCTGCGTAACTAAGCGGTGTGCATTGGCTCTACAAACTTGTTATCGTGGTCCATAACCCCGGCTCGTTGCGTAGACCTCTGCAAGAGCAAATGAGTCTACTAGAACCGTGCATCCTCTTACGATGTCAGACCCCAAGGAGTGCTTGCATGTCATTACCGTTTATTTTGTTTGATTTGTACGCCATGCTGTTCATCGTAAGCCATGCATATAGACAGTCAATTCTCAAATTCCACCCGTTCTGTCTGATTTTGCGTAACCCAGTCTCATCTTAGAGATCCCGAACGTCAGGCTCTTGGACTTCTGGCGTGTTGATTCCTGATACTGACGCCCATATACATGTTAAGCAAGGTACACCACTTTCTCTACTGTGTTCGCCTCCAACCACGCTTGCTCAAATATGATCCCCAAGCCGATCCTCTCTACTACTCCCACTTTCCTGGCGGAGTCGGCTTCTGTAGGCTTCACGGCCATTACATATAAAAACGACGAAGAGTACATTTTACCATAGATGTTCTCGTCGTAGATTCCCGTTTCTCCGCCGCATCTTGACAGAACGACGAGTTCAACTTTCGTGAAGGCAGGCTGCGATCCGGCTTTGGTTTGTAAAGGTATGAATATCCGTCCAGCAGCGGCTACACGAGGGCCCCCGCTCATGAGAGCGAACAACCCATTCTGAACTTCAGCGGTCCTATCACTCTTCAGAGTGTCTAGCTCCCCTACTTCAAACGTAGCAACCGTTGTCCGAAATACGAGAGTTCCTTCAGGTAGCCGCGGAATCTTCTGCACGTCCACTGGGCCCTTCGGATGAGAATACCTCTTATTCTGCGTCGGGAAGCCTGAGGGACCTGTTCGGCGGACGTCTATCGACTTGGCAGTTCCGCCTTCGACGATATACCACGTATCGACCAAGGATTCAGATACGCCGGGATGGCTTCCACCGAACGACCATTTATCCAAGTACTGGATGCCCCCGCGCCAGCCGACCCACGACCACGAAGGCCACGGAGATCCAGCTGGAATCGCTCGACGCACAAGTGCCGCGCTATCCACGGGACTCCACAGCATAGCATTGTCTAGATCTCGTAATAGCATCCCGTACTGGAATGCTGTCTTGTCTAGTCTGTACGCCTTGGATATGGTGGTGATCAACGCGGAGACGGCGTCAATAGCGTCGAGCTCATTAGTGAGGTTTCGGGGTGTGTATTCGTCGACTACGGATTGATACCCGCTGGTGAAGAGTTTTGCCATCTCGCGCGAAGGCGCGTCTCTGAACATGAAGCTCATGACTCCCGTAAAGCGTAGGGGGTGGTAGGCGTCCGATTCTCCTCTATGTTCAGCGAAGACGTCCTCGGCCCAGATATCTTCTAGACATTGGAAGTAGACTTGCTGCTCGGTAAAGAAAATTCGCCGCCGGGAGAGCATTACCTCCTGGTATGTCCAGCCCCTCGTCCCCCATACGGACTTCGCCAGTACTTCTTTGAGGTCAGGTAAAGGCACGGCGAGATGTAGATCTTTCACCACTTCGATGGTTTGATGTTTTTCCCGTGTTCCTGGCCGAAAGCCGGGAAGACCGGCGCGTGCATCCTGTCCTCCAACAGCGAACAAAGTTACGAATGCCCCTCCGTATATCATTTCCATCACCCCAATCTGCATCGCCTTATCATCTGGACTATCCTGGACGATACAGAGTGCGTCGATCCACAGGTATCGTTCCCCGAGTCGTTTGCATAACTCGATAGAGTCGACAATCGTAGCCGGCAGAATCGATACGTCCAGTCCTCCAGTCCTCATGCGCCTCGAGATATTCTCTTGCATGGTTTGGTACGTCGAGCCAACTCCACCCCAAACGTACGACAGCGCAATGTACCGGCAATCGTCGGGTACAGGTATAATGCGCATCTTCTTCACATCTACCATCCTCACCGTCTTCGGTAGGCGCTCCTTCCAATCCCTCCACCAGACCTTCTCGCAAACGTCCTCATGTCCGTCCTTGCAGCGCTTCATCCACGTCTTCAGTAACCCAATATCGACGACGTCTTCTACTTTCCTACCATGAGCGTCCGTCTTGCGATTGAATAACAGTGCGTCCTCTTCCATTAGTTGGATATCTTGGACAAGGCGAGTGCGTGCTGCCATCGATAACTGGGAAATCCGTGGAGGACGCTTCGAAGGGAGGACACTCAGCCGGTGGCAATGTTCTTTCAAAGGCGGCAGCGGGCTGGTAAAGCAGCCCCGTACTTCTGAGTATAAACTACACGTCACGCTGCGTAGCTCTTCGTGCAGATCGGCCGGTAAGCTATCCAACGCCCAGGACCGCTGGAATGCAGTGTCGACCAGCCTACAGAACGCGCATGGTGTCGGCGCTTTGGCTTTCTGCACAATGTCCAGCAGCGGGCCCAATGGAACGGCGTTCTCTTTGGAGACGCCTTCTGCGAGCATGGCATGAAAATCGATGGCGGCGCACGTAGAGCATAACGCGGTATTTGGACTAGGGTAGATTGACGAGCCATTGGATGGGTTGGATTTGGATGTGATAGATATATGGCTACGTATACCTAAGAAGTCTTTGAGCGACGTTGTCCGTACTTTATGCATTGTCTGATGTGGTCGACTTGAAACGTTGATGTTGGAGCATCTTGCACTGATGCAGGTCTCCCTGACAATTCTGACAATTGGCGCCAACGCTCATCTTACGTTGGAACCGGTTCTCCTAGCCCCTGTACTTCGTTCAGGGCCTGACTGTCTTTCGCTGCATCCACTTACGTGCCGCAGCGAACTCTCAAAGAGACTCATTCTAGGTGAGATTGAATTACTAATTCTAAGTCGGCTAGCGGGTCCCGTTACACGAAAAGCAAGTGACGGCCTCGCCATCCTCATAACAACATCCCTTGCACACCACTCTCCCACATCCCCCTCCATCGGCGTCGACTTTCACGTTCCCATCAGCAAAGGTCAAGAGCGAACTTTCCTCAAAGGGTATCCGGACGAAGAATTTGGCTGCGCAGCTAGCATTATCGTGAGGTCGATCGTTCGTGGCATTCTTCCTTTTCTTTGATGCGTCGTCAGATTTCGCCGTGAGATTTACACTTAGAGAGTTGGTGTCGTTGGCAGCATGGAGAGCGAGGCGTCGGATGGGGAAGGAGGGGGAAGGGGTTGGTGTCGGGGTGAACGAGAGTTGTGGTGTGGGAGGATAAGAAGGAATGTTTTGAGTACATCGTCGGGAACAAATGGCACATGAGATGGCGTTGCATCTGTCAGATTGGTTAGTAATCGGGACTAAGAGAAAGGAAGAAACGTCTCCACGCACCGCGCACACTCAACGATGCCCGTTCTGGTCGCGTGCAGAATTCGGCGACAAGAAGTACAATAAGCGTTCGTGAGGATAGGATTCTTAGGACCTCCAGTAGCTGCTAGTTTTCCTTTCGATTCCCCCGTCGGCGACCCTTGAGTCAGCACGGATAGCCCGGTTGGAGTGGACAGATTCAAAGGGCCATCGTCATTAGAAAGATGAGGCGGAGGGCTGATGAGTCGACGCCGTTTGTGAGATGCTTGGGTTGGGGCAGAAGTTCCAGTGAACATCGTCTTCGATGATGGATGGCGTTTAGAGTGAAGCATGGTCGTCGCGTGCCACAGTTCACTCGTGGTAGCAGGGTCGCGACTTAGGCCCCAGGAGACAGGGGTACTCTCATCTAATCAATAACAACGATCCAATGTGAGGGACTGGCCATGGCGGAACCACAATGATCGTGGCTCCTGCAAATACTCTTTATCTAGTAGATCCCATTCTTTCATGCTCCGAAGCCTTACAGAAGGGCGAAATCCACCGTAAAGAGACACCTCCCTGGGCGCAGCTGCCCATACTAACCTTGAGCACGAGGGAGATATCTGGCCGGATGAATCACGATGAAGAGAATCGCTGTGATGGCCTGGGTCGGGAGCATACCACTAGACCAGCGTCAACGGGTGAAGGAGAACCCGGACTATCCAATGAGAGACCGTTTAAATTTACAGTTAGCGCAACAAAGCCTTCGGAAGGGGGGTAAGGTGACTCCAGAGCCTCAAATGGTTTGGTGTTCAACGCCGTGGGATCGGTTTGGGCCAAGAGAAGTATCCGTTCGCGATCTATGATTGCTGTTAAGCTACCGTGTCCGCGTTCGACGAAAAGAGTCGCCATGGAAGAAAGTATTGCGAGGTTGACCTATCGTGAAAGGATGGCCACCAATTTCATATACTTTTACTACGTCCTATTGAATGTCACGGTTCCTCATGATGGAGATCTGTTAGGGGATCAGGGGCTCGTCCCGTGCACAGACCCTCGTGAGAAGTTGTTGCCATTAGCGCCTTTGTTGATGGAAATGCGACTCTTGTGCTTTCACACTCATCGTCCGAACGCGCTCTCCAACATCACGCACGATGAGCACAGCAAAAAAAGGCTCCCAGAAGCAATCGAAGCAGCCTGCACCTCCAGCAGCCTCATATGACGTCCGGGACATCGTCCTTGGCAAAGTGCGCGGGTTCCCGTCATGGCCTGGCATGGTGAGTACTCTCTTCGCGCTGGTCGCGTCCGTCGTGCTCACTCTCTATCCCCGAACTCGCGGCGCGTGGTGCCTTTTTGCCTGGCGGAATCGTAGATTGTAGACCCCGCTGGAGTCCCTAAAGGCGTCTTGAAAGAGAAACCACAGGGAAAGAAGACGACGAGTCATTGCGTCCGTTTCTTTCCAAGGGGAGACTAGTACGTATTGTACATGTTCCCATTCGACATATCGGCTCATCTACACAAATCTCCTGTCACTAGTGCGTGGCTTGCGTCGAAGGACATATCGAAGCTTCAAGTGCACGAAATCCAATCCTACCTCAACGCACCTCACAAAAAGAACGGAGAACTTCTAGAGGGTTTCAAGATTGCCCTCGATCCGAAGGAGTGGGAGGAGAACATCGAGGAGCGCATAGCCGCGCTCGATGAAGCCGAAGCCAACGCCGATGTCGACCAACTAGACGATAGCGACGGGGAGGGTGGTGAAGGAGGCCAGAAAAAGTCTAAAAAGCGCAAACGAGAGTCGGATGCGGCTAGTGCGTCGAAAACCAAGACTCCGAAGAAACCTAGGGCGTCGACGGCGAAGAAGGGCTCGGAAGAGCCTGCGTCTACCAAAGCTACAGCGAGGAAGACTCCTGCGAAGGGACGGAAGAGTGGCGCAAAGAGCAAGGCGATGGTAGAGTCGGAAGACGACGGCGAAGGCCGTGAGGAAGACGAAGAAGGCGACAGTGGCCCAAGCAATCCTGTCACTTCGCCACCTCCAGCCAAAAAGACTAAGCGTAACGAGAAAGAGGAAGAGGATCTTGAGGGTGAGTTCCCCCTCATTGAAAGCGAGCCGCCACTTTGCTCATGTTGGCGCCAGCTGATCTGGCCAAAGACCCCGAAGCTGTTAAAGTACGAGAATGGCGCCACAAACTCCAAAAGACGTTCCTAAGTCCAAAGGCGATGCCTAAGGAGGATGTACGCGGCCACAATTTCTACTCCACTTGGTACTTATGTCGTATAGGAAATGCCTGCCATCGACTCCCTTTTCACCACCATCGAGACGTACAACAAGATGACCATCCAGTACCTCCAAGTACGTCACTACGATCCCTCATTACCTCTCGAATCCTCACAACTGCTTAGTTTTCCAAGATCGGCAAAGTCATGCGCCATATCGCGGCTCTTGATGAGGGAAAAGTGCCTCGGGACGCCGAATTCAAGTTCCGAAACCGCGCGAAGGACCTCGTCGAGACATGGCATCATATTCTGAACCGAACGACGACCAACGGCAGTGGCAACACGAACGGGACGTCGGTCAATGGACTATCGGCAGCAATAACTGGGGCGGGCGACGCTAACGGGCATAGCGCTGAGATGGCGCAGTCGGATACTGTGGCGTTGACAAGCGTAGTGACAGACAAGACAGCGGCCATGGATTTGGACGGCAAGGCTGAGGCAACAGGTTCGCAGTATCGACTTTATCAGGAGGTCCATGTCTGACTACAGCGCAGAACCTACGACAACGATAGCTGCCGACTCGGGTGATGTCGCTATGGCTGATTAGAAGGCTTGCGCATCTCTTCAAGCTTTATCCGGATGATTACGGACTGCCGCCGTTTGCTTTTCCCTCGTTCACATTTTCGACCAGTCGTGCTTTTTGCTTCCCCGCTACTATATATGTTCATTCACCCTTTATCCCTTTCTCCCTCATTTTCGCGGCTTTCTTGTTCTGTATTTCCCGAATGAAAACAGTACGTACTGTGAAAATTCTCATAATGCATCTATTACTACTGTCCGCCTGTCCACCTTCATGGTCTGTAGTAATGGTATATAGACAGCCTTATACCATGGCAGTTTGTGGTTCGGACATGTATCATAACATCTTTTTACAGGCGATTCGACTATTTCAGGGCGATTCCGTATCGCTCCCCCATCCACGAAGAACCAGGCGTTCAACGACATTGTTGGCAGAGCAACGTTCGCGCCAACAAGGATGATGTTATGAGATGGAATGAAATGTATCCTGTGCAGAGGTGAGTTAAGTACAGCATTATCCGGATACAGCCCTGCCTGGCTGTTTACGCTGTATCAGCGATGAATTGTATGGTTGCGCCACACATGCCCGTTCCTGTCGCGAGCTCATTGTCGCCCCCACTAAGCACCTACTTACCTCCTGGTTACGGACATACATTGCCCGTCCGAGCGTCTATTGGTGTGGCGCTAGAGATATCACACGATTAATGATCTCGAGTGGCTATGCATGTTATTTCAACTTTTGGCCGTCGTGGGCTTCACAAAGAACTCGTCAAACACACGCGCTCACCATTTCCATCGTTCTCACCATGTTCATCCATCTTTCTTCCTCTACCACCTAGATTTCAACTACTGACTTTGCCTCACGTATCCTAATGTCCCTCATATCGGTTAGGCGAGCTCATTTGCCAAGACAAACACCAGATCCA
The DNA here is from genome assembly GCF_014466165.1 of Pleurotus ostreatus. Lineage (NCBI taxonomy): Eukaryota > Fungi > Basidiomycota > Agaricomycetes > Agaricales > Pleurotaceae > Pleurotus > Pleurotus ostreatus. The sequence goes on along the minus strand of NW_023503160.1, from coordinate 13,014 downwards.
AGCGGCGACGAGTCGCCGTCCAGCCCACAACCAACAGATAGCTCAATAGCAAGCGACCCTACAGTCCAGCAGCCTACAGAGAGCCAAACTACAACAGTCCAAGTGAGCACTCAGGTAGACGCTAGTTCTGCCATGGCTAGCAGTGATTCCCTTCCGCCGCTCACGGTGAGACAGGTTCGCCGTAATGGATACGTTATCCTGGTTGATTGACTGACTGCGATGCCTACAGGACTCTACGACAGCTTCTTCAGCAGGTCCGAACGAACCCACTGGCGCAGTGGAGAGCACGACTCCACCAACGTCGAATGCGAGTACGCCTTCGTGAGTCGATTGATGGCTCTATTGGTTCACATTATCTAAAACCCATTAGCTCGGAGCCGCCTCCCACTACATCAAGTTCATCTCCAACTACCTCGGTACCACCCACAGATCCTCCGACTTCCCAACCGACTTTGCCGCCGTCGTCGACCCCTACTTCTGAACCGACCGCCCCTCCGACTTCTACCCCCGAGTCTACAAGCTCCCAGCCCCAGCCATCGACAGAACCTCCGTCAACGTCAGATCCCCCGCCGTCAACATCAAGCGACCTACCTCAGACCTCGCAACCAAATGATCCGACAACTACCTTCTCGTCTGCACCGACCTCCTCAGACAACGATATTGTCCCGACTTCTTCAATGCCCGAATCTGTCTTCACAACGGAGATCGCTACAACGGTGGATGGCCAGCTGACAACGGTATGTAGTCCTCTCTCATTCCCCTCAATCCTCCCCTGACCTTTTCTAGATCACGAGCACGCTCCCCACGTCTCTCTGGTCCCCAGCCCCATCTTCTACACGCGCCACACCTTCGCTAATAGCGGGTGTCTCCGTTGGCGCCGCTGTCCTCGCCTTGATCATCATTGGCGGAATCTTCGCTTACCGTCGCAACCACCGCAAGCGAGTCATTTTCGGCTTTGTAGAGAAGCTAGTAGCCAAACGCAAGCACCAGCAAAATCGCGCCAGATTGCTGGAGGGTGAGGACTTTGGGGATGAAGACGTAGAGGACGTTGCTATGACGCCGTATAGGGATCGGGATGGGGCGCATTCGAGACTGAGTAGCGTGACAGGGGGCATGCCTATGGAGGTTCATTCTCGCGGTATGAGTGCGAGCGGGGCATTAGGTGATTTCGGCATAATTGGTGGGCGAGATTCACCTGCATCTACGCTCTCCGCAAGAGGCGCTTCCTCACCTTCCCTCTTTCGCGCTCGGGCGGAGAGCGGGAGTTTGTTCCGAGAGGAGGGCGTCTGGCCACCTCCGGGTGAAGAGAGTCGCATCGTCGATCCGTTTGCCAGAGGGATGGGTGCCGGCGAGAGCCTGTTGCCTAGCTCAACGGCGTACAGCGGCATCCCGTCCCCATCAACTGGACCTGCTCATACACCCGCCGCCACAAGATCCAGCTCCCCTGGCATCGCTGAAATAGGCGTCGGAGCAGCAGCTCCCTCCATCTCTACCGCGCCTCCTTCTCCGCCCGTCACGAAGGGTCCCTTCGCATTCATCGCTAACCTCACGCGTAGGACGGAAACTCCACCACCTGCGTATCGCTCATCACCTCTCTCTAACGCAGACGCCGAATCTTCGATGCCACTTCTAACAGCTGCACCTGTACCCGCACTACCTCCTCCTTCCCATTCTCCGAGTTTATCGGCTTTAATAGCTGCGACGGAGATCCCTATGCAGACGTCCATTCTATCATCGCAATCAACATTACCGACCGTAAGACCTGTAGAATCCGACACCCCAACCGTCGTCGGGTCATCAACATCCACCGGCTTACCTCCCGGCGCTGCCGCACCTCGTGCTCCCGGTACGATGTCCACAAGCCCGCCCCCGGAAGCAACCTCGTTTAACCCTGATGATATGGCTCTACCGTCGTCCCCGTCGCCCACATATCTATCATCCTCACCGCCCTCACCCCAGGCCCCATCGAGGCTGAATAGATTAAGCAACATCAGCAGCGGCAGCGTGAACGCTGACGGGTCTCCCAAAAATTGGCTGGAAAGGGCCGTACACCCCCGCCGATGAGTTCCCTACCAGGACATTGCCATGCGTGGCGTATTTTCCCTAGTGTCGTTTTCTTACATCTATATACGATAAGACGGACCTCTGCATCATCATTCTGTTGTCACGTTTTGCTACACATTCGCTATCGCATTACATATCTATCATGGACATCTGATTCATATTGCATTTTGTATTTACTCAGAAGCTACATACATTTTTCCACCAATACTGGTCGCGGCGTAGGCATGCCCATGGTCCACTGACGGAGTATCTGTATGAGCGTCGACAGACGAAAGACATGACTATAGGATATAGATTGGAATCGTACGTGATGCTCTAGATCTCAACCTTGACCGCGTTGAGAATGGGCAGGTTAGAGGGGATGTCGTTGAGCGTGTAGAACGAGCGAGTTAGCGGAGGTTCTCAGTCGTACCAGGATGTGGTGCGAAGCTCAATTATATTATAGTAAATATAACTACCTGTAGAACGAGCGAGTTAGCGGAGGTTCTACAATGGTATGTGTGAGTAACGCTAGATTATAACCGGGCAAGTCGAGGGATTACATACCTCAGTCGTACCAGGATGTGGTGCGAAGCTGAGGTATGGGAATAGGGGGCGACACCTAAATAGTAGGCGCTGGGACTAAAGCGGAAAGGGGATGTATATAAAAGGAAGGAAGAGAATGAAATAAAGACGAAGCCATTGCACGATCCATTCTTTACAGAGCGCGAGTGCGTAGCCGTCGTGGGCAAGGCGGAGGGCGATGGCGCGTCCGATGCCCCGGCTCGCACCTGTAACGAGGGCCACGCCTTTGAAGATGGACATTTAGATATGCGGGTACGCAATAACGGGGTAGGCGTTGCGGGTTGCGGGGGTATGGGGAGGTCAAGTGCGTTGGAGAAGGGTGGGATGGGAACGCAGGAGAAAGAGCCTATCTATATTATCCGATGGAATAGGCAGCTTATTCCGCTGACCTCCTCAGAACCTAACGCCACAGGTGCACCCACCTCCGTTAGGGCCTACTGATGGAGGATCACCTTGTGGCGTTAGGTGTTTCTTGTCCCGTTGTCCCTCCACGCCCCCTATCCACTGAGTCCGGGCCTAATGCTGGGTTAGGCCGACCCAAAATCACATTATTTTGGATGCCCTCAGGCAATTTTTAGACTTATCGTATCACAATTTGTACTGGGAATCATATAAATACACATTATTTACTACCAAATGGCTTAGATTGAGAGTGAAGAGGCATAAACTTGAAGCGTTAGAGCTTGCAAACACGAGCTCTAACACAATTCTACCCTCAATCATCCACTCAATCTCACTCTAAGATCCAGAAACAAGTCTTATCTGCTTCCAAAATACTTAGGGTTAGGGGTTATGGGATTGTTTTTCATATTTCCTAGGGAATTTTTAGGGATGGAATTTTTTCCCTAGGGTAGGGTAAGTGATGGTAGGGAAATGGTGATAGGGAGGACGATAGGGATACAGAGATAGGGAAATGATACGGAGCTGGTGGCAGGGAATATGGTAGGGAAGTAGCAGGGTTCATATGAGAGAGATGGTAGGGAATTGGTGGTAGGGAAAATAGCAGGGATGCATAACACACAGATGCTAGGGGAAAATGTAGAGGAATGGTGGTAGAAAAAACATTAGGGACACAATAGGGTACATGAGAGAACACTGCTAGAAGACTAGTGACAGGGAAAACAGTAGCAAAGGCACTAGCATGAAGCTTAGGAGCAAGGAATGGGGAAACCATTAGGGATGGAGTGAGAAATGGTGCTGAAAATGCCAAAGATGAAAATAGGGATTGATAAGATGTATAGAACAGTTGTGTGGCCGTCTTGGACGACCTGGTGTGTGGTGGGATGCATTGGTGGTGTGGGGAATGTTGTAACAGATTCCATCGATGTATATTATTACAAGACGGAGTCAATGGGTCAGTGCGTGGGAAGACGAAGTGGGTCAGTGCGTGGGATGTGGAATGGGACAGTGCGTGGGAAGGCGGAATGCACATCGGAGCGCTGACAGTTTCGTGGGAAAACGGAAGCAATTTCGGGGCGGTCATAATTTCGTGGGAAAGCGGGTAGACATCAGTCAATAGCGGGTGAGCACTATACGCGCTGCGTGGCCGTCCTGGACGGCCACAAGTGGATCATGAGTAAGTATGGACCAACAAAAACTCAGCATATATGCTGTAGAGTATGTTTCTGACCGTCCAGGACGGCTATACGCAGTGCATGTCAACAGTCAACTCCACAGCAAGCAAGTCAAGTAAGTGGATACACGCAATCACGATTATTTGGCGTGTCGGCGAAGAGCGGCGACAGGTAAAGTAATAAATAAGTAAAGAGTTGAGAAGAAAGCATCATTTATGGGTTAGTTGAAAGTAGAGATGAGAATGTGACAACTTGAACTTGCCGTCCCGGACGGACAAATGTGGGCACGTTCTTTGTGTGTGCATTATCGTTAATAACCAGCATAATATTCCATCATGTGTGAGTGTGTGTGTGTGCGTGTGTGTACACACAAATACAAAGCTCAAATGAATACAGGGCAAACAAAACGGTGGTCGAAAACTACAAATGTATGTCACGCGTCACGATTACAAATTTATGTCACACGTCATTATGTACAAATTTGGGTCGTCGCAATTGTCATTTTTGTCACGCGTCACATTTACCAATTTGGATCGTCACAAGTAATATTTTTGTCACGCGTCACATTTACCAATTTGGGTCGTCACAATTATTATTTTATTGTCACTCGTCACGATTACTAATCAGTCACGCGTCACGGGCGCTTAGACTATGGAAAAACCGTAGTCGTCTGGTCTTGGGCGCCTAAAGCGCTGACAAATCCCGCCCTTCCTATTTGGGCGAACGGCGCCTCTCTCACTACACCCGTCACCACACATCTTCGCCCTCACCTCATTACCAACAACCACACCATACAACACAACGACTATCACTCTTAACAATGCCATCCCTCTACATTATCTCGACAACTCTCGCTTCGCGTCGTTGCCGAGGACGACGACAACAACTCCAAACAGCAGTAATGACGGCGTTGATCGCCAATCAGGCGACGATCGAGGCAGACGGGAGACACGACTACGAGTCGTTGACTCACTTCGTCATCGTGTAAGTCAATTTCTTTGTCGTTCGCTCTGCGCTAACTTGTTTTAGCGGGGCCCCGCATAACAGCGTCTCAGAGTCACAATCACACGTGACTGTGAGGGGCTACATCGACGACGCCCCCGCCATAACCATTCACGTCAAATTTTCGCGGCGATGGAACGTAAAAGAAGTCAGGACGTTTCGGGGGGGACTGGCTTTGACCGCGTCCGACTTGGATTTTGTTTGGTAAGTAATGTCACATATACCCTTCTATTCATCACTAACGCCTTTTCGCAGTGATATATAGTAGCATTATGTAGCTTCCGATTTTTTGTCGACAGAATTGCTTGTAAAATTCGCGATCGATGTAGCTTCTGACGTCGACCATTACGTAGATGTTGTTTTGGCCCAGGTAAGGTACTAACAAAGATAATTAAAAATCATGCTGACAATGTTATATGTAGGCCACCCATCGCCCTCGACTGCTCGCCAGCCCCGACGCAGATCTCATTCATATAAACGAGCTCTATCACTGTAAGTTCTTCACTTGCTCTACATAATTGACCGTCCAGGACTGACATATTGTTTCATCCTCATTTCGTGCTGCGTTACGCGACGAATAAAAGCACAGGCGTGTCCAACGACACAAATACACGGTGAGTACGTCCACGCCTACTCATTTCGTGCGTGCTGTGTTACGGCGACGAATAATACAAGCAGCGTGTTCAACGACACAAATACACGGTGAGCACGTCCACGTCTATCTTGACCGTCCAGGACTGACAATTTGTGTCATGTTCATTTTGTGCATGCTGTTTTACGCGACGAATAATACAAGCAGCGTGTCCAACGACACAAATACACGGTGAGTACGTCCACGCCTACTCATTTCGTGCGTGCTGTGTTACGGCGACGAATAATACAAGCAGCGTGTTCAACGACACAAATACACGGTGAGCACGTCCACGTCTATCTTGACCGTCCAGGACTGACAATTTGTGTCATGTTCATTTTGTGCATGCTGTTTTACGCGACGAATAATACAAGCAGCGTGTTCAACGACACAAATACACGGTGAGCACGTCCACGTCTATCTTGACCGTCCAGGACTGACAATTTGTGTCATGTTCATTTTGTGCATGCTGTTTTACGCGACGAATAATACAAGCAGCGTGTCCAACGACACAAATACACGGTGAGTACGTCCACGTCTATCTTGACCGTCCAGGACTGACACATTGTGCTGAGACCTCAGAGATAATGAAAATACTTATTGAGTACTGCGTTTTCGTACACAAAAGTAAAACTAATGACGGGAGGGGAGGGGAGACGACTACGATATCACCACTACTAGCGCCTTTTCTTTGCTTTGAACGGGTTTGTTGGCTTCTTTGTCAGCGCGGGGAGATCTTTGAGCTCGACGTCAGTGCTGTGAGCAGAGAATCTGGTAGGTTGTCGATGTGGCGGCTGTTCAGCGTGTGAATGCAAGACTGCTGTAGAACAAAGTGCACTGAGCCGTCCGTATTGTCATGAGATTAGAGTAACACAAACCTTTGTTCCTAGTGAGGCTTTGGAGAAACGACGGAGGCCTTGGCTGTTCAAACTCATCTGAGTCTTCGTTCGACAGTTCTGAGGGAATTGGCGGTGAAGCGTTAATCCCTCGACCAATTGAGTCTACAGTCTCTTGTGATGAGTGTGGCGCTGCCTCTACCCCAGAATTGAGGTGATCATTGGCCCCAGACCTGAGGGCTTGCAGATTTGCAAGTCGCCCAGCACGAGATCCTTCCGCCTTTCTGCCCAGCTTCGTCTTTCCAAGAGTACTTCCAGGCGTAGGTGAGGTAGGCCTCGGCGAGAACCTGACACGCTTGCTATCTTTGTCCCGCTTTTTCTGAGGCGTGTCGGGATATGGGTCACGGTTTCGCCGATGCGAAGAGATTGTAGGCTTCTTGGAGGTTGATTCGTCACCCACATCCATATCTGGCTTATCAATCAGATCACCTTCGGTAGGGATGAAGCTGGTCATACCATCGTCGGAGTCCAAGTCCACAAATAACGGGATATTGGAAGGTTCTGCGCTCTGATGCCTTGAGACACTGGGAAAGCTACGTATATCCTCGTCCTCGTCCAAGTCGATGGTTATCTCATTATTCGACAGGTCATCCCCAACCAATATCTCCGGTTGATTCTCGTTCTCGCTCCCCGCTGTCGAATTCCCCTTGTTGACGTCCACATGCTGAAGGTCAGGAATAAGTCCCTCAACATCGACTGTTGCTAATATTCAGATATGCGTATGAATTAGACCATGAAAGTTTCCGATAGATGACTCACGATTTGACGGGATCCCGGGAATAGAGGACTCGTCTGAAGATACATGATTATCTGCGGGTGGTAAGAATGGATAATCGGACAGAACGTACCGGGTTGACTGTCTTCTGAGCTGTAAGAGACTAGGGATGTCAAGGGTTTCTCTGTGGTAGGCGTTGGATCATTGACACCGTTGGTACCCAATGATAATACTCACTTGTGGACGCAGACTTGCTAACGTGAGTACCAGCGACGTCTTGGCCAATAACCGTGCCCAAGATTTGCTTGCCGTCTGACAAGGTCTGCTTGGATTGAACGGAGACATCACGGTTGTCATTCTCTCCATCAGAATCTTCGACAGTCTCCGCACTTATCGGTTTTTCTAATCAGTATATTGAGTGTCACGTCGCGCTGAAATTAATCGGCTTTGCTTACTTTTCCTGAACGTCTTAGTATGTTTTCTGGGTTTGGCGGATGATATTGATGTATCCATTGGCGTATCGGAATCAACATCGGTCGTCCTAAGTCGTTGAGCACCGTCTATTAGATTCAGGGCTTGTCAGCTGTAAATTGATCAGCCTGCACTCAACGTACTCTTGCTACTCTCTCCGGGGAAACTCTGCTTGCCCTTTTTGCCTTTGACGTCGCTGGGACGAGGGATATCGTCCTCTGAAAGTGAGGTCGTGAGGTAAACTTTCCAGACAATTACACATTACACGATACCTAATTCAGATGCGTACGGAAGTGTAGCATCGTCCGTGTTTTCTAGAGCTATGGGAGCCTTCAAAAAGAATGTCGCAGAATTTAGTGTATACTCACCGGTGGAGGTGACAGGCGCAGACAAAGTAACGGGCTTTTCCTTCTTGGACTTAGACTTACGCCTTGACGTCTTTCCTGTTCCCGAACGATTTTCATCAACTTGTTTCTCCTCAACATCAATCGTGATAGCATCGTCCATGTGTTCTAAAGCTGTGGAGGCATTGAGAAGCAATGTCGCCGTCCTCGACGGATACTCACCAGTGGAGGTGACAGGCGCAGACAAAGTAACGGGTTTTTCCGTCTTTGGTTTGGACTTACGCCTTGACGGCGTCTTTCCTGTACCCGAAATATCTTCACCATCGATCTCCATTTCCTCGCCAGCATCGAGCGCAAGTGATTTTTGGGTCAAAATACCTTGGATGTAATTGGTTCCTTCCCAGTTCTCCTGACAGGGATCTGGGCCGCCAGGGAGGAAGGACTCAGAGAGGTCCCGTTTTCCGAGAGCGTGACTTGCGAGGATGATATCTGCAGTACCACGTATGAGTAGCATGAAGCACAAGACGTCCTTCTTTTGCGGTTGTCGATAGCATCGATTCTCGATTTGGTGTTGTTCGAGAGCACTCCACGGTTGGTCCTAGTACAACAATTAAAAGGCATCTAAAATTGAGGTAGATCCATACCACAAAGACCACAATGTTAGCAATGGCGAGATTCAACCCGGTTGATCCAACCGATGAAATGATGAGGACACGGAACTCGTCGCTGGCATGGAACTTTTTCACAATCTTGCTACGAGCCCTCGTGTTCATTCCCCCATCTATCCATAGCGGTTGTATTCCATGTAACGTGAGAATCTACATGTCGATGGGCCATGAGAATCAATTGGATCTAAAGCAAGGGAAACGTACATTTCTGAGTAGCGGTCCAAGGGAAGGGTATTCTTGATAAATTAGAATCTTGTTCTGTCGAGAAGGCGTTGCTTCGTCCGGCATGGGCGGCAACACGAGGACTCCATCTAACACATAAGGCATTCCAGCCTCGTCACTGGCAAGGAAGTGAACGCAAAGATCGACGGCAGACTGTATCTTCGTCGACTTCATCGGTTGCCATTCTTCGAGGGAATTAAAGTGCGGGATGGGGTCAAAAAACGGAAGAGACTTCCCGTTGGCATCTTCTTCTTCTTTCCCGATTCGCGGGTAGGCAATGCATAGTCGGTGGGGAACATAGAAGCCTCGATTCATGACCAGGAGCTGAGCGTCACTGCCAGAGAAGCTGGTCATGCAGTATAAGTGCCAACGCAGACTCACATATCAATAGGCTATGACACGTACTCTGCCCTTGTCGTATTGGCATTCTTCTCAAAGATCACCTTCTCTCGGGGGGTGGGTTCGATCTCAAGGGTAATACGGCGCTTTTGAGGTAGGTTCACAAGCGGCTTTCCGTCTTGGCCGATTGTTCCTGGAGAGCGACAAAGGATCCTCCCTTTGAATCTATTCTTGATGCGAGTTGAAATTTGAACCCTCGCCTCCTGGAGACCGTCCTGGTCCGCAGGTCTGTTTTTCGTGGCAGATAGTCGTCTGATCGTCTTCATATCATCACGTTCTTGCTGGTACGCTTCATCAGTTGCGAACCATGGGACGTTGATGAGCCGCCCCATTGCAGACAAGTCCTAGTTTGGAGAGAAGTCAGCCTCCAATGTCTGGCGCAGCCCAATAGCACGTACCCTCGTCGATGTTTGCAGAGGAGTGCCAGTCATTGCGAGCCTCAATGAGGAACAGCTGAGAATTGTGGTGGCGGCACATTGTTTGACCCCTGGGTTCCGATATGTGTGAGCTTCGTCAATTGTGACGACGAGGTATTTCAGATCAAAAAGCGTCTTGTCGACAGAGTTCCCTAATGGCTTCCGTTTCGCATCAACCCACGGCTTTAAAAGTGTTGTCGTCGGTGGTTGATAAGTATAGATAAGCGCGAAGTCTGCTTGTAGGGCCTGACAAGATCGCCGGTCAGAATCACTCGCATTTGGTGAAAAATGGTACTAACGGAGTGAGAGGTAACAATGAGTCTTCGATTCATCGGTTGTAGGCTCTTGAAGAAACCCCCCTTCTCCGACCAAAATGCTTTCCTAGATTGAGCCTGATAGACGAACAGGTCGACAGACCCCTTCTTGAAGCAAGTTTTCAGTTCCCCCACCCATTGATCAAGGAGAGTGGGCGGCACGATAAAGAGGTAAGGGAGATTAGGGAGCGCTTTATCCAGGCGGTGGCTACCGAGATACGGAGTTTCCTCTAATATTTGTGGATCTGAGTCATAGCAGTGCCGAGTGGGATGGATTGGAACTTACGAAGAATCTTGGGGAAATCGACGCCTCGTTCGTGTCTGAACGAAATATCTACAAAGAAGCCTATCAGTGCGGCGCTCTGGAATGTCTTTCCTAACCCCATTTCATCAGCGATCAGCACTCCAGGACATTGGTCTGATGAAGATGACGACAGCGCGCTCCTGAGAAGGGCATGTACACCCATAGTTTGATGTGGCCGTAAAGAGAAGGGCTCATTGTCTTCTTCAGCGAGCTTAGCACCATCCCACAAATTCCCTCCCATCCTGTCCCGGGTTTTGTTGAAAGGAGAAGGCAGGTTGTCGTGAAAGCCAAGCCGATCGTTCAGGACCTTGTCGTCTAAAGTCATCTCGAACTCCACTCCAACTGAGTCCTGGCCTTCTGACCGCCAAAACCCGCCTTCGCTCACATCGGGTTCGAGCACTGAATCAGTAGCTTCCTCAGATGAAGCGGAGAAGAGGTCATGATAATACAACAGGATCTCTTCTATGTCTTCCGGCGTGGAGAGGTCTGAACTGGCGTGCGATAGCCTGCCTTTTCCTGTCAAAGTGGCGGGGGTGTCAAGTGCAGCATTTGTGATGCTTGCGTTGTACTCACCCTTGCTCGTAACTCGTGTTTGCTCTCGTTGAATGACAAGGCTGTCGATTATGGACTTGAGTTGCTCGCCTGTGCGGAGCAGTCTTTCCACTATCTGCGGCTTTGCATGTTGCGCGATGGCGACTACCTTCCACCGGTTTATCTTCGTGATGGCCACCCGCACCTCCTGTTTCGTGGCATTCCCACCCTGTGCCACTAGATATTCGTTAGTTAGAGAGACTCCAAGACAGACAATCAACGACTAACCTAAAAGAGCCTTGGTGGCATCGGCCTCCATCTTCTGAATTTGCGCAGAGAAACGAAGATTTTTCCGAGAAAGACTGCCCCAGTGCACCTGGATTATCGCAGAGATGGGGGCGAAGAGATCGCCCCTCATCATTAGACCCATTGGAACCGCTTCATCCCCCAGAAGCTTCTGACCGACATAATCTGAGAATCGACTGACGCACTGCTTTGCCTGCGGCCAAGTTCCCGTCTGCGACTGAACCATGAAAGGATTGACGCCACCCTCCTCCATCGACTGAGAGATCAGAGCGGGAAGGCCAATCTTGTCTGATATCTGTTGAATTAAGCGGCCCCAAAGTTGACGTCCGTTCGCAGAGCTGATTAGCTTCTTTCTTGTAAAGGACATGCGATACTTCTCTTCTTGCATTGAGTATTCCGTAAGATAGGCCCTGATGAGCTCGATTTCTCTTGCACTCCATCCTAACGGCGGATCTTCCGGGGAGAGGGACGTCATTCCTGTTAAACGTTGAAAGCCCTTGAAACGCCAAGGTCCGTCGACTTTGCAGTCATCGACGACGAAGAAGCTGGCGAATGCACCGTGAAGAGAGAGACTAGGCATGGAGATTTCTGTAGACAAGAGTGTACTTTGGTGTAGAAACTAGGCGTACGGTACCTCGTTGAAATACCTTTGATTCCTGCATTCCGTCGTTCATCAGGTGAATTAACATTGAAATTTCTATTTCCGCGACCCGAAGGCTGTCACTGTGATCATACTGGTAAAAATATATTCCGCTACCAACAGAGGCGATTTGAAGGATGTTATTCACGAGGCGGGGCATAGTACAAACTATATCGCCAATATAGCATAATGGACTTTCGTTCCAGAAGGAAATGTGACACCGCACATTACAAGGCGCCAGCTGGAACTGACATTCAGAATGCACGAGGCTATGACAGGCTTCCCTTTGGTTTGGTTTAAAATGACGTCCCCTGGCCCTGACCCTACCAATTAGACGTCCTTGTCTTCAGAAAATACTCCCTCTCCCATACGTGCTTTACGCTACATCACAAACTCCGTGCCATGGACTTATCCGTTGCCCAATTCTGTCAACGTGCCCAGGAACTTATGAACAGCGACGATGCAGCGTTCGTTAGATACGTCCTCAATGGGGTTGATGAAGGGGAGGAAATCAGGTTAAATCCGTTGCTAGACGCCCTCCAGGATGAGGAAGAGGTGGAAGCGAGGCGCGACTATGATTCCCTGCTAGGGATCGCCGACGATATCCTGGTGAAGACGGAACTTTCAGTGTTTCCAGTGCCAAAGTTGACGGATACACTCACGACGGATATCCACATCACCCACCCGTTTCAAATCGGCGATGCTAGTAAATTTTACTTCCTAAATTCGGCATTATGTTGACTACTATCCATATGTAGACCTTGGAGACCCTCGCCATCCACAAGGTCCCAAATATTTGTGTTGGGAAATGGGTTAGGGTTAGGGTTAGGGTTAGGGTTAGGGTTAGGGTTAGGGTTAGGGTTAGGGTTAGGGTTAGGGTTAGGGTTAGGGTTAGGGTTAGGGTTAGGGTTAGGGTTAGGGTTAGGGTTAGGGTTAGGGTTAGGGTTAGGGTT